>NC_089518.1:10361693-11034193 GCF_963924715.1 Thunnus thynnus
AAATAAATGCGGACTAAAATAAATACCATTGACCTGCCGTTACTTGTGATAAGGATCATGTCACATAGCGCATATTCCGTTCAAACATGTGGTAATTGAAATAATATAATATTTTCGGCATTTGAATATGATTTCCCCCGAATTCGAACATCTTAAGAAAAAAACTCCCAGCAATTTAAAAAAAAAAAAAAACTTAAGTTCATTAATTAAGTTCATTATGGCTAAACGCCGAAAATGTGACTGTAAACAACACAAATGAAGTAACCCTCTGGGCCCTCTGTAAATGCCAGGTAAACGTTTTTAGGCAACAATGAAACAAATATCCTATGATTTAGCCTATAAATTGCAACAGTAATACATACAGACAGTACCTAGAATTTGAAATACTGCATTTTACTGCGTACAAAGCCATGTGAAGTCACCATTGCATTTTCTTCAGGAGATACATCCCGTTGTACTTGAACGCACCGCCCTGTTTGTCTGAACTTTTGAACCGTCAGATGGCGATATTTTCATACTGCACGGCTGGAAGTTGCAACACAATGGACTTCGGTAGGATTAATCATAGTTTTCAGAACAAAACTGAAAGGCAAGTGTGCAGTGTCAGAGAGATAATGTTTAGCGTTAAAGTGGGACAGGGAAAAAGATTAGCTGGTTTCTTATAGGGGGTAAAAATCCAGGGTGAATTTAATTGCCAACAAAGGGTTGTTTAGAAAGTCGGGACCTCGGTTTTCTTCATCCACCTGGACTGTAACAGCCTGAAGACAACACCTCCTGCAAATAACCTCGTGTTCATCACGCCGTGGGACATTTTCTTCCTTTAACGTGTCAATTTATCTCCTATATCAGACCATATGTTTACTTCCATATCGCCATGTAACATATCCTTGGGATCATTTATGCGTATGATTTTCCCTTATGCCGTCACATATTCTACCTGGAAACTCTGTTTTTATTAGAAACGCTGTTTTTGACGAATCATCATCATTTTTGAGGGATTTTAGAGTGTGATCCTAAATCACATCCATGTAGCCCCTCCTCCACTTACTGCTGCTGACGACGAGCCAAAAGACCTGCGAGTCAGTCTGACACCAAACACAGAGGAAGGCAGAGGATCTCCAGAGAATAGACGAGCAATAGCAGGGATCAAGTGCAACAACAAGGATAACCTCGCATTTCTCGGACTTGGGCAGAAGCAGTAAAGAGACTGGAACAGTGATCTTGCCTCTGCAGGACTTTATCCCTGTGTTTGTGAGTAAAGACTGTGGACTAAAAAGGTTTTCTTTCCTATAAAGTGGAGCCTTCCTTAATCTGCAGAACGCTTTTCCTTCACTTCTAATAGCACTATGGAAGCTTTAATAAGTTATAGACAGTTGAGTTCAGTTCATGCTTTAGAAATGTATGTTTGTGTTGTTAGTTGATTGAATAGTACATGTCAGTGATAACAATGGTTGAACCGGTGGGGTTTGTAGAGGCATGGAGAGCCCAGTTCCCTGAGTCTGATCCCCCTTCCATGGACCTGAACTCTTTGGGGGACATTGAACAAGAACTGGACAAATGCAAGTCATCTATCAGGCACTTGGAGAAGGAAGTAAACAAGGAGCGCTTTCGGATGATCTACCTGCAGACTCTGCTCGCGAAGGAGAGGAAGTCTTATGACGGGCAGCGATGGGGATTTAAAAGGATGCCCCAGATGAGTGACGGGGATCTGCCTGGTGGCCCAGACAGCCAGAGGTCCCACACAGATGAGGCATCAGTGGAAGAGCAGCAGAGGGGGCTTGGCAAGCCAGAGAGGTGTAAACCACATCCGGAAGGAGAGGTGGATGGGTCATCCCCGGCCAAACAGAAGGGTGGGGTGTCACCAGTCCGCCCAGACTCAGAGATTCCTGATCTCCCAGTGGGCACGGGCTCAGTGGCAGCGCTGAGATCCAACTTTGAGCGCATCAGGAGAGCCAATTCTCACACGGCCGGGGACGGCAGAGGGTTGTCAGTGATGGGCGGTCAGGAGAAACCCTTCTATGTGAACATGGAGTACCATTACGAGAGAGGGCTGGTCAGAGTCAACGACAGGGAGGTCTCAGACAAGATCAGCACCCTTGGCTGTCAGGCCATGCAGATGGAGCGCAAGAGGTCCCTGCACTCCCTGCCGGGGAACCTGTCAGCCGCCATGGGGGACATAAACAAGGCTGTTCAGAGAGGCAGATCCACTGAGGGCAACTACAGCTACAACGGATCGTATGATGAAGCTGAGGTCAACCCTCACTTCCTGAAAGACAGCGTGATCCGTTCCACTGGGGGAAAGCCTGAGCGACAGTCAACGGAGTGCCAGCCTTACACTAGTGTGTATGTTGGGGGGATGATGGCGGATGGGGACACTCGAGTTATCCACATTAGGGACCACAGCATCGAGGAGGACGCACACCTCACTTGGCCGAGGCGCTCCTACTCTCCCGGCAGCTTTGATGATGTCGGAGGAGGCTACACACCGGACTGCAGCTCCAACGAGAACTTAACATCCAGTGAGGAGGACTTCTCCTCTGGCCAGTCCAGCCACGTGTCTCCCAGTCCCACCACCTATCAGATGTACAGGGAGAAGAGCCGCTCACCCTCCCAGCACTCCCAGCAGTCCTTTGACAGCAGCAGCCCACCCACACCTCTGTCTCAGAAGCGTTTGAAGCAGCAGATGATGGTGTCTGAGGCCTCCATCATCGGAGTCCGAAAAACGGGCCAGATCTGGCCCGGTGACGGGGACTCCACCACGTCCAGCAGGACCTCTCATGACAACAGTGTTCAAGGAGATCTGGGTAGGTCTGCAAGGCACACTGCATAACACAGATGTCCTTCAACTCTTTTTCATGTGCAGGATTAAAAAGTGTTTTGATGGGTAGAGATTTGAAGATAAAGCACTAAAAAGCACATTAAAGGCCCTCTCTAATCACTGTCTGAAAGATGTCTGTGCTCGCCCTGGCTGGCTTTGATCCAGAATAAGGCACTGATGTGTAAAATGCACCCACAGTCTCTTTAAATGTTGACCTGATACACTAAATCCATCCTAAAGTGTTTTCTGGACCAGGATTATTATGTACTTTACTCTTTAACACATGTTTTATTGTCATTTTCTTGGATTTCTACAAGTTTACTTGAGGAAAACTATTATGAGTGAAGTGGCCTTCAACAAAATAGGCCTGGTTTGATAAAATTTATCTTCTGGTCACGTTAATGAGAATTATTTTCTCTCCTCACAGCCTGTTAATGAATGTTAACTCTTTCCATTAAGCATGATTATCCTGTGCACAACACAACTCATGAAATACATGTTCTAAACAGGTTTTTGCCAGGTTAGGACCTGTAAAAAGTAAAGCTTCCATCAAGGGGGTTAAACTGACGTGATGCACCTTACAAACACTGATCTTTAACAGTAACCCAGTGGTTATGCAGCTCCTTTGAGCAGTGTTTTCTTTACCCTTTGTGAGCAGGCCTGCCCTCTCTTTTTCGCCCCCCTCTGCTCTTTGCACTCTCACAGAGATGCTCTGACTGAGACAGGGGCTGCCCCCAGGCTTCCCAGTCGCTCGGCCCTGTCCACCCTGAGTGTTTTCGTGTCAGCACACATCAGTGTTGTTGTCCTTGGTGCCAAGTAATTAACTTAAAGGGGTTTGTCTAGCGTGATAAATTTAGGGAGGCTCTTTGTTACGGAAAAAGCCCTGACAACTCACTCAAAAAAGAGGATCGAGGGGCTTAATGTGTGTCACGCGGCTTCCAATCGAAACGCCTGCCATCAGTGTTTCCTGTTGTTATGTGTGAGCACAATAGGAGAATCACTCATTGTGAAAGAGTATTGACATGTTAACAATATAACAATGCTAAGTGGGATAAGGAGAGTGGTCTAGGCAACTTGGTAATGCCAAGGACAGAAGAAGAAGCGGGAGCGAGTGTTTCTTTGCGAGAACGTTTGTCAAAGTGAAGGACACACAAGGACACGTATTGTTGCCAGTTTGTAACGCAGCAGAGTTGAGGCCAAATGTTCAGCAAAAAGGGATTGGGATACAGAGCCTGTATTAGGATTGCAGCTGGAAATTGTCTGCTTCTACCCCCCCCCCCAAAAAAAGTGTTATCCACTGTGTGGGTCAGATTAAGCAGATGTGCAGAATAGTGTGTTGTTATATAAGGTGATCCAGTCCAAAGCTCTTTGACACAAAGCATGTGACAAACAAGCAGATATTCTGTGTGTGATCAGCATGAAGTGTAAGCTAGCACGCTGCTCGGATGACTGAAATGTCCAAATCCATTCGATCTGGGTCTGTGTTATTCCACTGTGCCATTTGTCACTCAGTACAGCAGTTTTTTTGGTCAGTTTTTCGGTGGTTTTTTTATGCTCAAAGCTGCTGCTTCTATTCATAGTGGGGAAAAATAATGAAGAGCAAATGCATCACAAATTGTGCAAATGAATGAATTTGCAACATGCCACAGAAAAAAACTAAAGGAAAACTCTGCTTTCACTTGTGTGATGCCCACTAAATGCTCATGTCTTTCAAAGTCATGCCCCCATTCTGTAATGCAGGTTTTCTGTTATTAAATCCGTTATAAATTTGTAGTCTCTAAGCCCAAAACATCACTATGACATCATCCAGGGGGGATTATTCTCAGTAAGACATGTTAATGCAAGGTCCACTTACTAGCTTTTTCTGGAGCTTCCAGATGCATCTCAGTAGTTTGCTCAGTTGACATGGAGATGAAGACTGATGAAGACCACTGATGTGAAGACTGTGAAGATTTTGTATTTGTAAAATTACTGTTTCCAAATTCAAGACTGAACTTTCACGCTCATTGCACAGCTGTTTTCACAGGCTGAATAGTACTTCCTGTGAGTGTAAACAGACCTTTTTGTGTAAAATCAGTGTTCCCCTCTTTAAGTGAGACTATTTATTTATTTATCTGCTTTAATTGTAGGGGGTCATGTACAGTTTTAAACATAAATGTTACCATTTGATGTACTGTGATACTGTACCAGAGTTAGCCTACAGCTCAATTTCATCTGCAGTCCCTTCGGCAGGTCAGAGTTACATACAGTAGCAAATCAATCACACACACACACACACACACACACAATCAATGTCAACTAGAAATGACAAATGTATGCTTGACAAATTAAAAGCAAGATTCTTTGTGTACATGAGAAGAACAAGAGATGTAAAGTAGAGTCAGTGGTCACAGAGCTGAGTAGCTTTTAACAGACTTTTAAATTTGGTTTTAAACGTACTGATGGAGCTGCAGCTCTTCACATCGTCAGATTCCACTGAATTGTGGTTTTCACAGAGAATGCTGACTGTCTGAATGCAGTGCAATGAAATGGTACAGTACAGTGTCTTATAGATGATATTCTTGTGGATTTTATGGAGTTCACTGAACAAAAATACACAAAGTTACACAATGGAGGAATTGGAATCATTGCACATTTGCAAACTTTAGATAGATGCTGTGAAACAGACATTTCTGAGTGTGTTTGCTGACTCTTCTGTGCCTGTTTCTGCTACACAATGTTGAAGCGTTTATGTCTTATTTATAGCTTGAATGTACATCATCCTGTTTGACACATACTGTGAGAAAACACCATGTTGCCGAGCCTGAAGTGTAGCTTTTGTCCAGAGGAGACTTGTTGCTGACATAAAGGCGCAGCTGTTTCATGTGGACCTTGATTTGTGGATTACCAGAAGTCTGGATTTATTTTCTGATGTTGCAATAACATTACTGTGCACGTTGCTGGATTAGGCCTCAGGCAGGGAGTTGGTTTGAGGCAAGTTTTTGCAATAAACTGCTCTTTATTGTGGTTAGTGACTTTTAGGGAGTAGTTGGAAAGGTTTTTTTTTGTTTTTTTTTTGCATTCATCATACAGCACTGCGTCATTCACTACAATCTATTAAATGGTCCTAATAAAGCTAACTTAATCTCAACTCTGTTGTATAAAAACTTTGTGCTCCAGTTAGCTGAGCATTGTGTAACTATTATACAAAGCTTCATAAGAAGTACAGTACAATACACACTCTATGTCAGAGGTTATACCTAAATTGGACTTTCTGAACTCTTGGATTTGGTGTATATTTGTGTTCTGCAACCTGTCATGGGATATGTGAGTGCTTCAGTGGACAGAATTGACGTGGTCCCAGCTGCTGTCGTGTGTGAGGGTTTAATGTCTGGCATGGTGGCTGTCTGTCTGTGCCTGGGAAAAATGACTGACTTACCATTAGAAACACCTACTAACCACCACAAACAAACCCGTAATTGTATTGCCACTACTCTGCTGCATCGCTCCATGTAATCCTAGTGAAATGGCCAGTCTAAAACTGACACATCTCAAGGGGCTTTTTTCTATGAATAGAAGAATGAGTGTTGTCTCCTTGTTTCTGGTTATCTAGGCCAATTGTCAAGCCTGGCTGTGAATAGAGCTGCTGATTAGCTGTGGGTCTTTAAGGAGGCCAGCTCTCTGATGGGTCTATTTTGCCATAATTAATTATCATCATGACACTGACATGCCTGTGGCAACAGCTTTCTGTTGTGGCTGGAGAGGGGTCCGGTGTGTATACTGTCTCTTGGTTAATGTATTACAGTGAGAGGACATAGAGGAGAAGGTCGGCCAAAAGGGAAATAATAAATCTCCCATTACCTTAATCATAATCCCTCTGCAAAAATCAGCAGATTGTGTTTTAGGATGCATTAAGCAGAGCCTGCCTCAGCCAGGGTATGGCACACTTTCTGTAGGTAGACAGGTCTGTTTGGGATGGTTGTGACATTAATA
This sequence comes from Thunnus thynnus, assembly GCF_963924715.1. Lineage (NCBI taxonomy): Eukaryota > Metazoa > Chordata > Actinopteri > Scombriformes > Scombridae > Thunnus > Thunnus thynnus. Next base: position 10,368,484 of record NC_089518.1, read on the forward strand.
GAAAGTGTCTGTCTGAAAGGTGATGAAGTCTGTCTGAATGTCTTGGCCTCAGTCCAGAGGTTGGCACTCCTTGCTGCCTCAGCAGGAGACAGAACTGGTCCACACTCTTTGCTAATTGCAGACTCATGAATATTTGAGGTCCCATAAGGAAGCCCAGACAGGCCTATCATTGTACCTGGATATCAACATGAGGTTTAGTGGTCAAGGAAGCTAAAGAATTCAGCCTCTCCCTTTCCTAGAGTAAATGTAAGCCTACAAGAGGAAGTGCTGGCAGCTCTCGAGGGCAGCCAAGTGTGTGTGTGTGTGTGTGTAAGTAAGACACCTGTTCTTCTGTGCAGTGTACGGGGTAAAGTGGTCAAAAGCTGGCAGGCCATCACTACACCAGGCCAGCTGCTCTCACAGTAAAAGCCATGAATAGCCTTTTTGTTCCTCCCTATCAGAAAACAGAACAAAATCACTTGTTTAGAAACTATGCAGGACTGTTCATGTTGGATCTTCCAATTAGCTCCTCCATTCACATACTAACATACACTGTCCTGTAGATAAACCTTAATAGAAAAAACATCTTTGGCATGTTTATGAGCCTGCAGGCCTCCCCCGGATCAGTTATCCTCCCTCGTGCTTGGCCTCAGCCCCTCTGGTCCTGCAGTCTCAGCTCCCCTCCCTGGTCCCACTCAAAGGGCCCTCTGTGCTGCTGGCTGGCAGGCCAAGTGTTTATGGAATGTCTCAGCTGCTTGTGGGGTGTGGAGGGAAACGGCTAATGAAATGTTAAGTATTGCATGAGTTCACCTCTCTCACAACAAGGCTGACCCGCAGAGCTTGTTGTGTCACAGAGTTTGTTTTAGACAAATGTTCTCTCTGGTCAATGTGAGGAAAGTCAATGTCCTAATTACAAGCAGAGGCAAACACTAAATTACTAAAAAAAAATGTTGTTGTAAACCATTATAAATGTCCTTTGGAAGTTTAGTGATGTACTTTAACATTGGGGAACTTCCAGAACACAGATTGAAACAAGAATGGTCCAAATTGAAGCAGCAGAGGCCAAGATATCCAGACTTTTGTCCCTAGTTCTGGTTAGTCCCCCAAAAACACTGGATCCTACATTTCCCACAATGCATAGTGTCCTTTTTATTAGACCCCCTTTTCCTGGCCCATGTCTTTCAAACTCAACAGCCCCAGTTTTTAAGTGAACCTTTCTGTTGTAAATTAGTAGTCTCCAAGCCCAAGACGATTTAACCCTGATTACATCACTATGACATCATCAGTGGTTACTTTCTCAGATAAGATGAAGCTTCTCCATAGTTTGTACAGCTTGACAAAAAAAAAAATTAACTCAAGATCCACTCAAGATCCTCTCAAACTCCACATCCCCAATTTGTAACACATACTTTTTGTTAAAAAATGACTCGTTGACATCATAAGGTTTTTTTTTTCAGACTTCACAAAGCTTCTCCAGACACACAGAGGACATCAACAGAAATCAAATACATTTCTAAATCTGTCATTATTTGATATGTTCAGTGTGGAGCCTACACACCGTTAGCTTTAACCAACTTGTTAAATGTGAACATGTGCTGTATGTTTCTGGGCAGATTACGACTGAGCCAATCACATTAAAGCACATCAGGTGAGGTCTGTTCACTAATATTTAATTATATTCAGACATGCAAATGAATATTTGATCATACCTGGAGGTCACTGTGATGTTTCATAAGTATAATCACTGTCAGCAGTTATGATTATGTTCACTGTAAAACTACTGAGAGTGTTGGCTAAAGAGAGGCCAGACTCCAGTATGAATAATATGCTTTTCAAAGTATTGAGATCAGAATAATTAACTTGTTTTGACCAAATAAAGCTAAACAGCTACTGTGCCATATTAGACATGCTGTACTTCCTACTGGTTATGTGTCAATTAATCTGTGTGTAGCCAATGTGTGCATGTGCTCCATTGTTTCCGTTTATTATCACAGACTGAAACAATTATTGGACTTTGATTCTTGCTGTTATGCAGCACATTACAAGCAGTAGCCGGACCACCCGCAGCTATTTCGACATACACTGATTTGTAGGTGTGCTGGGCTGGGCAGCCCAGTTCTGACTGACACAGTTCAATGACTGGCACTAATTTAAGGCTGCCCTACAACAGATCAAAGGCACGTGCTGGTGGGCCTCACTGCCTCCACTGGTTATGTGGTTTAAAGGGCTTCCTGCTCCAGCAGACACTTCAGGTGGCCCATGATGTGATGATGATGTGTTGGCTAACATTTTTACGATTTGCTAAAACACACAGCCAGTGTCTGTATTCACCATAACAGATGCCCTAGTTATAGTACCGAGGTTAAAGGAGGTTAAATTCACTACTCTTGGGGAGTACTACACAGCTTGTGAGAACAGTTGTATATAATGTGTCCTGTGGCTCCTGGGAATGCTTTGTCATTTCTGAGAAAATTACTCAAGTGACATCACATGAGTAATCTCAGGATGGGCTTGGAGACTATGGAATGGATTGCCTCAAAATTACAAAGTACAGACATTCATGGTCTCCAGAAGAGGAATCCTAATGAATTTGGTGATTCCCTCATTTGTGGAGCCACTATGAGGTTCACATTTATGGTTTTGCATGAAATATCTCGACAACTATCGGATTAATCTCCATGAAGTGTGGTACACACATTTGCATCTGCAGGTCCAAAATTCTGTCCAATACTTTGGTTTATGACCAATTACCTGGAAAATTAATTGACGTTCCCATCAACCTCATCTGTACTTCAGATATTAGCATGCTAACATGGTAAGCATTACACCTGCTAAACATCAGCATATTAGCATTGTTATTGTGACCAAGTTAGCAGGCTGATATTAGCATTTATCTCAAAGCATCACTGTGCCTCCCTGTACAGCTTCTCAGAGCAGAGCAGCCAGTGTGGCTGTAAACTGTTTGTTAGGAAGACGAAAAACAACCCATGTGGTGATAACATGAAGAAGTGAGTGCCACTTCACTAATCATCCATACACGGTCTGTGGTGAGTCCCTCCTCAGTAGTGGTGGGATTCAAGTAGACTCTTTGTAGTCTGAAGACCTAAATGTCATCATTGAGACAGTGTGAAGTGCATTACAGATAAATCAATCTAGATTTTGCTTCTTGCCATATAGTGAGGAAAACTACAAGGGCCACAGGCCAGGGTCACTCACATCCAGCATCTGATAAGCCATCGTCCTTCAACCAGTTCCCCTCTATTTGCTCTCCCTGCCACTGCTGTTTCCCCAGTGACCACACAGTCAGGAGGAGCATCCATTTGCTGGAGCCATAAAGTGGTGCTGAGCTTTTAACAGCATCTCACATTGGCATTTTCTGATGCTTTTTGAAAAGGTGCAACTTTTCTGCCCAGATCTATATAACCATTAGAGAGGCGACAGAAAGGCTGTCCTTCTTTGTACCTTTTTTTCCTCTGTGCTAAATTATAGATGCTTTAATCTCAATTCCAGCACTTTCTGAGCTGGATCGATCGACACATTTGCTTTGTGGTGTTTATTTTTGGGAGTTTGCGATCTAAGGCCTTGTTCACACCTGACAATAACATGCGTCTTGGGTGATCCAATCACAAGTGTATAGCTCTAAGTATGTCAGTTCACACCTGGCATTAGAATGCGTCTCCACATGTGTCTCGAGGGACCACTTGTGATCGGATCTCACTCCTCCGCTCTATATACAATTAAATATGTGACCTGCATAATTTCTGTCCATCCACGAGAATCTATTTTGCCTGTTGTTGTGGCTTCTTCTTGTTTTGCACTTTGATATGATGTCGTTGGCGCACGAATGACTGCATACTTCCACTTACGCAGAGGACTTCAGTTGAGTAGGTGGTCCTTTAATGTGGCCCAGGACCCATTTGTGTACACACGGCTAAAAGAATGTGGCCATATGCAGCCCAGACCACCTCTAAATGTGGTCTGAGCAATCGGATCTCAATGTGATCTCCATGCATCTTGGGTGCATCCACACATGTACTTAGAGCTGTCCAGTTGTGATCAGATCACCCAAGACGCATTTTAACACCAGGTGTGAACAGGGCCCAAGTTCTCTACACCAACTGGTCTTTGTGTATGGTCAATATGCTCACAATGGGGAGTGGGTTCTGATCTTTTTGCTTTGTCAGAGCATTACAAGCTGGAATGTGATCCCCCTGAGTTATTTAAACACACTGATCAGTGATCAGTCAGTGCACTGGGCTGTGCCTTTTCCCAGTGGTAACATGGTGAATTATGGATGCTACTATTCTAGTTCCAGCTTTTTCTGAGCTGGATCAATAGATCTGTTTGCGCTTTGTTGTTTATTTCTGGTAATTCCTCCCATTAGTCACATAGAATTGACATTTTATTTGTGGTACATTTGACCAGTCCAGATAGGTCAAAGCCTGTCTCTGATTTCAAAGTCCTCTTTTGGGTTGTTTCCAGAACAACATTGAGTTCACTTAAACGCAGAGGATCCCTGAGGCAAAGTTGGATACTGTACGTTGGTCTCCTGTGCAGTGAAATAACACCACATGATTATTCCTGTGGTAGTGAATCTCTGATTCTGTAAAACTCTCGGCCGCACATCTGTCACTCCCTCTGCCTGTTTATCGTAGCATAGTTCATCTCTATGGATTAGGATTAAGGGTTTGAATGTGTCTTTGCTTTGTCATCAATAGGACATCCAGCATGCCCCCTGCATTAAACTGCTACAGTGGTCCTCTGAACATGGCTCTTGTTTACATGCTGCAGGAAGGAAAAGTGTTTCGTGATGACTAATTATTCTCCAGGAGATGGGAGAGCTAGGAGCCAGTTGTTTGGCCGTGTCCTTATATATCCTTGAGTTCTATTTTTAGGCGGCGCGTTCAGGAGTGCAGTGTGGGAAAGTCAAACACACTGTGTATTGTGCATTAATAGCTGATTCCAACAAAAATCTTTGTTTTTTTAATGATTTGCAGTAATCTGACATTTATGAGACTGTGGCTCGTAGAAATACAGTCAAATGAAATTCTTGAAAAACACAGAATTACAGAGTTCAGAGACAGTCCAAAGCAAAATCTGCTTCCCTCTGATCCACAGCTCTGTAAGGCTCACAACCGCAGCTGTTGGGCTCAGCAATCTTATGTAATGTCATTAGAATGTATTTATTACAGCTCTATTGCACAGTTGAAACCATTTTAAGCTGCTGCTAGCTGGGTATGGCACAGTGAGGACACAAGTGCCAGGATTGCTTTGTCACTCTCAAACTGTGTGATATTTTGTGTTAAACCAAATGATCAGTTACTCAGATACTGCAGAGTGGAAACAAGGAAATAATATTGTTTCTTCACTGTGATCTCTGATGTGTATCTTATAGTATCAAAACTTTGTCACCTGTTATAGAGCGTTATTTCTTCTCTTAAATTGACTGAGTAAGTAAGCAAATGGAGCACTGACTGTTATCACCCAGTTTTAGCTTATCATAGATATATTAGTATTGGAAAGTAACAAAAAATGGGAGCTATTAAAGGCCAAAGATGTTCTGAAACTTTGAAAAGTTTTCAATATGTTGACAGAAATAATGGTTGTTTATTCCTGTACCTTTGATTGCACAGACAGAAACAAAAGAGCACTAGTAAACAGTGGACAGATGACAAAACAGTATCTCCCTCAAGGTCCATTTTGTAGCTTTTGTGGAGCTTTCAATCATATCACATGATTCTCCTCAGCAGACATTTTTTTCCCAAGCACTTTAAGCCAGTGGTTCTCAAAGTGGGGTCTGGGGATGTGGTCTAATTTGTGTCAGGTTATGGGTCCTTGACATGAGAAAGTTTGAGAACCACTGCTTTAAGGACCTCTTGAACATATTGGTTCATTATTGACTTCATTAGTTCATTATGGAAATAACAGTTGACAAAACAATCTAACCTCTAGGTCCATTTAGTAGGTGTTCTGGAGCTTTCAGTCATATCATATCATAAGTTAATACATAAATAAAATTAATTAGTTAGTCCTCGGTGATAGGCTATTTTAACTATCAAAAATTAATTAAATGTTCATAGAACAGGCTCGCCAACTGCACACACAATTTAATATTTATTATAAGTTAGTGTAGTTTAATATAGTTTGGTTGTATAAGCTGCTTTGTTATATATGTCGCAGTTGTGTTGTTGTTAGTAGTTATTATTGACACTGTTTCCTACTCAGTGCGTATCTTGGTCACAACTGTTTGATAACCACATTTAAGGGTTTTTATCTATTTTGTGTTTATGTTAAAAAGAAGCTGCAACACATAATCTGAAATCACTGGTATTGTCCTCAAACATCCTTTATTGGTCAAGCTGTACCCATACATGAGTTTTGCAGGTAGTTTGTGGTTTCATTGTAAAAGAGCAGTCTCTTTAGGTTTATTTGTTCACCCCTTTTTAAGAAAGGTTACAAACAGTTTCACAATCAGGACAAACAAAAGACAAGAAAAACAAATGACACAGAGAAGAACAGTGGAGAAGAATCAAGCAAGAAGAGCAGGGCCTTAAGAAAAAGTGTAAAAATAGTTAAATAAACTTGCATTTGAGTTACAATGGAAATTGCATCTGCATTTATGTGTTAATGTATACAATACAAGAAAGTGTTGAGGCTCTGTAAAGGCTTTTAAATGCATGAATGCATGTAAACATGACAGCCATGACTGTACATGAACGTGTGTGTTAGAAGAGAGAGGGGCTGTTTGTGAAAAGATGACCTTGTGCTGAAAGCCTGTTTCCGCTCTGAAGCAGATGAATTGCTGAATTTTCCGGACAGAACTGCCTGGACACTTCCTCAGTAGCGGTCCTTGTGATCACTGGAACAACGCCTTTTACTGAGGATCTATTGTGATGTCTACTTTCTCACACTGCCACAGCCAAACAAGTCCTGTGCTTTTAAAAATGTCCCTATAAAAGGCATAAATGGTTTGGTATTTAAGACTTGAGAATGCATTTTAAATCCTCCTCCTTACTTCTTGTGTTTTTAAGCTCTGACTGTTTTTTTTCCCCTTGAAGGAGATAGTTTGTAGCTCTGAAGCCGCTGCCCCGAGAGAGGATGTTATTCATCCAGTGCTGGGGCTGATGTACAATCTCACTGGAACACAGAGTGGCCTTTCACATTCCCCTGTGCTCTGAAGCTGTTTGGCCTGCAGTAGTCTCTTCCCCGAGCAGTCAATACAGCTCTCTCCCTCTCTGCTGGGCTCAGTGTGTTTGTTTGAGTCCTTTGTCATGGCCTCTGTGGATGTCATCCTGTCAAAGCGCCTGTCTTCCAGGCCTCTCCAGGGTGACTCGGCTTTATACGCCCCCGGTTTCCGGAATCCTCTCTTTCCTGTTTTCAAGCTGAGGTGAACCACTTTTCTAGCCTCTCCTTAACATACCTGGCTGCAGATTGCTAGACTTCTTTATTGTTTATTGCTGCTGCTCAAGATCGCTACTCTGCACCTTGCGGCTGTCACAGCCTTGACGACAATGATGATGATAATAATGATAAGTGCTGGTGAGTCAGGGGTGGCTGACAGTTATTACAGGGTGCAGAGCAAGTTGATCCTCATCTTCAGGGTGTCCAAGATGTTTGAAATCACAGGGCACAACATGTATTATTGACTTGTTACACTTGTCTTTCTGGCACATGCTCACTGCCGGCATGATGTCAAACATGGGTTTCAAGTACCAGAACATAGGCTTCTGACAAACATTTTTCATGCCTGTTTCACTGATTTTCCGGAAGAACTCGGCTGCTGTCTGAGCTTTGAGACCTCTGTGGGTAGCAGACACACAAAATGAATATTATACCTGGTTACAGCAGTGCCTTTCACGTTCTCTGTGATCCTGAAAAAACTCAGCCGAAGTATTGCACAACAAGGCTGGCATGAGCAGAGCGTGTGTGTTGCCCCTGCTATTTCCCAGGCTTATCCACTCGCCTGGCACCATCCTTCGGTGGCTGGCACAGGCTGTGTGGGAGATTTGTGTAGGTCACAGGTTTATGAAGGTTAAAATAGGATTTGATATGAAGACAAAAGGCAGTAAAATACAGAATGTTGCTTAGAGTTTTCTTTTTACTGAAAATACTGGTTGTATTGGCTGCTGTTAGACATGCTTGTCGTCTTTCAGGCTGTATTTTCATGACTTTTTTATTAAATGTCAGGCTTAACATACACAGAATGGACAAATTCATGACTGTATTAATGCACTAGGACGGCCTGGGGTAAAAATGAGGTAGGGCCCTCATTTTATACAGTGAGGTCAAGTTTCAAAAAATGGTCTCACTACAATGAAATGGCTATTGTGGGGACATCATCACAAATGAATACAATTGGGCTCATTGACTCCACAAGAGTCTCAGCTATCCAATTATACCCAATTTATGCAATTCCAAGACTGTATAGGGACTCCAGTATGCAGAAATATTCAAATACACCATTTTTAGAATATTTGAAAATAACACATTTATACTGCATGCAAAAAACTGCATGGTTTTTGCCCCAAACTGCATTGGATTAGCATAGTGGACATGTTTGTAAAGGGGAGACTCATGGGTACCCATAGAACCCATTTCCATTCAGATATCTTGAGGTGAGAGGTCAAGGGACCCCTTTGAAAATGGCAACACCAGTTTTTCCCTCTCCAAAATTCAGCCTAACTTTCGAGCATTGTTTAGCCCCCTTCCTGACAAGCAAGTGCATGACATGGTACCAATATGATACCAGAATCTTCACTCTAGCTTTAAAACTTAGCCTGCTACAGCCTCTGAAAGACAGTAATGTAGGCTGAAGAGGCTGGTGTCCTTGTGGAGTTTAAGAGGTTTAAGCAGCATTAATAGATTTTTAGGGGCATTTGAACAAGCTGTAAATCCAACATTTACATATCATCACCGTATAAAGTTGTTGTGGCAAAAATGTTAGCTAACAGTTGCCTTTTTAGATACTATATGTAGCAGACACAGGACTTAAGCATGTATTTGGACTCATGTTTCTAGCCACCCAATTAATATAAGTCCAATATTCAGTCTACTTTTAGCTCTGTTTTGGTTTTCGACAAACTCCTGATGGAAATGTCTGGTTCTTTAGCTGCTAAATGCTGCTTTGTGATCAGCAGCTAGTCACTAACTTTGTCTGCCATTTGGTTCTGGGCAGGGAGCACACAGTTGTTATCATAGCATATTCACTGAAAACAGCTGTCGGCTCTTGCTGGAAACACTGCTGATCAGAGCGGTGAGAGTGAACTAAAATAGTAAAGTTGCGAAAAGTTGTAAAACAAAAACAATGAACTGAAAGACACTAAAATACTCAGTGTAGCTGAGAAGGACTGCAGAGTTGGGTGATAATTTTCTGTGGATACTTCAGTATGAGTAATTCCTTTTACATATTACACAGTCATTTAATCCACGGTTAAAATAACAAATATTGATAGGTGCAGGTTTAAGGTCATCATTTTAGTTGATATTGTGATTTACTGATGCATAATCCCAAAGCAGTTCATGAAAACACTGTGGCATCTTGAAACCTTCTTATACCAGTTTCTGAATAGCTTTGTTAGTACTACCCACTTTAACCTCTTAAACTTGACCGATCTTGTGTGTCAGTCATTATAAAGTCAAAATGTACAGCCTCAGATTGTCTAATAGAGATCCTAAAGTTTCCAAAGATACCAAATACTGTTTTTGTGGAAATTAGTATAAAAAGTCGCACAATGTTGCCATGAAAAACACTGAATCTTAGGTTTGAATTTTTCGCTCAGGGTAAACATCATATACAGTAGCTTTAATGGAGAAGTGGAACATGCTGATACAGAATATGTGTATAGTCCACACTGTCTGACACTGACACAATGATTTTAATATCCTCACTACTAAAGTGAGAAAAGGGGAAACTGTAGGTTAAGAAGTTAATCATTTGACCTGCTATTCGATCTTGATTGAGTATTAGATTACCAACAGAAACTAATGTGACAGTTTGCAACATTCCCCATGATGACGCTTTGCATTTACTACATGATTTAATATCTTAATGACACCATGTGATCCCTTGTCCTTTGTTTGACTGTTTCTCACAGAGGCTCCCTACAATGAGGCCCCTTCGTCATATGGTTATGACCTGGAGCATTCAGAAGAGCACCAGCCCCGCCACGACCCTTTATCCTTCACTGGATCTCCTTCCTCCTCGCCGCGGCTACGTTCCAAGAGCCGGTGCAGCCGAGACACCCAGTCGTCTGGCTCCCTGGAGTCCACGCTGTCGGTAATGTTACTCGGTCAACTCCCACCACAGTCTGACACGTTAACTGTGTAGCTCAGCTCGCAGTGCTGCTGCTCTCTCCTTCGTCTTTCACTGGCTGTGCTGTGCACTGGCCAGTTCATTGTCCTCTGCTGTCCTCTCTGACATTGTTTCTTTTAATACTTTGTGTTAAAGTAACAAGTCAATCCCGACTTTCTTCTTTATTTTATAAATCTAAGGAAGATTGCTTGTTAAAGCCTATAAGGTAATTTCAGATCATTATTTAATAAAAACCAAGTTACATTTTATCCCTTAATGTAATTATTTTAAATAAATTGCACTAAAGTTTACAAGACTTCTCACTTTAGTCCCATGACAGTCTTTGTCAGTGTTTTACAAAAATACTATAACATTTCCTAGAACCCTGTGCTTCCTGTTATATAAAGATATTGCAACATAATCTGCATAAAAGTGATAAACATGCTGGAGACACTTTGGTATTCTAAAATTTGTATTTTTGTTGTTGTTAACACCAGAAAAACAGCTTTCCCTTCATGATTAATGCCATTGTGCGGTCAGTCTTCTCAGCCGTGGTCCTGATTTTTTAGTGATTACACAATTTTTTTAGAATTAATATTGTAAAACCAGTTCCCTCTGTCACTTAATTATGCCAATAACAAATGCTAGAACTTTTAAAGAGGTCAATTTGACTAGACTTTTTATGGTCTTAATTCTCCTAGGAAATCAAATGTGGGCAGGGAGAGCAAATAAGAAAAAGTGCCCTTCAGCAAGGCAGTCAAATAGCTGGAGCATCCAGAGGCCAACAATGAAATACACAGAGTGCATCATACAGCACCCAGATGGGAATGCTTTTTAGTATGAAGCAGGGCGTAGACCATACATGCTCAGCAAACACACTGTGGGCAAACAGATGTTAAAAAGAGACTCAGCTCCCCTCCCCCTCTGCTCTGTTCCTGTCCTATCTGTGGTATTCTTACTCTCTGATGTGTACACTTAGTGATCTTCAAAGTCTAAACTATGGTGGAGGGTGGAGGGGCTCACTCAGCATACAGCTTTTTTTAATCTAGCTAATATAATGGCAGAGTTTGGCGTAGTCTTCTTACTGACATGATAGCCCGCATCAGGATGACTGATGCCTTTGACCTGTATGGAATAACAACTCCTGACCTAGAAACACATTTGTCTTCCTTAAGATGCTAGGAGTCTCTGGCAGAGGCCCCTTGGAATCTTAAACTCCTACAGAGTTTAATCAAATCTGGTCCGTCCTTAATCCCACAACAACAATATCTGTAGCCAGGGGTTTGCAGAGGTGTGTGGGCGGTTTATTAAACATCAAACCCATTTACAGCTTACATACCTGTCAACATGAGCCTGGGTGTATCTGAGAATGTGTTCCCTTTATGTTTGCCAATAGTGTTCTCTCTCCATCATCTTTGTACCAGGTGGAGCTGGATCAGGAAAAGGGGCTGGAGATGAGAAAGTGGGTTCTGTCAGGAATCCTGGCCAGTGAGGAGACCTATCTCAGCCACCTGGAGGCACTTTTGATTGTATGTGTAACTTATAACACACACAAAGTTTCTGAGTCGGTTGCAACCCTTAGTGTAGACCAAACAAGATGTTGATGTTTGAAATTAGTTTACAACATTGACTGCTGATACAGCTAGCATTTTCAGGTTTATTTTCTTTGAAATGCTGTCGCTGCGTGTTGTATGTATTCCTTTTTAGAGCAAGACTATAAAACTAACTAACTTCTTCCTCTTACAAATGAGAAGGTGAATTCATTAGCAATACATCACACACTTTGTAGTTTCCAATGCAGTCAAGCTTGTTTCAGCAACATCACCTAAATCAAGCATCACTTTAGAAACTGCTACTCCTACCACTAGACTCCGTATCAAGTGAGACTGCTGTATATGACTTTTTGAAACAAGAAATAACACATTGTTCCTCTTACAAATGAAAAGTCGAGTTCATATGTGAGAAAGTATATCCAATACTCAATTTAAAACACTCTGGGTTTTGTGGTTTCAGCCACTTACTAGCTTATGTTAGCGAATGTTAGCTGATGTTATCAAACTTTTGACAGATATGGTTGTGTAAGTTACTGACATTACCAAGTCAGTTCAATTACTTTGTGGCTCCTCTCTGCGAGTGCTACTCTTACTACATTTTAGCATTTAGCTTGATCCTGTAATCACTACTTGTGGTCCCAGTTACCACTGCTCAGTGAGAGTGAGGCTGGCTTTTACTTGTTACATGTGCACACAAATACTCTTCTTTTTTTTAAAAGTTAAATAATCTTCTAATGGGGTGAGACTGTTGTTTTGATACAATGCAATTTAGCTTGTTTCAGCAGATCTCATAAAACCTAAATAACTGTCATTTGACTCTTGTGTAGTTTGTGACAATTTCTTTTCTATGAAGACACTGTCAGGTTTTCTATTGTTTTATAACAATTGATTTGAATTCTGAAGATGAGTCTTTAGGGCTTTGTGAATATTTTTCATGCAGTAAATGTTTGCTACTATGCTTGTTTATAAAGCCCATGAAGCCTCTGAGGGCCGCAGCCACAACCTCCCAACCGATGCTGACCATCCAACAGATAGAAACAATCTTCTTCAAGGTGCCAGAGCTCCATGAGATCCACAAAGACTTCTATGATGCTCTGCTGCCCCGAGTCCAGGACTGGAGCCACCAGCAGTGTGTGGGTGACCTCTTCCAGAAACTGGTACGCTGATATTAATTTAGGTTTTGTAAAGCTTAAGGTGAATATGTAAAGCTTAAGGAAAACATGTCACGTCAAGTTGTTGAGGTTACTCAACAAAAACCTGTTTTTCTGCTTCTTTCGGACTAACCTGAACTTAGCAGATAACAGTTAGCCAACAAAGTAAACAAGCAGGTCTGGGAGCAGCACCAAGAACTAAGCATCTGATGGACTGATATGAGTGAAATGTTGCAACACTTGTTTGACTGTAACACAAAACACGTGTTTAACTGCAGTATGAGTGTTAAATTACCACATAAAAAGTTGCAATGTGCAGCTGTATTGTTACAAATAGTATGTTCATCATTTTTGAGCATATCAGTAAAGCGACTTTTAATGATAGCTAAGTGAGGTACATCTGTTTATTCATTTGATTTAAATTCTCCTTTGAATAAGAAGATCAAACATCAAATGGCACGGAACCTCGCTGCATTAAATGATGGTTTCTGATCAAACAGACCACCATTCATCAAGTCAGTAACTTTCAGAAACTAATTATAGCACTCCTGAAATGTCATGCCTTGATCATCAATGATTTTTAAAGAGGGGAGACTTTCAGTGGAAAAAGGTGGGTTTCTTTGGCTGTTAATAATGCTCAGTGAATCTTTCAGCGCACATGTGAGTAGACTGCCTGGAGTCATCTCCCGGCCAGATAAAAGCCTTGCTTCACCACATGACAGGCAGTAAAAGTGAACAAAACGCTCCATAGGAGGTCGCTGAATAAGAGCTACCTCAGTGTTTGCTCTTTGTAAAAGATGGAAAACACATACAGTACATGCATGGATTTATGCAAAGACACGTGAGCGAATACTGAATCACACCCAGTTGCATGAATTCTTTCTGTATCACTATTATGGCAAGTCACGCCTGAGCACAACATACACCGACACGACAACATACCCAGTGGCAATCATGGAACAAAATCTATCTTCTATTACAGAATAAATCTAATCTGTACTCTACTCGTGCCCTATAGGCCAGCCAGCTCGGAGTGTACCGGGCCTTCGTGGATAACTATAAGGTTGCTGTGGAGACGGCAGACAAGTGCTGCCAGGCAAACGCACAGTTTGCAGAGATATCTGAGGTATGTAATCACGCTACGCACAGCGGGACTGCAGCAGGCGAGTGTTTGATGTTGTACAGCTGCCCGGGACAAGTGATGACAGGGCAGTTTCATCAGTCTTCACAGCGCAAAGAGCCGCGCGGCTCTTTACAGTGGTGTTGATTGTTTTAATTGCACTGTGGGGCAGTTGCTCGGATTTAAAGAGGGTATTTTTTTCTCACCATTCCCTCTTGTGTTATCTTCCTGCCAGAATCTTAAGGTCAAAAGCACAAAGGACTGCAAAGACCAATTGGCTAAAAATTCACTGGAAAGTGAGTACTGAGTGAAATGAATGGCCAGCCTCCACGTTAATCAATATTGCTATAAGTAGTTGAGCTGTGACTAGGCCTGTTGATCTGACTCTTCCTCCTCCACAGCTCTTCTCTACAAACCTGTGGACAGAGTGACGCGGAGCACGCTTGTTCTGCATGTAAGTCGATCTGCCTAATAATAATAATATTGAGCCTCATCTTGTCTGCATGTAGAGTGTTTTCATTGGGGATTCAATTTGTCATCATTTTTTTCTATTTTAGGACTTACTAAAGCACACGCCCTCCAGCCACCCAGACTATCCGCTGTTACAGGACGCCCTGCGCATCTCCCAGAATTTCTTGTCCAGTATTAACGAAGAGATCACCCCACGCAGGCAGTCCATGACGGTTAAGAAGGGAGAGGTCAGTGTGGCAGGCTGAGTGACTGCATCACCTCGGGGTCACTAATAACTTTGTGACCCTAGCTGGATAAATCCACTTCTTTCAAATAACTTCAAAATGTGCTCAGGGCTACAGAGCACCTGACACCCATAAAGTTTGTCTTAAATAAATCAATCAAGTTCCCAAACTGCCAGCTGGTGCATTTTTTTGGTTTACAAGTCCTTGTAGTGAGACATAAAGTTGATATCAAACACAGGATTTGCTGGTTATTCACCAACATGTATGTTGTGACAATTGAATTAGATTGAATTCAGCCTATGTTTTTGTAGTCATTATTTTGGGTTCACTAACAGTAGAGGAGAAGTACAACTTGTTCCTTTTGTGGAGAACTTGTTCCCTTTGCCAAGAAGAAATTCAGTGGTTTGAATGGTGTGGTGGCACAAACAGCGAGGCCTAGCACCACCACACTGAATCCCGTTCCTGCTTTTATGTGCTTTTATATTTGGCTTCACTTTCTTCCAGACATTTTTGTGCTCTGCTATAGTAACTCTTGGGCACAACATGATTTTGTTATTCAGACAGCTTTTAGGAGAATTGAGCTTGTTTTCTGGCCTCATGAAGGAACTAGAGGAAAAGTCAGGGAGTCGCCATCATTTGGATTCATTGTCTAGATACCATAAATGTCTGTTTAAAATTGTATGCCAGTCCAGTAGTAGATGTTTAGATATTTCACTGGATAAGGGAACATTTCTACCTGCTGGTCATGCTAAAAGAAGAGTCACCAATCACCAAAGTCAGTAGGATTCATCCTCTGGGCTGATATTTCACTCAGGACTAAAGTGGTGGACCCACTGACAGACGGGCATTGCCATTCATAGGGATGCATGGCTAGTGTGGTTAAAAATTAAACAGGGAATTGGGTCTCATGTTGTGGCTTAATATGTAACTAAAGTTCTTGATTGACAGGACACTTGATTATATTGACTTAAGATTTACATTTTGTCACAAAAATGAACACACTGAAGATATTTTTGAACACTTTCTCTCTCAGACAGCAGCTTTGTGGAATTCAGGATCATATCTTCCCTTGTAGTTTCCGTCATATTTTGACTGTTGACAGTAAAAGCTTAGAGCAATAGTGTCTGGAAACTGCAATAAAACCGGAGTGTGAGTCATGTTGCTGCTGAGTCATCTCAGCCTGTCTGCAGGAGTCGGGAAGGAAGTGGAGCGTAGAGGAAGCTCGTGACAAAGCAGTGCAAACACTGGAGGAAAGGGGCTCCGTGTCGCAAACCAGGAAAACTTGTCGATTACCTCTGAGCTCACTCCCATCCTTCCCTGCCGGCCTGTCAACTCTGCTTCCCAGAAATGACCCACAGCACGTCTTATCAACTGTCTAACCAGCCTTTTGCACTGGGTGTGTACAGACTTACCCGTGCTTCCTGACCCCAATGTCCCCCCCCTATAGCACGCATCTCAGGGCTCTGATTCAGATGACCTAACCAAGAACTTCCTCTCTTTTTTCTGGGAACTGGCCCTGCCCACCAGGGTGGGATATTAAATCAAAGAACATTCTTTTGTATATTTTCTTGGAAATTTGAATTCCCAAAATTGAGATTGACAGATAACAATCAAAGTTTAAAATACGAATTTGTTGTTGTACGTGATCAGCTCTCTACTAAATTTGCACACATTGTTGATGTTTTACACCATGAACACCTGTAATCACCACTAGCATTTAAAGCCACTGGTTTGTTCAGCTTCACCTCTTGTGCACGCCTCGGTGCTTAATGTCTCATTACAGTGCACTTATAAAAAACAAAGCAGATTCCAGTGTCAGTGAGGGCAGTTAACAGCTCTTGTTTTTCCATTGGATTATTGAGCAGTTGTGGTCATGTTTGTGTCAGAAAACAATAAGCGGATGTAATCCTGTCACCTCTTTTTGAAACCAGGACAGGCACTGGTCATGTTTGAGTGCCTCGCAGACACGCCTGTAACCAATCAGCTGTCTGAAGCGCAGTGTGCAGAAAAAAGCATAGGAAAGCTACGCTGCAGGGATTTCCTTGTTTTTGTCATTCTATAGTCGGGGTGGTGTGGTGAAGTCTCACATGGGCAGTGTCACTGTAAACAGATTCCACCAGTGGGTCAAAAGGCAGAGGGCACATTCGATGCACACTGCTGCAGAAAGAGCTTGTGTCATCACATCTGACTCTTACCCGACTAACAGCGCTGAAATTAAGATCCATCACAGAAAAGACTCAGATCACCAGAGGCTGAAAATGAGTGTGAATGCATCATTACTTCCATGTGAGCTCCACTGGTGGTTAAAGGGAACATATTGTATACAGTCATTGATTTGGTCACATGATAAATGATTTACTGGTTTATTTTGTTTACTTCTGCAATGAGAGTGGGAAGCATTTATCCTCACAGCAACACTGTAATTACAAGCGTCAGCACAAAATCATGATTTATTTTAAACTAATTGTTATTTTAGGCATCAATTTAAATGTTATTATTAGATTTTATACTGTAATTTTAGCAGTTCTCGGTATTGCAGCTACAGTATTTGCTTTTGTAATGATGTGATTTCTGGTTTCCTGTTGGCAGAACCGTCAGCTTCTGAGGGATCGCTTTATGGTGGAGCTGGTTGAAGGTTCCAGGAAACTCCGTCACGTCTTCCTCTTCACCGACCTGCTGCTCTGTACCAAGCTGAAGAAGCAGGCTGCAGGGTGAGTGCGGGTCAGCGTCCAGCCGGACATTAGAGATACAGGCGTATGACCCGGAAAATGGTTCATGTCTCTGTGCTGTTGGGGAATGTAAAGTCACTCCGCCCAGGCAGACATTCAGCTTGTTGACATAAATTCTGCTTTGCTCAAAGTAGACTTGTGGTTTTTCAATGTGACCAACTAGTGCTTATAGTTTGCTATTCTTTTATGTCTCTATTATTTTTTGGGGGGGGTTGCAGGCTTGTGGTTAATCTTGCCTCTGTTGTTCCAACAAACAATTATGGTGAAACAGCAGGACATCATGACAAATATCTGGAGAGGGAAATTAGAAAACAAAACAAATAATGTCCTAATATGTGCATCTTGTCCTCCAATAGGAAAGGGCAACAGTATGACTGTAAGTGGTACATCCCACTTGCTGACCTGACCTTCCAGACCATCGAGGATTGTGAGTCCACCCCCATCCCTCTGGTCCAGGACGAGGAGATCGATGCCATGAAGATCAAAATCTCCCAGATCAAGAACGAGATCCAAAGAGAGAAGGTGAGGAGACACACACCCACAGAAACACAAAATACAAGGAAAACATAACAATATTTAACATATATTAGTTTATTAGTGATGTGTAGGAACTGTATCACTAAGGAACTGCAATGATGGCTTCATACCAAAGTCTGAACATAAACTAAAATAAAATGAGGAACCTAAAAATTAGCACGAGATCACAAAGTGATCTAGACAGTATTAACCCTGTTACTGTTTGTCTTAAGAGAACCACCAAAGGACCCAAGGTGATTGAGCGATTGAGGAAGAAGTTATCAGAGCAGGAGTCTCTGCTGCTCCTCATGTCACCCAACATGGCGTTCAGAGTTGCCAACAGAAACGGCAAGGTGGGTCACATGTGTTTATATGGATGACAGATTTTACCTTTTTGAATGTTTTATGCAAAGTACAACTCATTTAGGTTTCTGCTGCCCTCTGCTGTTGACCATGAAATTACAGAATGTGCCCATAATCAAATATATCTCCTAATGTCTTTCAGGGCTTCACATTTCTAATCTCCTCTGACTATGAACGTGCAGAGTGGAGGGAGATTATTCGTGAGCAGCAGAAGAAGTGTGAGTTTGCTTTGTGCTATTATAAAATATGATGGCAGTATTATCATAAAAGCTATAGTGTCATTTTTGTGTGACTTGCATTTACCTTGACTGTGTCCTGCAGGTTTTAAAAGCTTCTCTCTGACTTCTGTGGAGCTGCAGATGCTCACTAACTCATGTGTGAAGCTCCAGACTGTTCACACTATCCCAATGACCATGAATAAAGAAGGTAAGGTTCATGTTGTATCATATATTTAAGGGTTTAATTAATCTACAGTTTTGTATTTTTATCTCAACCTGTATAATCTGAACTCTTTCGTCCACAGATGATGAATCTTCTGGTTTGTATGGCTTCCTGAACGTCATTGTCCACTCTGCATCGGGGCTCAAACAGAGCTTGAGTAAGTGGCTTCTTCTACTGTTTTTGACTAGAAATCATACTTGAGATAACTCTAGAGGTTGCACATGGTGTCACATCATGCTCCGTGTCAGAGTCTGTTGTGCCCGCTCCACTCTCACTCTTTCTCTCTCTCTCTCTCTCTCTGTGCGGCTGTCAGCTGGGAGGGCAGCTGCAGGGGAACAAGTGGGATTAGTCAGGAACACTGTGTACAAGCCGCCTCAAATATGTCTTTGGCTTCTCAAATCACTGCCTGCTTACACTCCACTTTTTAATCTTATGACAAACAATAATAACTGGCATGTTTCAACCAGGGGGGAGTCCACTCCTGTTGTTATTTGTTAATTTAATGAGACAGTCGCAGCACAGCAGTAATGACACCAGAGTGAAAGTCGTGGCAGGCAGCCGCTTTATACAGTACCCCATCTGAACATGTCTCAACCAGAAGATTGATGTCATAGTGTCCTTGGTTTTTAGTTTAATTTTGATTCACCTGTTGCTCAACCACTTATGCTTGTGTCCACTAGACCTTTACTGCTCTCTGGAGGTGGACTCCTTTGGCTACTTTGTCAACAAAGCCAAAACACGTGTGTACAGAGACTCTACAGAGCCCAACTGGAACGAGGTTAGTGTGCATCTCTGAGTGGAGAAACTGAATAATTAAGATGCTGCCCACAGTCAGTATCCACTGGTGTGTGTGTCTCAAAGAAGCTCAATAAAAGACCATTTTCCCCTATGAAATTGAATCCCAGCAGTTTTGTAAAAAGGCCAAGGATGCGAGGGAAACTGTTCCCAGGAATACAATGTTGTGCACCGGGCTGAAACCTACAATAACATACCTTTGCTCTGTTTCCATGCTAGGAGTTTGAGATTGAACTGGAGGGCTCTCAAACTCTGAGGCTGCTCTGCTATGAGAAGTGTTGCAACAAAACCAGGCAAAGCAAAGAAGATGGAGAGATCACAGACAAGATCATGGCCAAAGGACAGATAAAGGTAAGGACAAATGAGGCACACCTGCGTCAAAAGCCTTCATTCAGCAAATCATCCCTTTCTGTTTAAGAAAATATTTGGAAAGTCTGATGGGTACAGTTTAGCGCAGTTTGATGATTTTCATTGTGTGTGTTTGCCAATTAGAGCCTGAGTAATACTGATATTTGAAAGCTTATTTTTTAACACAAACACATATCATAAATTGATATTTGGTACATTTTCTTTCATGAGTATAAAGAAAGTATAAAAATGGATATTAAAAATTGCGATCGGGATACTGTCTGTACTGCGGGGACCATTTACAGTTAATTGACCATTTACAGTCACTTTCTCGATGAAAGTTAGATGAGAAGATTGATATCTTCTCATCTAACTCTTGGCAAGAAAGTGAATTAGAAAATTTCCCTAAATTAACAACTACTCATTTACTGCCAGTCGCTGAAAAGTCAATTGCATTCACTTTTAAACACTTAATTGCAACTTTTTCAACATTCTGGCAATAAATATGTGTCAATTTCCTGGAGAACACTGAATCTATTATACATCATACTGTTTCCCATGTGACACCCTCACAGAAAAAGATAATAAAAATAAATATTTACAGACTCAGTATGACCCCAGATCTATATGGTTCCACTGGTATTTATAGGAAAAAACAGTTCTTGCCTATGTGAAGTGAACTTTCTCCCTCTATTGATTCTGGTAGCTCCACAGTGGTGACTTATCTGCACCGCTGACCACAGGACCTTTTTTTTCTGGTTAATCCTGCCCTGTGGGACACTTTTTTGCTGCTGAAAAAGAAGTGAGCCATGAGGTTACTGGTGGGTCACTTCAGCTTGACCCTTGATAGAGTGTTGTGACAGAGGGAGGATTAGACTTTGAGTTGACCAAATGTAGCCATTGGCACTGCTCCAGAGTATGACAGCGGGAGAGAGAGAAAGACACAAAGCACCCTTTGATCAGCCAGTGAAGGGATTTCCCTGCTGGACAGGTGGGTCAAAACACTGTGGAGTCTTAGAGAAAACGAGCATGTGTGTGCTGGCATCCTCAGTCTGATAGTGTTCTTCAGGAGCCAACAGCTCAAGGAAGGGATCAGGTCTTTAAAGCACTTTCATTACCTGTGATGTTATGTTAGCCTGTGTTGTTGGTGTCTACATCAGTGGTATAGAGACTGTTTTTACTTCAAACTGACTGAATGAGCTTGTGATTTAAGGAAAAGCAGTATAATGAATATCAATTGAAATTATTTTAGCTGTGAAAGCTGGAAGACCCATGATTATTATATTTTTAAAAAACATCAGGATTATATAACAAATAATACTAAACAACCTGTATTAGCATTTCATATACATGAGAATTAGATGGTATTAGCTGAGGCAGGACCTTGACACCTGCTTTGTGTGAAAGGAAAAGAAGGCTTTCATTAGGAATACTAAATAATGTTTCAGATATGATGTCAAAGGTCACTAGTACTAATTAGTAATTCGCCGAAGAGGATCCTGTTTAGGCTACTGAGATGCTAAGTTGCCAGCCAGCACTCCCCGTGGTGAGCAGTGGCAGGCGTGAGCATGTTGATAATGAGGGTAGGAGGGGATTCTCAGGAGTTAATCCCCTAAATCCATCTGGGAAGTAGAACAACACTGAGGCAGCGTGGTTGGCAGGCTGCATAGCTTTGTTCCCTCTTTCTGATTCCCACTGGAATGGACAGATCTGGAGTCTAACAATGCCAAGACATGGAGAAGACTCAGAAAGTTTTGTAAAGAATCAGCTGTACTGCATTCATGAAGATCCTCAAGATTGTCATCACTGGCTGCCTGTTAAGAGAAGATGGACCTGCTGCTCTTGTTAGTGGAGTGGTTTAGAAAATAGTGATATCGGAGCAGCGCTGCTTTCTTTGTCTTGTTGCCGTCAGTCAGTCAAAGTGACATTTTAGAGCTGAGAGAGGCTCATGCCAGAAAGGATGAGTGAGAGTACTCCCAATGAGGAAAGTGTGGATCAGGCCAACAGTGGTCTGGAGGAAGAAGAAGACGCCGCTCCCAGGAAACTCCCGAGTACAGGGGCCCGTCTGTGGGACAGGGTCCGTAGCAGTCTGCTCAGACCAAAGGTAAAGATATAGAAAGTGAGCTGTGGATAGACCTGCATGGGATCTTTGTGTAAAGGATGTCTTGGGAGCCGACATGCAAGGACAAACTTTTCCTCTCTTTCATTTCTTTGAGATGTTTAAAACCCTATTTGAGTTCTACACTGTTGTATTTCTTTTGGGATTTATCTCTTTTGAGATTTAGAAATTGACATTGTACTGCCTGTGATTCTTTTTCAATTGAAAAAGAAAGTATTATGTAAGAAAATTGATTTTCACTGAACAAAGGATTATCTGAATGAGATTTGGTGGTTTCTTGGGTGAAAGAACATCTGCCATGTTGGACAGGCACAGTGCTTAGCAGCGGGGACATGATGTTATCACATTACTCATGCCTGATCACTGCAGATAAAGGCTGGCAGTCTGGTATTATGACTAAAGTAGATCAGTGACATGAGCTAACACTACCTGGCCATATGGAGTTTATGTTTATGCAAGGCTGTGTGAGGTAATTAAGCAGGTAATATTCACGTTTAATGCATTTAAATTTATAATTTGTGAAATATGTTTGTGTTACAAGACTTTAAGAATGGTTGAAAGTACCCTTCTTTGAGTGATTTAGTTTTAAATTATGAAAAAAAGAGTGACCCTTGAAATGACTCTGGTGCACAAAAACTTAACAATTGCTGTTCTGTTATTTCTTTCCAGTTGGATCCACAGACATTGCAAAATAAAGACTGGCAGAGAACAGTCATCACCATGAATGGGGTAAGTGTTTCACAAAACCAGGGCAAAGAGGCAAGAGTGTCACACAAGTGATTCATGTAAGACAAGTTGTAAACGGCAACTGCTACCCAAGTTTGGAGTAGTTGCAACAGTGCCTTTTAAAATGCTACAAAACACTGATTCATGCATTAAAGTGACACTATGTAACTTTTGAAACAATAAATATCACAAAATAACTCATTCTTGCTCTTACAAATGAAAAGTTGAACTATAAGCAATAAAGCACACCTTTGCTCAATTAAATACACCCAGAGGTTTTGGTGCTACATCCTGACATGGTCTGGTATGACCAGAAACTAATGTCAGATGTTAATGTGAAACTGCCATTACTGAGTCAGTTTGACTCTTCTGTACTTTTTACACTATGTCTTAGCATTAATGTTGTTTGTAGCCACAGTGGCTGCTGTTCAGCAAATGTTACATAGGCTACCTTTAAGGTTTGTAAGCTGACATTAGCCCATAGTTGTCTAAAATAACTTACTTTGTTTCAGATTGAGGTGAAGCTTTCAATGAAGTTCACCAGCAGAGAGTTCAGTCTGAAGCGAATGCCTTCACGGAAACAGTCCGGCGTCTTTGGAGTGAAAATCAACGTAGTTACTAAGTGAGTTGTTGATATGTGTTTGTTTACATCTCAACCAGTCAACATAAAGGAAGTGCTGCTTTTCAGGAGATTCACTGATAAGTTTTCTTAAGTCTCAGAGTTGAGAGTTGAAGGAGACCCAGTGACAGTATTCCTAACCCCACCAGAGCATTGTGTATGTAGTATGTTAACATTAATCGATCATTACTACATGGAATTTTAGACTTCAATGCAATTATTATAAACAAATGAAACAATCACAGGCAATATAAGGAGCCTCCATTGGCCTCTACACAGCATTTTAAACTGTGTACTAGTTGGTTGCATTTGGCAGGAAAAACTGGAGTTTAACACTGGAGAGGTCAAGTGGGTCATGTAGCACCATCCTCAGAAAACAACAGAGTTTATGGGAAATGTGGTCTTCAATTTAAGGAGTATAGGAGTTATTTCAATCACGGTCTTATGTTTACAGTATTTATACTGTATAATCTGTTGATGTGTAAGTTACACCTGTAAGCCTTGTTTCTGTGTGTCTGTGGCTTCACCAGACGAGAACGCTCCAAGGTTCCCCTCATTGTGAGACAGTGCGTGGAGGAGATTGAGCGACGAGGGATGGAGGAGGTGGGGATCTACAGAGTGTCTGGCGTCGCAACTGACATCCAGGCGCTAAAGGCTGCCTTTGATTCAAGTGAGTTCAGTTTGAATTTGGTGTTTTGACAAACGTGTGAAACAAAGACAGTCAGAAAAGTGGGACTCATACTTTATATCTAGACAAAACTAAAGATAGAGACTAAAGATAGAGCCCTGCAGGCTCAGAAGTGCTTTTCAGTTTGTGCTCACTATTCTTTGGTATTTAGTGATTGTTGTCTCATCCTCTTGGCAGACAACAAGGACGTGTCTGTGATGATGAGGGAGATGGACGTGAACGCCATTGCTGGAACACTGAAGCTGTATTTCCGTGAGCTGCCGGAGCCTCTTTTCACTGACGAGTTGTACCCCAACTTTGCTGGAGGCATCGGTCAGTCCCCAATTCTTTATTTTGAATCATTTTCCCTGGTCAGGAGCACCTGCAATGGATATATATAAATGAATTTTATTTTATTGATTTTTCTTGCTTTTGCCTTGCAGCTCTCTCTGACAGCGTTGCTAAGGAGAGCTGCATGCTCAACCTGCTGCTGTCTCTACCAGAACCCAATCTGGTCACCTTCATCTTCCTGTTGGACCACCTTAAAAGGTAAGACTTAGTTGACTTGGCTGATATTGTTGTGATTGTTCAGCACCGACTGAAAAATTACACAAAGATGTACTGTTTGGGTTTTTTGTAGGCATCTATAGGTTGAATGTTATTTTTGCTCTTAGGGTGACTGAAAATGAGAGCATCAACAAGATGTCTTTGCACAATCTGGCCACAGTTTTTGGCCCCACTTTGCTTCGGCCCTCTGAAAAAGACAGCAAGATCTCAGTCAACAGCTCCCAGCCAATCTCCATGAACGACAGCTGGTCTCTGGAGGTCATGGCTCAGGTAAAACTTGTGTCAGGATAGTGATGACTTTGACAATGATATGTAGACTACTTTTGTGGGTCTCATCACCTTTGCCTGCGTCTCCTTAGGTGCAAGTCCTACTCTACTTCCTTCAGCTGGAAAGCATCCCAACACCTGACAGCAAACGTCAAAGCCTTCTCTTCTCTACTGAAGTATAACATCATGCCCAAAAATGTCTTGCTCAGAGGAAGAATGTTAGCTGCTTAATGAGGTGGATGCTGCTGAGCAGCCATGGCCGGCTGGTTTACTGAGAAGATGCATAATTTAGCCACCGGGGGGAACCATCAACACATTGTAAACTGGAAACAGCCACCATGACCTAAGACATCTCTTCTTGAGATGCGATGAGCATGTGTGTTCTGTTTACATACAAGCTTACCTGCTGTGTCAGTAAATGACATCTCTATATAATGTATGGACAAAATAGATTTCTTTTTTTTTAATTTAATTTAAATTTCAAGAAGCATTATTTGCTGTATTTTGATATTTTTCTCTGCCCCGGTCAGTCACTGTGCACATTCGCTCCATATTCACAGAGGGGAGATTTCTGCTGTTGTCGGATGTTTTGTAAGAGTTGTTGCTGTGGATGAATGGTTAGATGAATGGACATATTTTTCATGTCTACACACATTTTTTTTCTCCCCAGAAATGTTTGACTTGGTTAAAAACTCACCTGTGCCAATGTTTCCCTGCTGATGACCAATAGAACATTTCAGTTAACCTAATGTTTACACATTCTCTTAATTTTGTAGAGATTTAAAAAGTATGATACTGAAAACTGTAGTTAACACACAACATGCAGGCATGTTGACCTAAACTTAATTTGAAGTGTTTTCTGTGCTATACAATTTGTATAGTGACCTTGTTGAGTTCACAGGTTCTTCTAGTGGTGTTCAAGCCACTTGGAAACTTTCATGTAGATATGAGTGTTTTTTGTTGTTTTATTCAAGGTGGAACCGAGTGAAAGGCAAATCTTTCCAGGAAAAGGCTAAGACTAATTCTTCCACCCATGGAATGTATACTGTCATGTGTATTAAGTTAATTTCACAGATATCTTTAGTCGATATTTCATATGTTGTGTGTCCACATTGGTTTTGTAGCGTTCGTCTGATTTGATTTATATAGCTAAAGTTATTGGTGTTTCTTACTGCATTCCTTTGTTCTAGTATCCAACCTTTATAGGACAAAAAACACACTGCTGTAGAAATGAGAACACATGGAGATTATGCTTATCAGGAATACCAAATGTTCCCATGTAGGACCCTTGATTCACTCATATCTGTAACTCTACTGAGGTATTAACAGGTTTATCATCCCCATATCTAGTACTACTTTCAAAGCCCTGTGAAGGTACACAGTGTGCTTGTATTAAGATTTTTTCCCAAATCACCACACATATTCAAACACTTGTTAGTACAAACTATAACCCTATATGCTTGTGATTCATGTAAAATAAGCAATAACTCTTAGTGATTCACATGTTGAGCAATGGCCAGTGTGTCATGTATGTATGATTAATGTAAATAAAACTTAATAATATTATTTTTGCAACATGTTCTTTCTTATATGAGATAAAACACACCCAAGACTTAAAAGTTAAAAGTTTAATCTCCGACACAATTCTGTTTTATCACATATCACCAGACTCAGCGATGTTTCAGTCCTCTTTTAGAAATCATCTGTACTAAGCTGGACTATAAGTATCCTCAGCACGCTGAGTTTGTCCTGGTTAGAGGTCATGTTGCTCTGTGGCCCCTCTGCTGCCAGCAGTTATGCAAATCCCTCTGTATAGGACTGGTGAAGCAATTAGTGAGCATTTAAATTTGAAGATTCCCTCCAGACATGTATTAAGACATATACAAATACTCTGCTGCTTGGAACAATAATGTGTGTCTGATATGGTTTTTCCACAAAAAACATAATTATCATTTTAAAATCCTTAATAACTCAATAGTCTGATAATAATTAAGGTGTGATACCTTATAAATTGTGTGGAATATTTATGTAAACCTATTAAGGATTAGGTTCTAATCCACAAACACTAATGGTTGTCCAGTAACTTGGATAATATTTGACTTAAAGTTAATTAATGAACTGAATGAAGTGGTGTAGACTTTAGTAGAAGAGATGCTCTGCAGACTCCAGTAAGTGGATATTTAAACATCCTGGAGGCAGTGAACTGTCCTCCGGAAAGTATACCAAGAAAAAAGCATAGCTAGTGATCACTATCCAATCTTTTGTAAAATAAACATTCATGAATCAGTGACTTAAGTAGACAGGAGGAAAATGGGTCTTTGGGAAAGCTAACTGGAGAAAGTGATGGTTATCTGAATCAGATTAATGGTCATATGTCTATAGAAACTTTTGTTAAAAAAATTACAGAAAGTATCAGAACCACTGCTCTGAGAACTATCCCTAAAAGTAACAGAAAAACAAAAAGGAAAGCAGAAACATGGTGTGACAATAAATGGAAAAGAGGCTGTGAGAAACAGAAATAAGGCATTTAAATGAAAATGACTCACAATTTTCAACACGTGACACAGTTCAGAAAAGTTCAGGTGCTAGTAAAGAAGACAATAAAAAAGAAAAAAGGACATACTGGAGACAGTTTTGAACAGGACCCCAGTAGGAGAAGTCTGGGGGGTGATTAGAAAGATGGGAGGTGACAGAAGGGAGTGGAGTTATCCTGTGTTAGCAAATGAAAATGAAATAGCAGTAACTAATGAAGAGAACGCTGAGTTATTGGTTGATACTTTTGTTAAAGTAGACAGTTCTAGTAATTTGTCTGAGGAGGGAAGAAGAAGCAGAGAGAAAACAAGATCTGAAACCATTGAGGCCTTAAAGAGGAAGGATGCTGAAGATGAACAGAGTGTCCCATTTATTATGGGAGAGTTAAAAAGAGCTCTCATGAGCTGGAATGACTGCACCAGGAAAGGATGAAATATGTTATATAAATATTTAAGTACAGAAGGATTTAATAAATTAGTAATATTATGTAATAAAGTATGGGAGGAAGGTAGAATACCAGCAAGTTGGAAGGAGACGGTTATTGTTCCTATAAGGACGCCAGGGAAAGATACAAGTAAGCCATCAAATTAAAGACCTTAATATCACACATATGTGAACTAGACTAATGTTTACACTAGACTAATATATTATTTAGAGAAAAAGCAGCTAATAGCAAGGTGTCAAAGTGGATTTAGGAAAAAAAGGGAACTTCGGATTCAGTGTTATATATAGAGGATGAGGTAAGGGAGGCACAAGTTAATAAAGAAACAGTGTTCTTTGATGTAGAAAAAGCTCATGATATGTATGGAAGGAGGGACTTTTGATTAAGATGCATTTAATGGGGATTATATTAAAGGTTTTTAATTGGATAATGGACTTTTTGAATAAGAGAACTATCCAGGTAAAAGTTGGATCTGAAATGTCCAGAAAGTATGTGTTAGAAGATGGGACACCCTGAGGCAGTGTGATAAGTGCTATACTTTTATGATAAATGGCAACTTTGGAAATGTCTCATTAGATATGGGAAGATCATTATTTGCAGATGATGGGGTTTGAGGGAAAAAGGGAGAAATTTGGATCATGTAGTTAAAAAAACTGCAAGGAGGAATAAACCAAATTGAAATGTGAGGTAAGAAATGGGGATTTAAATTCTCAATCGAAAAAACAAAAGTAATATTCTTTATGAGAAGGAAGATTAGAGGAAATTTTCATTTGAAGCTGTATGGAAATCATTTAGAAACAGTGGAGACATTTTGGTTTTTATGAGTCCACTTTGACACCAGATTATCATGGAAAGAACACCTTAAAAATATTGCCGGTAAGTGCAAAAAAGTTATAAACCTGATGAGACGTCTTGTAGGGTTGGACTGCATTGGATACACTCACATTCATGAGCTCCTGCTCACAAAGGCATTATGGGAAATGAAAACTACAAACTAACAAACTAACCAAACAAGCACTTAGGAAAGGAAACATAGACATCCATATCACACTATTTAAAATCAGAGGGAAAAGGAATTGTGTGTGAAAATATCAATAAAGAATGGCAACAGCACTGGGGTCAGGGAGACATTTAGATTTGATTTAAAACAGAGTGGAAAGTGTAAGAAACAGGGGAAGAAACAGAAACAGAAAGGTCATATTAACAAGACTAAGAATAGAACACAGCAATCTACACAGCACACTTCATGTTATAGAGAAGCATCCAACTGGACTTTGTGAACATTGTTACCAGAAACTGTAGAACATGTTATCATCAACTGCAACAAATATATATCAGAAAAGAAGGATGTGATGGAGGAGATGGAAAGATTAAGGATAACAAGAGCAGGATTAAAGAACATGCTGGAGCGTGGTGCTAGTGGACAGGGAAGAAGATGCTTGACCAACTACCTGAGGAGAACAGGGCTGATTGGAGAGGATGGTGCTAGATTGGAGCAGCCTGAAGGAATTTTACGAAACTCGCGAGATTTGTACGCTCATCTTAATCTAATCCTAACTGCACTCGCGAGAGTTTGTCCCTCTGGTTGATCCAATCTAGCATTTACCAATAGGAAAAGTGCAACAGTCAGGACACTGTAGGAGTTAATTTACTCCAGAAGATGGCAGTAATGTGACAATATGGATGCCAAATGCCGTTAAACATCAAAGAAGAAGAAGAAGGAGATCAACTGTCCCCCCTGTGCTGAGGGTGATGCTGAGGTGATGCAACCAGAGGAGGGGGCAGCAGAAAGGAGCTGACATCCCAGACCGATGCTGCCCGCTGCTGTCTCCAGTTGTGGGATTAACCATCCATCTGCGGCCACAAATGAACATTCATCGGACATTTAAGAATCCGTCACACTGAAAAATTAGGAGGTATGAATGCTTTCCCAGCTTACTGCCTTTTTGCCGGCTATGCTAACATCGTTAGCTTAATGATAGCAACCTTAGCTTTGCCACAGTTTACTGACAGCTGAGGTCTATTTAATGACTGAAACTGAGCACACGAAGCAACTCTATTGTTACGGTAACTACACAGACTCACGTTGTGCATCTTGTTTATTTTAATAGCACTAGAACTATAGTTTTAATCATGTAAACAGATTTTAGTGCAGATGTCGAGTTAGAAACATTCACCGGGATCTGTAGTGTGAACCTTGTCAAAATAAGACCTCATGTGGAGGTGTCAATTACACGTTGATGTTTGTTAGTGAAACTATTTCAGTAGTTATTTCCAAACACTGCTGTTTCAATTCAAGGCAATTTACCTTTAAATGCAACATGAAATGTCTTTGTGACTAGGGCTGGGCAATATATCACTATTAACTGTATCAACACTGTGATATGAAACCAGATATCATCTTAGAGGTTGAATATCATAATATTGTGATATGGCATAAGTGTTGTCTTCTCCTGGTTTGAAAGGCTGTATTACAGTAAAGTGAAGACTGTTCCAGCTTTTCTATTGCCTTTACCCACATAATAATTATATCCACATTACTGATGATAATTTATCGAAACTCGCATTGTGTAAATACTTCAGTCAAAGTACCAGTAGTCATCACTACAATATTGTTGCAATATCAATATCAAGCTACTGGGTCAAAAATATTGTGATATTTGATTTTGTCCACATTGCCCAGCTCTAATTGTGACAACATCACTAAAACGTATCTTGTCACTTATGCCAGGGGTTTTGAAACAAACATTTTATTGTTGTTGGTTTGGCTCCAGTACGCAGCACACCATGACTATAGACTGCCTATAAACATTTTAAAATAATTATGGCTGATCTTGGAGCTATTTACATTGTACAGTCCTGTTTGTAAGCTTTAATATCTTTTCAGCAGTATAAATATCTGCAGTATACCATATTTTATGGTTTGTGTGTGATCTACTGGGCTCAAACTCTCGGCCTCTGGAGTTTTCTTATATTTATTTAGTTTGGTTAAAAAGTTATTGAAGGGTGTGCTCTTTTGTTTTGAAAGCATACGGCCAAACAGGAAGTGAAATTGCTGCGTGCTTGACCTTACAGTTAACGAGCTAGCTCGGGTATCTGCATGGTTTTAAGTTGCTATTTGGTCTTTCACATGGTAGTACTGACGTTTAAATGCTCCATAGAGCGGGTTAGTTGTCGTTACCTGAAGGTTTTCGTCGGTGAAGTATCTGTTCGTGTATTTGAATGACACACTGTTGGTGGTAACGTTAGCCGTGATGCTACTATTGTAGGTGTATCCGAGAACAATGTAGGTTTGCCCATTGAGGAGAGTCAACAGTGGGCTGATGTTGCAGCTAGTGATGGGAATTCCTCTTGTTTTTATTGAGAGCCAGATCATTTGGCTCAGCTCAGCCATAAGAGCTGCTGTTACACCGTATTTGGTGACCCGTCAGATGCTGTGACCTGCAGTGTTGGAAGAAGCACTCTTTACTTAAGTAAGCTATCAATAGCACAATGTAAAAATACTTAATTACAAGTAAAAATCCTGCTTTTAAAATCTTACTTTAAGTACTAAAGTAAAAGTACAAATTTTGTGCCTGATTTTCTGCAAAATTAGGACTTTTACTTAAGTATTTTTTAGTAAATTTAGCTGGTAATACCTCTATACTTTTACTTAAGTAGGATTTTAAATGATGACGAATCTGATCGGTCACTAAATGCGGTGTAACACCGACTCTTTCGGCTCTCAAACAGTTCTTCATATACTACCACTTCTGGCTTTTACAATTCAGTCAAATTCAGCAATGTTTTGACCTATGATTGGTATATGTGCACATATATCACTTAAATTATTCAATGTAATTATACTAAACCATATAATTTCCAGAATACCATAATTTTACATTATATTTGGTAAAAAAAAAAACCTTAAATAATGTAAAAACATCAAACACTATTATACACGTGTATTAAACATTTTATTTATATTGAACTGTCCTTAACACAAACCCTTCCAATCAAATCACACTCAAAACGGAGCATAGTGTGACATATAGCAAATAAAAAATCAGTTGCAAAGTGATAAACAGCAGCATCCAACAGTTTTAGTTGTATCTATTAACAGTGAATCATTGTAACATTGGGCCTCATTCACAAGCAGTGCGTACGCATAAATCTGTACTTAGACTGTGTGTACGAATGTTCTAAACACAAATCTGGGATTCATCAACATGTGCTTACCTGAATTTGTTCTTACTCTGCGAACAAATTTAAAACTGCCTTAGACCACGTGTATGCTCAAATCATAAATTATAAAATATACAACATGTAAAAGTGTAAAATTGCTAATAATACACAATTTAATTATTAAGTAATAGCTAAAACTTTGTAATCCATAAATCATCATCCTGAATGTAAGAGAAATGGGAGCATGGTAGTATGATTACTATATATTATTGACTTATAATTACTTATAATTACTGATAGCGGGAACGTGCCTGTCAATTTAGGATGATTCTGATTGACTTACATACACATAGTGGTAAGAACAAAATTGGCTGGTGGGCACTTGTCATGAATCCGACTGTGATTTTGCATGTTCACTTATTTTGTGCGCA
The DNA here is from genome assembly GCF_963924715.1 of Thunnus thynnus. Classification (NCBI taxonomy): domain Eukaryota; kingdom Metazoa; phylum Chordata; class Actinopteri; order Scombriformes; family Scombridae; genus Thunnus; species Thunnus thynnus. Next base: position 10,400,999 of record NC_089518.1, read on the forward strand.
AAGTGAGAACATTTCTGCGCACATATTAGTGAATGAGGCCTGCTGTCTTTAGGGCAGATTGGCATTAAGAAAGACTTATTGCCTCAGCTTAGAGGGGCTGATCCGGTTTCTTCTCTCTGTTATTACCTGTCCTGTCACCATGCTTGGCTTTTAATGTCAGACCTGGACTGGCCATCAGGAGCATTGGGAGGATTCCCCACGCACACACACATCAGCACAGTATTCAGTCATTGTGTGGAGTGCATGTGGCCAAGCAGTTTGGTGAAAAAAATTATCCTATTATTCTGTCTTGTATCATCCTAATTTACAAAAAAAGAAAGAAAATAAGAAATCAGCTCTCAGAAGGGAGCCGGTTCCCATCATTCACTTACACGAGCCAGCTCATGGAGCCAACTCGTTTGTGACCGACACATCACTAGTTGCAGCGTCTACGAGCCTTTTGGCTGGTCCAAAATGAATACAATAGCAGAGCAGCAGTTTCTGTGTATGTCTTACTAAATCTTCAATCTCTCTCTCTAACACTGCTCATTTAAAAGCTTCATTTCTTAAGCAGAGGTGACCACAGATGTTTTCCAAGTTTCCTGGAATAGCTTGGAAAGAGCAACATTTCACAGCCCACTCTTTAAATCGGTGTCCAGGAGATATGACTTATGAGCTATTCCTACTTGGCCTTGCCTGATCATCACTTTGCCTTTTAGAAAAATATTTTAGGGGGTAAACTCTCCACTCTTGGAAACTTTGCTGCTGTTTGTATGCTGTTCATACAGGCTGTTAGAAGATCCCTTCATAATGTACTTACAATGTAAGTGATGGGGGCCAAAATCCACAGTCCTCATTCTGTGCAAAAATGTATTTAAAAGTTTATCTGAAGCTAATATGAAGCTTCAGTCGTCCAAATGAGTCAAATCAAGTTGATATCTTTCAACATTACAGCCTTTTAGTGCCAAAGTCCTTCTTTTTGTTACTATACTTCCACCACAGCTCAACAAGGAAACACTGTTTGAGGAAACACAAAGAGGTAATTTGATGCTAAAAAGACTGTAAATGTGGCAGATATCCACTTGATATGACTAACACAGACTGCCGAAGACTCAAACAAACTTCACATCAACTTTTAAATGCATTTTTGTACTAAATAACTGTGTGGACACACTGTGGATTTTGGCCCCCATCACTTACATTGAAACATTTGAAGGAGATCTTTTAATAGTCAGTATGAACAGGAGGAATGATTACAGCAAGAAAAACCTCTTTCAGTGTTCATATGGACACCTGACTGTAGTTAAGACACGCTGGAAAAATTGTGAACCATCCTTCATGTATTCCTCCTGTCCAGTATTCAAAAAATGTTCAGTTTACTTCAGTTCTTTATCAGCATATTTGGCATTACAGTAGTGAAACTGGTGGCTGTCATTTGTACATCATAAAAGAAGACTTGACTGATTGTGTTCTGGGCTTGTGTATTAACATTGGGGCATATTTTGGCAAATGAAATTCAAGGTTCAACAGAGTCTGCTCTGTCTCAGGCAGACTGGTGCCTGTCTGTCCTTGTACACACAGTCACCCTTGTGACTTTTTTTTTTTTTTTTTTTTTTTTTTTTTTTTTTTTACTGGAGACGCCACCACAGGAAGCTGATGTTATGGCAAGGAAGTGCCTCCCCACAGTTAAAGCATGAATAAGGAAGGAGAGCAGGGAAAGGGTATTTATGAGTTCTTAGACCACTACCACCCCCAACACTCTTCTCCCCCAGGCTTAACTCTGCTGTTTCTTCTTCGTCTTCCGGCTCGTGCTTTTGTTCAGCTGTGTGTAAAGGAACAGTACGCGCTCTTGTTCCTTCGGTCAGTCTTGGATTACATCCGCTGCATTTGTGAACACTGAAATCAAACACTGCAGCTCTATTGAATCAGGACAAGCGTTGCTGGCTTCTATAAACCAGATTACTTACTGCAGCACAGAACCACTTTATGGCGAAGTTACACAGTGTTGTCATGTCTTCTACAAGTTAATAATTCTGTCGACAACCCTCTACCTTACTTGTTACCTATGGGCCAAATTATTACATTCACTTGTGGTCAGTAATACTTTGTAGATTCAGAATAGTAGCCCAACAATTATTCTCCCTCCTCAGTAGATTTATGCAGTTGGCACTGAATCGGTGTCTGCCAGTGTCAGATGAACCTGATGGACTTTGTCCTTAATTTCTGTTCTGTTTACTAAAGATTTTTTCTACGTATTATTTCTATAAACACAAATATATCATGATGACATGATAAACCCAATGATGTGGAGTCATCAGGAAAGTTTTTTTTTTTTTAATATCACAGAACAGAAACAACATTGTATTGATACAGTCTGATTCATCAAAGATGTGGTCTAATTTAGTTTAGAAGATGAAACTCCTCACAGTACATTTCCAAAACAAACCCAGTGAGAGATATGAGATATGTACATGTATATGAATTTATGGTGTAAATATTAACGCTCCTTGCTTGAATGAATGAACCTTTTTGCAGCACATAGTGTAGACTACAAGAGGAAGTGCGTACTGTGTTTTGCAGAGTGGGAGAGAGAAAGAAAAGGCCGACGCTGACTCTGCCCCATTTAGCAGCACTGTTGGTCCCCAGCCTGCACTCCCATGCCTATTCAGACCCAATGAAAAGCTGCTGCGCTCTAGCTAGCAGCTCTCTGTTTCAGACATCTGCTTTGACACACATTCAGCTATTCAAAAAACTGGCTAGTTGTTGAGCGCACATGTCAGTACTTCAGGAAAACGCCCTGCACAGTTTAAACATACGTGTTATGGATACATGCGTGCATATACAAACACCAACCTATACAGTAAAGTAAGATGAGGTTGAGGAATAATATAAACAAAGTTTTTAAACTATAATGTTAAAGACAAGGTATCAGAACTGAATGATTAGTTTATCTGTTAGTCTATCAAAAGGAACTTTATCTGCAACTATTTTAATAATGGATTAATACAAACTTTTTCCTGTTTCAGCTTGTCTAGTGTGAGGATTTGCTTCTGTTTTATATAATAGTAAACTGAATGTCTTTGAGGTGTAGACTGTCTGAAAAAACAAGCGATTTGAAGAAATTGTAACAAACGATAGAGGAGGACAGGAAATGTGGGAGAAAGCTGTAACATCCTTGGTTGAATTTGAACGTGGGTGTTGAGGTTCAAGTCGGCGTCTTAACCCTAAAGACATTGGAGCTCCCATTCTTTTTTTGTCAATTAATTAAAGTAACTGACTGTATAATAATCTGTAATGAAAATTATCATTAGTTGCAGCCCCACACAGTTATAAAAATAAGCCAATTAAAGCACCAGCATGCGTGTTTTATCCCTGAAGTTTGTAACATTCAGTTTCACTTGTATGTAACTAATGATTCTTTTCATTATCTGCTGATTAATTTCTCTATTTATCAGTGAGTTGTTTGGTCTATAAAATGTCAGGAATTACAGAAAAGTGCTTATTACAATTTCCTAATGCCCAAAACGACATCTTCAGATGTTTTGTTCTGTCTAACCAACAGTTTAAAACTGAAGTATATTCTGTTTGTTATACTGTACAATCAGACAAATGAAAGCAGTAATGGAACAAGGGCATGATTGTCATTTTTGCTTTGAAATCTCCTTAAATGATTGATTGATTTTCAAAATAGTTGCTGATTAATTTCCTGACAAAGACTTTTCATCATCACCCGGGGAGTTACTTGCTTGGTGATTATATAGTCATTATATTTTGAGTTTACTTTGATTCTTTGTGCCCCAAAAAGATTTGTATTTGACAAAAACAAACATTCATAGCAGGATTGTATAACCGACCACGGCAGACTGAAAGACAACAAAAGCCAGACAATTATTTATAGCTTCAGTGTGTAAATAGTTTAAGATGACCTGTCGTCACAGTACTGTACGTCTTGGTACAGTACATGTTCTCAGAGTATGGCCATGACATAAAAGCAGCACATGTGTTGTAACTTCAGTCCTGCAGCATACTGTTGGTCTGTGTCAGTGAATTAAATTTACCTCTGCCCCACAAGAGCCACAGAGCAGCAGATTCTCACACATTATTTGCTGTTTCCTCCACATGAGGCAGTGGGGATTGTTTCTTTTGTTTGCATGCAGCCCCTTGTAAACCCACACACAGCTGTGCATGGTCTGATGGTATGTGACATGTATTTTGTGGCTGTGAGAAGTTAAACTGTCATTTTCTGTAAGCGTTGTTTAGAGTAAAGATTTCATGTTATGCAACTTATAAGATAAATACATGTTTTTATCTGTAAGTCCAATCAAACTCCACTTAACTCTCCATAGAACTGTGTGTTTGCGTGGTTTGCTCATGTGAATAAGGTGTAGCTAAACACATGTAAGCATCTACGACGTCACTGGAGGTCAAGGTCAACCCGACAGAAATAATAAACCAAATAAAGATCATCTTGGTAGCAGTCCCTCTGAAGACTCTGAGCTCAAAGTGGAAGATTTTGTGCAGGATGACAGATTTGACGTAACACCTGTGCGTAGGAAACACAGCTGAAATCTATTAGAAAAGTATTTGTTTTTGAGTAAAACGCAGTTGTGGTTTGGTAGCAGGTTGTTTTGGATCCTGTGGAAGACAGAACGTGGAGAATATGTTGCTCAGATGTGAGCTGTTGTGTGCAGATCAAAAAAAGATTAAACACTGATTCATTTCTGTGTATTTAGCCAAGATTGAAGCTGTTTGTTCTTCAGTAAATTGCTCGGCTTCTCACAGCGCTCTATTTAAAGCCTGATTTGCTGCTGATATTTGATTATTTTTATTTCCATATTAAAACAACAAACCTCTCAGGAAAACAACCGACCACTCGCTGACTCACAGATTGATTGTAGAGGAGTTTCCTGTGTACAATAACTCACTTCAGCTCACTTTTTCCTTGAAGAGCCCTTGTGCAAAGACATCCAAGTCTGTGCTAAAGTACTTACTCTTTGTCTCCAGCTGTGTCCCAAATCATTTCCTTTTGCTATCGTGGCATCAAGTCAGGTTCTTCTTAGACCCGGACACAACCTGTGAATAATACTGAAACCTCTTGTGATTTTGTACAAGGTTTTGTTATTTTGTTACACCACTGCCAAATGAATACCGATTATTGTAGAAATTATTGCAACGGATAACTCCAACTTAGACATAGGTGCTTCACATGTATCATCAATGCAACACATATTCTGAAATGCAACCAATCAAAGTATAGTCAAGAATTTGCCCCTATTAAATTATTATTAGGAATCTTTTCTGGTTTTAAACATAGCAATGCTGATGTGAGCTGGTTTGGAGTTCATCTTGCACAAACATGGCGCTAGATGATTTCCTGGCAGTGAAAGATGAAATGCAGCGCATTACACTGGTTGCCCAGTGACAGACTAACAGACTCACATTTTTGCCACACAGAAATATGATGGACAGTTGTGCTGGTTTAAGCTTTCTCTTTGATCTGTGAAGGAATCTTGTTCCCTATTTTGGCTCTGCTTCTTCACGACCTTGGAAAAAGTCCTTTTTTGCCCATCTTTGCCTGTGCTAAGACCACATTCTTTTCTCACAGATAAATATATACCGACAGAAGCAACCACCCACATAGATTAAACTAAATCTCTGTCAGTGTCATTGTTGCTTCAGGCAAGTGAAACTCCCAGAGCTGTGAGGATACTCTGACTGGCCATCTAGTGGAGGTTTTGGTCAGCACTTGGAAGCCTCTATTTCAGTGTTTACTCTACATTCCTATATCAGAAGTTTTCTTCTACAGCTGCTTTAACAACTACCAAATCCATCAAGATGAAATAATTGAGATGTGTCATGATGTAAATGTATCAATGGACATTTTTAAACCTTTTTAACAAATCCTGGTAGAGATCAGGAGCAAAAGTTGTTCTCAAACACCAAGGATCTAGAATAAATGTCAGATCATAGAGACGGACAGAGGGAAGAAATGCTTCAAGTTCTCTACAAGTGCTCAGCTATTTAATGTGCTCGCAGTGTTTTCTGCTGTTTAGGGAATCGCCTCTGTGGAAAGAATTCCTCTTCCATGGAAAACTGGAGCTATCACTCTGCGGGCTGACATACATTACCTTTCTCCCTCCCTTCTTTTGTGCACAGATTGAGCTGTAAATGCATCGGCATCAGAGAGCTCAGTATGAAGAAGTCGGTCCGGCCAGCGGTGAGTAAGGTGAGTGGAGATCGGGTGAAGGCAGAAGCCACGGCTAGCGCTGGCATTGGAAAGCCTGCAGCCAAGACCAACAGCACCGCGCCTCTGTCTAAGGTAAGACTTATGTGACGTGGAAGACTCATGTGATGTGCAACTGATTTTTAAGTCTTGTTTTTGTGTGGCAGCAAAGCTTGAATCTGTTTTTTTTTTTTTTTGTAAGTAAATGCTTTTAATGTTTGTGCTTTCAGGTGAAAAGTAATGATGATCTTTTAGCAGCCATGGCCGGAGGGAATCCTGCATCAAGTAATGCGGTCACCAAAACCAAGAGGACTGCCTCTATTGGGACTAATGCTAGCACCCTAGACAGCAAGCCAAAGACAACATCAGGTATTCCTAAAGATGCTACGCCTGGTTATTAATCTTATCTTTTGTGATCGTCGTTTTTCTAGAAATGTAAGGATTGCTTTTCTCTTCTCTTTATAAGGTATTTCAACCAAGCGTACGACATCCTCGACTTCAAAGGAGCCAAATTCTTCACGAGACCGTCTGCGAACATCCAGGACATCAGCCAATAAGAAGCAGTTGGTTTCAGGGACTGTAGCGGGAGATGTTGCCTCAGGGAAGCGCTCTCGTAGCCAGATCCTGGCAGAGTCCGAGGGTCGTATGAGCAAGTCTAAATCAGATGGCCAGATCAGTGATAAGGTAGCTCTGGAGGCCAAAGTTAAAGACCTGTTGGGTTTGGCTAAGAGCAAAGATGTGGAGATACTTCACCTGCGCAGCGAGCTGAGAGACATGCGGGCCCAGCTGGGCTTGGGAGGGAAAGACGAGCCACCGCAGGAAGAAGCTGGGGAGGAAGAGAAGCCGCAGGTTTCAGCCATCACAGCAGCTGATGTGGAGTCCACTCTGCTCCTCTTACAAGAGCAGAACCAGGCCATCAGAGAGGAGCTCAACCTGCTGAAGAGTGAGAACCGTATGCTGAAAGACCGGCTCAACGCGCTGGGCTTCTCTCTGGAGCAGAGGCTGGATGCCTCGGACAAGCTGTTCAACTACGCCTCCCTGAGTCCAGACCTGGCAGCAGGCAGCGGGCAGAGTGATGGTGGAGGCACAGGTACGCTGACCTCCTCAGTGGAAGGCTCCGCCCCCGGCTCCTTGGAGGATCTACTCACAGGACACCAGCATGGAGGCTCAGCGGACAACCTCGACAGCGAATCCAGCGAGGTTTACCAGGCTGTCACCTCCAGCGATGACGCCCTGGACGCCCCCTCTGGAGCCTCCTCATCATCCGAGTCAGAGTGCGCTCCCAGCAGAGAGCGCTCACGGAGGGGCAGCAGTGGCAACGCCAGCGAGGTGTCAGTGGCCTGTCTTACAGAGCGCATTCATCAGATGGAAGAGAACCAGCACAGCACCGCTGAGGAGCTCCAGGCCACACTGCAGGAGCTGGCTGACCTGCAGCAAATCACGCAGGAGCTGAACGGAGAGAACGAGCGGCTTGGCGAGGAGAAGGTCATCCTCATGGACTCTCTGTGCCAGCAGAGCGACAAGCTGGAGCTCTACGGCCGACAGATCGAGTACCTGCGCTCTTTGCTGGATGAGCATCATATATCGTATGTGCTAGAGGAGGACATCAAGAGTGGGCGCTACATGGAGCTGGAGCAGCGCTACGCAGACCTGGCAGATAACGCCCGCTTTGAGAGGGAGCAGCTGCTGGGGGTGCAACAGCACCTGTCAAACACGCTGAAGATGGCGGAACAGGACAACGCAGAGGCCCAGGAGATGATCGGAGCACTGAAGGAGAGGAACCATCAAATGGAGCGTATCCTGGAATCAGAGAGACAGGATCGGGTGGCCATGGCAGCTGCGCTTGAGGAGTATAAGGCGGCGGTGAGCAGTGACCAGGCGGAGCTGAGCCGCTGCAGGGGCCAGCTGGACCAGGAGAGGCAGAGGGTCGCTGAGCTGTACTCTCTTCACACTGCAGGGGACAAAAATGACATCTGCCAGCTGTTGGAAAGTGCACGGCTTGGGAAAGAGGAGGCTGAGGCCAAAGCTGCGAAGATGCAGAAGGAGCTGGAACAAGCCTGCAGCGAACTCACCCGGCTGCAGGAGACTTTCAGTAAGGTTAGTAACAGCTGGACGTTAGGGTTAGACTTAGAGAGAGAACAGTGTGTGGGGCACTTATTTCTTGAAGTCATAAGATGTTAAATTGAAGTGTCAATCCTAAAGCTCAAGGACTTTTAAACATATACAATCAGCCTCGTATATATTCCTGAGTAGCTGCAGATCAGTGATAGGCTCTCTGAGCGGTATTCATGAAGTTTGTATCTGTGAAAGAAATAATAATAAAAAAAGCCAAAATTGAACTAGAATTTTAGTTTCTGTTCTCCAGAGTCTACTTACATTCTCCTAGTTCCTAACTCGCCAGCATTGCCAGACACTGTGAATAACTGTTTACATGTGTATTATAGACACACACACTTTACGTAATACATTTCTATTAATTCCAATATGACACTGCTGAAGCTTTGTTGCACATTAGTCAGCTAATTACATCATGGCCTGTTAATAATGAAATGAAGGATGCCCCTCTTCCTGTGTGTGCAGCTGGACGGGGAATACAGAGACTTCCAGGAACAGGTGCGGCAGCAGATGGCCAAGCAGGAGTGCGCACTGGAGAAGCAGCGTGTGGAGCTGCAGGAAAAGGAGACGGAGATCGTTGACATGAAGGAAACCATCTTTGAGCTGGAGGATGAAGTGGAGCAGCACCGAGCCCTTAAACTGCATGACAACCTCATCATCACAGACCTCGAGAGTAAGCGGACTGGATACACACTTTGTAGCCTGGCTAATAGGTTTATGCACCCGAATGTGTACTCAAGCAAGGAATTAGTGATTATTTAGAGAGCCCATTGTTTGAAACCAAAACCAACATGTTCTTCACTGGTTTGATCAAGAGTTTAACATGTTCTATACCTCAAAAGTTTAATCTCCTGCCAAACTTCCTCTAACTGGCAATCTTGAAACTTGCGTGGGTAAGATGGCATGGTGCCTGCATGCACGGTGACATTATTATCAGTAACATGTATCTACTTGCTATCTCAGACTCTGTGAAGAAGCTGCAGGACCAGAAGCACGACATGGAGAGAGAGATTAAGATTCTACACCGCAGACTGAGAGTAAGTAGGTGTTCAGACAGCAAACTGCCCTGCTTAAGAAAAAAAAAAAAAAAGAACACAAGAGGTTGCATTTGTGTGGACTTGATGCTTCAAATACAATCCAGGTAGTCCAGTTGGAGACTGTCTTACTTCACAGTGGTTTATATTACTATCAGGATTTTACAACCCTGGACAGATAACATGCTGGCTGGTTTTATGCTCTGTCATGCCCATCAACTGGTAAACAACAGATTTGCGGATGCCTTTCTGTGTTGTGATCTAGCAAAAGTAGAACCAGATACGCTTCCATTTTATTAATTGTATCAATCCACACTGAATCTCAGACAGTCTCATGGAGGGCCCCTGCGTTTTTTACGCTCGGGGTCTGTTTCTGTTGCGTTTAGTGAAGCATAATCTGAGCAGGCAGCTGTTAAATCACACAAATATCCTGCTGTATATGTGTTTTCAACTTACTAACTGTATCAATGAATCAATAAATACAAACAATGTTGATTTCTTCCTGTGGAGCCGACATTCAAACTAGTTTGGTTCAGTAAATTTCTGCCGTCAGTCATCCTGGTGAAGGCGGTTTGTTCGGCCGCTGTCCTCTCAGCTCCCCAGAAGCTGCAGCTGACAGACGGCTACCTTTGTAGACAGAGACGCTGAACGCAGGTCGAGTGAGAAGTTTAGCAGCTAAAGAGACGGATGCTTTGCTCAGGAGTTGGTGGAGTCCAAAAACAGAGCTACAAAAAGAGTGAATATTGAGTTTACAGAAACACAACTCCAAATGAATGCTAATTTTGCACTGTTTCACGTTCACCATATCAACTTTATATGGTGACAATATGTCATGTTGTGTTTACAGCTTTTTCCGCTGCCCTTGAGACGACAAAAAATCTTTAATAGTGCTTAAGTGATCTAATGATGATCATTTAGCCTAACTCAGTTGTTGTCTCATTGTGTGTGTGTGTGTGTGTGTGTGTGTGTGTGTGTGTGTGTGTGTGTGTGTGTGTGTGTGTATGTGGTGCCCGTGTGCAGGAGGAGTCGATGGAGTGGCGTCAGTTCCAGGCTGATCTGCAGACAGCTGTTGTCATTGCTAATGACATCAAGTCGGAAGCGCAGGAGGAGATTGGAGACCTGCGGCGCCGGCTGCAGGAAGCCCAGGAGAAGAACGAGAAGCTGAGCAAGGAGCTGGATGAGGTCAAGAGCCGCAAGTAAGACCCTCAGAGAGACATTTGGAAGAGCTCCAGCGTTCATGCTGACATCGCCTGTCTCATATTTCTAAACAAAATGCTTATTTGGTTCTAATTGGCAGTAGCAAAGTTTGTGTTCATTCATCTTTGACGAATCTCACGGCTGAAAAATTGCCACCACAGACCAAATGAGAAAATGATGAATAATGCATCTATGACTGCTATTTTACCATAATTGTCAATACTACATGATATGAATTTCTGAATATTCTTGAACCGTACTGTGGAATATTATCATATTACTAAGTGAGCTGGAGTAGTAGCTCTGAGTATACTGCACATACTGAGTAGATTACTGTATGTTTCCCAGGCAGGAGGAGGAGAGAGGCAGAGTGTATAACTACATGAATGCAGTGGAGAGAGATCTGGCTGCTCTCAGACAGGGGATGGGTCTCAGCCGGCGATCCTCCACCTCCTCAGAGCCCTCGCCCACCGTCAAAACACTCATCAAGAGCTTTGACAGTGCCTCACAAGGTACGTCACAATGACAGTAAACAATGCTTTGCTTTTCTCTCTTATATACATAGTTTTTTTTTTATAGACAAAGCTCCTGAAGTAATTCATTACATCAGCAACAGGTTTAACTGAGCTGTATGTGACTAACTGTTCCCTTCTTACTCTTGAATTAGGTCCACCTACCAACGGTGCCTCTGTGGCGCCTCCAACAGCCTCGGCTGCCCCACTACCACGCACCCCCCTCAGCCCCAGTCCCATGAAGACGCCCCCAGCAGCTGCTGTTTCACCTATACAGGTACAGGAGTAGAGGCTTTGTAAGACTTAACTGAACAGGCAGGGTGGCCAAGTAAGTTAAGGACATGTGGTGTGTGTCAGGATTTGTAGAATATATTAAGCAAATGGCAAGTATGTTGCTGAAATGTGCTCTTTTCCCCTGTTGCCCTTCTGTTCCTCACACTTTGTAGTGAAGAAAGTTGTGCAAGAACACAATTTCAACATCTGTAACCAGAATATATCAGATTCAACATCTGTCAGTATGTATCCATCAGTTACGAGACATCCTGTCAAAGTGTCCAAGAGCAAAACAAAGTAATCTCTGCTCATGATTGTCATTTGTTGTGGAGCGAGGGGTGTCAGTTAATAGCATAAACTCTTTGTCACAGTTGTCTACAGTCTACTCATTCTCATGTGAACACCTGGCTGTTGCACTTTGGTTAAAATTCATCCGTAATAATTATACACAGCATAAAAACACGTTATCAGCCACACATTCTGCCTCTTTAGAGCTCTAAATCTGAAGGTCTCTCTTATCATTTCCAAACCTTGTTGATGGTAAACTGGTGAGAGGCAATAAAGAAGGCAGGAAAAAGCCTTGAATCAGCACCTACTCTTGAGTAGGCAGCAGGCAGCATCAGGAGATTTATGCTCACATGTCTAGAAATATAGAGAAATGAGAAATATTTCATAACATAAAAACTTGAATACAAAACAATAATAGGATCCTTACACTACTGAACGGGAGGATTGAACATTTGGCATTCAACATTTCCCTGTTCTTCATGCTATTGAGTGTATTTGTGCACATTTCATTACCTGAAATGTTCTCATATTTCTTCATTCATCGGCTTCCCTCCTTTTTTCTGAAAATATAATTTGTAGTCATAAGGTTAAAAAATACTAATTTTTCCCCCATTATTGCTATTTATAAATTTTATATCATATCCTTGTTAACAAAGACGTTTTGCTCACAGGATCTGTAATGCAGAAAGTTGCTCTTTTTTGCTGTTTCAGAGACACTCCATAAGTGGATCCATGTCAGCAGCCAAGCCGCTCTCCTCCCTGAGTGACAAGAGGCCAAGCTACACAGACATCACCATGCCAGGTGAGGCAGCAGTCACAGTGACCATTTAAATACACTTTATAAATAATTTTCTTGATTTCAGAACTGCTGCTCTCAGAAATTGAGGCATAAATATGTAAAGGGACAGGGGTTCTCCCCCTCCGTCTCAATAAATGATCACAGCAATTACTGGGAAAGGATGGTTTCCTCTCTCATGAGAAATAAAGGGACAGTTGTCTCCCAGGGGCCTTGCGTTGGGAGTTAGCAGGTTTACTGTACGTTTATCAAAACACTTGAGTGGATGATAAGAGGAACAAATTGAGCCATGACTTGCTGCAGAGTTTCTCTCAGTTGACTCTCACCAGTAATGAGTTCAAGTGTTTCATGTGAACGTGCATACTTGGCTGTAGCCTCCGATGCTCGGTTTATTTTCCTCTGATTTATTGTTTTCTTTCGGAGTGAGTCGGCCCCACTCGTCAGTATTCCCTGAACTCCCAGGGACTGGAATGTGGCTTTTTATTGACCCTGTTACATCTCATTTCAGAGGAAGTCTCTTATAGAAACACTAATGCTGTGTGTGTGATGTACATTCTGTTATATATTCACAGCTGAGCACCTTCTCAGGGGAGGCTCGGCCAGCCGTCCCCCTTCAGCCCTCCAGAGGGTCTCCAACATGGATTCGACCAAGACAATATCAGGTTAGAGATGAATTTAATTTCTGAAAACGAACTCAATCACCAGTTTGGTTTCCCAAAAATCAGACTTTATTAATCTCCCATTTCCTGAGCAGTGTCCCGCCGGAGCAGCGAGGAGATAAAGAGGGACATGTCTGCTCAAGACGGGGCTTCATCATCCTCCCTGATGGCTATGAGTGCTGCCTCCTCTCCGCTCTCCTTGTCCTCCTCATCCCCCACCGCCTCCATCACCCCTACAGCACGCAGCCGCCTAAGGTACCACCTTTTAGAGTACTTACTCACCTGTATGTTGTGCCTTTAACGCAGCCAACGTGCTCACACAACTCTGTTTTCATTCTCATCAGTGATTTTAATCTGTCAATTGCCCATATGACATCACCTCTTCAACTCAAGTTGTGATTGGTTTGCTGACAAAGCATACAACCAGAGGCACGCAAACAAGCTTATTATATAATCTGTTTGCCTTCATGACATAGTAAATCTTTTAAAACTGTGGTAGAGTGTTTGCTTACGTGTCTCTTCTTAATGTCTGTTAAAGAGAAGAGAGAAAGGACCCGCTGTCGGCACTGGCCAGAGAGTATGGAGGCTCCAAGAGAAACGCTCTGCTAAAGTGGTGCCAGAAGAAGACTGAGGGTTATCAGGTATGTAACGGTGCTGTCACAGCTCATCTGATCCCACATGATACAAAGTGTCTATTAGCAAAAGATCATCATTTCAAATAGAAGAGGGCTATGAGAAAGAAGAAAAAAGTCATTCGTTCCTTTGGAACTGGCAAGACTTGGATTTGCGTCCAGATGAGACGATACAAATGTGTTTTGTGGCATGTCACCAGTTCCCATTAAAAGTGATAAAATGAGCTGATGTTTTTTTTTTTCTTTTTTTTTTTTTTTTAAAGACACTGATAAGTAACGAAAACAGTCTCTGGAAAAAACACTACAACGGTCAGCAGCACAGACAGAGACTGCACAGCTCTGTGAAAAGAATTATTCATTTAGCACAATATGTTTGTAACATTTGTGTGTTTAGTTTAAATTAATAAATTGGGCAAAACATGCAAATGAAGTAGACTTTTTTTCCTTTTTTTTTATTAATTACATCTGATTTTTTTCTTGACTGGTCAGTGACCAAAAATATTTATCTTAAAGGCAGTCTGCTGAACTTTCTCTGTGCAAGACACTGGAGCTCATGCCACAATATTTTCATATTCTCATATTCTCATCCTAAACCTCTAATTGTATTGTAAGGTTTTTCTGTACAAGTCTGATTCAACAAAACACTCTTAACTGCACACACTTGTCATAAATTGCTTGATTCGACTTGATGAATAGCACACTTAGCCTCAACACCACATGAGGCTAAATGTCACCTTAATAAGAATATCATGAATTTCACACCACAGAGCTTCAAGTCCTGCTGTCAGAATCCAGCACACGAAAACATAACAGTAAGCCAGTAAGCCAGTAAGCCTAGTTGTATTAGGGGATCTGTCCTGAAATAATTAGGAAATTTTATTACAGCTGCCAATGACACATCATTAGAGCAGCACTTTACTGTGACAGGAATAAAAAAGATGCACTTTACTGTGACAGGAATAAAGAAGATGCACTTTACTGTGACAGGAATAAAGAAGATGGCTTGACATGTTAGATTAAGTTAGATTAAAACATCAATGACTTACATGGAAGGTAGTCAAGAGGACGGGACAGTCAGGGAAATGGACGGGAGATACTGTAGGTGGTGTTGCACTGTCAGGTGCAGCGGCATAAAGACCACCTTCAGCAGCTGCTTAACAACTACTGAACTGTACAAGCTGTCACCATAAAACCTAAAAAAAAAAAAAACCCAAAACATTTCAAACCTCTCAGTAAACTGGCATCCCATGATGATGATATGGTGAACAGAGTATTGATTTTGCATCCAGTTTATTTTTATTTTAAGTCATTCAGATGAAGGCCTTATAATTCTGAAGTCAAACAGGTGTTAAGAACAAATCTGTTCAGATGAGTCAAGATGAGCTTCAATCTGTTGAAGCTCCACGAGATGAAATGGAGGTGTGTCTGTTCCAGTTCAGTGTAATGGTGTTGTTATTGAGTATGTATGTTGTCACGGTGCTGCTTTTCACCTACAGGCCTTATTTGCTGTCTAAACATTTGCAGTGATCCGATGAACGTCTATGCATTGACCTAGAAACGACTTAAATGACAAATCACAAGGGTCAAACGCCATATCGAAGTGATGTTTGCTCCTTTCTTAGTTGATGTAGCTTATGGTTGCCGTGGCACCTGAAGTCCTCCCCAGGAAGTGTGCAACATTTAACACATCCTGTGAGTTACCAACCTGACAAAAAGCATTGCGGGCTATCCAGACAAAAGTTACCAGCCTGACAAAATATGATGTACTATCAAGACAAAAGTTCTCTGAGATTTGAGCGTCGAGTTACATTTAACCTCAGTGGCTGTTTGATGATGGATTTGACTGTAAAGTGCAGTAGCTTGTTTGATTTCAAAGGTCAGATGAGAGTTGATGGTAGAGTAGATGATAAATCCGATATGGATGAGTAATGTTGAGACTTCACATAAAACTCCAGGACTGTCGTCAGATTGAGCTGCAGTTCTCCGTGGCTAAATCATTTTAAATAGTTCCATGAATTTATTGTGACCATAATGTTGTTGGAAGTGGTGTTGAAAACTGTACAGCGGCTGACAGTGACATTCATGACCTGATATAAAATGTGGCACCCTGTGATATGTCAGATCAGGCCCAAAAATTGGTTTTCCATCGATTTTTATCCCGGATTGTAAACGTTGTGTCGGATGAAATCCGAGTGTAAATGATTTGTCGCTTTGTTTTTCAGAACATTGATATCACTAACTTCAGCAGCAGCTGGAACGATGGCCTGGCGTTCTGCGCTGTGCTGCACACCTACCTGCCTGCCCACATCCCCTACCAGGAACTCACCAGCCAAGACAAGGCAAGTAGAGATCAGAGGTTGTTAGACCGTATGTTAAACCACCAGGCTGTTAAAACCAACAGACTGAACTGTTAACAGTACTGTGAAACTGACAGTACTGTTTCACTGTTTGTGATTTTGACTCTGTTCTTTTCTTCAGAGGAGAAACTTCACTTTAGCTTTCCAGGCTGCAGAGAGTGTTGGGATCAAATGCACTTTGGTAAGCTTTGTACCAATATGAAGTGATTTTTTTCCTAGTACGAGTAAAAACAAAAACAGTGCAATGAAGGGATACGGTGGAGATCCAGCTGTGGGTCAGACATGAAAAGCCTGACCACAGTCTTTCTTTTCCCTTGAAGAAATAATGTTTGACTCACGTTTTTGCTTGCACCCTACACACCTTTTTACTGCTAGAATGAATTTCTCTCCAATTTTTTAGTGGAGCTCTTCTTACCTCAAACAGACTTGTGTGAGTCTGAAATACTTGATAGTTGTATACATGCATTGCATTAGACATTTTTTATATCAGTGCATCTGCTCATGTACAAAAACATAGATTTAATTATGTTTTTTAATGTAAATAAATTCATCCACTGACATAGCTCATTCTAATCATTAACCAAAGATGAACCACATCATGTACTGCATTTGCACAGCAGGTCTATGCTTCTGCTTTCAACCTCATAAACCTCACTGACCTGCCGGTGTCAGTCATTAAAAACTGATGCTGCACAGAACAGTGTTCACATCCCCAGAACTTTATTTTAAATCCCAGCAAAGTTTCCCTAGATACCAGAATTTTGGGATAAATGTATATAATCAAGAATATTTTCAGTTGATGGAATAGTGCAGCTTTCAAAATCATTGAGTCTGCATTGATATCTGGCCTGGTTCATATGAAAGTGTACAAGATTCACTTGTGAGCTTGAAGAGTCTTTGTAGATGCTGGAAATAGAAGTTTGACAAAAAAAATTCTTAGCTCAAGGACCACTTATTAGATTTCCCTCTGAACTTTCAGTCATATCTTGTGGCCTTCATGAGTGGAGTTTGCTTAGTTGTTATGGTTCAATTGTTTCCACATACACTCGCCTAATTGATAAAGAATGATCTTGTTCAATGAAGTGAAATAATGGTAAAATTTTGTCTAAAATATGTTGTTTTTTGTGAGACATAAATCTTCAGTTCTTCAATCTTCACAGTATTTCCTGTGTTAACATCTCTTTCTCTGTTGCAGGACATTAATGAGATGGTGCACACAGAGAGGCCGGACTGGCAGAGTGTCATGACTTACGTCACAGCCATCTACAAGTATTTTGAGACCTGACTTCACCGTCTCACCCATCCTGCTCCTGCAGCACAATCAGAGCCACAACAGCCCCCCCCCCTGAACATCCTTTCAACTGTAATACCTCACTGACACCTCCCCCCAAACCACAGCAGTACCCAAGCACGCTGCATGTCAGACACTTCGGCCCCAGATGCCGCTTTCCTCAGTAGTTAGCAACACTAAAAACAGAGCAGAATCTCACTGGACACACACACAGCTACTCCATCCATCCCAGTGCAGTGTGAGAAGCGCTTTGTGTATTGTTGTAGTCCAAGGGCTCGCCTGTATGTCTGCTGTTACACTAGTAAGCTATGAGAAGTAACTAGTGAAAGCCTGGTGAACCAAGTACACGTCTGAAGGAGCAGCAGAATGGAAAAGAAACCAAGTCTCAGTGCCTTCTATCTGGCTTTTCCTTGCAAATAATATTCCTCCACACTTTGCCCAGTTTCTAGGATGTTGTAGTCTGTTAAAGGGGAATTCCATCAAATCTGACTTTCAGCGAGCTACGTTGCAAGAAGAGACGTTTTCATAAAAAGTCACAAAGTTTTTTTCCTCTCGTTTAATTGTAAAAAAAAAAATTGGAAAATATCTGCTTCTGCGCAGTAACGAACCAAACGCCTGTAATGTTGGAATCTCCCCTGAAACAACCCTGAAAATTCTCTTTTGAATGGAGTTCAGACAGACGCAGCCTTTTTTTGCACCAAGTCTTCCAGACGTTACAGTACGATACAGATGCCTCTCTTTTAACGGATCAAGTGCCTGTGTGGGTTTTGATGCAGGAGACCAGGCAGTGTCTTTTCACTACAGTTTGTGAAGCTGAAGATTAGAGGAGTTGCCAAATATGTTTCAGAGCCTTTTGATTTGTTGATCAGTGACTGTTTGCTTTTCAAGCACAGAAATATGCTATGTTGTACAACACTACTACACATTTTGTTAAGCAGCACTAACACACTCTTTATGATGGTTTTTCACCAATAGATCCATGAAAGAGGATTAATAATAACTTGTGTATGGAGTTTAATGCTAAACTTACAACTGTATAATGTGTGTTTGCATTTTATAGGCTTGCATTTGCCATGTTGCACTTAGATGTCTTTCATTAGGCACATACAGCACACAGCATCAGTTCATCATAATCAAAATATGAGTGAGTAGAATGTAGTTTTTTGATAAAAATGTGTTTTGACTGACAAGATAAATTCTGCTTGCATCAGAGAGCCTTAAACTTTTATCAGCCTGCGGGTCTAATTAGAAAAATAGTCTCTCACCCAGGGACTTCATGTTGGGAAAAAGTGCTCTAGTTTTTGGAAACCAGCAAAGAAAGATTCATACTGAAGGTGACAACACACTTTTCTAGGTCAACGCAATGTCAGTGAAAGGAATGGTTCTGCATTTTGGGAAATATGCTTGTTCACTTTCTTGCAGAGTTAGATGAGAAGATTGAGCAGTGACTTCCTTGCGTCTCTGCTGGTTGCAACTGCTCCCAACGTGTCTTATTTACACGTTGGTTTTTGTACAGAAAACTGTACTTATTAATCTCTGAGCTTTAGAGGCAGAGCCAGGCTAGCTGTTTCCCCGTTTCCAGTCTTTATGCTAAGCTAAACTAGTAATAGCCTGTTGGCTCGAGCTTCATATTTATTGTACAGGTAAAGCAGTATCAATCTTCACATCTAACTCTCATCAACAAAGTAAATAAGAGTTTTCCCCAAAATGTTCAACTATTCCTTAAATATTGACAAATGTTTTAAAACCATGCACAAGTGACTGGAGAATTCATCATGTCATTGACTTATTTTATAGTGTGATAACTGATGCTGTGTAAAGGTAGTAGTTTTTGAACTTCCTTCTATGACTAACCATTACTTTAGAGATACTGTGTAGCACATTTAATTAGTCATAGTTCAGTCAGCGGTGTTACTATAATGCTGTCTGACTCCAGTGTGTTAACTGTGCCTCAGCACACCAGTTTCACTGTATTTATTTGCATGGTTTCCAATCATTGTAGAGAGGTCGTTGCTTTATGTGTGTGTTTGAAGTGTATATGAATTTATTACACATACGTAGCTGCACTGATATCAGCTTTTTTTTCGTAT
This sequence comes from Thunnus thynnus, assembly GCF_963924715.1. Taxonomy (NCBI): domain Eukaryota; kingdom Metazoa; phylum Chordata; class Actinopteri; order Scombriformes; family Scombridae; genus Thunnus; species Thunnus thynnus. The sequence continues at coordinate 10,420,445 of NC_089518.1, forward strand.
TCCACACATTAATTTCCTGCCTTAACGGTTTAACTGAAGCTTCTGCGAGTGAAACTGTGACCTTTTTAAAATAGCAGTTTTCTTTCCTCAGAGAGCACATGTTTCAGTGTGGAAATAGTTTCTATAACAAGCTCCTTCTTGTTCGTGTCTCTCTCGAAGAGCACTAATAATAATGGCCATTTGGAAGGCTGGGAGGTTGAATTCCTGTCATGTGTCTGGTGAAAGTGACTACACACTGTTTTGATTTGGATCAGATGAAGCTGCCAGCCGGTATCAAAAGCAACATCAGAAAACATCACGTTCGCCCCGATTTAGAAGCACATCCTATCGCGCTGTGTGCCGAGCCACATCACCACAATCTGTACAGCTGCATTAGATATTCAGTGATTTCAAGTTCGCACAAGAGCCTGCAACGATGACAGTTTCTTTTTTGTATACATGAGAGTGTGAGTGAGGTATTTAATGACATTTGAAAACGTTGGCTCTCTGTTAAAGGGGGTTATGCGTTGCCATGATGCTGACAATTATCAGCCAACAGTTTTATTGTGTTCTGTTCGATTCCACCGCTGGCCCGTGTGTTTTATTGCTCCCGACAGGAGCGTCTGAGAGCTACAGAAAAGTTAGAAGTGGAATGTGTTTTGATCGCGCTTTAGTGATCCTGGGACTTTACGAGGTCCAGCGTGTGTGTGTGAGTGTGTGCTGATGTGGAGTGATTGATGAACACTGAGCCCAGCGTGCTGAGGAGAGACCAGACAGCTGGCAAGAGCTGGGAAGCACATTCCACCTCCACATGATGCAGCCATGAGGGACATGTTACATTGTTTGGGACCATGAGCTTACTATGTATAATGCCCTTTTTAAGTGTATGGCTTTACCACAGCGAGCAAAGCTAATGTGAACAGTGCATTATGTCCTTATTGGGTCCACTTCATCACACTATGTTTATTTTTCTTTTTTTACTTGAAAAAGCTCTGAGAATTCCACTGAACCTGCTTTAGTTTGTCTTTTGATTTCAATGTTGCCTACAAAAACAAGATTTTTTTTTACAATCCATGCCACATTTTGTTTTTGGTGTGGAATTTTTTTTCCTGAGAGAAAATCCTGATCACACTACATGCAGTGCAGAAATGGTCCCTTGGCAAAGTTAAAACTGAATGAATAAATGTGTATTTGTGTGTGTGTGTGTGTGTGTGTGTGTGTGTGTGTGTGTGTGTGCGCGCGTGCGCGCGTGCGCGCGCGTGTGTAAAGGGACTAAGCTACAGTATTAAGTGCACACTATGATGATAATAAAGTTGTAAAAAAAACAAAAATGCTGTCTGGTTTTATGTTGCTTTATTTCACTGGCAATAGTTATAAAAGACCATTGAAACCGCCATGTTTGTTGTCATCATTGCATCAGTCTTCTCAAGTGGTTTCAGCTTCATTAGAGGCTCAGAAATGGTTATAAGGATGCATTTTTAGCCCTCTCACTGCACAGTTACAAATAAATAGTGCGTTTGATTTAGGCAGTTACTAGACTGTGACAGAGATCTGGCACTGACTAATACCTGGATGTCTGTCCTCAACTGTAAGATCATTTCTAGATGAAGCTGCTCACCTGACTCATCTGTCTCAGGTTTCACAGCAAACCTTAATGTGTGTCATCATCAATAGATTCATGTGTACACACAGCAGGCTTTTAGCTGACCCGCCCCTGGAGAGGAAACAGGCACAATCAGGCTGAATATGTTTTATGAGGGAGGGGTGTGTGTGTGTGTGTGTGTGTGAGAGAGAGAGAGAGAGAGAGAGAGAGAGGGAGACGGAGAGGGAGGAAAAGAGCAGGTCTCATCTGTCTGAAGTCATTCACTAAAGAGGCGGTGTTATTGATCAGAAATATTCAGTGTGTTTTTACTTCTTGGAACAGAGAATCGGAAATCTACATTCTGCCCGATGAAAGCCAATAACCGCAGGTGAGTCATTTTAATTGACACCAGTTTGATTATCGTGAGCATTCTGCACAAAGTCAATAAAATGGGCGTTTGAATATTGGAGTTTACTATCCACATTGGCCAAACGTGATTACATATGTAATGGTGACTTTATACTAACTCTTATGTACATGTATCACATTTTACCGCAGGCAGAACAATGTGAGCTGCGTGTGAAGCATCTGAAAGCATGTGGTGTCTGTGTGAGGAAGATGGTAAAGTGATGTTTAGTACAAGGTGTCCCACAGCAGGTGTTAGGTTTCCTCACCTGTGAGAACTAAACTAGCAGGTATTAACCTGGGGGGGGGGGGGGGGGGGGGGAGTACACTGTCTCCTCAGCATTTCTGCAGGTAAACAAACAAAACATTCATATCATTTCTGACTTACCTGTATCCTCATGATAGTGTCACATTTATTTTAGCTCTTCTTCTACCTGCGCTCTGTGATTTCTAGCAAACTTAAAGCATGTAATAAATTCCTTAATGTTCAGAGAAGGCAGTGTCTTATGACATGGCTGGATTAACCTGCAAGGGGGCCAACTTGAAGTTGTGGCCCCAACTTTACACTTCTTTAAAGGTACCCTGTGGTGTTTTGGACCTCCGCTAGTGCTGTGAAAAAAATCAAATATTACCATATTTTTCACCCAATACCTCAATATCGATATTGCGTCGATACTGTAGGGATGACTATTGGTACTTTGACTAAATATTTGCACAATGAGATTTTTGATAACTAATCATGAGTAATGTGGATATAATGACTAGGTGGGTAAAGACAAATAATAGAACAGCCAGATCAGTCTGGTAAGTTCAGAAAATTACATCACTTTACTGTAATGCAGCATTTAAGAAGACAGGAAAAGACAACACTTATGCCATATCACGATATTAGGATATCCAGAATCTAAGACGATATCTAGTCTCATATCACAATATCAATATAGTATCGATATATTGCCCAGCCCTAATGTAAACAATGCAGGATTTGAAATATTTAAAGTCCCCCTGCACTCAAAAATATGTTTTGCTTATTGTTCCTTCACTTGAATGTTTGAGCTTCATGCAGAATGATGTATGTGCAGAGTTTGTTTTCACATTCATCTGCCAAAAGTGGAAAGTTTCTCTGTGTTCACCTTGAATCTGAGTTTAAGGCGTGTACCTACAAGCATGATTTGTGACATCAAAACTAGTCTGGAAGCCAAACTTGGTCCAGTATGAGACTTACCCAAGTGTGATAAACAATGTTTTTTCATGAGTAACACTCAATGTAAACATAACTTTTTGAGACAGGATTTCTCTACAAATCAGGAATTCAAGATGAACTAAATGATGCAGGAGCGTCCTTTTGTTGATACAGTGGTGTACTTACATAATGCAGCTTCTCCAGAAAATATTACATTTAATTCATAGAAACATCGTCAGCATCAATTTGGTTAACAAAACAATGTTAGAAAGGCAGTAAAACTTTGGGTCAACATCCATTAGAGACTCACTGAAAGCTTGATGGGACTCCAGCCAAACCTTTAGGGGCCCCTGAGGCCCCATAACCATTATGTGTCAGTAGGTTTGTGTTAATCTGATTAATTAAACATTTTTTAGGAATATGCACCATTAAAGTACAATATTAAATCATATAATAAGGAGCCTGAGGCAGGTAATACTGGGGCCCTCTAGTGGGTTAACTTGGAGCCAAGCTGTTCATGTCACAGCTATTAACTTATGATTTGTAATGTTATACTGTATTGATTAGTGTAGGGTGCTCTCAGAGGTCACTTTAATTTAAATGGACATGTAAATGTTATTTTAGTAATTAATGCACTTATAGTGTATACAAAACATCTAATAAATTAACTGTATGTCCTAAAGTGGCTGATGTGAACTCAAGACCTTAAGAATCTCACTTTCTCTTGTTTTTCTATTAATCCCAGGAGTTTCTCCAATATGTTTCACATTCAATCTCATGACAGCTTGCTATTGTAGGATGCATTGCTAGCATGGGAGATTCACTGCCGTAGTTTTCAAAGATTCATTATTTCCTCTACCGTCCTCAGGGAATTTTGTTTTGGACTCACCGCTGCTGCATAAAATCTGTTAATACACTGTAATACAATACCAAAAGTCTCTGACATCAAGACACATAAATATCCTGGGCTCAGAGGAAAGAGACCAACATAAACTTTATTTGTAAGTCAAATATAATGAACAAAAAAATCTCCTGATAACTATCGACTTTGAAATAACAAGTCTTTAGTATTAATAAAAAGGTCTCATCTGACCCAAAGGGAAAAGCCTGACTGAGAGAGCAAAGACCTCAGTGTTCCAGCGCAGCTGTTATCTCCTAGAAGTTGATGTGACCTCAAGAAACATTCCCTCTGAGGGATTCAGCGCCACAAAAACAGCAATTTCTGTTAGTAAAAACTTTTACAATTCACAGATATCAGAGAACCTTACTGCAGCGTGATTCAGCGGTGTGAATAGACCAGCGGCCATATTCATCAAACTTCTAAGAATTACACAAGAATGCTCTGAAGAGCTAACAGAAGAATAAAACATTCTTTTCTAAAATGTGAAGAATAGGACGTCTTTGTCAAGTGACATTTAGCGTTTACAAAAAAAGCAGCAGCTCTAACAGTAAGCTAAAACTACCCTATTCTGACTAACATATCATTCATTTTAACTCATGATGTAGCCTACCATACAGTTATTTCAAAACATCCCTTGAGTGCTCTGTTCTTGTTTTTTAGTTACTTTGGTGAAGCGGAATCAAGCTGTAAAAACAAAAGTGACAAATTAGCTTTAAAAGTGATATGGCAAACTCGTTAGCAAACAGTGGCTCATTTACACATCCAGGGGATATGTAGCAACATTAGTGTTCGTCTGAAGTTGGTTGTTTTCCAGCCACCTTGCAAATGTTTATTCACTCTCCTTTTAGCTCTGTTTTGCTCTTCACCAACTCCTGAGGGAATATCTGATTCCACAGCTGCTTAATGTTCCACTATTTTCACCAGCTAGTCGCTAACCCTTTCTTTTTGCCTCTTGGTGCTGAACAGATAGTGTACAGTGGGTTTTTACAGCTTACTCGCTGGAAAAAGCTGCCTGCTGTATCTGAAAACGACACTGTGAAAGCTATGAGACTGAACTGAAACATTAAAGTTGTGATTAGAGTTGTGGGCCGTAAAACAACGAACTGAAAGATGTTAAAAGTTCCATAGAGCTGAGGGGAACTGGAGAGTCACGTCACAATTCTCTGTGGTGTTATCACTAAGATGACACCTTTCACATTACATGTTGTCATTTGATCCATTTTTAATATAAAAATATTGATTAGTGCAGCTTTAAGTACTTTCTACTATTGTACTCTTATCTTTATAACTTTAAAGGTGCAATATATGATATTTAGCCACTAGATGTCGCACTAGAGCAACAGCATCTCAGACCAAAACAAATGCGTGTGTCGTTTACTCAATAAAGTTGGGGAAAAAAGAAAGCAGCATCTGAACACACGGCTCACAAAACTCAGATCAAACTGTAAAACTAGGCAGTCCTGATCAAATATGAATCAAGATTCTGTTACTACATTGCCTATTTTAGCGTACTGTTTAGCTTTAATATGAGAAAGTTTGTGACTCGGCTGCCATGTTGAAGACAGACACAAGGAGGACAGGGAGGGACTCACATGCACTTAAATGCAAATACCAAAACAAAGAACAGAGAAGCTGGGATTACAACACATATACACTTTTAAGAGAGATCTACGTTTTTTGTTTCTGACATGGTGTTAGGGGTGTGGCATTTGGACACTGACCATGGCAACTCCCACCCTTTGATTCATTATCTAATAGATTTGAAACCCTGTTCAGCCACTTGTACACAATTGTACACCTGGTCTAGGTTGACTATATATGTTGTTTGCGTCATGTCTTTTACCACAATGACTCTGATATAGACACACCAGCCTAGTGTCGAAACATTAATCTGTTTGCATAATTCAAGGCTGCAAATTAATCGGTGTGCTCCAGTTCCCTTTTTTCCACTGTTAGTGCAGCTTTAAGTCTGTAAGTGGGAGTAAAACTGAAGGATTTTTACTTTTAGCTTTCACTTAAGTCAAAAATTTCACTTGTATCCGTTTAATAAATACAGGCCCTGATTGTAATAACTCAAAGTGACACCCAGTATTTTCACTATACAGTCTCAGTCTGCTGCAGCAGCAGCATCCTCCATGTTTCCTGCAGACAATACTTAGTGTTGCAAAGCACTGGGAGCTCTGCTACAGTATGTGTACGTTTGACACTGATAAAGGCTATACAAACCACTATCCCACTGCTCCTCTGCAGGGTCAAGAGAGGCTGTTTATAGAAGTCATTGGAAAATCCAAAGTTGCACAAAAGTCAGCCATGAATACATGCCCATAAACACAGACTAACTTGTGTTTTTCAGCTATTTCAGTCTTTATTTCACAGCTCCTGATAGTTTTGGTGACATCTTTCAATTTGACCATTTGAATGAAAAAGTATTTAGTGTTTCTCCCAGAATTTACCCTTGTCAGAGTGTTAGAGTGCTGGACAGTCTTTAGATTAAAAGCTTTTTAAGGCAAAGTGACCCCACCTGCCCATTCATTTGTAGAGGAAACTACGGAAACATTTATGCCCTTAAATAATTCATTTGTTTCAAAAAACACTTTTACATTAGATGGAAGCCTTACACATGAAAAAACTTGACTTTGACTCTCATACATCAATTTCAACCTAATATTCTGACAAGTAAATCTTAAGTATTTTGTTTAGAATCATTATAGTGTGATTATTTTAGTATTTATCTGTGAATGGGTGAACTAGCAAGCAGAAAGATTGTTACATGCTATATAAATGCAACCATTTAGGTTAGAAACAAGAAAATTTATTTTTAGAAACACTCAAGCATGTGTTTGACACATCCTTCAACACTACTGAAACACTACTGACTTACTTCGAAGCATATCTGATGCAAGTGTGTGTGCTGAAATTCACTTCCTTTATGGTAAAAGCATTTCCTCCTTTTCACTTCTGCAACTCTTTATCGGCAGCGACATAATGTTCCAGTGATGCGTGTTGTTGGCATCATCTCAGCCCCTCGAGAAGTTCATGGGAAAAAGCCACTAAGGGGAAGGACCTGAGGGAAGAGAAGAGCAGAGGAGCTTCACGAGGAGAGAATGGAGACGACTATGTCCTGTGTGTGGAGTTTGGAGCCATGATGACAGCTTCATCTGCAGTTGAGTAAAAGTTTTTTTCAGCTGTGTGAGCTGAGCAGGTCTGAGGGAGCTGCCGCAGCTGCTTGGTGCACCTGGTGGATGTTTGTGGAGGTGTCAAGGGTGAGAAGGCTGCCAGGCTGCAGCTATGGTCGTTGAGGCGAGGTTTCCTCCCTCCTTATCAGTGACCTTGCCGTTTGTCTCACCATGCCGGATGACCCCGCCGCCTCCACCCTCTACATCGTCCTGGAGTTGCTGATTGCTGTGTTCTCCGTGCTGGGTAATGTGCTGGTCTGCTGGGCTGTGTGCCTCAACAGCAACCTGCAGAGCATCACCAATTTCTTTGTGGTGTCACTGGCGGTGGCTGACATCGCTGTGGGCGTCCTGGCCATTCCCTTCGCCATCGTCATCAGCACTGGCTTCTGCTCCAACTTCTATGGCTGCCTGTTTATCGCCTGCTTTGTGCTGGTTCTCACCCAGAGCTCCATCTTCAGCCTGCTGGCCATCGCTATAGACCGTTACATTGCAATCAAGATACCACTCAGGTCAGTGGCCCAGAGGACCAAACTCTGAGGAATTCATATCAGTTACAAGTGTGTCTGGGCACTTGTTATGTAGTTACAGGTGAAAGAGAGAAAAGTTCTGTATCACTTCAGACATCATTTATAAAGAGATCCTAAGTGGCTTTGTTAATGGTTGATAAGCTTTACAGAGCACCTGTTAGTAAGAATTATTTTTGGGCTGCCAGGTTGTATAAAAACTAATTTGAGTGGTTGGACCATTTGACCACATACTTGGTCCAAAATTAATTTATTAACTTGTTCAGTCTTGATTTAAAAGCCTTTAATAATAATGTAATAACCTTAACAGCTGCAGACTTGAAGAAGAAAGTGAGGATTACCAACATGTATAGTTGTATTATTACCAAATAGAAAGGTTAACCCCACCCAAGGAATTATTCACAATCTGGCAACCCAAACGTTGTTCTTATTAATAACTTAGTTAATAACTGACCTATAAAGTATTAATTAATGGTTTATGAACTATTAATAAGACAGTTATAAAGGTTATAAAACCTTTAGAAAGGGTGCCTTATTCGAAAGTCATTCCAAAAGTTGGAAGAAAAGAAAGAAAAAGAAACAACAAAACAATAACCTGAATCACTTTTATTCTTAAAGAAGAATGCAGGATGCATTTAAATGTATCATCATTTGTTCTCTTTTCTTCTCAGTTTAGTTTAATGTGTCTCTTAGTCCCGGGCAGTGGAGGTCTCACAATAAAGCTCCATATTTCATTTCTATCTATCAGTAAAGACATGACTTTTGAACCAGAAAGTCTTGGCTGAATAAATGTGTCCAGAAATGATTTCTCCCACAAGGCCAAGTCTCCCTGGAGCAATCAAATGATTTTTGCTCTAATTGCTTATACAGACTGTGTAACCCTCTTGTAACCCCCTTGTGTAATCTTACTTTATGACTTTGCTGTAAAAGCACTGTGCATGTCAGACTGTTTATGGTGCACATCAGCTTAGATTTAGCATTCAAATTTGCCAAGAATGGGGTGTTTGCAGAAATTTAACCTGTCACCCAATGACATGCTGACAGCAATACAGTAGCTCATGCTGTGACCTCATCATATATGGTCAGAGTCACGTTGAACTCTGCCTTCTCAACCACACAGTTTCACACAACCTCCCCCTCTGCTTAAGATATGTGAGGGTTCCTCTGCATTGTTTTTTTGCATCCCTGTCAGATGCAAATAGTGGTGGTGGTGGGGGGCTAGTGCTGTTTTTGCAGCACTAACCTTTGCACTTTAACATCTCAAGAATGTGATAGAAACAAGCCAAATGTCTCAGCTGCTCTCCCACACTGTGCTACAGGCATACTCAAAATAGACTCTTCCTTTGAGGAGTTCTGAAAAAATTGTTGTTTTTTTTTTATCCTTTTCTCTTTTTGTTCCGGGATGAGAAGAGCTTCTACAGAGCTATCAATAATTCAGGGGGGCTTCATATACTGTAAACAAATCTCAGACATAAGCATTTATAGTGTACAGTGTTTTATCTAATATGAGATAATTGTGGAAACTTTAGTCCAAACTTCTAATTCTGAGTTCTGAACTGAAAAAGACCTGCCAGACAGACCTAAATGCTGGATTTTTGTATTGTCTCCCTCTGCAGGTACAACAGCTTGGTGACAGGCCGACGGGCACGAGGCATCATCGCCATCTGCTGGGTTTTATCCATCATCATCGGCCTGACCCCCATGATGGGCTGGCACAAGGTGGCCAAGAGCTCTAACAGCACCTGCCCAAACGGCCTGATGAAGTGCCTGTTTGAGGAGGTGGTGAACATGGAGTACATGGTGTACTTTAACTTTTTTGCATGTGTGCTGATCCCCCTGCTGCTGATGCTGGCCATCTACCTGTGTATCTTCATGGCAGCTTGCCACCAGCTAAAGCTCATTGAGATGAAGGCGGCTCATGGAGAGAAGTCGCGCACCACGCTGCAGAAAGAGGTCCAGGCTGCCAAGTCTCTGGCCATCATAGTGGGGCTGTTTGCTGTGTGCTGGCTGCCCTTACACATCATCAACTGCTTCACCCTCTTCTGCCCTCAGTGTAAACGTCCTCCTCTCTGGATCATGTATGTGGCCATTATCCTCTCCCACGCCAACTCGGTGGTCAACCCCTTCATCTACGCCTACCGCATCCGGGAGTTCCGACAAACCTTCCGTAGGATTATCCGACGCCACATCCTGGGCCAGAAGGAGATGTTTGACAGTGGCAGCAGTAGGCACGGGTCCACTCGCAACAGCATCACAGACTCCATCAGACTCAAGGTGAATGACCTCAGCTTTGATCTGTTCACTGAGCACAGCAGCAGCAGTAGCTGTGAAAGCTCCTACCGTGTCCCAGCTCACATCTCTCCTGTAGGGGGCGGTCTAGTGGCGGTGTCCCATCCCCCTCTATCAGTTGTCATCTCCCACTGTCCTAAGATGGGGCCATGTCCACTGCAAGCCCTCACACAGACTCAGATCCCCATGGGTCATCATGTACAGTACGTGGAGCAGCAGCACGACTGCGCAGGAGCAGAAGTTGTGGAGGAAAAGGACAAACAGAACCTGAACTCTGTCCAGGTCACATCTCTGAGCTGCTGTAGTGAGCTGGCAAAGGTGTCCTGACGCACACACAAGAGAGATCAATCATTAATATTCAAGGGCCTCACAGTGAAGTGTCAATGTCTGCATAGCAGCAGCTCTCAAAGGATCGTGATCTGTCCTGATCCACAATGGAAGCACTGTACACAGACAATGGACAACATACGTTACTAAGTTGACTTAAATCTACTTGTCATGTTAAACTGTGTCCACTACTTAAGCAAAATGACTTTTTAAATTTTAATCAGACCAAGAGTTTAAAACCACTGCTAGGGGCTCCTCAACACCCCACATGACCAAGAGTGGTTTAAATCAATTGAGCAACAGCTGAACGTTGAACTTACCAAAGCTCAGCTAATATGAGAGAAGGTGTAGTGGACCTCTCGCTCTCAGAAGAAATTAAAATGGAAGTCCTTTTCAACTGCAGGCTGAAAGAATACATGTCAGTGACTGTCAACTTATTTCATGTCAACTTATCATTAAATTATTGATTAATATTATTTGCTCCTGAAACTGTCTTAATTTTCAGGGATATGGGCATAAATGCTCTCTGTTGGATTTCACTTTGTATCACTACCATGGATCATGGACAGAGGATAATTTCTTAAAGGGGACATATTAAGCTTTTTGTGATTTTCTGTTATTTATATACTGGTGAAGGATATCTATGCTAAACAGGGTCAAAGTTTCAAAACTTGAGGTTATCATATGTAGAAATACTCCCTGCAAGTCAAAAACCAGGGCTTAAACCTGATCTCAACGCTTCGTTTTCAATGTTTTTTTCTACCTTGGTGACAAGCTGACGTTGGCTATAAACGGCATAAACGGCTGTCCGTTCCGTAGCCTAGGTTGCTAATGTTGATGCCAAGGTTTTTCCATGGTTGGATCGGATTCAGGCTTGAACATCTATGGATGTATTTCAGAATTTGACATTTTGAGTAAAGAACAAGAAAAAGTTGTGAAATCTTACTACTGTAGTTTGTTTCAGACAGAGGCTGAACTGAGGGGTTGCATAGAGAGCCAGTATGAGATAAATAAGGAGTTAAATCATGCAACTGTAAACTGTAAATCATGCAAAGATATTCTAGAGCCCCAGATTAAAGATATAGACCTGTAAATGAGCATTTGTCCCCTTTAAGCAGTATTGCACCATCACTTGTACCTCTTGCTTTCACACCATTTTTAAATTCACTCCAACCTACTTAGCAAAGTTCATGCTCATTTGGAAAAAGCTAAACAGCTTTTATTTTTCACCTTTTCCCTTTTCTTGTATTGTAATTTCACAGCGATTTACATATGTTCCAAAAGAAATGAATAGGGGCGGATTTCTCTAGTTGGACTAAAAAAACAAGGGCAGTTCATTCACCAGTGACCTATTGATTCATGTTAATGTTAACAGCAATGTAACAGGCAAAGGCTCCAAGGTTGGTAATGTTATACTGAAACGTATTTGCTGTTTGCTCCGTGTGTTTTGATTGTGTACTTATTTAAGTTAAATTCATGTAAATTCTGAGATAGTTTGATGAATGACAGTTAATGATATGAAGAGGACTGTGAAGACTTAAATCAAACTCATGGATGAAGTTTTGTTTTTGCCCGGAGCAGCTATTGCCTTCTGTGTTCACACAAGCAGACTAGCACCAACCCCTGTCTTTAAATAAATGCTTTTACATTTTTAAAGTGTGTGTACTGTATTTACACTGCTCTGTGGCTCTCTGTATAAAATGGCCACAAAATGTTCCCAGTTATTATTCAGTAGCTGTAGGAACAGCTCCAGGCTTCTCACTGGCTTTTCACCAGGCAGGGTTGTGTTTCATATCAGATCTGGAAAGCTGTGGAGCAGTCTGAGATCTGGTTTGCTCATTCTGGGAAATGGTTAATTAAGCAGTCAAACTATCTTTGGATCTCTTTATTTTCCCAGCTTTCATCGCTATTCCCCTGTGAGTTCAGGTTACAGGACTCAGGGCCCACTTCTTTTTGAAAGCTTCCCCAGGGGTCTTCAGTGCTTTTTAAAGATTCACCACAGAGATCTCCCGAGTCCTTGTGGTCTGCTGCTATTCTGTGTGGCAGCATCTTGTCTCCTCAGCTGGGTCATATCAAGGTTAGGATTCAAAATGTTACGCTATGTAGGAGATCTATTGAGAAAATGTAATTGTCATTGCAACAGAACCATAAATTTGTTCTTATTTATTTGTTAGTTTCTTTAAAGCTGCTTGGCCTACATGGTTCTAGGGATGGCACTGTCAGTCTGTGGTCGGTTCACCTCTTTGGTTGAGCTGACCCTTGCACCATCCCTTGCACCAACCCTTGCACCATCAGCAGGTTGATATTTTAGTTTTTTACTGAAATCATAATGTTTTGACAACAATTGAATTGTCATGAAATTTGGTACAGATAATCACAATGGCCAAAAGAGCATAATGACTTTGGCGATCCACTGGCATTTCCTTAAGTACCACCTTGAGGTTGGCATTTGTGGTTTTGAGTCTCAAAAAATTATGAATGGATTGCAATGAAATTTATTACAGACGTTCATGTCCCCTTCAGGATTAACTGAACTAAACTGAATAACTTTGGTGATCACTTAGCTTTTCTGGCACCATCATCACCCAATACTTGCGAAACTAATGACATTCCCTTCTCCATTACTGTTAATTAGCAAATGTTAGCATGCTAAAATGCTAAACTAAGTGTGTGGTAAACATTATACCTGCTAAACAGCAACATGTTAGCATAGTCATTGTGAACATGTTAGCATACTGATGTTAGCATTTAGCTCAAAACACTGCTGTGCTTAAGTATAGTCTCTAGAGCTGTTAGCTTGGCTGTAAACTCTAGTCTTGTTATACTGACAATGGATCAAATGAAAAGTGTGATGTGAAAGGTGTTGCTCATAGTGATGAACCCATGAGAACTGCAAATCCCCTCCTGCTCTGCTTTGGTTTTACAGTGTGCATATTTACTGTTCTGGTTGACCCTCATCTCTCTCACCAGCATTGTTTTCAAAGCTCTGATAAACCCACTGACACACAGTACACTAACTACCCTGGACCAAACAACAGACAGACAAAGTGCATTTAGAGCTAAAGAGCCAGATTTTCACTCTGGAGTTGGTGGTTGATGCAAAGGCAAAATGGAGAATAAATATTGGATATTCACAAAGTGGCCAGATATATGACTCCAAATGGATGCTAATGTTGCTCCATGTCTGCTAGATGTGTAAATAGGCAACTGTTTGCTAATACTGGCTGTGTACAGTAACCATGTAGGAAGATTTTTGCTGTTGATTTAGCACTGGGGAGATAATAGTGATTACAATTTCTTAAATAGGGTTCTGTATTGGAGATTGTTTTTCTTGTGAATTGAATTTTGAGACTGCCCCAGACCCCCCAGCATAGAATCAGGATTTAAATTGCATTAAAACTCTCCTTCATATGTATTACAGTAACAGCATTGGGTTTGGTTATTCAACTTATTAGTTCCAATCTGTGGCGGGAAACAATAAGTCCTCTTTTTTCAGACTTGACATCACTGTCCAACTCGTAGCTATAAAGTCCAGAGTGCCAGTCTGTCTGTGTGTGGAGACTCCATGGATACAAGCAACAGCAGTCCCTTGTCCCCACATTTAAAAGGGTCTGAGCTTTGTAAAGGACATGAAGAAGAGGATGCAAAGGAGGTGTGTGTGTGTGTGTGTGTGTGTGTGTGTGTGTGTGTGTGTGTGTGTGTGTGTGTTTGCCATCTCTACATTATGCAGACCAGTTCATACAGCCTCTCCCTCAGAGCTGAGTCTTTGTGTAGACCACAACACAGATTTAACAGCCTCCTGTGCCCTGTCCAAGTCTGTTACTCCCTGGGCTCTCTGGTATAAACAGATACTTGAACTACTGGTGGTGCCAGTACAGGAGCTGAAACTGCAGGAAGAACGACTAGTTTGACATCAGAAGGAGAAATGTTTGTCACTGTCCTGTTTGGAGGTTAGTAAAGTTCCTATAAACATATTTTACACTCATTGTATGCTCGTGATGTGGACTACCTGGTATGTAAAGTTTGATGGGTTTTTTTTGAGATACTCAAAAGTTTGAGCATGTTGAAGATTGTGGCATAATGTACTAATGTTTCCTTTGTTTTAGAAATCATAGTTTAGTATAATAGTGAACTGGTTTATTTTCATTATGATTAATGTTTTAGTGTTACAAGATATTTTTCTTGACAGATAGCAAAATGGAAATGTTCAATCTCAACTGTAAGCTGATAAACTTCATCCATAATTTGAAGGAGAGGTGCGGTCTGGACTTCAAAGGTATATTTACTATAATGTTGTGAAGAAATGTTGTTTTGCGTTGCAGAAGCCAAGGAATGTATCATTCATTTGATAAACTAGTGGCAATTAGTGAGTATAATAATGAATAATGTATAATCTAACCTAAAACATCATAGTGTGGACAGAGATAGAGAAATAAAAATATCCTTTGACATATTCTTAATGCCAATACTTAACTATTACATAAAATGTTATGAAAAATGAACGCCATTTACTTCTATAGCATTAATTTCTCAAGAAATGATGCAATAGTTTCTGACAAATCTGACAGCTTTTGGAAACTAATGTGACAGCAAAAAGATGTTTGTTAATTTTTAAAACTTAAATCAGAAAAAAACACAATCTATTTCCCAAAAAATCCTCCAAATTCTCACTCTCATCCCACACAAACAAAGAAAGTAGCTAGAAATAAAGAGAAAAAGAAAAAAATAACAACACAATTCTGAGAGAAAGTACAGAAAAAATATTTTGAAAAGTCACTGCTTCATCTGGATTTGGTTGGTGGATTGGAAAAGCTTTCATGCAAAAAATGTGAAAATGTAAATATGAAACAACCATGATAGCAATCATAGATGAGGTCGCTCACCTGCAGAGTGTGTGGACCTGATGGACAGCAGCGGAAGAGTGATGAACCTGGAGGCCAAGCAGCACAGTGTGGATGCAGCCAGCAGCCTGCTGGTAGAGAGACAATACTACGTCCTCCTACAAGTCTGTCGTGAGTCCCTCTCCACCAACCAGCAGAACAGGAAAAAATGTCCAGATTAAAAAAAAATCTGGTTAAATATTTCTGACTTGAACAGTTTGATTCCAAGTTTAGATATCTAATATTAACTATAACTAATCATGTTAAATAAAGTCTGGCAAGTATCTTAAGTGTTTGACAGACCAAATCATAACCATTTTTCACAATTAAAATTTTGGAAGCTGGATGTAAAATAGTGAGTTGACTGTGACTTAATGTTCTCTGGTAGCCTATATGTGCACTGTATGTAATATTTTGATTTTAGAGGATATAATGGATTAAACTGCTCATAAATGTTATCTATAATATCAAAAAGTAAGCAGTTTTATTGCACCAGTAAAGCTCACTACTGCACTTGTCTTCAGGAGATGATGATACTGGAGATCGGAAATATGTGTCTCTCTTAAACAACTTCAGCCAGAGTCATCCTGAGTTAACAGGTAACTAAAACCACTGCCAGATGAAAAATGAATGACTGAACTCTAAGAATGGGAAACAGACTTGAAATGGCTCTCTGAGGCCTCCTGTTGGCCAAACCTATGTCTACAATTTTAAAAAAAATCATACCACAAAATATTTTCATGTTATGATGATTGGTTTGTTAATCATCCTGTTATAGAGCTGCTGTGGAAACTGTCAAACCCCGACAAGGAGCGAGACAGAAAGATCAGTTCTCTGAGGAGAGGGCGCACACAGAGGAGCAGTCCTGCCCACCAAACCAGGAGCAAAAACCTCTCTGGACGTAACAAGAACCATCCAGTCCAATAGTTTCTGTACCAGTCATGTCAGATTTTTGGAAAATCTTAAGCAAAACTGTAGACTGATGTAGACTTCAAACAATGCAATATATGAAAAATGAAATTCTTTGAATGTAGTTTGAATGAAGTGATTAAATTATGCTGTTTCAACTGATATGTGACTTCTAGCTGAATATAAGAAACATTTGTATCCTGATACTGACCAAATAGAGCAACTATGACATGAAGATTACATACATACACAACAGTGGAAGAAACAGACAAATACTTTTCTTGGGTAAATTAAAAATTAAACAACCTCTCTAGACATCTAACAATGAGGAATAGATGTATTAGTAAGGAGAAGCCCCTGTACTCACCAGCTTCAACACTGCCCACTAATAATGCCCTGCTAGAGGATGGATCATTCACTTGGTTATATCTGTTTATGGACATATTCACTCCAGGATGTGACATACTGGAGCAGAAGCCTAATCGCAAAACAAAATTCTGTGCAACTGCTCATTATCTTGGCAGAAAATTTCCACACATGATACCAAGAAAAAGTGAAACTTACATATAGTGACAGGCTGCAAAAACCTTCACATCCCTTAAAACACAGTGAGGATGAACTCATGTCCTCAGTGGTGGCTACATGGCCTTGTATGGAGTCAGTTTAGACAGAGCACTAAGCATTAGTTAACTGGCATCATTTTTGTAAAATGGTTGAGGAGTTTGTTTAACTTTTTTTGGCTAAAGTGAGCTGCTTCTGTAATTCTAACTAGCAAAATGTAAAACTGTTACAGTTCTGTAAATCATTGTGTATGCTTGTATTTGACCTTGACTGTGTGTTCCAAGTAATTCTTTGTAAACACATTTAAAGGGAGCACCTATGTGTTCTAACGTTTAAGCTGATTTATCATTACATTTTTTAAAGTTTGCTGTTGTATTTGGAAATAGTGATTTTCATAATGATTTTTCTCTACCCTTGAAGAACTGGTTTATATTCATTTCAGTTTTAAAAATCACTTGAATCTGGCTTGTGTTGATAATCCATCAGTTGAACATCATGTTTCCTGTGACTCCAAACTGCAGCAAATATTGAAGAGTGAAATGTAAACCTCTATGTGCAGGAAGGCTGCATGATTTAATGTAAGTGTTTCATTTGACTGTTGTAGCTGCTGGAGGTGGAGCTAGTTTACACTACTTTATATACAGTTAGCTAGTTTAGTCCAGTGGTTCCCAACCTAGGGGTCGGGCCCCTCCAAAGCGTCACCAGTTAAATCTGGGGGGTCGTGAGATGATTAATGGGAGAGGAAAGAAGAAAAAACAAAGTTCTGATAAACAAATCTGTTTTCAGTTTTCAGACTTTTTTTTCTAATCTTTGATTTTTGATGAAATATTGGATCATTTGAACATTTATTGAAATGAAAGCATGTGAGAAGTTTACAGGGAAAAATCACTATTTGGTGGAGCTGTTAACAACTCATAGACATCTGAAATGTGACCCCGACTACACACTGCTTTATGTAAGATGTCAAAAGCCAAAAAGCTTAGAAACTACTGGTTTCATCTTTAACAATGTGTTGTTTTTTAAAAGCTTGTTATATTATCCATTGTGTCAAATCTTCATCTGAAAAGTAACTAAAGCTGTCAAATAAATGTAGTGGAGGAGAAAGTACAATATTACCAATATATTTTGGAAGTATAAAGTAGCATAGAATGGACATACACAAGTGAAGTACAAGTACCTCAACAGTACTTGAGTAAATGTAGTTACATTCCACCACTGGTTAAAGTGACAGGGTTTCAGTAATGGCTAAAAAACTGAAACAGGTAGAAATGAATAAATGGTGAAAAACCTAAGGTAATGAATAGATGGTTGAAATGGCTAAAAGTAATGGATACATGGTTTATTAAGTACTTGGCTAAGTAACTACTACAGGCAGGGGTGGAGCAGCGATTTTAAAAGTGTGGGGGTCCCAGAGGTGAGACATGAGCACAGCAACCCCCCGCCTTTGAGCCCTGTTCCACTCTCAACATGCCAAATCAAAATGAATGCCATGCATTTAAACATTTTTTTCTACTACTGTAGTTGTAACCACTGCTTCAGTTTACCATAAAATAATTACTGAGACCATATGAGAGTAACAACTCAGCAGAATTTATTTAGGGTCTCATAGCAGATTACTACTTACATCCAGTTATTTGTGTGATTGCTGTACTGGAGCATAGCTATCCTTATTATACTTAAGATAATCACAGAGTATCTTTATCCTACTTCCTCACATACGTTATAGACATGAAATTAAAGGAAACTTACACTTCCATTAAAGTGAAATATAGTATATATTTGATAGTTATAGATGCATAACAAATTGAACCCTGGTAACAAATCAGTATCAGTAGAGTCAAATCAGTAAAGAGTCATTTCTGAGTCCATGGACTAGTACGACCTAAATTGTCTCCAATTTAGGTTGTAGTGTGTCTTTTAGTAGGAAGTGTGTCTTTTAGTAGGAATCCAAAGGAGACCTTTAATTGTCTTAAATTGGGAAATTAAATACCAAAAGTTGTTCAGGAGGTTTTGTATCAGCAGGCGTCAGTTCCTCTCCGACAGCCACAGGGAACAAGTTGCCCCTCTTCATCTGAAGTCCACCTCAAAGCTAACAGGAGAATATCACATAAGCAGGTGATGTGAGGCTAGTAAGTGCAGAGAGTGAGCAACTAGCTCTCACAGGCTAACTGCCACAGCTACAACCATCTGAAGCCTTTTTAAGCTCAATAATAAATAGTAATATTACTGTGGTCTAGCCTTAATACACAATATAAACTACAGCTCATTCTAACTTATAGCCTATTAAATGCAAAACACACATTACTCCCTAACATAAGGAGTAAAACTATAATGTCTGAAGCAACATATTCCTTTGACATTTAGCTTAAAACAGCATGAACTATGTGAGTTTACATTCTGGACACAGAGGTAACTTGTACATATTCTTGCCAAAGTCCACCCAGCATGGTGGCTAATTAGCGATTAGTATAACTCACAATTAGGGATTATCATGCTAATAAACATTAATTTGGTCGTTAAGACTTTACCATAAGGCAGGCAACATATTGCCATAAGACAGGCAGATGTTACACATCTTAAATATGAATGCTCACCTTTGTCTATGACTATTTAAAAACGTCAATAGAAGTGACTAAAAAACAAATTTGACACCTGACTTACATTTAGGATAAATTAGCCTATTTCATTTATGTTCAATGATATTAGCGACACATCACACAACAAGACAAAGTTGCAAAAGAAAATTCTACATCACTAACTAGTTAAATATCTGTTTCATGCCTCTGATCTGTTATTCTCTAATCTGTTATCACAGCCAGCAGCGAGTAACAGAAGCACTGTTGCTGAATGCACAAACGTAACTTTACTGTACTTCAACTGCTTACTCTTCCCTGGCCTGGTGGGTTCGTCAAATTGCTGTGATTGGCTGGATGGTTGTTCATTTAATCTAATTTGTAGGTTTTTCATGTATGGGAAACTCAGTTCAATGACCGCTTCAATACATCACAACACCCGCAACACCCACAGCTGCGACGCCCCTGATTTCAGGAACCATTAATGACCAGCCCCTGCAGACAGCTGCTGGACAGGCTCTTCTTGCCAAATATATGAATTACGTCATCGTAACGCGAAAACACGCAGGATTATATAACACGCTTGATAGGTAAACGTACACGCAGTCCGTCACCGGCAGAAAGTGAGTTTTTTTGCTGCTGTGAAGCCGAAAACCTGAAGAAACCGCAGAAATGTCCGCATGTGAGTTTGAATCGCTGGAGAAAAGTCTGGAGACTCACTTGCCAGAAGGCGAGCTGGCAGAGGTCAAACGCATCTTATTCGGAAAGGAAACAAAGTGAGTTGATGCCAGAGTTTGTGTTCATATTATATATAATATTTAGGGACCGAGCCCAAAAGGCACAGGACTACTGTAAAACAGTAGTTCTTGCCTAATGGCGAGGACTCTGTTGTTTTTCGTGTGTTTGCTTGTTTCTTTTTTTCTTTAATATTACGGGACATCACACCTAAATTTGACCCCATAAACATGCTCAAAAACTCCAAACAACCCAATTTGGCACGCACATCAGGTCTGGTGAAAAATTTGATAAAATGTGAAAATTGTGCCAAAATGTGCCCTCTAGCGCCACCTATGTAACTAAAATGGCCACGGCCCGTAGGAATGTCGTAGAGAGATCAAACCAAAACCGACTTCATTTGTCTCATCAAGACCTACAAATCATACACTGACACCCCTGACCTAAATCCAACAGGAAGTCCACAATTTGCCCCAATTTTGGTCCCCGAACAAACGCTATCTACTCCGAGGGCGTTAATGGTATCGGCTTCAAACTTTAATAGATGACTTATGACACTATTCTGAAAAAAAGTTGTTAAAAACTTTGTAATAACTCGAACAGTTTGGATTTGATAAGCCCTGAAAGTTGGAGTGCCACATCACACCTTACAATGTAAAACAATGGGGAGGCGATCTATGGGCATGAACTTTGTGTCAAACAGAGGCTTTCAAACCTTTATCAATGGATTCGCAACGAAATTTCCTACTTAAAAATATGATTTTTAATTTTAGATTTGGCCAAAGTCATGGAATTTAGGAGGTCTGCTCCTGGTGAGTCACTCTCTCAGTGCTGTGAAACATTCCGCAACAAAAGACTTTAAAACTCACACTCTAATATCTCAAAAACAATAAAAGATAGAAAAAACATGTAAATTCAAGATTTGTAGGTCAAAGTCTCGTGACTCATTTAAAGTTCAAATGAAGTTTGTATCTAACACTATGTGGAAGCAGTAAATGTTCAAAAAGGTGAGTATTTTTCTGTGTCCAGCTGCAGTTACTTATTGTCTCTACACACCTGACAGTACACATTTCAATCAAACTTTGACCAGGTCATGTGGGTTAAAAGTCTTTCCTTTTCTAAAAATAGACTTGATGAAACACACAAACTCATCAAGAGTTTTCAATTTACTAATTGAAATTTAAGTCATCCTGTCAAACAAACTTTCAAAATAAAAGCACACCACACTTGTAAGAAATATCCCTTATTTTTTAAAAGCAAAATGAACTGATCCCGACGGGCCAGAGTGCGAGGTCCCGACCAACACTGCTTGCAGCTTTAATTCTTTTTAAATCTGTCTTTTTTCCACTGCATTTGTCCTGGTAAATTATTATTCTGCAAAGTGGACTTTGTCCGAGCTGCAGAACACACACACAACCCTTCAAACTGTTTAACCACCAAAACATTACTCATAAAAATTAAGTTTTTAAAATGAAAACTTTACAATATGTGTCCAAGTTGATGTCAGAGTATTATACATAGTGTGCAATAATAGAATTACAGCTGATGATGTTATATGTGCAGGACATGGGATGAAATTTATAGAAGTACTGTGATTTTATTTGCACATTTCCAACTAGATACAAGTGAGAATTAAGAAGAAGGAAAAGCTCATTTATAATCTGGCCCACGTGGTTTATTCACACAAATCTCTGTCACTGACTGCATGAGGACCAGGATCTCTGCTCCATCACATTTGGACAGACATCGATTTGACTGAAAAAAAAAGCCAAAGAGGCCAAAGGTTTTGCTCAATTCTCAATATTGACTCAAAGACAAGGCCTCAACAGTACTGGACATTCGGTACGCACCACAGAAGCACAATATAATTACCTGCTCTATTACTTCATCTGATATACTGTAGAGGACCTAAAGTTAAAATCTAGTTTGATATTTTAGATACAGGTTGCATATTCCTAAATAAATGTGTGCTTAAGGTACCACAAACTAATTATTTACTATTATTCAGTTATGAGCAGCAGAGTGAGAATAATTGTTCACATCAACCTCTGAGTTGTAATTCACGATCAGAGATATCTGGCATTTCTGACAGCGATGATATTTCTCACTTAGTGAAAAGAACTACAGAAGTGTCAACCAGCCTCCATTGTTGGCAGTTACATCAAAATAAAAACTAACACTACAGTCGATTCAGCTAATTTAAAAGGAGCTCTGCACAGTTTGTTTGTAGCTGGTTTCATATGTTATTGAACTGCTCCGAATGTTAACACAGCTAAAGAAGCTAATTTAGACTATTTCAGTGAACACTCCAAACTCAGAATAAAGGGAGGTTTTTCTGTTCTGCTGACACTGCATGAATGCAGCATAATACAGACATAATGTTCAGCAAGTCGGAGAAACGGGGGTCAATAGGTGCCACAACTTCTTTTTCTTGCCCTTCGGCCTCCTTGCAGGTTAATGCTCATGAGCTTCTTTTGCATTACAGGAAGTTGGACCTCCCAACATGTGCTGTGGAGGCTGCGTCTGAGCGTGACTTTGAGCTGAAGGGTTACAGGTTTGAAGCTACCCAGGAACAACTGAGGCCACCCAGAAGGATCCGGGTGGGACTTATCCAGCACCGCATTGTTCTACCCACTGATGCCCCCATCCTGGACCAGGTCAGGACTCCTATTACTTGCCAAAACAACACGTAAAAACCTGTGTGGTGAAAGCTAATGCCCTGCTTGTCCCTCACCCGCCCCCCACAGATCAATGCCATGCACAGCCGGATTGGTGAAATTGTGGAGGTGGCAGCCATGTGTGGTGTAAACATTGTCTGCTTTCAGGAGACCTGGAGTAAGTGATATCATGAGTTAGAGCTACAACTGTAAAACAATATGTGAGACTGACCTGCCTTTTGCTTTACACAGCCATGCCCTTTGCTTTCTGCACCCGCGAGAAAGAGCCATGGACAGAGTTTGCAGAGTCTGCTGAAGAAGGAAACACCACACGCTTCTGCCAAGAGGTGAGAAGTCTCACACATTGCAAAAACACACATTACTGCAATACACAAGTCTAATGGTACTGTCATTTTGTCATTAGCTGGCCAAAAAGTACAACATGGTTGTTGTTTCCCCAATTCTGGAGCGGGAGGAGATGCACAGCACTCTGTGGAACACAGCAGTGGTGATATCCAACTCTGGAAATGTGCTGGGAAAGAGCAGGAAGAACCATATTCCCAGGATTGGAGACTTCAATGAGGTCAGTATGTGATCACCTGTATACTATATGATTCATTGCACCTGATTAGAATTAGACAAACTGCTACATTTTTCTTTGTACTCAGTCTACATATTATATGGAGGGCGACACTGGCCACACGGTGTTCCAGACGCAGTTTGGGAAGATAGCTGTGAATATCTGCTATGGGCGCCATCATCCTCTCAACTGGTTCATGTACAGTATGAATGGAGCTGAGATCATCTTCAACCCTTCAGCTACTGTTGGAGCTCTGAGGTAGGAGACAAAATGTAGCAATTATTATTTCTGGCATGGTCGTATTCACCTGCTAGAGGCAAAAATGAGCTGTTGGGCTGCTATTAACCTCATGTTTCTCCCCCTCTCTGTGCACTGTGTACAGTATCACTGTGATGGAATATTACAGGAACACATGTTTTCTATGTATTAATTTGATTAAACACAAGTTAATTCAGGAATATGCACCATGTAAGCACAATATCAGGGGCCCTATTGAAGAGAGCATCAAGAACGGCTAACAAAGCAGGAACCACCTGAATACCCTTATCATGTTTGTCTGTATTTGTCTATATTTCCAAACAAAGTTCCACAAATTACCACAAACCAATTGCCACACAGTGATTCTGGGGCTTTTTGGGATCCTGGTGGTCTATGGCCCCCGAGGCAGTTGCCCACTTTGCTCCGTTGGAAAATCCAGCCTTGATTTACTGCAGGGTGAAAAATGTGATGCAATAATAGTAGTATTAGTTGTTATACATTGTATTTGTTATATATACATCAATAATAATGTTATGTCTTTTCCACAGTGAGCCCATGTGGCCTATAGAGGCCAGGAATGCAGCAATAGCTAACCACTGTTTCACTTGTGCAATCAACCGTGTTGGGACGGTAAGTCAGTGGATCTGTTTGAAGACATACACATACAGTATGTTTTGGATAAATGGCACTCAAATGCAGGGCAGCAGCTTGGACTTCGGGAATGCTGAGGTCCTGACTCCTACATGTGGCTTTTTTTGGATAAGAGTTGTTTTTTGTCTGGCTTAGTTAGAAAAATAGCTAACCAGTAGTCTCATAGTTACACTATATGACAATTTCCATACATTTCATAAAAAGTGATGAGTGTTTTTTATGTAAATGCAACAGAAATTGAGAATAAAAAGTAAAGCAAAGAAAGTGGGTCCCTTAAAACAATGTTGATGGTGAAATATATCACACACTTGTCACACAGATGTTTCAGTGACCATGTAACCATCACTGATCATTATCCTGAAGATCATTAACACCTAATCTTTCCTGACATGACCTCAGTGTGCTAAGTAGAGGCTACAGCCCTGCTCAGGTGTTGTCTCATTGTTGTGAGGTTATGTTGTTGTGCAGTTCTGACTTTATGTGCATCTTTGTCTTTCACACAGGAACATTTCAAAAGTGAATTCACATCTGGTGATGGAAAAAAAGGTAGATTTATTTCCCACAACTGAGAAAGTTACAACCATTTTCATGTAACATCTTTAACTTGTAAAGTTAAAAACATGAAAAAAACATGAAATGTTTTTGTGCCGTCTAACTGTGAAATGGAGCTGATTGATCCTTTAAGTCAGGAGCCATTTGTTAGTTTCATTGATTGGAGACAAGCACACAGGAAATGATGGAGGAAATGATAACCATTGAAAGCAAAATGCAGTTAACCAAGCACCAACGTGTTTATTATTGGGGAGCGAACCTGATTTAGAAAGAATTACATACAATATCCATAACTTTGACAGAAATAAATATATAATGTGTACATTTTTTAATGTTGCAATGTATTTTTTAATCTCCTGTTATCACAACAGGATTTATTTTTTTCAGTAGTAGAATCATCGAGATACCAGGAAAACTGTCTTTTATATTTTCATTTATATATATTTTCCTCAGGTTTGGTCTCACATACAGTGAGTAGCTGTTACTGGCAGGGTGAATTATTTGACAGCTCTCCTGGTTTTTGCAGCTCACCACGACTTCGGACACTTCTATGGATCCAGTTATGCTGCTGGTCCTGACGGCAGCCGCACCCCAGGGCTCTCAAGGACCTGTGACGGACTGCTGGTGGTAGAAATGGATCTCAACCTGAACCGACAAATCAGTGACAAATGGAGTTTTAAGGTAAATGAACGAGGCAGAGCGTAAGCAGCCTGTGTGTCACATTTTGACTTGCTTTTATAAGGAGATGGTTATGCTTGTCTGTTCCTGCAGTAATTGGATGCTTGTATATTGAAAGTGGCTAAAGAGGTTTTTGTAGTTTCAAAAGTCTGGTTCAAAAATACCATCTATTCTCTTCTCATATGTTCTTATTTTCTGTGCCTGCAGATGACTGGGCGGTACCCTGAGTATGCAGAGGAACTTACAAAAACTGTCAGACATGACTTTAAACCCAACATAGTGAAGGAGTAGATGATGTTCCACATACATCCTGCAGATTTGCTGTAGTCCCTTTCAGTATGAAACACACTAAGCTCAGTTATCATCTTTTCATTGACATTTTGTGTTTAGTATTCTGTCTTAACAAAGTATTTGTCTGTGATTGGTTCAGATTTGTCATCATACAGTCACATAAAGACAAGATCTGGTTTCATACTCTCTGGCAAAATGTGACCATTGTGTGTAAATGCCTCATTAAATAAACATGAACAAGAAAAATCAAAATAACGGGTCTCCTGTTGAAATCTTTTAATTACAACATATAATAAATGCAGCTCTATGTTTAATAAAAAATAAAGTTTAAAATGTGCTATTTGTTCACACAAAAAAGCACAGCCAGGAAGAAATCACTTCTCATGTATTCAGAAAAAAACTATTTCATGGCAATTTAAAAAAAAAAAAAAATTAAATAACATAGAATTACGTCTGGTATGAAAAGCGTAGTGCAAAAACTTAACCATGATACCAAAATGGAGAAATAAAACTTGAGTGACGAGGAGGAAATGATCTATTCATCACACCTTTGTTCTGCCACATGATCAAAACAGCCGTACAATGCATCCATCTATCCAACACCATAACACAAGATGTTTTTTTCCTCGGTGAAGTGAATCAAAGTGGTGAATTCATGTTTCTCTGTGTCCATCAAGTCCATCCATGTTCTTCTGCAGGCAGATTCAGTTCCATAGACAGACTATGGAGTATTGCATTGAACTAGTTTTGTCATTTGATGCGCATGTCACACTTTAGGGCATTAATTACCTGAGACGTTCAAAACACAACTACTTCCTCTGTTCTTGTTGAAATAATCACGTGAATAAAAAGTGACAGGTGAGTTAGGAGGATTTCTTTAAAAAGGCAAGTAGAGGTGAGGCTGGTGGCTACACATGAGCACCTTCTGACGTCAACACCGAACACAACAAATACATTGGATATACTAAATGTTTTCATCATCAACCCTGAATTATGTGCACATTATTTCCTGGTAATTCTTAATTTAGGTCATAATTCCCATATTTCATCCATTTTAAATCTGAAATACTCTGTTCATAGTTAAAGATTCCAATCCATGAGCAACCGCTGTCATTAAAACTCAACAAAAACATGATGAAACTATCTGCTTATCTAAAAGAAAAGAAAATACAAAAATAAACAATTCAGCATAAATTTGTTGATATCTTCCAGCTGTTAATCCTTCACATGTCATGTCGGCTGTATGTCGGGAACATGGGTGAATGTGCAGCTAAGTGTTTGTCATGTGAGCATTAGCACCGGAGAGGACAGCGACAGCTGACGACAGCAGGAGCCACTAGTCCAGAACCTGCATTATGATGTCACTATTATAATGATGAGCTGGGAAGAGCCAAATCCATGTCCGCTTCCCATCAGCTTTCCTTAAAGATGAACAGGATATCCTCATCTGTCCCATAACTCCGCCGGGCCTCCTCGAAGTTACTGACGCTGGTGCAGCACACCCCTGAATCACACACACAAACACACACACACACACACACACACACACACACACACATATATGTATTAGTTCCCAAAAGAAGACACTCCTTGTTAACAAACAGTAGGGGGATTACAGTTGTTCAAGAATCAGCAAATAGTTTTTCCTACGTGTTTGTGACATAAAATTGATTTTGCACAATCAAACTTTTTAAAAAGATCCTAATTGTCTCAACGGTTCTTTATTTTACAATCAGTTTTTTGATTGGACCAATTAAGGAATGGCTTGAAAGTTTAAGAGTGGTTCAATATTTTCTTATTCACGTTCTTGCAGATAGTTGAGATGGGAAGATCAATATCACTCTCATGTCTGTCCAGTTTAAATATAAAGTTACCACCAGCAGCCCGTTAGCTTAGCTTAGCATATAGAAAAGAAACAGGGGGATACAGCTAGCCTGGCTCTGTCCAAAAGTAAGAAATGCCATGCTGTGGTTTTATGTGCCAGACTATTTGTTAGCCAGTAACAAAGGTTGTTAGAGGTGCTAGTAGGTGGATTTTGTTGCCTTTGGACAAAGCCAGGCTAGCTGTTAAATCAATAAGTCAAAATGTTTACACAGTAATTTGAAGTTATTTAACAAAATGGACTAAAATATACTCTACTCTAGTGCTGTAACTAATGAAAAATTGTGAAAAGGACCCATCACAAGCTCCCAGAGCCAAAGGGTGCCGTCTCAACCAGAAATCCAAAACTCACCAATATTCTATTTTTACTTTACAAACATATAAACAAGAGAAAAGCAGCAAATCCTTACATTTCAGGAACTGTAAACATTTTTTCTTAAAATATGATTAATTAATTATTAATTTATTTTCTGCCAACAGATTACTTGAGTTATTAATTTATATGTTTAAAAGGGCAACAGCTATCAGGGCATTTTAGTCCTGATGTAAATTCTGACGGTGTCTATTAGTTTCATATTTTCTATTGTATTACCAAACCTATTTATTTTAGCTCTTTGATATTGTGACTGTTTTGCTGTTCAAATAAAAATAAGCCAATTTCTGCTTGTGCTTTAGATGTATGAGATTACTCACGGTCAGAATATGCAGGGTTGTTGTAGAAAATGCAGCCGGTGGTCCTGTTGAAGCCACACACAACCACAAAATGACCCTGGTACTCAGGTTTCCTGCAGAAACACTTCTGACCAACAGGCAAGAAGCAGCAGTATTTGACAGGCGAGGAGCAGAGTTCACATGTCAAGACAACAGCGTTGACCAACACTATGGCAACGTGGCCCTGCTCCAGGTGAGACTGAATTTCCTGAACCGTCACAGAGCTACGGATAGATAATCACAAACACATGTCAGAGTTCAGTTTGTATTGTACAGGATAAAAACTTGTCCAAAAGAAAAATAATGAACAAAAAAACTCACCATTTCTTCACCACCACACTTTTGGTCTCTGCTTTAAGGAAAAGCTCATTCACTCGGTCTTCTTCAGTATCAAAATGCTTCTTATAAAAGGACTGCAAACCATAGCAGAAACAATACAAACACAGATCAGAAACGATTCTAATCTTTTCAGAATGATGAGGGTAAAAGTCTGAGGACGGGGATGATAAACTATGTTTGGCTCAGCAAATTACCTGATTCCTAAAGCCCTTGTCAACACCCAGGGTCTGCGTGCAAAAGCAGTGTTTGATTCCTAGATGGCACATGAGGTAGGCCAGGTCAATAGTCCACACGCTCTCTGTCAGCTTCAGCTCCCAGCATGCTCTCTGAAACTCCTCATCACTCACAGGGTGGAGGTACCTGCAAAGTTTTTACAGTTAGAGATTGTGAATCCTGACAGGTCAATCCACACTACACTCAACACCAGTATTACACTTTAAAAATGTCTGTCACTACTTTTTGTCCTTAATTTTCAAACAGCAATTATTTACCCTTCAATATTGGTATTTTATTTATTAACATCCCAAGTTTATCGGACAATCTTAAAGGATAGATGCAAAATGAGATCATGCAAAACCAGAATATAAACTGTACTGTATTTGATAACATATCTACAGGCATCAAGGGTTCATACCTTTTCAAGTATGTCTTAAAACAAAAGTCAGGTGTCCATGTGAACAGTGAAAGAGGTTTTCCTCACTGTAATCATTCCTCCTGTTCATACTGGCTATTAAAAATCCTCTTCAAATGTTTCAAAATTTCAATGTAAGTGATGGAGGCCAAAATCCATAGTGTGTCCACACAGTCATTTAGTGCAAAAATGCATTTAAAAGTTGATGTGAAGCTTATATGAGTCTTCAGCAGTCTGAGTTAGTCATATCAAGTGGATATCTGCCACATTTACAGTCTTTTTAGCATCAAATTCCCTCTTTGTGTTTCCTCAGACAGTGTTTCCTTATTGAGCTTCGATGGAAGTATTGTAACAAAAAGAGGGACTTTTGCACTTAAAGACTGTAACACTGAAAGATATAAACTTGATTTGACTCATTTGGATGCTGAAGCTTCATATTAGCTTCAGATAAACTTTTAAATACATTTTTGCACAGAGGGAGGACTATGGATTTTGTCCCCCATCACTTACATTGTAAATACTTATGAAGAGATCTTCTAATGATCAGTATGAACAGAAGGAAAGATTACAGCAAGAAAAACATGTTTCACTGTTCATTTGGCCTTCCGACTGTTGTTTTAAGACACACTTGAAAAGGTATAAACCCTTTAATGCCTGTAGATATGTTATCAAATACAGTACAGTTTATATTCTGGTTTTGCATGGCCTCATTTTGCATAGATATAACGATAATGCAAAAGGATGAACATTTATGGTGATGTGAAGTTGGGTGTGCACTTACTTCAGGACCATCCTGGAGCAGGCTAACCCACAGTCCCAGTGGTACAGCTGCCGAATGACAGGTACATTCAACAGGACGACATCCTCTGAGAAAAGCCACGCTGTTATTATTACATTTAAAAACACTCTTTAAACTGTACTAAAAAGTGCTAAATCTGGCGCTAAGTTACTACCAAGAGCAAAAGGCAAGTTAGCTGAGCTTTATGTGTGTGGTTGACATGAGTCTGAGTCACTCACCTGTCATTCTGTTGAATTCTTTCTCAGCAGACAAGCGGCCAACTAGCTCAGTAACTCAGTACGAGCTGTTCAGTCCTGTTTACAGCATTTAAACCGGAGTTTGGTTTCCCTCATCGATGCTAACTACAAGCAACGAGCTGCCCAGCTGCAAGTTTAGCTGCCAGGCTAACAGCATTAACAAGTCTGTCTGTTGGCAGGTTCACACATCGACGCACAACACGGCTGCTACACATACAGCGGTTAGTTAACTAAACAACTACAGAATAAAAGTTAGAAAAAATCAGTTTTAGCAGGATTTCGTGTCTGTCTATACCGTTGTTCTGCTTCACTTCTCTGTTGTTAGTTAGCACACTGGTGTTTGGTGTATGTTGTCATTAAAGTTATGCTGCCCCCGTGCGGTGCGGGGGAGTCATCACTCATCTCACACTACTCAGAAAGTCATACATTTCACATCCTTTACATTTACAAGTTTAGGCTTTATTGAAGAATGTACATGACGTTGAAAATCTCTGTTTTCATGTCAGTTTTTTCCGAGCAGGGCCGGATCACCTGCTGGTCCAGATGTTGAGGTGACCATGCTACTGGGTTCCATAGGAGGTGCCCAATGATACCTGTATTGTAAAAATATGAAGAAACACATTGAAAAGATTGACACATTTTTGGGGAACATTTATTTCAATACTAATAACTGCCAGCAGCGATGAATGTAAAACTTAAAGAATTAAAGGGTCAGCCACTCACTGATTCACTGTCACCATCCTCATTCAGATATGTGACTTTATATTTACTGTAAAGATCTCTTTTCCTCATGCATGTCAACATGACCCAGTCAGAAACTACAGGCACCTGAAGGGGGAAAAATGAGTTAAATGCAATTTGGTGGGCCACAGCTTTTTCCAGGGAAATGTCATCATCTTTTACTCAGGAAACCTGTAATGAAATACAGAACTGAACAGGCTACTTACCAAACTAAGGAATGACAACGCTGCTCCCAAGTTTATTATGGTGGGTACAATTCCAAACTTTCCGGCCTGTAAGACAAAAATAAAAACCCCATTTTGAGTCAATGCACCTTAAATTAATCACACACATTTTAATGAAGTCATTGCAATTGATTAAGGCCTCACAGTTCCAAAAACAATGACGTCGAACCGGATCCCGTATGCTTTGATCAAGGTCCTAGATTCCTCTCCATCTGGCGTCATGTAGTATTTGGCGAACCTACAAGCAATGTTTGTTTAACCAGTTTTGCCATCTCCATCAATTTATTAATAAGGCTGTGTCAAATATAGCTTCACCTGAAATTAAATCCAGGAGCAACATTATTGACAGGACTTTTGCTGTCCAGCCTGCGGAAGCTGTACTTGGGGTAACACTTCCCTGCCCACCAGTCCAGGTCACAGCTCCAGTCAATAATAATACCAATGATGCCACCCTTTGAAAACATAAAAAAACCCTGAAAACTTAATTCTTTATTCACATTTGTATTGTTTAAGGGTAGATACACAACACTTTGATCACTTGTGTGAGACCTGACCACTGAAAGCATTAAATTCTGAGCGTACCTTCATAGCCATGTCTTGAAAGTCCTCTCCAGCCTCTGAAACGATGTGTTTGAGGCGGAATATGGGACAGTAAGGGTCTGTTGTACGATTGAACTCACACTTCCCCAGATATGAGGAGTTAATATGTGGCAATATGTTTCTTCTGAAGAAGGAAGGAAGATTTACTTTGATATAATGGCACACAATAAAACAGCATGTTGCATATACTGCACTGATAAGAGTCTCTACACATCTTTCTTGTCTTTGTTTTATAATCTGAAACACTTACCTGTGAAAGTTGAAGTTCGGGTACGTCACACTGTTTTTGATCAACACTGTGAAGTTTTCTGCTGCAGCCAGCAGTGCACGTCTGTGGGAGAAACAGCATGTCAAAGCTATATCTACTGTAAATTTAAATATTAACACATATATAATATGGGCATTGCACATGTTCTTACTCAGGCATCTTGGTTTCTTTTTCAAGAGGACACCATGAAAGCACTTCGCAGGTCCGGACAGTTGTGGAGTAGTTCTCACACAGTCCTGTCTGTATACCTGGGTGGAAAACAGGTGTCAGCTGCTTTTTGCTGTATGGTATTAAATGATTTATAGCTGATGTATCAACACACATCAGTGGGATGCCAGCCTGTGAGGGAGGTCCCTACCGTTTCCTCGAGGATCAGCGTGTCCCACGATACAGTCACAGTCGTCCACGCAAGTAGTTGATGGAGTTGGAAGCTGGAGGAGGAATCACATTAACTGTGTTAATCTGTCACTATCTCAATCCAAATAATGTGCAGGGTTCCCATCATGACCTTTAGTTCTATGACTTTTCCTTATCTTTACGCAACTAAAGCATATCCATGGCCTAGCAATTTGATGATTTCATTAGTAATTTCATCATTCCCAACAATGAAAACAATTCAATTTCACAGCCGGTAGAAATCCTGAAGGACATTTTAGCAGTGATCTGAAGCTTGCTCATCTGGCTGCTACAACATTCTGCTGCATAAAGTGGATTTCTGTTTTAATTCTGAACAGTCCACATGATAACAAATGAAACAAAACCACAACAGCATGAGATATAACTCATCAGTTTGTTCTGTAATTGATTAGGCAGGTTGTAATATAACATAAAACAACTGATCCAATAGGGTGCAAAGTCACTAGTGCTGAAATTATTAGTCGATTAATCAAATTGTCAATCAACAAAATGAATGGGCCTTTTTCACAGCAGATATTTTGACTTGTCGTATGAAGAACAGCACAGGTTGTAATTAATACCATTAACAATGGCTCTGTTCCACTGGAGTCTACCGGTAGGCCATGAGCCAGCATGCAAGATAACGGTGCTGGAACAGATAAAGCTAAATGGATTGTAGCCCTTATTAGTACAATGCTGACATGCTGTTTTTATCAGGTAGCCTGTAATGTTTACCATGTTAATCATCTTAGTTTAGCATCATAGACTAATAATATTTTCTTATTGGCGCTTATTATTACAAACTGCAGCTGAAGCTGATGGGAATGACATTTGCTTTGCAGGTATTTGGGAATAAACCAAAGTACTGGATAATATTAGTTTCAAAGCTGATGATGGTGCTAGATCAGTCAAGTCATTCATTGGTGATGACTAACAAAATTTCATGGCAATCCATCCAATAGTTGTTGAGATATTTCAGTCTGGACCCAAGTGGTGGACTGACCGACAGGCTAAGATCTGGTCCAAAAAGGTTACTGGTGCTGAAGTCATTAGTCAGTTCATTGCTGATTTGTTTTGTTCATTTGCAAATCAACAAAAAATTCATCAACAACAATTTTGATTAAAAAACTGGTTGTTTAAGTCAGGTTCAAGTACACTCGTCTCTGTTTTACATAATCTTAATTTTGAATATCTTTGGGTTTTGACGGTCGGTTGGACAGAAGAAACAATTTCAAGACTTCACCACTGGCTCTGGGAAATACTGGGGGACTTTTTTCTATGTTTTCTGACATTTTACAGATGATGAATCAATTCCTTAGAATAATAATTGACAGATAACTGATAATAATTTTTAAAAAAAATCATTGATTGCAGCCCTAAAAGTTATATAACAAATCAGTGCTAAACTCTGAAATAAATGACCAATACTCCAATTACATGTTTTCAAGTAACAAACAATGTTCATCATAAAGTCGTCTGTCCGGAGGATGGAAACCATATGATTTCATATCACATAGTATCAGTGACTCACCTGGGGACAGTGTGTCTGAGTTTGTTTGGGTGTAACAACCATATTCGTCAACACAAAGAAAGAATGATCACCCTGTTAGACAGAGGAGACGCACAAATGTCACAAGGCAAGTGTGTATAGATTAGTTGACTACAACTGCCAGTACAGATCACACGTTAAGTCAAGATAGAGGGGTTATTACATAGGAATGTATCTGTAATAGAGATGAACTGTATGTTTAAATACCTGAGGTGGCATAACATAATCAACCACGTCCCAAAAATGCGGTTCTGTGTCAGATGTGTTGGTGAAGGCGAAACCTTTCACTTTGGTGGTGACAGTACTGATGACAGAGTCTGTATCCTGGTACGCTTTCTGCACCACACACACATACCTGCAGGTTTACAGCGGTATGAATTAGTTAACAATGCAATTAAATCACAACAAGTGGCCATAAAGTCCATTACAAATGTTTATCATGACCAGTTTAGTTGTGGATTCACGTTTAACAAAATCACAACCCTTGCATACTGGTAACACAAAGTTCCCCCATCAAAGCTTTTCGTTACTTACCCCACCACATACAGCACCACCAGAAGCTGGACGAATCTGAAGACAAGTCCTACCCATATGTTTGGTATCACCAATGTTTTTGGAGTTTCATAATCAAACACATAGTGCAGACACTTCTGGCAGCAGCCTGCAGCCCGGCTCATTGCTGCACCACACTCACCAGTGATGGATGAACTGTGCAGCAGTGAGGAGCACACATGCCTACCATTATTCAAATCATTGTATTCAAATCATTTTCACTGTACAGCCACTTCTTTGACCATCAGCCCGTTTAACTCAGGCCTGTGTGTGTGTGTGTAGGCACTAGTCCAGTCTTTTCCTTAGCCAGCAGCGTCATAGGAGCCCCTGCTGTAAATAAACCAGTTCTGAAGTAAACAGTGTGTAAAATATGGCTGTGATGTTACAGTTCTTGTGTCAGGAGATGTAACATCACCACCTCTAGGCTGGGAGGAGGAGATGGTTAGCAGCTGGTGACTGGATCAATGCCTCATACTTGAAAATCCCATAACAGCTTGTCACATACCCACAACTTAAATATACAACACACAGAAGTTAATGATTTCAGTTTGTGAGAAGTACATGACTGGAGGGTAAAAAACTAACTTCTACATGCAGAAACTGCACTTCTATTCATCCTCTTTAGTAATCTACTCACCAATCTGGAGATACTCAGAATGTACTGGAGCAAACACAATGACACCTTTGTTTAAACAATTCACCACACATCTACATGTCACATTCAGATACTTCAAGAGTTTAACTCCAATGCAAACTCTAACTGATAAGAAACTTGTAACACTGAGCCTGCACACTCTGAGGAAGACATTTGTGCTCCTCTCTCATCTGCATTGTACACGAATAAATACACAACAAATAAGAGCTGCGACAGATCTGAAAACTCCTAACTCTTACAAAGAAATACATAACAACAGCAACACCATGAAAACCAAAATTGTTTAAGAGTCACTTTTTAATTTCATAACACGCAATGATTTCCATGAACACATGACAGAAAAAATGTCACTTTGGTCCAAAAGTACCTCCGCTATAGAGACAGTCTGTAAAAAAACCCCAAAAACGAACCATTCCAGTTCAAATAGACACTTTGGCATCCCATTCGTCACTAAGAGAAGGTGGTGTAGCTTGCCTTCAATAAAATATTCATCTACCCACCTGCTTTCAAGTTTCTTTTAGTGATAAAGTCCATGTAATATAATCACAGGAAAGAAAGAGGCTACACTGAACTGTATACACAATATACAAATGGATATTTTTTCATTGTTTTTTTCATTGGACAGAGTAGACACACAGACATGTTAATTCAATCAATAAAACTAATGATATACAGTCATTATGTTTTGCGTTTCAGTGCTGAATTTTCAAGTATGATATGAAGGCATCTACAATATACTGTAGAAAAAAAAAAGTCCACAGTAATGAAGCTACAGTGAAATGTCAACCAGGAAAACTTCTCCTTTTATGTTTGTGTTCTCCAGTTTAACCCCGAAACCAGCCATCATGTTCAAGAAATCTGAACTGATCTTGTTTCAGTCACTGACTTCTCATACAAGGATAAACGAGCTCGAGCTCGCTTGAGTTTTGTATAAACTGTCAGTCTCTTGAACTGTAAAGTTTACACAGACTCATCTGCACAATGTCTCACTTGGTAGAAAGTCTGTGTCATGTCTAATTGAATGGCTGACAGTTTTAACCGATAAAAACAGGTCCATAAGTTTCATATTCGGCCAAAATCAAAGTCAAGCCCCCCGTCCTGCAGGTTGCCTTCGTTTGCGTTGTCAAAGCTGTTCTTCCCATGGATCTGTTTGAGGTGCTTGCGGAGAACTGGCTTGTGAGCGAACACCATGTCACAGTAGTTACAACGGTGGGGCTTGTCCCCGCTGTGCAGGTTTAGGTGATCCAGCAAAGAACACTTTTGGGTGAAGGTCTTCCCGCAGATTTTACACTGGAAGGGTTTGATTCCGGCATGGACGCGCATGTGTCGGTGCAAGTTGCCCTTCTGTGTGAAGGTCTTGCCGCACAGGAGGCACATGAACAGCTTGTGCATCTTGAGGTGGTTGGCGTAGTTCTCCAGCTGGCGGAAGACCCGGGAGCACTTGGGACACTGGTGGTACCACTGGAGAGGCTTGTCGTAGTTCCTCTGGAACCCCATGTGTTTCTCTGCAGGAGAGGACGGAGGAGGAGGGCTGAGCGGGTAGCCGGCCATGCCAGGTGGCACCGCCATGTCACTACTACGACTGTCCACAGTGGAGTTGATGAGCGAGTGTTGGGGTTCAGGGGAATGCAGGGCAGCAGGGGGGCTGGTCGGGAAGTGACCGGTGATGGAATTTTCTGCTACGTCAGACACAGACTCCACCTTGACTATGGTGATGTCACTCTCGACTACACCCTGCCTGGGATGTCTGTCCAAGATCTGGAGAGGGGACTTAGGCTGTATAATCACATCGTCATCGTCATCATCATCATCAGCATCACTACTTTTGTGGTCCTCAACCTGCTCCATCTCCTCCTCCTCCTGATGGACAGTCCTCACCTGAGAGTGCTCCTGTTCTCTCGAGGCCTGGGAGGATAAACCCTCCTCCCTATCCTCCCTTCTCATCTCCACATCCACCTCCAGCTGCTGTGAAGCCTGCGGTTTGATGAACTTGCTGAGGGCTTGAGTGCACTGCTCCACAATGTGACCCATTTGGAGGAAGCTGGCCACCGTCAGGTAATGGACCAGCTCCAGCTCAGGAAACTCCAGCTGGCCTGTGTAGCAGGACAGCAGCAGCTGCCGACCCACCTCCGCCTCCTGGATCATGGTGATCTGGACCTCCCTGGAGTCCTGCTGAAGGATGAACTGGTCCCTCAGGAAAGACGAACCAGCGGCAAACACCACCTTGTGACCTGGGACCTCCAGCTGGTTGATGCGCACAGTGACATCACAGAAGCGTTTTTGGTGACGCAGGAGGTTCATCTTCCGCAACATGGAGTCCCCAAATGTGGCAAAGCGGAACTGCAGGATCACCTGGTTCTGAGCCATAGTGAGCCGACCAGCAGCAGCAGTGCACCTGTAGGAGACATGCACAGACCATCATTTCTCCTCAACAGGCACACACTGTAAACTGTGTGATTTGGATATTTCATTCATATTTTACTACAGATTGCAGGAAGTCATTAACCAACTGTTAAACCAGCTTATAAAGATTGAAAATAATACAGTGTTTCTCATTATATTAAAAGAGCTATGGTCTACAGAGACCAGCTCATATTTCAATCAGACACATGGAGCTCGTTTATATAACTACCACCACCTGTGTCGATTATAATCGTCATCAGCATGACCTAATCTTCAATATGAGTCCACAGACTCCGTCCAGAGTCTGCTTCAAAACATGCTGGTTAGCACTTGGCGCCTGCTGGTAACAATAGAGCACCGTGTAGGCTAACAACATACAATAGTACCGAATAATGGTCACTTTCCCATCAAATGAGACGGTTACGAAAACGTTTACAGGCTCTATTAGTTACACTGTTGCTAAGGTCGACAAACATGACAATTTAAACGTGACACTTTGAAGCGGAGATTTGTTTTTGTTGACTGGACTTTAGCGTCACCGTTAACGCACCAGTAACGTTACTGGCTTTCATCTGAGTGAAACAGCTCGTCCAGGTTTAATCTTTAGAAAACAACGCAACAGAATGAAAAGAGCGTGTCTTGTATAAACTCTCCGTACTTCACGTTAGCTGTAAGCTACATGGCAACAATCAATCACAAATCGCCTCCATATTTCTCTTTGGCCTACTCCCGCTGAGCTGCATCTGCCCCGGTCTCAGCCATACTGTAGATCACTAGCTGACTATGTTAGCATGTTTGTACTTGTAAGAAACGCTTTGTAGTTTTACCTGTAGTCCGCTCGCAAACAGTCGTGTGGGATGGCTTTTTGTCGGGTGGGACACTGGCCTGTGTCTGTCTGATGTGAGACTGCTGCTCCGGATGCGAAACCAATTTAAAGGAGCAGTAAGTGTACTGGGACCACCTCTCATCCCCTCAAATACTAATGGGCCCCTGAAGTCCTGAAAGCTGATACTTAATCTTGTGCGAACACAAGACAGTTTACTATAAGTTCATGTGTGAAACATGTTAACCTTTACTGATGATTCATAATCATTAACTGCAGGACTGATGACTTATCAGTGACTGTGACTATTCATTATTTACTATTTACAGCTCCTATAAGAACTTACTATTAAATCTTTTGATTGAAGCTAGAAGACAAAAAGGTAAAATAGCACATTGAATGTGTTCAGTAGGTCAAACATCTGTAATAGTACCGGTCAGTATCACCACAACAATAATTATAATGTTTTATTAAAAGGCTACAAAATACAAAAAGACTGCATTCACACCGGATAGGCTGTGTGTCCCTGATCAAAACACCAATTAGACCATCATAAATCATCATAAATGATTATGAATCATTAATGAACATGTTCTAAGACCATCCAGTCTGCAGTTATATATGATAAGTCATAATGAAAATAATATAAGTCTGCAGTTATAATGGATTTTTGTCTGAATGCCCTGCAGGCCTTCTCTTTCTTGCTTTATGTACAAGAACAGAACTTCATTGGATGACAGTCTGAGGTGAAAATCAAACTTGATTAGCTGAGTTCTCTTCATTGTATGGTGGCTGTGAGCATCTGAAGTTGTCAGGCTTCATGTTAGAGACAAAAAAATGCTGCAAAAGTGCCCTCAAAGGTGCCCCCACAGTAGAGCAAAAATGATAAAATGCCCTGAAAGGTACCTGCACAAAGGAGAAAACATACAAAAGTTCTGTAATTGCTGTCTTAGCTATGGTAAATCAGGATGAAGTGCCCTATAGAGGGCCTCTATATGTGATAATCTGCATGACGTGCCCTCATGCGCCCTTTCAGTGGAAGAAAATGTGATAGTGCCCTGTAAACTACCCCCACAAGATGTAATACACTGCCCTATGAGTTGCTGTTGTAATGAGGTGAGCTGGAAGTTCTGTACGGGTGCCCTACTAGTGAAATGAAAAGTGGAAAAAGTGCCATTTAGGGTTCTCCTCAGTCTAATATACAGAAGTGCAGAATTGAGTGCCCTTTCAATGAAAGAAAAAACATGATGAAATGCCTATAGGGTGCCCTGTATGGGAGGAAAACTTTGCAAAGTGCCCTTCCAGTGAAGAACATGAGACACTGTGCCCTATAAGATGCCCTTGCGACGGAGTAAACTGGCCATTACAGGAGAAAAGAATGTATCCTTTATGTAGGCTGACCATTAGGAAAATAAAGCACCCTTAAAACATGTTGTAGCTATTGTAGCCGACATCACATCTCTTTAGATTGTTCTATTGCCTTTGGGTCAGTACAGTCTAAGCTGTAACCTTGATATTATTAAGGATGCATTACTAATGTGTGTAGACTGTATTTTCTAAGTGGGTTTAATGTTTAAGCCTGTCCAAAGCTGTATAACATGCTATACAATGGATAGATAGTAGCTAGTTAGCTAGATACATAATTAGCCATCTCTATACTAATTATTTGGTACAAATTGGAAATCAACCTTGTGGTGTAGAAAAACCTTAAAAAGAAATCAGAGTATTTCTTTTTTCAAAATGTGTTTACAACTCTTTAGTTTGGATTAACTTACACTTGTAAAGAGGGAGATTAGCACTGGGTTACTTTATGATTACAGAATGCAAAGAAGAGACAGAAAATTGAAGACAATACAAAGGGATCTGCAAATGCAGCGAGAGGCAGCAAGAGGAGATGAGAGAGATAAAGTAAGTTTGCATTAGCCATTAGCGATGCCCAGTGGAACTTAAACCTATCTATATGTTATGTCTATATGTTAAAAAGTTTTAAAAACAGACAAAACTCCTCAAAATAAACGCTACACTAGCAGTGTCAACAGCATCAGTTAAGCGATCATTCTCCAAACTGAAGGTGATCAAGACCCTGTTTAGAAACAGATGTGGAGAAGAAAGACTCTCACATCTTCTGCTGTTGTCCATAATGAGGCCATTTACATCTATAAACTCATTTACAAACATTCAACACAATTCCAAAAATTACTGAAAAAACAGTGACAGGGTTTATTGTAATTATTTACAAAACATACAAAATTACAACTAGAAATGCAAGACTAATTTTATTTGCCATTTTGACAAATAAAATTACACAACATCAACAATAAAGAGTGTCGTGTCTTCTTGAAAAACCTGAAAAAGAGAAAAGAGTGTAAACACATTGAATTACATTTAGGTCCTTTGCAGTAGTTTACCTGAAGTTTTACAAAATATCTGTCTGCAGCTCAGTCATAAAATAGTGAAATGTAATATGGCTACTTTCACTATATACTTTATTATTGCCACGAAAACTAATAGATATGGAAATAAACAAAATTTTAAAAAGCATATTTAATTTGCAGGCTGTGATTCCAATTCATAAATATTATGTTATGAATAAATAGATACATAAAAATGAATATAATATTAAAACTAAAACATCCTGTCATCATGGGGACCTTAGTGTGACTTTAGACCATGAAGATTTGAAGTAATGCAAAGTGATACTCAACATTCATTCATAGACACATAGAATGACATAAACAGAGTGTGTACTGTAATGTGTATCTTCTATACCAGGTGCAACTGTATCCACCCAAAACAACCAACGCAATCAGTCCTACTGATGCAGTGGCGGACAGCGATGAAACCTTCAGAACATAGGATGTGCCTGGAAAGAGACAACGCTGTGTGTGAGCAGTTTGTTTGCTTTTACATTTTATTATATTAAAATACTTTCTGTTGCCTTCTGCTATAAGTTCAGAATGTTGTAACCCAAATCAATAAAAATCAATCTAATTAAAAGATGACATTACAGGCTTTACATAGTAATAGTAATTACCTCTTACTTTAGCCCACAAGACACAGGAACTTTTTAAATCCTGGGAGAAAAACAAACAAAACATTTAATCAAGGCTGCTGCAGTTTCTCTCAAATCTGACTCTATTTTTCACACTGTGACTGAGCCAATAAATCTTTATTCTGTACTATACAATAGCTGCACCCACCCTTTTCCACTGACTGACAGCTCGTAAAATGATATAGTAGTTCCTGCCATTCTCCAGAGGTGCATTATAGAAGCTTCCGTAGTAGAGTCCGTCCCCCACAGTAAAGTTCATCTCTGTGCCGACATGTCTGAGGTGGATCTGAGCTGTGACGTACTCTATGGAGGATTCGCTTTTGCGGAACAGTGAGGAAGGTGAGGAACAGTCAAACACCATAATCCCCTCTAAAGGAAGCACAAACACTTGGTACAAACTGCAAAATGAAGAACAGAAAATAAACAAGGAAGTTTTGAAATTGCATTGCAGTTACATTTTAACTTCAGTATAATGATACCATATACATTTAGGAGCTATTGTAACTATAGCAACACCCTCTTTGTTACAGGGTTTATGGTAACACTTTAGACACACTATGGTTTCATATACAGTGAGTAATTAAACCATGATATCAAAATTGATTTGAACATTTTATATTTAGGTTTATTAGTATGACACATGTCAACTTTAAAAGGATTGATAATCATTGACAAATTATAAAATAGGCTACTATTCATGTGGCTTATTATCCATAAATATAGATATTTTAACACATAAAGGTAACATGACACATATATGAATTCATCTCTAATGATTATGTTTCTCTTAGTGTTTGGGTGATGCTGGATATCAACATGGTGACATCACCATTTTAGCCATTAAAGCTGGATGGTTGATAACTGATATTCATCCATGTTCAGTGTAGCAGATTAAAGGCATTTGTCCAGTTATGAATGAGTTATTAACTATATTTTAATAGTTTTTTTTTTAAATAAATAATTCCATGTGTTAAAAGTTTATGTTTGTGAGTTAAGGTCTAAAAGATGCTATAAATCAAGTATTCAAAAATGCTGGTAGTCATTTGTTGAATCATGAATCCAGATTCTACCACCATCATACACAGTTTGGGAATACTGGAAGGTATTTTTGAAGCTTGGACCATCTGTCTGTTGTATCTCATACAGTAAAACATTAACTCCTTGTTACTCTTTTGGTCTGATCTGACTGAAGTGCTGATCACAGCCTATGGCACTATTGTGAAATGTTTAAGATAATATTAGTCCTCCATTAGTTCACATCCCCAATCAATGTTTTCCACAACACAGATATCTTGTCCCTCGTCATGTTGGTTGTTACCTTATTGGGTCTAGCGTGTTGGGTGATCTGCGTAGCCTCAAAGTCGGTACAGGAGTCTCAAATTCTCTGTAGTGGACAACTGGTGCTGGAGGTACTGTCAAATGTTATTTGATTTAATGTGCATTGTTCAGTATAAACAAGACTACACCAAATAAAATAAGATTACATTAGTCCTAAATATTTCTAGAAAGCTGATAAGATGCAGGGAAACATGTTGTGAGAGCAGAGTCAATGTAAGAGTTATTGATACCTGTTAAGCTGGTGTTAGTGGTGATGGTGGCTTTGAATCTGGCAGACACTGCAGTGATGGAGATGCTGTAGTTGGTGACTGGAAGCAGGTTGAGACAGACCTGCAGCTGGTCAGATTTGGAGCTCAGAAACCGCTCCCTTTTGTCACGAAAGGACCTCTGATAGTCTCTGAAGCCCACATAGGTCACCTGGGATGGTTACACCGATGTTGTTATTTGTTAGTAGGGTATGACAAATGTGGAACTGTTCACACACACACATATTTAGCCAGAAAGTTAGGTTAATAAATTACCAGAAGCACCACTTTCTATGCTGGCAAATGAGTAAAAATGATGGAAAAAGTATATGAAGTATATGAGAAGGCAGATGAAGTCTTGTTACCTTGTAAACTTCCGTATTCTCCTCATACTTTTCTGCTCTCCAATGCAAACATTTTTCATTAGAAACAAATAGGTGATTGATAGGTGGTTTGATTTCTGTAGAGATATGGGAATGAAAAGAGAGTCATGTTACAACCAAATTCTTTACTTTTTATTGGTCAGCACAAAATACACAGTACTGTGTGTCTCTGCTGGGCGTTTAGATTATTGGCTGTTTAATCTGATCTCCAAACACCAGCAGCAGATTACCAGAAAGTATGTGTTAATGATACTGATGATATGTTTTTTACTCACCTATACATTTCAGCGTAGCGTTC
Source organism: Thunnus thynnus (assembly GCF_963924715.1). NCBI lineage: Eukaryota > Metazoa > Chordata > Actinopteri > Scombriformes > Scombridae > Thunnus > Thunnus thynnus. The sequence goes on from NC_089518.1 coordinate 10,464,260, forward strand.
TGCCACACCCCAGAGCTGCTGCACAGAGACATGTTACTGCCCCTCCAGCTGTGGTATCCATCCACACAGCGATGGATCACTACACTTCTGTTGTGCCAAACCACCTCTGAGTTGGTGAGGAAAGGGATTGGGCCACATTTAGCTAGGAAAACAAGGACACTGATTGATTAACTTATTGATTGAATATCCATCCTCCATATTGAATATATTGTCTCTTTTCAATGTGCCCTTAGAAAACAAAAACATAAAAGATAAAAAATAACAAGCAAAAGGTTGTATGTAAATAGTAAAATCTCTGTAATGATTGCATCGTAAGGATTTATATGAAATATAGTGTATTCCACACAAATTGGGATCCCGTTGCCCTCCACTAGATGAGTTGGCATGTAGTAAAAAATAAAATCACAAGCAGGATTGTGTTTCCTTAACATTTACATCAAAACCTAAAACAATCACAGAACAAGTAGACTCTGTAAAGCAAATTTTAAAACTGAGCATAAACCAATAAAAACCTATCAATAACATGTAAATACTGACTCTCCTGCACCTAAATATATGTATGTTGTATAATGCCCTACTACATAAATGGTTGAATTAGAGTTAAGACCGGCATCTATTTTTTTTTTTTTACCATATAAAACGTAGTATGCCATAGAAATATTTTTTTCTTCGGGAAAAAAAAAAACATGTAAAATATTCAGGAATTACAAAACAGCGGTAAAAAGCAAACAGCACAGACTCAAGCTAGTAAAGGCTGGTGGAGGACAGTCACAGCTGGTCTTACCAACTTTTTCCAAACTAATTCCTGTGATGTTGTTTCTGTAAGTTACTACTGTCTGCCTTTGTAGGGCAGCACAGACTTTGTTACTGTACCTTTGCATTTTACTGATACTTTTCCCCACTCTCCTGATGTTAAACATGTTGAAATACCATTTCCACTCTCCTGGTAAAATCCCTCCATACATTCATACAGCACCACACTGCCCGGTCTACTGGTGCGGTCCCACAGGAGGTTAGTATGGGGAAGGGTTAGAGGGGGACCACAGCTTATCTCTGCGCACAGACATGAATCAGGTATATAATGTGCCAAAAGCAAAACAAACAAACCACTACATTCCAGAGGTGAACAGGATATGAAACAAAAATGATGCAGAAAACTCTCATCATGTTTGGCTCTTCCTCTGGCTGCTCCTGACCTTTTGAGTCCTCAGGTGAAATACATGTATGTGTGTCTCATGCAAAAACAAGACCCTTATTACAATTACATAGAGCTGAAATGTCTGTGTTAAGTTGTGTTAAGTTCATAGAGACCAGTATTGGGCTTCAACTACTTAGACATTTGCAAAGCTAAATAATGTTACAAATACATTCAGAATTTATTTGTCGATATCTATATATGTGAATTTTATGAAATTAAAACTAATTAGTATCAGTTTAGTGCATTAAACGTTGCACCTTCACAGAACAGATCAATATCCTCCCACAGTCCATTCTCTCCACATACTGAGTAGTTTCTCAGGCTCCTTGTGTGATATCCTTCATCACATTGGTAATACACCACACTGCCATTGTGTGATGTTCCATCCCAGAGTGTTTTAGTGTGTGACTTTAAAACAGGCTCCTCACAATTGATTTCTACAACAAAAAGACAGCAAGTCATCAAAGATCACTGCTAGCTACAATGTTGAAATGTTGAGGGGATGGATTATGTAACAAATACAGCATTTACTTAAAAAACAAAAAAGCCAGATTTAAGCCAATGTGAAGACAAATGAGACAATTAGATGACATGTTTTTAGCCATTATTCACACATTTGGTGACAGCATTATCACCTTGGCAGAACAAAGAGGCCTCATCCCATTCTCCACTGGCAGTACAAACTGTTACATTTCTCTCTCCAACACTGCGATATCCAGAGTTACACTGATAAACAGCCTGAGATCCCACTTTGGAGATTTGATCCCACAGCAGAACTGAATGAGAGATGTCAGGAGGCGCACCGCAGTCAACTTCTACAGAGATGAAAATCACAATCTTTTACAGGGTGACAGCATTTTTTAAATTCTAAATACCAACCACAGCGTTGTTGTTACCTTTGCATGAGATGTTCGCCTCTGTCCAGTAACCATTAATTGTGCATAATGACCTATTATTTCCTTCATTTTGATAAAATCCTATTTTACAGTAGTAAGTCACTGTGCTTCCAGGAGTGGAGCTGCTGTTCCACATTTGCCCAGTGTGGGGCAGTATAGGAGGATCACCACATAATATCTCTGGAACAGGAAATGACACACATGGAGGAGTTATACAAAGTTTTTAAAAATACCAAAAACATAACACATTTACATAAAAAAAAATTATTCTAATGGAAACCATTTGACAAAAGTGGTAGTTATGTTCACATAAGGATCTCTGCCCTGTACCTACTGTATGCAACAGCACACACAGGTGATTTCATTCTATTTTGATTGATTAGAGAAGCACAGACTAATTAGCCAGAAGTGAAAACACCTGTGTGCATGCCTTTAAAGGAAAAATAATACAACTTTTTTAATGAAATACTTAGAAATGAAATGAAATTAAAGTCTGTTTTTTTTATAATTGGAAAGAGATTTCAGCATTTCATTGATATTTTGAATTACCTTGGCAGGAGAGAGTTGGGGGAATCCACTGACCGTTTTCATTACAGATGGATACATTAAGTCCTCCTTTGTTATAAAAGCCCTCTTTACAGAAATAGAGCACAGTGCTGCCAGGGGCTGAGTTACCGTTCCACACCTGCTCTGTGGATTCAATTAAAGGAGGACTTCCACACAAGATCTCTACATGCACCACAACAGTGTAATATGAACAGCAGGATTAAGATCAATTCACTTTCAGTTTAGTCCATTCAGAAACCAGAAAAGCTTTAAATATCATGTGATAGAGCAGTGACTGTACCTTGGCAGAGCACAGATGCTCCCTCCCACTGTCCAGCAGCAGTACAGACGGACACATTGCCCTTTCCAATGTTATAATATCCAGAGTCACACTGATAAACCACCTCAGTGCCCATCATCGTGCGTTTATTCCACAGCATATGTGAGTGAGGGAGGGCAGGGGGAGAGCCACAGTAAACCCCTGAGAGCCAAAGCAGTTACACGCTGCATGAAACTGTTTTCACTGGAAAATCGCCAAGAACTCCAATCGATCAGTTACATGTTGGTTTCATGATCCTGTAGCCCCTGAAACTTATTAGAAACTCAGCGTATGTTTAAATACAAGCGCTGTCAATATCATCATCAGTGAGAAAATAATTTTAGCACTTCTCTTAAGGCGTAAAAATCTTGCACAGACAGCTTCTTTCATGGCACTGATGCCTACTGATGTGCTCACTGCATCAATGCAGCTTGACAATAAACCCAATTGATCAAATTATCAACATTGAAAATCTCCTTCAAACCTAAATTTACTCTCATTGTAGCTTTGATTAAAGAAATACTCTGAATCAAACAAAATTGAGCTGAGAATAGCTATGACAAGCAATGACATGTTCAATCTAACAATCAGCCCAAAGTCCAGTCTAGAAGTCTTTACCTGGTAACACTGTAATTAATCCTGACATACATATAAAGTAAGCCGTCACTAGAAAGGAAATGTCATGTTTTGATATATTAAAAATACTTTATAACGATAATTAATCAGATAAATTTGATGATTTATGAAGATGTAGATTACTTGTTACTAGATTATTGATATGATAGATAGATAGATTTATTTTCGGAGCTTATTGATATCTTTCAGTGTAGTCTGTTGTATTCTATGTTTATATACTGTATATTACAGTGGGTTACTCATACTGTGACTGTTCAATGACCTCTGACCTAACATTGTCGGACTGATCACTTTTAGCCACAAACATAACTTATCATCAGTTGCTTTAGGCATGTTTCCATTTTCAGAATATCTCTCATCAAAACCCTCTAATATTAAACACTGTGCTTCTCTGAAGACACACTTGTGCTGATCCATCATGTTACTGTGACATGAAGTTCACAAAAAGAAGCTTCTTCTCTTTTGTGTCTGTGTTCAAATAATTAGTCAAACAAAATGAGACCGAACAAGAAAACACAACAATACTTGCTACTGTGAAACATACACAGTAGCACATACAGTACATTCATAAAGACCCAATAAACCTGTTAGAGAAAATAATAGAAAAACTGATGAAGAAAAAATGATTCTCAACATTTTCAGAAGTTTGACACTAGAAATGTGTTAAAAACAAATAGTTTGAGGAATACAGGGGACTAAAATGAATGAATTAGACGTGGTGCAACATGGTCCTGAGTCTCTGAGGTCCCAAATTATAAAGGTTAAACATTTTTTAAGAACATCAGAACAGCCAAACAATCAAAGAAGCACACATTTCTACTAAAATCATGGAAAATGTGAAGTTCAGAGCCATTGTGTCCTGATGAATGATCATGAATGGTTTGTTTTTGAAGAGAAAATAAAAGCTGCAGAGAGGTAGATTTGTTTGCTTGTGTTTTGTTACCTTCACAGACCATGGTTGCTCCCCTCCACAGTCCATCAGCCCCACACACAGAGGTGTTGTCTCCACTCCTCCACAGGAAGCCTTCATCACACTCAAACCTGGCCACACTGCCGTATGTGGTCCCTGTGCCTGGCAGTAGCACCGTGTCCTCCGGCGAGGCCGGCTGGCCACAGTCCACCACTGAGTTGGGTAAGAACATGAAACAGTACAGTTTAGATCCAGCTTTTCTCCTGCTGACCACAACATCTCTATTGATTCCTCATTCATGAGGACTTCGACTGTTATGCCAGCCAGAAAATAAAATGGCAGGATTAAACTGAGAGACACAAACACTAATATCATTGGGTGTTGTAAACTCAATCCAACAGCTGATAAGTTTTTTCCACAGCAGATATTTTGACTTACAATAGCAGTGAAGCATTACACCAGTACTTTACTGTGAATTAATTAATGCAGTTTTACCTTTGCAGGAAGCGTTGTGCCTGTCAGGGTGAAAGGGCTCTGCTCCGTTGTGGACTCGGTATCCCAGCTGGCAGCTGCATTCAAAAGTGCCCTCCAGATTCCTGCACTGACCCCCCTCTCCACACTGCCCTGTGATCTTGCACTCGTTAATGTCTGCACAGCCAATGGGAAATGAGCGTATGACATCAACATGATAATGTCACCCAGTTTGTTTTACAGGTAAACTGTAATTTCAGTCGGGTGCAGCTTTTTCTCTTGCCAGTAATTAATTAGATTTGAGACATTTTTATTACTTCTTGGAAATGAATTACTGAGCATTTGATACAAAATAAAAATAATATGGTTTCATATGTAATGTTTTCGATGGACTTTTGAATCTTGAATGTGTGACTCCATGAACATATTTATGTAAATTTTGCATATATTTTTGTTGTATTTTTCACCTCACAGTTATTGGGGTACACTTTTCTGGCTCCAGTCTAAACTCACCCTGGCAGTTGGTTCCATCATTTGGGATGAAGACGGGCAAGTTGTTTGAGGGGCTGAATCCTTTCAGGCAGGTGCAGTAGTAGCTGCCATATGTGTTGTGGCAGGTGGTATGCTGTCCACAGATCTTACTGGCTCCTATCTGGCACTCATCTTTATCTGGAAGAAAAATAAAATACTTATTACACTTCAAGATAAAAGAGAAGAGGTTTAAATGTACAGGTATACAATATGAATTAGAGCAGTTTCAATGAATGAGGTTATTGAATGTCCAGAGTTATAACTGACCAATTAACTTTTAAACTTTGAATTCAAAATTCAATTCAGGCTGCAGTTCTCATTACAAAACCTCTGAAGAGACTTATCATTTAACTTCACATGATATAAAATACGAAAAGTAGAGTTTCTCTTACCTTGACAATAGGTTCTTCCATTTCCAACAAAGCCATACTTGCAGTTACAAACTTTGCCAGAGCCATCAGCTTTGTCGTCACATGTGGCATTAGCGTGGCAGGTGGCACACACATCCAGAGTGTAGCCTGCTGCTGGCATGTCTGACAATGAGGAAAGGACATCAAGAAAGTGTTGTTTTTTTTTTTTTACTGTAGCAGAACTGTCCTGGTATAGTATATTTTTTGTACAGATATTAATATACATGCCAAAAAATATAAATTCTGATCAATAATCATCATTCTCACCTGCAATGGCACAGAGCAGAAAAACCACGATTATAGTTCTGCTTCGCTCATCCATCCTCTCTTGAGTGTCTCTGCTGTTCTCTTCACTTCACCAGACACTCAACCTCCTCATAATCATCTCCTATTTGTCTATTTTTTACTTCCGTCTTGTGTGGACCATGATGACACTGAGCGGATTTGATAACCAGGATTGAGAGGATGCTGTGAATGGGTGAGCTGAGGTCACCCAGAGAAATGACTCCTTTTCTCAATGGTCCTCTTGCAGCTGGTGTTTGTTTGTGGTTTCAGCTGTCATTTTGTGACACATTCACTTGTGTTGATGATACGCTCGTGCTCACTCTGGTGAACTGCACACTCATGCTGCAGTGGCTGATAAGGGCTATATTTGGCCTAATGAACCTGCTGGAAGCCCTGTTACAAACAGTGTGGCATTTTTAACACACCAGTGTGTCTTTTAGGAACAAATTAACTTCATCATTGCCATGTGTGTAGAGAATGATGTGCTTTCATACAGAAAATTGCATTAAATACGGTTCAATACCAACTGCCACTGCCAAAAAGAGAGACCAAAAACTGGGTGAATATTACAGTGCAGCTTACCTGTTGGCCAGTGGATTTTAAAAAAAGAGTGTAACCTTTATACAAGTGACTCAAATATATCCTAGAAAAGTATCAAAAGCCTTCAAACTGCCCCACAGTGGAGGCATTAACTTGTGTTTTAAGTCAATTGAACACATATCCCTCCCTTTCACACCACAGGGTTTGTATTGGGTGCTGGAGGGGTGTCAGTTGGAGTGCTGTGGGAAGGGGAGATAAGTCTGATGAGCTGCTATCTCTCTGCCCAGCAGGGTCCTAACTGGAGTCTTTCTGTCACTCAAACCAGTAAGTCACTGACTCACACCAGAGCCTGCTGGACTGTAGCCAGCCCCCCAAAACTCTGTTCAAACGCAAGTCTGGACTAAAGGGTATCTAATGTGGATCCTAAACTGACTAGAACTGACTTCTTTTCTCATGATAAAAAAATAAAAAATAAAAGTTGCTTCAACATTTCTTTTAACAAAAAGTTAGAAGAAACTGAGATTATTAATCCGGACTCACTGCTGCACTCCATGTCCCACAGATCATTGTGTGCCAGCACAGTAATGACTGCAGTGTAGGCGTCTTTCTCAGTTCATTGAGCATCTTAGGTCAGCTCTCTTTGTCAGCCATAGAGTCTATTGCTGTTCATGCAAATTACCCAGTTCCTTTGCTGCACTGCGAAAGCACTAAGTGCAAATTGCAAACTGCAAAAACTTTCAATATGCAGCAGATAGATAGTTTAGTCCTGCTGTCACCAGCAGATGTCAAACTTCACCCAGATTTGGGATTGAGGTCTTCTTATTCTTTAAAGCTGTTCTAATCAATATTTTCCTATCAATGGATCAAATGACTTCATGTAATGTCAATAGAGTCATTCGAGTACTTATAAATCCACAGAGAATTATCACCTGACCCTGCAGTTCCCCCAGCGTTTTACTGTCGTTCGGCACATTGTTTTGGTTGTTGGACCTGAAATTTGACTGTTTGGTTTTGGTTCCCTCTCACCACTTCTATCAGCGCTCTTTTTAGACTAGAAAAACTCCTAAAAACCTGCTGTACAGTTAGTGATTAGCTGGTGAACATAGTGGAACGTTAAGCAGCTAAAGAGCCAGATATTTCTCTGAAGAGTTGGTGGAAACAAAACAGAGCTAAAAGGAGAGCGAATATTAGAAGTACATTCACAAGGTGGCCCGAAAGAAAACTACAAATGCTAATGTTGCTGTGTGTCTGTTGGATGTGTAAATGGGCTGCTACCATGTTAACCATATCAACTTTATATGGAAATAATACATGAGTGTTGAGCTTGGGGTTTTTTTTGTGGCAAGTTTGAATATAGTCATCTAGTCATGAGTCATGATATTTTTATTGTGCAATCCTGATGTGGTTGGGGTTATTTGTTGTTAATAAAGTTTTGGAACTGGGGATAGAGAGTTTTTTTGAGATATATAACAGCCCTCAAATATACATTATATAGAATTAGAAGTAGTGGTTATAGTAATGTAAGAATATGATACCACATCTCAGAACAGATGGTGTACAAAGAGAAACTAACTTGACACAAAATGTGGTTATTTAGGTTTCCTTTATTTGATGTTAGCACTCGATCTTTCTCGACCTTCTGTGAATTTATCACAAAGTCTGTCATTCAGATCTAATACTACAGGAACATGCATTTTTTTAGTATCAAAATGTAATACAGTAAATGTAATAGATTACAGAGGTATGTTTGTTAATCTTGAAAATGATTATATCTTGACCCACACGACCACATTCTGTAAATGTAAATCAAGCAGAAAGCACTTTGAGATAAACAAAGTATTTTTGCTGGTTGTTGATATCTAATAATGGCTCTGAAAAAAAGAATAATAGGAATTGAAAAAGAATAGCTGCATTAGAAAACAAAATGACACTTGTACTGTATGTCATTATTGCCATAAATGTGCTTCGACAGGAACACATGTTTAAGCTCAGTACATGTTACGCCAGTCTTTCAGGACAGCTTCAAAGCCCTGATCTTGGACACAGTAGCTGCCACAGGGTTCAAACCTGTGACCTTTCACCACCTGATGGGTCATAAAAGGGTGCAGAAACAGCAGCGTTGCTTTTGGGGCAAAGGCTCACTTTCCTCAGGTGGAGGCGCCTCAGGAGCTGGAGATTCGTCCTTACACTCTGACACTGAGCCACTGGAGGTTGACAACAGCCTCCCACGCACCAGGTCGGCAGCTTTTCCATCCATGACAGACAAGTCTGTCACCGTTTTCTCTCTCAGCGACATGTCTCCATCATCATCATCATCAATCAGCACAAACTCCTTGAGGTAAACCATCCCTACCCCGTGGAGACTGTGGTTCTCTCCTGATTCCTCAGTGTGGGCGTCTACAAAAGTCAGAGTTGAAGTCTCTGTCAGGGTCTCATGTGGGTCTGTGGAGTTGTCGTCTGTCCCTGAATAGGCCTGGCTGCTCGAATCCATCATCCACATGGAGTTCCTCTGAACACTCTGGTCTTTCATGCTGTACCTCTGGTCTGGGCTGTTGGAGATGATGTCTGGCATAGACAACATCTTGCCGGTGCCATCGTGGTTGGTGACCTGGTCTCTCCTTGTGTGGGAACTGTGCTCTATGGTGTGGCCATTCCCAGGATACATTTTATAAGCCACTTTCTGGTAGTCATGGTAGACCTGCACACTGCTGCCTCCTGTTGGTGAAGGGAGGGGGATGCTGGCAGTGTCTCCTTTTCCTTGCTTCTTCATGTATTTCTCTTGACTGCACTCAAACAAAGCAGAAAATTGAGCGTGAAAGTTCATTCTTGACATTGAAAATCATCAGATGTGATTGAAAGCCCTGGAAAAAGCTAGAAAGTGGACCTTGAGTTGACAGACTTACTTTCTCTACAGTGGCACACTAAGTCCACCTTTTGGACCTAATACCAATAATTAATAAATAGTATACTTGAATGGAAAATAATGTAATCTCTGGAATGGAAATTATTATGACTGAATATATACTGTTTTATTTTCATATTTTTTACCTTTTGTTGTGTTGCTTTCGATTTGAAACAGACAAGCTAAGCAGGAAACCTACCAGCTTTGATGTAGCAACATATACTGTAACAAGACTTTATGAACATGGTTTCTTATAAAGTATTTTTTTTCAAAAACAAGATATTTAGTTCTATAGGCCTAAATACAGCAAAACTCTCTGGAAAATATATATCTGACTCGTTGGGTATCTGGTATTTTAAAAGCTGGAATCAAATTGCTTTCATCCAGAACCTTTACTATACAATAGAGCTGAGTCACAAAGTTGGTTGCATGAGACCATTGCTTGCAATTTTGCAAAAAATCCATCTGATTATTCTTTTTAAATTTAATCTCTGGAAAAAAGACCATTTCAGGATATAAAGATGGCTACCAAATTAAAGCCCAACACCTTACTAATTGTGTTGGAGTCTAACACATCGCTCCAAAATCTCCCATAGGTGTTCAACTGGGATGTGATCTGGTGACAGTGAAAGCTGTGGCATATGATTCACACCAATTTCATACTCATCAAACCATTCAAGGAGCCCTCATGCTCTGCATGGTGGCATGTGAATTTGTTATGTTTCTCCTCTCATTTATTCAGGTTTTTCTTTTAATTTTCCACATGCCTGTATATTAATTACAAACTGCATACCACCATTATGTAGTATTACCATTCTTCACATGTCTGACTAACAGAGTAACTGGGGCAGGTAATAGTAAGTGCTGTGGAGTTGTTTTATGAACAACAGTGGACTGGTAAAAAAGAACAAACTGTCATTTAGTATTGGCCTCTGTGAATAAATAAATGAAACTGGAACTTTTAAAAGAAGCAAAAAATAACTTAAATTCCCTGAGGATCAGCACTTTGAGGAAGGAGACAGCTGAATTCCTCTAAAGTGCTCTAACCACGGAAGGAGTGTGTGTGTGTGTTTCATCTCTCTAAAACACACACACATACACACACTCTTCCCTTCTCCACACAGAAACAACATTTCAGATGAAGTGTATGAAGTAATCACTGAGTGACTTCAGAACATAGTTTAGGCTGTCAGATGTTTTAAAGGTACGTACTGTACAAATCTGTCATTGGCCAGACCTGCAGTACCAGAATGTAGCACTTCTGAAAAGCTTGTGTTTAAATTTAGTTCTGTGCAATGACTTTTTAAAGAGGAATACATTTGACAGCTAAATTTCGTAAAGACAAATGATGTGTTTACAATAAGTGCAACATTAATGGATTTGTTCAAGAGGAGTTTTTCCATTGTACGGCTCCACATCCTAATTGCAATGCACTCCGTACAGCAGCTTAACAGACTGACCTTCTTACACTTGACTGACTCGTATGCATGACAGAATCAGGACTCTATAAATGAATAATTACATCAATGTACATGTTCTCTGGCTTGTGGTTGTGACTGAGCAACAATAGATGAAAAATAGATATGATTTAAACACACTCATCGCATTACTGCTTTGTTCTTGGTGCTGTTTTTGTCTCAGAAAAGCCTGACAACAGCTTTAACTGTGGCAGTGGGAAGTTATACTGGCAGGACAAGAGGATATTACACAACAATTTACTATAAAATTTAAAAATTTATAGTTGACCCTTACATCCTCAGAACAGTATCTATTCACACCAGTGTTTCTGTCATCCAACTGTAATATCTTGAATTAACTCTTTCTGTGTTCCCAAATAATCACCACAGATCTACCTTATAGGATGAATGCCTTTATTACCAAGCATAATTTAATATAAATGTTTCTTCTGTTGAGTGATAGAATTTCTAAAGCACATCAACAGTCTGCAATGTTATTTCTTTTGGCAAGAAATACTGTTAAATAAGTGTCACTGCTGACACCAGCCTTTGTACAGCAGTTATCTATTCAACACCACTGCCCTACACACTGTTATATTTCAACCATACAACTGATACAAGCAGAAGAGATACAGGATTATAACATGCAGTTACAAGAGAGTCAATTTTTTATAAAAATCAAATTCAAATATTTGAAAAATGCTTTTACCTCAAGCTTTCCACAGTTGAATCCTTCCCCAGAAGTTTCTGTAATGAAAATCACATGGCAGAGGTGGAACAACCCAGCATGCTCCTCTCTGATCTGCAGCACAGCTGATGAAACAGACTTCTCCTCTGCCTGGACGTCTATAAACAGAGACTCTCTGCACACACCCTCCCCTCACCCTAGAAACTACAACTCCACACAGTGTGTGCGGGAAGGCAGTCACAAGATGCTCCTCAGATTGCAATCACACCATCAATAACGCTTTTTTCTTTGTTACTGCTGAACTTCTGTGATTTTCAAGTAGAATGATCATCTCATTCATAGTTGCACATTGATGAATCTTGTAAAAAAAACATCAGTATATACAGAACATAAAATGAGACATTCACCTTTTTTTGGACAACTGTTCTCATTTAATTAGAGGAAAAGGCAATATAACAAAAAGGTAACATACCAAGAAACACATACTCTCAATGAGAAGGTATGGAATGATTGAGGTCAGAGGACATACTTCAAACCCAGTATGAAATTAATGCTAAATATGAAGCTATCATAGCCACTTATTGTAGCTTAGCTTAGCATAAAGACTGGAAACAGGGGCAACAGCTAGCCTGACTGTTCAAAGATAACTAAATCCACCTACCAGCACCTCTAAAGTTCTCTAATTAACACATTATATCTAGTTTTCCACCCATAAAGCGTTATTTGTGGTTTTACGGGTGGTTATGTACCGGACTATTTAACTTAACAAACAAGATATAACATGTTAGTGACCTTTAGGTGCTAGTAGGTGATCTTTTTAACCTTTTAACAGAGCCAGGCTTGCTGTTTCCCTCTGTTTTCAGTTTAAGCCAGCTGTCTCCTGGCTGTAGCTTCATATTTAGTTTACAGACATAGTTCTATCTTCTCATTTAACTCAGCAAGAAAGAATAAAATGTCGAATTAAGCTATTTTTGATATATTGCTCAACTTGAATTTTAAATGGCAAGTTTCTATCATTTTAAAGAAAAGGGAATGAACTATTGAAGTGGTAATCTTGAGTAAACCTGACATTCAATCTTTGTATGATGAATATTAAAATAGTCCATTGTTTTCATTAAAAGGCATCTCAGAAAACCACAGATTATACCTCCAGTCTTTTCTTCCCTTCTTGTACAAAAGAAATCATGCTAGAAACCATCTCCGTGATTCCTTTATGAAGTGTTGCGGCAGTGCAGGGATGCATGAAAAGCCACTTTTCTCAGTCCCATGCACTGAATGTGTTCCAATAAATAATACAGGAGGACAGACTTTGACATACATGAAAGCTGCAAACAGCATTATCAGAGGGATCAAATATTGAAAAGTCTTCTTTCCCTGCAGGGATGATCTCTGCATTAGTCTAACTGGTAGACATGGCATCTGACAAAGTGTTCATGTACAGTAAAACCTATGAAACCTGCAGGACAAAATCCTGCTGATAATGCTTTAGAAATATATTAAGTGGATATAATCAATATTTTTATTGTAACAATTGATCACACAATTACTTGTAGGTGAAAGGAGTCACTGTAGTGAGGAAGCTGAAGCACAAAATAAACATCTGATTCTATGGTTCCCCTCAGCTCTATTGAACATTTTAGTGTCTTTTAGCTAAGTGTTTTGATTGCTGTTTTGTTCAGTCTCACTGCTCTCATTGACATTGTTTCCAGCTGCAGCAGTCCACTGTTTTCAGCAAAAAAAAACAATTCAAAAAATCACTGTACACTACCTGCCCAGCACCAAAAGACAGACAGACAGACATAGTTGGGGAATAACTAGTTAACATATTGGACCATTTTTAAACATTGTGTTTTCGTAGTTAGCTGCAGGTACAATAATGCTGATGATAGAAGAATATTCTAACATTATTATAGGTATTGAAGTACTGAAGTGGTTGCGCTCACTAAAGCTAAAAACATTGACAATTTAAGAGGAGACCCAAACATCCATTAATAAGTGTTCCTATACTACTAAATGGACATTAACACTACAATATTTTATTTTATGATCATACAATATGCCGTCCACATTGAAAGAAAACTAAACTGAAAATGTACAATATCAGCATTTAATTGCGTTTTGACAGAGCTACAAATAACCTCCTTCAATGTTGATCAGGACTTCGTAATCACTCCCACCATGTGAGATGAGCTGTTTCCATGTTGCTGCATGTGGAAGTTGAGGCCTCGGTCAGACGACTGTTCCTCATTTGTGATCATCTCCCAAAACTTGATTGTCACTTTGCCTGGTACCAACAGAGGCTCCTTAAACTGGGTGGTGATGTTGATTGGCGCTGTGATGACTCCAACCCCTGATGACACAACAGAACAACAAGAAGCTCTGACCAGTGATGAGGACTGAGAACAACTTAACTATGTGACTACAGACTTCACTGTAGCAGGAAACACACAAATGTAACTAGGAACATTAACAAAGGACATATAAACGCTCGCATGATGTGGCTATAAGTGGAATTACAAAGTCAACCACAAAATCAATGACCTCAATACATTTGGGTACCTTTGTGCTTTTCTATTTCAGCCAAGCAGACAGACAGCATCCAGACACTTGGTGCAGTCTGCAATCTGTATCCAAACAGCCTGGCTGGCAGATAGAAGAGCTGATAGTCAGAGAAGGACCAGACACACTGCAGACAGGTACTCCTGGGAACTCTGATCTCAACCTGCTTCACATTTTCTGGCACAGGCTCATCTATCTGGCCTGTCAAAACAAGGAAACATAACCAGAATGAGAAAACTTTGACTCAGCCTACACTCATGTTCAGTATATTGTGTTCTGTGAGAGCCTCTTGTTTGGACCCCAACCAACTGTTCCCTCTCAGTTCTAATGTTTCCACTGTGCTTCATTGTTGAATGAATACATTCTAAGCAGAAATCACTGTAAAAATGCTCACTCTTATTTTCTTTCTTGGCTAAACATCTGCTGGCTTTGTGGAGCTTGTTTTTGGACAGGAGTGTCAAGACACTTTCCCACACTAGACTTCCACAACGTGAAGTGGCAGACAGACAGATGTCCACCTCCACCCCTGCATCAACCTGCCGGTACTCCAGGACTCGAACCTGCAGCATGAATGGACCCTTCTTCAGCTCATCGACTGGCTGATGGGTTTTCAAACTCTGGCGCACACGAATCAGACCTGAAAAAGTCATTCACAGTCACTGCAAGATCATCACCTCTGATTACAACTGTGATGAAACCCTGGATGCAAGGGATCAGGAAAGCACTCAAGGTGTATGAAACATCTGCAAAAATACATGCTGGAGCGATCACTTTAAAAAAAGTATTTGATGAAATGGATCGGCTGAATGGATGTCTTACCTGCTGGGCTCAGCATGAACTTATGATCTGTCAGGAGAATAAGCAGCAGTCTGCGGCAGAGAAACTCTGGGAAGCACAGTGGGATGTCTCTGTACTCACTGTCTGGATAATCCCAACCATACCCTGCAGCACTGCAGAACCTCCTCAGCAAGGGAGTCTCCAGCCTTTTAGAGAGACAGATACACTGACGCTGAAAATGTGGATGACTATCAGCTAACTCATTCAGACAGTTTAAAAAGCTTTATCCTTAAAGATCCCCTCCAGACATGTTTTAAGATGTATATAACACAATCTGACTAGTAATGTGTGTCTGATATGGTTTTTCCACAAAAAAGTTAAATTATCTATTTATTTAAATCCTTAAAATGGCATCTCTTCCTTCTTCCTCATTTTATTTATTTACTACTTACTCACTTATTTCTTACTTACCTACCAGGGACAGTGCACATTAATCAACATTTCAGTTTCCACTTCAATATAAATGTGCCAGAGTAGTTAATGAGCTAATTTTATATTTATAGTCCCTGGGCAGGTTGACCTCATGTCATTAATACAATGCTTCTACAAGTACTACAATACATGAACACATTACAGAAGTAATATATAAAACAATGAGAGTATGTAAAGGCAGTGCCAGAGATGAAGTAGTTTGATTACTCATGATTGCAAGTTTGGTTTGCTTTAAGCCAATAAAAATCCAGCATCTATAAACATGTAAATATATTTCATTTCAGAAGTTTAACTGCTGCACACAAGATGTCTCCTACTTCACTGTAAAGTTCATTCTCAGTGTTTGTGCACTGGAAGCTTCAAGTTTCCACATCACGTTGTGATGTCACAAATCATGCTGATAGGTCCACCCATTAAAATTTGATTTTCAATGAGTATAGAGAAACTTTCCACTTTCAGCAGATGAATGTGAAATCAAACTCTGCACATACATCATTCTGCAGAGAGAAGTTCAAACATTCAACTGTAGGAACAGGAAGAAAAACACATTATTGAGTGGAGGAGGACTTACCTACAGTTGAGGATCGTGTAAACAACTTCACACTGCTTTTTAGTTGCCGGGTACAAGTGGCCTGTTCTCCGAGTCAGAGCTCTGGTCAGATATTTGATAAAAAGATAATCAAGACTTGGAAGTCTGTCGCTGGTGAGACTATTTGTTTTCAACAGCTGATGAGAAGAGTAAAAGTAAACATAAAGTAAACACACAGAACAGACAGAGAGCGACGCGCCAACGTAACTCTGCGTATTTCCCATTACTGCTCAAAATAAATCATTACGACGTAACACTAAGCGAGTTAAATTAAACTTTATTACTGCGAGTCCCTACAAATGTTTAAGTACGAAAGCTGTTGAGAGTCGTGAATACAGTCAGACTTCACTACACTAGTGACAAGTACGGAAAGCTTACTGGGACAAACAACACACTTTCGAGTAGTTTGCACACCAATAATAATTAAAGCTGCAAGCAGCGATGATCGGGCCCTCGCACCCTTGCGCACGTCGGGGCATGGCGCAGTCGTACGGCTTCTGTCACGGACATGTAGATGTCTCCAGACCAAGGCTGTGTTCAGACAGTGCGAGGAGATAAACATCACTTCCTTTGTCCACTATTTTACCTGCTGCAGGAGCTGCTGCGTTGAAATGTCGTAGGGGGAGCTATGGAGCCAGTTTGCACCAATGACTGAATATTGTCATGTAAACGTATTCAGGCCGGGACTCTTATCAAACATGTAGAGTTTCAGGCAAATCCAGCCATGTTCACTAAAGTTATAGCAATTTCCTCTGTTATGAAGAAACATCAAAACTCAACGCCACGCCACAGCCACATGCTTCAACCATAACTAAATCCTTTGATAACTTTTGATCACATAGTAGTCTAGATGACATACACTGATATTTAAGTCATTATGATGAATTCTGTAGGAGGAGTTCGTTAAAATATAAGACATGCAAAATTGCCGAAATTGACCACTAAATTCAAAATAGCTGACTTCCTGTTGGGTTTCAGCTATGGGTCCAAGAGACTTTTTATGCGCCCTGGCATGATACATGTGTGTACTGTTTTTCATACATGTAGGTTTAACGTGGGGCGGGGGCTGCTTCGTTGAAATGTTGTAGGGGGCGCTGTAGAGCCATTCTGTCACACTTATGCCAGCCACCGATATGAAATTACAGACTTTAAGAACTGCCATGTGTGTGCATAGTTTTGTGAGTTTTCAAGCATGTCTTGGCCCTTAAAAACAGCTTCGTATTTTGTGGCAAACAACGTGTTGCCATGGCAACGGCTTTTGGTGAAAACTCAAAAGCTTCACGAGTTATCATCATCAAGGTGTTACACCTTGGCTAACCGAATTTGATGTGTTTCTGACTAACCTGCTAGGAGTAGTTAGCAAGAGAGGCGCTTCAAACTTCCTGTTGCCAGTAGGTAGCCAAGAGACTTTTTGGTGCGTCTGGTCATGATACATATGTATACCGAATTTCGTTCTTCTACGACAATCCGTGTCGAGGGGCTCAATTGTCTTAATGTTCTAGGGGGCGCTGTCGAGACATTTTGCTCCGCCTTTTTGCGAGACCCATAAAATATTAAATTTTCTGCAACCACTTCTGATGTATGTGCAAAGTTTAACAACTTTTCGTGCATGTTTAGGCCCTCAAAAATGCGTTTGTTTTGGAAGAATAATAATATAGAAGAAAAATAATTATTCCTTCAGATCCAATAGGGCCTTTGCACCGCTTGGTGCTTGGGCCCTAATTATAATAATGCTAATAATTATAATAGTAATGCTAATAATAATGATAATAATAATAATAATATAACTTGTATGTATATAGCACCTTTTGAAACTACAGTTGCAAAATGCTTCACAAACAAAGACAAATAAAAGAAAGCAGGAGAACAGTCAAATACAAAATTACAGTCAACAAATTAAATAACACATGAAACAATTAAAAGTAAAGATAAAATAATGGATAAAAGTAACAAATAAAAGTACCAGGCTTGGAGCCCTAATAGCAAAAGCCCTGTCACCCTTGGTCTTCAGCCTTGACTGAGGAATAGCTAGCAGGGCCTTAAAAGAGGATCTCAAGCTACGGGCTGGTAAGAAATGATTTAGAAGTTTGATTTAGTAGCTTTGTGCCATACCATGCAGGGCCTTAAAAGTCAAGACTAAAATTTTAAAGCAAATTTTAAAGCAAGAAAGGGAAGCTTAAAAATTGGACGCTGGTTGCTATGGTTGGAGTGATCAGAACCAGGTTTTTTGAGAAGTAGCTGGACACTAGCGGTCTTAAAATAATCGGGAACACATCCAGAAAATAAAGAACTGTTGATGATAGAGCAGGCATGGGCTACAGTATCTAGAACCTCTAATAAAAATTTGGTAGGTATTTTGTCCAGTGGGCTTGATGATGGTGTCATATGTGCAATAGTTCCAGTTAATTATTGGATAGTTATTTCCTTAAAAACATATAAAGTATTCAGCTGAGGACAATACATGGCAGACACAGAAGTGGGGGTGTTAAATTTTGATGGAATGTCATCAATCTTGTCTATGAAAAAGGTTAAAAACCTTTGACAGTCTGCATTTGAAGTAATAGGCACACCAGGAGAACCAGTGGTCGATCAGTGGACTTGAATGGGCATCTAGGCTTGTGCTGGTTGGAAGTGATGAGCTCTGAAAAATATTTTGCTCTTGCATCTTTAATTGCACTGTTATAAGATTGTAATAAAAATTTTATAGCTCATAGTGTACCGAGAGCTTTGGTTTCTTCCACTGTCTCTCAACCTTCCTACATTCCCTTTTAATGCCACAGATTCTTTCAGTAATCCAAGGTGATACAATAGATTATTTGGATTTAAATAAACATTTTAGAAGAGAAACCGTATCTTAAGCAATTGTGCACATATCATTGAAGCAGTTCACTAAGTCATTTGTGTTTGAGAGCAAATGTAAGGATTCACCAGACTTCACAAATAATGAGGAAAATTTTGAAGCACTAGTGTCATTAAAGATGCGTGAGCAAATTTCCAGCTTATGAAGATTCCTGTTCACACAGAGTTAAAAACAAGACAGAGATGATTAGAGATAAAAACATCACTTAAAACCAAAGATGATAAATCCAGATTCAAAGTAAAAACTAAGTCCAATGTATGGCCACATTTATGAGTGGGGCCTGGCACATGTTGAGTGAAATTAAAAGACTCCATAATGTTTAAAAATTCAGTAGCAAAGCCATCAGAAATATCATCAACGTGGATGTCAAAGTCACCAGCAATTGAAACTCTGTCATGATAAACTGAGGATAATAACTGACAGTGTGGGCAAAATCAGTATTGCTGGATTGTGGAGGACGATAAAGGACAAACAACAGGATCTATGCAATAAGATTTTAGGACAAGGGCCTCAAAGCTAGTGAGATTGTTGGAAGGTAACAGGCCACATTTAAAAAGATTTTTTAAATACAACACCTAGCCCACCACCCCGACCACGAGCCCTGGGAGAGCTGATAAAATCATGATCCTGGCGGGTATCATTCTAAAAACAAGCTATGCTCACCTGGTTACCAGGTCTCAGCAAGAAACATAAAGTCAAGATTTTCGGATAAAATAAAATCATTTTAAATAAATGTCTTATTTTAAAGTGGGCATATATTTAAAAGAGCTAATTTGACATCAGAAGTAATAGGCACGGCAGTTTTAGCAACTAGAGAAATACGCCAAAGGTTCCTCTTGGTTAGGTGAGTCTTTCTAAGTACCTGATTTTCAGGCAGGATGACCAAAATTAGAAATTTCAGGTTTCACCAGGTGAAGTTTAAAAACTCTTTATTTTCAAGATTTTTTTTTTTTTTTTTTTTTTTTACAATAAAACCACATATCCGAGAGTACATTTACATTTTCTTCAGAGTATGAATCACAAACATTTTACAGTTTCCACTCCATGACAGCAGTTATAGTTCAAGTGTAAAAACATTTGATTTGTATATTAATATTTTCATGAACAAGTAAATGAAGTGCAAACTATTCTGCATTTTATTGTACTATTCAAAAAGAACAGGGGAGTTAATCAGCTGCAGGTACTTATTTTGAATGACTTGAATGCTGTAGAGAAAAGGGCATTAAATCAAATAATATCCCATGTACTGATAAATGTGGCACATCACATGACAACATCATTCATCTTCAGGCTGACAGGAGACATTCTGTGTGTCAAAGGGGATCCTGAGGTGATGGATGGAGATGTTCTCCTGACAGCAGGCTGGTTTGTCCCATCTTCACTCACTGCTACTCTTCATCCAAACAGCAACAGCAGCACGATACAGACCGAATTCACTGCAATCAATGGCACTGCAGGGCAAGTAGACACACAGTAGACGACATGATCAGCATCAGCCATTAGACTTGTGAACAGCCACAGTACAAGAAAGGGTCAGTTTACCTCGTGTATAGACTGATAAATGCACTTTGCCTTTGTGGTGTTGGATATTGTTGGCCAGCTACAGACCGGCCTCTGCCATGAATCCTGTATTTAAACTCTTTCTAACACTGTCATATTTGTATTCTTTCTTTTTATTATGTGTGTTAATGAATTGTATTGTGTAGTATGTGTCACTCATCGTTTAAGAGTGAGTGAATGAGTGTGTGTGTGTGGACACATACCTCTCATCACTGTCCTCACAGAGCGAATAAGGTTCATCAGCTGCTCTTTGATACCTGGTTCATCACCAAACCCTCCGACACTTTGGTCCACTCCCCAGCCAACTAATGATCAGATAATGTAAATAAAAGAAACATAGATTATGCTTAGAATGAGTAGTTTTCTTTAAATTAGAAAGACACTTTTGAAATCGTCATGCTCATTTAGATTATTATTTGAAGAAACTGCAACACGTTTTCTGTCTATTTGTTGTTTTATCAGTATTTTCATTCCAGTTTTGTACTTCAGTCTGTACTGTATCATTGTAGCGCCTCGGCTTTGCTAATAAAGTTTATTGAAGTAGGCTATTTAAACCAGTAGGCTATTAAACCAATATTCATCTGCTATATTAAAACGATATAGAAACTCTCTCTCAGCTGTCCATTGAAGGCAGGTATACCAACTTTAAGCTGCGTTACCTTTTACTGAACATTAAAATGTTTTTACATTTCCTCTGTTTGGTTGCTAGCTGGTTACCACTAGCTAATTTAATGACTAGTTGAAATGACACTTGACGGCGTATATTATTTTACAGCCACTTACTTTTACTTAGAAATCTTTCCTCGTGTAATACAGCCACCGCATTCACACACAGGATTGCAGCTTGAATGAGGGAGTACAAGGAAAAAGCCATGATGTCTCAACAAGCAGTTAGCTGTGAGTTAGCCGAAACTGTTTAGGTCTGACGTAGCCTACGGTGGTGGAGGAAGGACAAACTTCATGAATGCTAAGCATGTTGATTTTTCGCGGTCGTACAGATCAGATACACATTTACCAGGGTGCATTTATCTTGAGTATGCTTAAATAAAAGTATCACCACAATGCAAAATTAGTCAAAAATTAAGTCCTGAATTAAAAGTGTATAAAGTACAATAACCATTATTATGGAAAAAGCATTATCTGTAAAATGACTTAAAGATCCCCTCTTGTTTTCATGTGCTTGGAATAATAAATGGTATAATAAAGTCCTAAAAAAAATCCAGAATCTATGAATACACAAATGCTGTTAATTTCAAGTTTAACTGTTGGACACAAGATGTCGCCTACTTCACTGTTAAGTCCAGTGTTTGTGCACTGGAGGCCTCAAGTTTCCACATCACACTGGCCCTCAATTGGCTCCAAACTAGTCATGATGTCACAAATCATGCTCACAGATACACCCCTTAACTCAGATTTAAGGTGAGCACAGAGAAATTTTCCCCCTTCAGCAGATGAATGTGAAAACAGCCTTTTAATGTCAGCCTCTGCACACACATCGTCCTACACAGTGAAGCTCAAACATCCAACTCTAGGAACAAGAAGAAAAACACATTTTTGACTAGAGGGGGACTTTAAAGCAGCATAAGTAAAATGATGCAAAATGATCTCATCCATAGTATTTAATTGTATTGTTGGATTATAATTGATGCAATAATGTTGGAGGCGTTTTAAATGTAGCTGGTCATGGGGAAGCTAATTTGATTAGTTATATACTGTTGGTAGTTTAATTAGTAAGAATTGCAAACTAGGAACTACAGCTGTCACATAAAGTGGAGTAAAAAGTTTTTCCTGTAAAATGTAGTGAGGTGGATATAAAGTATCATACAATAAACATACTCAAATACCTCAAATTTGTGCTGTAGTAGAGTACTTCGGTAGATGTAGTTACTTCCCACCACTGCTTAGCTACCATCAGTACCTGTGCTACTCCACAAATTAAAACATCTGTTTACAAAAGAGTTATGGTGCAAGTTCAGATAAGTTACAACAAATATACAGAAGTTCTTGTGTTTATCTGAGCAAATACTGTGCAGACTGAATCCATACAGTTTCCCTTATTTAATACAGAATTTGCTGCCAGTCTTCAGCTGTGCAAAAATGATCCACATCATCTACAATCAACAAACACATCCCAGACAGAATCATGAGAATAAAAATCTTTATTAGTGTTTTATGAAGTCTGCATAATATGCCACACGCCTGAGAAGCTTATGGTCAGAAAAAAAAAAAAAAAAAAAGAACTGCTCTATCAATACCGCCCTCTACTGGTAAAACAACTGCGACATCTACTGTACTGACTGCTTTGCAAAAAGATTACTGTTAAATACACACATACTGTACTACTGTTATGTATATGTACGTCTGGTCCACGTCAGTTTTTGTAATGTATTTTTTCACATTCATATGTTGTAGGCCAAAGATAAAAACAATGTAACACTGGACCCTAACACATGGTTCATTTCCCCAAATCCAAACTTGACTAGGTGCACTTAAAGTACAATCACTAGTGCCAAAAGGTAAACACATTTACACCAAAAAGAAGGGAAATTCTGCCATTATTGTCATTATGTGGCTGTCACAGCATCAGCCACATAATGACAATAATGGCAGAGTTTAAGATAAAAAGTCTTGTTGTACATACTGTATTTTATAGACAGAACAAATACAATACACACATTAACACAGAATGTCCCAGTGTGCAGGCACATTTGCGCTTCTTTCCTCATGGAAGAACACTGGTCTCCTCCCATGTTTCTGTAACATTTGCAAAGCCAATTATATCTGGTTGACCTTAACCCGCTTGACTAAGCACCAAAAGGCTACAAGAGGTCATGTGGTTTATTCAAAAAAAGTGAAGAGATGAATGAACGGCCATTGCCAAGTTTTACATGCCTCTGGAATCATTAAAACCTTTACAAGAAAGTAGATTTGGGGTTTTAGGCAAATCAGTTATTTTGTGTACTTTAAATGCACCAGATTTCTTTGGAAAAACAATGAATAGAAACAGGCTACACATCATGTGGGGCAGTGATTTCTTTTTTTTACTTTTTTTTTTCTTTTTTTTTTTAAACCAAGACAAAGAGCTGCAATTGGAAATGAATTTCAACTAAACCTTTTGGGTAAAACGAAGGAATGATCCATGCCCTCCATGTCACTTTAGAAACAGCTGTGGTCTTGAAAATATTACTTTAATAAAAAGTGAACGACAGAAAATTTTAAGTATATTTATATATAAAAATACATGAGAATACAAAAAAGTAGCAAAACAATGGGGATATAGGCTAAAAACAGAATGAATTCATTGATACCTTCAATTTCTCCTGGTGAGACTTTTTAATGCTTCGCCTTGGAGAGCCCCAGGACTCCCAGTGTCGTGTCAAAGAGAGAAAAAAAGCTTTTGCTAACAGCTGATATTCTCTGGTCCCTGCCCAGTGCACCCTGCAAAAAGCCTGGCCAATGTCTCATTAGCTTCTGTACCAGGCTGTTCAGTGGGGATGCAAATCAACTAAACCCAGGACACTAAGAGTGCCATATAATGACAAAGAAATAAACTACAGCCTGACTGAGTTTGCAGTTTGTTTAGGGATTTACTTTTTTTAAACTAACATTCCTATTTGTCCGTTAAGAAGTATGTCTTACAACGACACACATCAAGAGTTATAAAAGGGCCGTTCTGGCAAACAGTGAAGTCAATTCAATCAAATTTCATAAACACATTGTGGCGTTTCCCTCAGAAGAGAACGGCCACCAAGGCCATCATTTCTTCACTAAGCCAACTCCCCCTGACAAAAAGATGGGGCCAAGTTTCCCAGAGAAAAGTAAACTTAGGTTCAGAACAATGGTTGGGGTGGGCTGGAACAAAAATCATTTTAGCATTCAAGCTCGTGTTACTCATACAAGCAATCTTCAATACTGAGAAACTATTCACAGATATTTTTGGTATTTCCCCTACTTCCTGGACTAAAAACCAATATACATTTTATTTGTACCACAAATAGATCTAATATTAAGGATTTGGGGAAAAGCAATTTAACAAGGTGCATGACATAGATGGGTAACAAAGTGCCAATTTTTTTTTTTTTACTGAAAAGTCTGTATGTGTGTGTTGTGAGTGCAACAGTGTAGGTGCATTTGTGTGAGTGTGTGTGTAAAGTTAAAAGAGGGATGTGGAACTGGGCCACAAATACTATGAAGAATGTTACAGAAAACTCATTCTGTGGGGTTTCCATTTTTTTCATGAAAGGACTTACAAGTTTAGAATTTAATGATCTTTGTAATGGGCTGCGTTTTTTGGGGGCGTTTCCTTAGCTGTTTAGGACATACTGGAGCAGCGTGCAGACGGGGAACCCATCTGGGTCAGAACCTTGTCCAGCCACTGCAGGGGACCGTTCAAATGCAGCTCGATCCAGCATGGAGTGCTTGTGACAGTCTGCCGCCTGTGAAACCAAAGACATACATTTTAATGTCTGAGCTGTGCTGACGCAGCCTTTTCACTCCTAACCACATGTGACTTGAGATATTTAATGCTGTGTTTTAGTATGAACAGTATGTATTACTGTTTCCAAGAAGAGGATGTTGTGGTTAATAGGTCTCCACTTGAAATGTATTGTGAAGGAAATGTGTGTGAAAACAAGTCTGACTCCCCTTCCCAAATGACAAGAAACATTCCTGGGTTGGATTTAACTATCTGAGTCAAGTGTGATGATGTCCTACATTGTCATTAATGACATAAGCTTCATGCTCCAAATGATAAAATAAATAAAACAAGTAAAAACTTAACAATGCAGCTACTGAGGAAGCATTGACCTAATTCATTCATTAAAATTTCATTTCTCAATATATCCTTTCTTTAGTGGTAATAAAGCCATTATATGACCAGTAAGTCCAGTCAAAAATCTTTAACTAAAAAATTTCACATTAAACAATTATTTGGTGTATATTTGGTTAAAAATAGTCATAACTACAATGAAATTTTCCACGTTTGAAAATCTTTTTTTTCATTTCAAAGTGCTACATATCCATTCATTTTTAAACAAGGCCAGTTTTGGTGGCAGTGCTCACCTGTACTCGGCTCCCCAGCCTTTGACAAAGCTCATGCGGATGGTGCACATCCTTGTGAGCTGGTAGACGGCCTCGAAGCCCTGGTTCACTGACTGAGCAAGCAGGGCTGCAAATTCCTGGTTGTTGAAGATTTTTAGATTACAACCTGAGGGGACAAAGACGTACGCCGGGCAGCAGTTAATGTGGGTTGTCCCAGTGGCTCATAGGGACCAAAAACAGAAAAAAATCTTTGGGCCGTAACACACCAAGGTGGCATTTGGCCTTTGTGTGCCAGTGACCAACTTTTGTCCACTGATTTTGTGGCATATTCATCATTATTGCATCTAGTCTTAATTGGTTTGAACTGATCACAAAGACGCCAACTACAAGCTTTCCTGAGATATCTTTCAAGCATAATGGATGTAGATAATTGATACTGAAGCTACATTTTTGAGGTGTTTCAGGGTACATCTGCTGAGTGTGCACAGCCTTGTTCAGCACTGTTTTGATTTACCTGGAAACAGCTACTAATAGTTCTTAAGGTCAACAGACAATTTTTTAAAAAATCCAGCTAATTTCACTGATTGCTACACATGTGACAACTTCAGCTCTTTACCTGGAGGAATTTTACACACTGTTGCTGGATGCCAGCCATACCGCTGATTGCAGTTTGGACTCTGGACAAAGATGGCGCTATCACTTAGGCACTCAGCAAATACTTCCCCTCCAATGTAGTAGAGTCTAACTCCTCTTCCTGTAAACACAGAGACATACACACATCAGAATCCATTTGCTCATCAAGTACAATAAACCTTTGTCTTAAAACAAGATTTGAGAGTATGCATGTCTATACTGGGGAAATTGTTTTGAAAGCTAATGCAAACTGGAGGAGGCTAACAGGTGGGTTACTGACAATTTATTACTGTGAAGCTACATGAAGCTGTGCCATACCTATGTGCCTCCGGGTCATCTCCACAGTGGCATTCCTGTTGACATTAGACAGCAGGCCCAGGCAGAAACGTTCAGAGTTTGATGGGTCTGTGAATCCGTCCACTGTCAGTGAGGGCTGAGAGGCATGGAACGTCTCCCCCACACGTTGGTTGAGCTCGTAGTAGGCTATTGAGCACCAAAAGGCCGGCTCTGAGTAAGTCACCGGCTGCAGGTCTACAGTAGAGGAAAGGCCAGTGAGATTCACCTCAAATACCCTCAATTTGATAAAACACTGTTTACATTCTGATAAAAAGATCTTACTAGGTGACAGACTATGATGTACTAATTGTCGTTTGCTCTGTCTGGCATCAGTGTTTATATCGTTTCAGTTGGGAAAGATTTGCATCTTACCCATGCTGTGATTGACAGGAGACAGAGTGCTGGGGGAAAGCTCTGCTGGAGAACCTGGCAAAGCAAACAGGAAGTCAACAATCTGACTGAGTGCACAAGAGGTCATAACATAGGTAAAAGGTGGATCAGATCAAAGATTCATGATGAAGCTGGTGACTGACTTGCAATGGAATGCTAAAATGCTACTGTAAACAGACTTGTTTACATCAGGATGATTACCAAAGATGCTGTTTCCATGACACTAGCCTTGTCTCCACTTCCCAAATATTTGTTTGTTGAGATTATACAGTTTCAGTATATCTTAATTGATTGCATAATGAATTAAATAAATGATGCACAGACAATATTCAGCATGTTGCTGCTGTTATCGTTACTCTTTACGGCACATCAAAAATGCAAACACACTTGGATCTACAAGCTGCTATGTTGTGATCCAAAGGATGTGCCATGCTTTAAAAGTATAACTTTTACTCAAATGTATTTTACAGTCAAAAACTCAAGATGCCACCAGCTTTGAATGGAATAATAGGTAGCATTGCAACGCTCTCAAACTATTTGGTATTGTCATGAATCTTTGATATAAGATTGGCTTTTAATAACTGTGTTGCCTAATATTAATTTAACTATTTGGTGGGGAAAAAAACCAACAGATCTATTCCATGTAAACAAACATTTTGACCTGGCTGGAGTGGAGAGGCAGACAGACGAGGGATGTAGGAGGGGGTGCTAGTCTAGTGTACCTGTGTCCATACTTTGATTCATCTGTTGATCGCTGGCCTCCCCATCCTCACTGATGTAGCCTGGCGGAGGTGTTTCTGTTCAAATGATACAGGGAGAAAAAAAAAAAAAAAAGATTTGGTGTTATCATAATTTAATACAGCTGTTCAACCGACTGAACACAGATAAACATACTTTTACTAATATCACCATTTCTCTCCTGAAGTGATGTAAATAGTAGAAGCAGACGAAATTCACAGCTTTTACTTGTATTTCAAAAATAATGCACCTCATACTAACCCCAGAATAAAGAGAATCACTTTACATAAACAAACTAGAGATACTAAATAATATAGTGCATACTTCACTTTCAGACTTCTTTCAGCACATCTTGTAACCAGCAGTGCATTGTCAAATATAATCACTCACATCCAGTGCAAAGATAAACTAACCTGGTATATAGTTGTTTGGAGGTTCAATTCCTGCAGGAAAGTTTGTGTTCTCAGGTATGGAATGAGTGTAGTCATCCAGAGGTGGCAGCTCTGTCAGGATTTCTGAGTGTCTTGGCACAAGAACAGGAGGCAGCACTACATTGTTGGGTAAAAGAGTCAAAAGATCAGTGGAGATGAATTAGACTCATATCAGCTGTATACTTTTCCAAAATGATTGTCAATTATTTTAGTTAACAAGTTCTTTGAAAGAAATTTTACTTTTTTTACATTCGCAACAGCAAAGATGGAATACTCGAACTTCCCATTGAAACATAAACTGAAATCTTAAACTAATTGATGGCTTTTTAAGGCAGGATGAAGCAGGTTCTATTGCAGAAACTGAAACTCTCATGAGAAAAGTTCGATATTTTGAAAAATATGCTTCTTCACTTTGTTGCTGAGAGTTAGATGAGAAGATTGACACACTCTCATGTCTGTACAATAAACATGAAGTTACAACCAGCAGCCAGTTGGCTAAGCAGAAAGACTGTAAACAGCTAGCCTGGCTCTGTCCACAGGTAACAAAATCCACCTAACAGCACCTCTACAGTTCACTAATTAACATGTTTTATCTCCTTTGTTTAATCTCTTCAAAAACTGGGGTGTTTTCTGGAATTTTGTTACCCATTTTGCCAGTCTTTATGCTACACTTAACGAACCAGCTGCTGTCTGTAGCTTCAATATAAGTGTACAGACATGACCTTGTATTGATTGCATTTCCCAAAGTGTCGAACTATTCTTTCAGTTGACAAAAAGGAGGAAGTCTCAAAATAAAAAAAAGAAAAAAAAGTGTGCAACAGAGACTTGCCCATTTTTCAGATAATGGGCCAAAACTGTCTCAGTTTGCATCACACTAATGCTGTGGTCACTGTTAAGTTAAAGAAAATGCTACAAAGTCAAATAACAAATATATTTAAAATATTACTGCTCAGCATTCAGTTAAACTTTACTGATCTCAGTGGATGCCAACAGATTTAAGAGGAAACAATCATGCAGAAAACATTGAAATATGAGGACATGTCTATGTTTGAAGTGATAAACATCCACAGGACAGAATCATCTCACCTGGGGTCTCCACCCTCTGGTAGTGGTAGGGGTTGATGCAGACCTCATCCTTCTTGAGGTGGAAGGCATACTCACAGGCCTCGATGGCGCGCAGCTCGTGGTGGCTGTGAAGGTCCGGCCATCGCCACAAACGGCAGTAGATAACATGGGGAAGCCCCTTCCTGTGGGAGACCTGCAGGCGGCCATCCAGGGATCTGATTGGACAGCAAACAGGAGATGGAGGTGAGACAGGTAGGAGATACACAGGGGAGGGAGATGACATAATATGGCCAGGTAAGGGAGGGAAATGGAAATGGATTGGATTGAGTGGCGAGAACGAAACAAAGATGTTCTCAATGTCCGTCACCTCAAACATTGTAATGACAACTCTCCCACATCAAAGTTGTATGCAACACCATACAATAGTTGAGGATAGTCACCTGGTTTGGTCAGGGTAGCTGTATAGGCCTGATGTATCCCACTGTTCTATCGTATTTGGTGTACTCAGTCCCCATATTTCAGAGCAATTGCTGTGCACAGAGAAAACAACAAAACAAAAACAAAAAACAAATGATAAACATGGGACATGGCTCATTGAGAATTATCAGTATGGGTAATGTGAACATTAAAAGGCCTCTTTTATTGGAGTCTTGTGGCAAAATAAAGACATCAAATTAGGGATGCAAATTTTAAGCAGTTTCTTTAATTGACAGTCAGCCGTGTTACCAATCGATTATCGGTTAATCATTAACAATTTCTGAAATACGCTGGACGCTTTTCCATTATAAAACCATATTAAACACTAACTAGACCTATGTTCCACACAAAATCATGAGGCTACATTAGTAATTAGTTCAAATAACAGATGAAAACCAAGTTACTTGAATGATAAATTAAATAACAAAATAATGACTTTAAGGTATAATGTTGAAGATTTTCATTTAAATAAATGTCTGTTAAGTCACTATCCATTGCTGAATGAGATGACACAATGGTGACTGAGCCTATGATCTGCTGATGAACGCTCCTGTATTTTTAGTATTATGATCATTACGAACCGGGTGTCGATGGTGACTTTCCTGCCATGCATTCAAATCACAAGCGGCGCAGATAGTGACGCGTTTTCCATCACTCAGTGGTTGATCCACCAGAGAGGGTAGGCAGACCTAACACAACAGACTCGCTTTTTGATTTGCTTGCGCTAGCGTGACATCAAACAGCGATAGGGGGCGGAGCTGTAGCGAGGTTACATCGCCGTCTATGTCTCTCTCCTCTGCTCGCCTCTGTCTATCTCTGTGTCGTGGATGTATAAATAGCTGCAGGTCTGAGCTTTGGCTGAGGGGTCAGTGCAGTCGTCTGTGGTCTGGGAGACTGGGGTTAGAGACTTGGTGTGGGAAACCTACTTTGCAAAATAGTTTATTGAAGAACTCTTATTTTAACACTTTAATATCCTAAAATTAAAAGTGTAATAAATACAAAAAACAGATTGTTATGCCTATTTGTGCTTATTCAAATACAAATAACTTTGCTGCCTCAACAAATACAGATACAAATACAAATACCAGGCTCTCTGCACATCCCTGACAGCGACACTGTTTGGATCTCTGGGAGTGAGGTCAAGTGAGGTCTAAAAACACACCTACAATTAAAGCTGGATGCCATATGGTGCCGCCAGAGTAAACAAAACTAAGATCTTCGAGATTGCCACTTTAATTTAAAATAATGGAGCTGCCACTCTGGTCTGTTGCTGTCTATTCAACAACTGGCCAGAAAAACACAGCAAATGGTTGCACAAGTTCCAGCTTCATTAGAGAACATAATTAGATCAGACTAGATGTGTTTACATTTAATCAACATTGCTGCAACCTTCAATAGTAAATACCCCCTTAGGTTATCGTATAAATGTAAAAACAAGTTACCCCAAGACAGACTTCAGTCTGACTGGTTTAATATAAAATAATCTGCATACCTGATCTACATGATGGAGTGATGTGTGTTCACTGCAGCTAACATTAGTCCAGCTGCTAGTAACAGCATAGACGCACAAATACTGTCACTCTAACTTTATCAGTCCATTTATTGCCACCACTAAAATGCATTTATACTCAGACCAGGGGAATGTCACTCATATAGTTGATTACTTTTGTGTTGATTTTATTGGAAAAGTGTAATTAGAGTCCTGCTTATCCTGGATGTTAGCATCGTAGCGCTGCTTACTGTTGTCTGACACTCAGCTCTCAGCCTGCATTAGTCGAGCAGCTGCTTCTGTTCAAGATGCTAGTTTAGCGTTAGCATGAGCCTCAGATAGCTCAACTGGACATCCACCAGCCAACAACTCTGTGAAATTTTCAGAACTTTATGCTTCAAAGTTCATCAACACGACACAGTGAGCAGAGCGAGGCACGCTGCAACTTTTTTCTTCCTTGAATGGCAGGGAGGTGCATTTGTTTTACAATTAGTGTGGCCCTTACAGCCAGTCATCAAACACACCTGTAACTCCAACTAATTAAAGCGTAAGAAGCTCCACCTAGTGGCGCAACCGTGTACAACAGCAAATCTACACATTTTGACTGTCATACCGCATGTCCCCCATCTTCTGCATTATTGGTTGTTATATTTTTAATTGGTTAAATTATTAATGGCAATTAATCGATAATCGAGTAATCATTGACATCCCTACATCAAATTCATTTTCAGTGTGGAAATGAAAGATGACAACTTCAAATAAGAGAAGCCTTTCTTGACAGAATTAAGGAAAGAAACATAACATGAAATCTGCTAACACACAATGAGACTGCTGGTGAGACAAAGAGCATTCTTCGACAGTGTGGCATTGTATCAAACACTGGAAAAAAAACTTTCTCACTACAGTCATTTATGTCAGAAGTTATCTGGAGACATTCAAACAAACACTGAAGACACACAATGGCACAACAGAGGGGAAAAACAGGGGACCTTGGGGAAAAAAATCTTTTTCAGACATTCTCAAAACATTCACAAGAAAATGGCCAAAAAAATAAGACATCAAAACATGGAATGAGAAAGAATGAGAGTCTTGCTTCTGAATAACAGGACAATAACACAATTCTACATGTTAAATACTACAAAAACACAACAACATGTACTAGATTTAATTACTTTAGTGGGATCTCAACTACCAAAATTGCAATACTCTGCTTCATGATAGGACAGGAAACCAACTTTTGTCCACCAGCCATAGTAGCACCTAGAGCCTAAAATCCATGGCTATTTTCACTATTTTCAGGAAACAAGGTGTTAAGAGTAGAATCAACCCAGATGATGAATGGGCAATAGCCGAAGTGGCGAGCAGGTTAGACAAGCTCCCCATTCACAATCAAAATGTAATAACATATGTATGGCTGGTGGCAATGCCCCAATCTGGCATTATTTTGTGTTTGTAACTCACTCTTTCTCATGTAGATATCCTCTACAAGAAATAAAGTCATTCACATCAAGCCAGCCACTGTATCTCTACAAACATAACAGGGCAGCCTAGAACAATTCTCAGGCGATAACAACCAACTCGCTATCTGTAGACACACAAACATCTTACGTGGTGCTTGGCGGCACATCAGTGAGGAATGAATCTGTTAACACAGTGTTCCCACTGAACATGAGTCTGGCCATCAAGGCTGGCTGGCTGATAAAGAGAACATCTTCTCCCATGAAAGTAATAGTAACCACCCAACTGTTAGTACAGTTGTAAACAAATAGTGATTTTCTTCATTTTGTACTCAATTTGAATGGCTTGATTTTATGCTTTAATATTTTTCATCCCCTACACACGCCATTTCACATTTTGCCAATTATGGCCAGAAATTATAAAAACTGAATTAAGAGAAGTTCAAGATCAGCATCTACTAAGCAACGAAGGTTTCATGGTTTTATGTTAGGCAGTGAACTAAACACACAGAAAGAAGTGCAAACAGCAGCAAGCTTTTCTTTGACCCATGGTTAAACACAAATTAAGTATTAGACGGTATACCTGGGGATGGTGACACACTTGGTGTTGCAGTTCTGTGTGGTAATAGCTTTCTCCAGCTCATCTAGCTGGCCTGTCTTCTTCAGCTTCTTCACTAAGCTCTTCACAGCCTTCTCGCACCATTTCTCCTCTTGCCCGTTCTGCTCTCCACCACCCGCACCACCTGGTCCGCTGGTTGACTTCTTCCAGCCCAGCAGCCTCTTCACCACAGGCGGGGTGAACGGCAAGATGGAGGACATCTTGGTTGGTCAAGCCGGGAGTCTCCAGAGGACTCAACACAAGCTCTCTCTCTCTCTCTCTCTCCCTCCCTCTCTCTTTCTCTCTCTCTCTCTCTCTCTCTCTCACACACACACACACACAGGCAGAGGGGACCAGGAGGCTACAGTTTGGGCCCTTGCTCTGATGGGGGCCCCTCTACTGACCAATGAGTCACAGGGTGGACGCCAGTGCTAGCAGGATATATTCAAAAGAGATGGAGACCTTAGGAGAAAGTCACACACAAAGTATTTCATTACAAACAAACATATAGTGGAGAATAACAGTATCTAAAAGCATCATCAATACAATAAAAAAGGCAGGTGTTGAAAATGAATAAAATAATAAGATTGCTTTGTCAGTAGCACTGGTAACGTTACATACAGTAAGTGCCTCTTGTATGAAGTTAAGCATTAGGTGAGTTGACCAAGCAGAAATGTCCACTTGTCACAAACACTGTTAGCAGGCTTGCAAAAACTTCTAAAGTTAACAGACGGGGTGTGCCTCATACTGTCGACTCCCACACACGCAATCACGACAAGCTATGGATGAATATATCATCAATAACACGGGCATTGTGAGCGCTACCAAACGGATTTGAACAAGGGGAGTTATTTTGTGACAGGCCTGCTACCTGGTGGGGGGCCCTCAAATCACAACAGTCAGTTCACCAACGTTAGCAATGAGAGTGAAACAACAAAAGACTGAAATAGTCTCAACTAAAACCGAAAAGCAATAAACTATAGTTAACGTAACTAAGCAGATATGAAGAGATTCGTGTCTCTCATCTGGCTAGGTGAGCTAACGTTAGCATAACTACGCTAGCTGGCAGCTTGTTATCAGAAATCCTTTTGTTGTGATCCGTGAAAAAAAGCTCCTGTGCAACAGTCCAGCCGCGCTACTTTGCTACCAAACGGCAGCTTGTCAAATAGATAAATACAAGCTGCGAACCCTCACGTAACATAAAACGCCGCTATAGGTATTTAAGCAGGATCATAACGTTTTATTTCAACGTAACATTGGCCATTAAATGAATGTGACTTTTACTAATATAGAGACTACGGCACCAAAATGAGTTAGCATCTGGGACGAACTCTTCCAAACTGAGCTAACGGAGCTACATCTCTCACACTAAACAACATGCTTCAAAGTCGACAAAACAGCTCAAAGCAGTGCAATACTTACCCCAGTTTTTCACTCCAAAGCTCCGCTTTTTTAGGAAAAGCCTTGTAAACGCCCTGTTGGCATAAAAATGCCTGAACTATGTTGTACTGCTGCTGATTTTTGACCAGGCTTGTAGGCTCTTCTCAAGTTGCTACTAGTGCTAGTTACTGGAGGCTAGTTAGCCAGGGTAGGTAGACCGGAACAACATAACAAACATGATTGTTACGTAGGAGCGCTTTATCCCTCCTATCCAAAAAAACGATTGGAGGATTATAAAAAGACGTACTCTGAATACTGGCTGGTGTCCTTGACAATCCTTATTGTTTATTTGAAAGCATGAGTTTATAATCATTTGGTTTGGAAGCAAAAGCAGTTTTCATTTTTGACAGGACATTAAGTTTTCATTTACAGTTTCTGAATTTCCGACAACAAAACAAAGCAAAAAATGAATGTCAATAGCTATTTATTATTTGAGGTAGTCCAGTATGAGTTTTAATGTTTTTACTTCCATTTATGTATGACATATCAACAACTAAATGTTCAACATAATATATAATTGTCACATAATAATATATGCCAAGAGGACATAGCTCCTCCCCTCACTCAGGTGTTCCAATTAGGTTGTATTGAGCTCACCTGGTGCCATTATAAAACGCAACATTAGTGCAATTGGCAGCATTTGGTCCGTTTTATTTTATCTGTAGCCATGGTATGTTTTTTTCTTTGTGCAGCGTTATTGCAGTTGTCAGGGTCCTTTCGAGGTGAGACAGGTTTACCAAAACTATTTTTACCCCTTCTACAAAAATATAATTATTAGACTTTTTATATCGTTGATGTTTTCCTAGTAAAGAATATATATAACGAATATATATATATATATATATATATATATATATATATATATATATATATATATATATATATATATATATATATATATATATATATATATATATATATATATATATATATATATATATATATATATATATATATATATATATATATATATATATATATATATATATATATATATATATATATATATATATATATATATATATATATATATTACAGTAACAGCGAGTGAATTTTGTCCCATTCTTGTAACTTGATACAAACAGATGTTTCAGCTGGAAGCAGTCCTTTAAAGTGCGGCCTGGGCTCTAAACAGTGCAAGGATGGCTCAGAGTGTGTTCTTTACAGCCATGTGTGTGACGGGGAGCGTGACTGCAGGGACGGATCAGATGAAGAGGACTGTGCAACAGAATGCAATGAAGGTACTGGACTGACTCCACTGATAATACATTGTAAAGTCAAATACTATTTAGGGCCTGAGCCCAAAGGGCGAAGACCCTATTGTATTTCGTATGTTTGTTTCTTTCTTCTTCTTCTTATTCATTCTTTATTAATCCGCCACTTCAACTCTAAATTTGACCCCCAAAACATGCTCAAAAACTCACCAAATTTGGCACGCACCTCAGGTCTGGTGAAAAATTTGATAAAATGTAAAAATTAACCCCCAAAGTGCCAAAATGTGCTCGAGAGCGCCACCTATATATCTAAAATGGCCGCTACGGCCCGTAGGAATGTCGTAGAGAGATCGAACCAAAACTCAATTATTCGTCTCATCAAGACCTACAAATCATACGCTGACACCCCTGACCTAAATCCAACGGGAAGTCCGCAGTTCACCCATGAAAGTATGACTTTGTGCCAATTTTGGACCTTGAGTAAACGCCATCTCCTCCTAGGGCGTTAATGTAATGTACAATGTAAACCAATGGGGAGGCAAACAGACCTGTCAGCCCAGGTCTGAAAACATCTACATGCCTGTGACAGAAGCCCTTGGACTGCGCCACACTCCAGTTACTTAGTGTTTCTACACATCTGACAGCAGTGTTCAATCCTTACTTTTTTTCAAGGAGTACATGTGCTCCTAAATGAAAATTGGATCACAATTATTTAACACATCACTTTTTGACTGTCATTTTTGCCAATTGCCGATGTTGATATATGCACATATTTTTTCCACTTGGCTTAGGAGACTGTTACACATGCAGTCATATATTGTACTAATGATCAAAAGAGACTATAGCCTATATGAGGGAAGAACTTTAATGCTGAGCTACTGAACTCCAGTCTTCCTAAGTTCTTCCTTCATATATTGTCTTTCTTGATCATAGTGTAATCTATGCTTGCATGCATAATAGCCTCCTCAGCCAGCTGGTTAAAAATATGTGCATATATCGGCAATCGGCCACAATGAGTTGGAAATATCAGCATATCGGATATCGGCAAAAATCCAATGTCGTGCATCCCTAGTTAAGTCTTTACATTCCTAAAAATAGACTTGATGAAAATTAGGAAATTAATTTATTTTACACACAAACTCATCAAGGGTTTTCAATTTACTAATTGAAATTCAAGTGAATGGGCACAAAACTTGCATGATTTTTATGACACAGGTGTGAGCAAGGCAGCCATGTCTCACCCTGCAGAAAATTCTCATCCTCACACTGAGATTTGATGTTTCGCCATGACAGAGGAAGTTGCTATAACTTTTTTGTAAATGCTCCAGTCTGCACCAAACTTAACATGTTTGATAAGACTCCCAGCCTGAACATGTGTACATGACAATATTCCATCAGTGATGCAAACTGGCTGAATAGCACCCCCTATGAAATTTCAGTAAAGCAGCCCCAACAGCGGGCAAAATAGTGGACAAAGGAAGTGATGTTTATCTCCTTCTTGTACTATCTGAAAACAGCCCGGGTCTGAAGACCTCTACATGCCCATCACAGAAGCCCTTCAATTGTGCCGGGGCCCAACGCTTTAATTGCCATTGCTTTCTATGGTTGTTTTGACCTACTCTGTCTGATATACTGTTTACCACATATACTGTTTAAGAACCCCCCCCCCCCAAAAAAAAATGTTAAGTTCCCTGTCCTGCAAAAAAATCCTGTCATATTAAATTGAGCAAAATATCACATTACCTCATTAAGTCACTGCATGTTTCAGTGTTCTCTTTGGCATCTAAACTAACACAGGGCTTGTAATAAATAGTTGGGTCAAAAACTTGCCTGCATTCAAATAGACCAGTTCCAGTGTGCCCATGGGAAGAAGTGTATAGACACGGACCAGGTGTGTGATGGTGTGCCTCAGTGTCAGGACCGTTCTGATGAACTGCAGTGCATGAAGCAAACTGAGGGCTGTGTTCACCACTGTGACAACAAGAGTCGCTGCTTGCCTGCAAACTTCCTCTGTGATGGAGAGAGGGATTGTTTAGACGGCACAGATGAGGCAAACTGTGGTAGGTAATAATGACTGAAGAGCATTGATCTTTTTACAAGAAATAATCATCTGTTTTGAGGACTACAGCCATGAATTGTAATGTTTACCCATCTGAATCAGAGGACCAAGAGGAAGACAAATATGAAAAGGAAGAAGGGACCAGTGCAACCTCTAAGCCTCCTGTACCTACACCCATCAAGTGTCCTTTGGGCTCCAAACCCTGCAAAGACGAAGCAGAGTGTGTCCTCTACAACCATGTCTGTGATGGAGAGGCAGACTGCAGAGATGGCTCAGATGAAGAGGAATGCTTATCAGTTTGTGAACCAGGTAATCTGGTGTGTTTTGTTTTTGTGTGCTTATCTGCTGTGTATGGGTTAAAATGTCTTTACTGCCCTCTAGTGAGCACAATAATCCAAGTGTATGAAAAGGAATTTGCTTCAAGTAAAAGTAACTCTGCTGACCAGATTCTTTTTTTTTATCTTTGGCAAAGTAGAAACAGAACATGTGTACAAACATACAGGTAACAAGAGCACATATGAAGGGAAGGGGGGGGGGGGGGAAATCAAACAAAGCATAATGCATGTTTTGAAGCTCTGAGTCCAGCAGTTTTATGGATCTTACTGGATGCAAATGAGGAATATTTTTGCTTGCGTAAGAAAGGTTTGGTTTTTTGCCATCAAAACAAAAATCAACCATATATCCAAGTGTTTAATACTGTGTCAAAACTTATTTATTTATGGAGAACTGTTGGATCCACTAAAACTGGGTAAACTCTACACAATTTGAAGTCCAATCATAACCTCAGTCTTGTCAGCTTCCTGATGATGTCATGTCCTCTGCAGACCAGTTCCAGTGTGCTCATGGAAAGAAGTGTATAGAGCAGAGCCAGGTGTGTGATGGCGTGCCTCAGTGTCAGGACCGCTCGGATGAAATGGGATGTGCTAAGCACATGGAGGGCTGTGCTCACCAATGTGATGACAAGACCCGCTGCATTCCTAACAGCTTCCTTTGTGACGGGGAGAGGGACTGTTTGGACGGCAGTGACGAAGCAAACTGTGGTATGTTGTCATACCTGTACTAGAAAATGGGAATCATGCTACTTGGATTATTTGGCCTGTTTTTTTTTTTTTTTTTTTTTTTTTTTTTAATTTTATATAGGAGACTTGTATGATATGTGTGCCCCCCACCAACCTCTTTAGCTGAAGAGGACTGCAGTGACAATGAGTTTAAGTGCACCAGTGGCCAGTGTGTGTCCACTACAATGCGCTGTGATGGCCACCCGGACTGCCAGGATCGCTCAGATGAGGAGAGCTGCACCAAAGCACCAGTGTGCACCACCAAGCACCGCTGTCCCCATAGCAAGGAGTGCCTGGTGCAGGAGTGGATCTGTGATGGAGACGAGGACTGCAAAGATGGCACAGATGAGAAGGTGGGTGTCTGAGGCAATACCACACAAGAGAAGACTTTTTTTTTTTTTTTTTTTTTTAAAAAGTTGAAGTTTTGAGTACTAAGCTTATAGAAGTAAAAATGCAACCCAAAAAAGTCAAGTTTTCTGGGTTGGATGTAGCATCTTGTTTACTTATTTTAACTAATGTGTTTTGGGTGGGAACAATTTAAAGTACATGATGATCTTTGAGATAAAAAAAGAGGAATGTTTATGCAGTGGTACATCTTGAATTTTTCTCATTATTCTTTGCTACATGAAGGTCAAAGGTCAGTCAGTACAGAGCAGTACTGATGGAGCAGCTGGGTTTTCTGCATGTAGCTTTAGCTTAATGGTACTTGATGCCATAGCCAGGTCCTCCAATGGACTACACATTCAACATCCAATTGCCTCATCAATTTTTAAAAATGTTCATGAAAAGTTATAAATTGTGAAATGCAACTTTGGATGATGGATGAATAATCCATTGGTTCTTTGTGCAGGACTGTCCTGTGGCTCCTCTGAACTGTGGCATATTCCAGTGGTCATGTAAATCCAAGACCGAGTGTATTCCCACAGCCTGGAGGTGTGATGGCATGAAGGACTGTGAGGATGGCAGTGACGAGACTGAATGTGAGTAGTTTGGTGAAAGAAATTAAACAAAACTCAAAATGGACATTGGCAAAAATAAGGGAAAGGCATTTTTTAATGCGGAATACCGGATCCATTCTGAACTTCAAAATGCAGTGATGTTTTACCCCTCATTGCTCTTGGTTTCACCCTGAAAGCATTTACACTGAAGGGTTTTCCTTTTTGTAAAACTGTAGCTGAATACTTGCTAAATTTGTATTAAACATGTAAATGGTGTGTGTGTCTGCATACCAGGTGGGGTGGTGAAATGCCTCCCTCACCAGTTCCAGTGTGGCAGTCAGGAGTGCCTGGATCCAGTCCTGTTGTGCAACGGCATTACCAACTGCGCTGATGGCTCAGATGAGGGAGGGAGCTGCCAGATAAACTGCTCAGAAGCAGATAACAGACGCTGCTCCCAGAGCTGCCACAGCACGCCACAGGGAACGGTGAGGATCCTGCATCTCCACAAGTTTGTGTGGTAGAGATTAATTTGGTGGGTGGCAGCAGGCTTATGTTGAAAGTTTGGAAAATCTGATTTTAGACCATGACTGTCCTGCAGGTCAGTTTTTTTTTTTTTTTTTTTTTTAAATGGGAAGGTAAAAAATGCAAATTAAACAGCTCCCGAGGGACCCTTCTGAATAAACAAACCCTCTTTCAAAAACTAAGTCTGTACATTGAGTATCATGTGGTTTTTATATAATATCATAATATCTGACCTTCTGATCAGTACGTAATGAAGATGTTGCAGCTCCGGACTTGTATTTGTTGCTTGTTGTGTAGCGTTGTCACTGTGCAGGGGGGTTCAGGCTCATGGAAGACGAGCTGACCTGTGCCGATATCGATGAGTGTGAAGGCCAGAGCTCAAGTGTGTGCAGTCAGCTGTGCATTAACACTCCTGGCTCCTACCAGTGTGACTGCCACCCAGGGTACATAAAGGAGGCAGGAGGACACCACTGCAAGATCACTGGTAAAGTCCTTTAGCAGAGAATATCTTATAGTTTGTGTTTTGGAGGGGAAGCATTTGTAGAAACGAGTATGACTATACATGTATACATATATGCAAATATTGCAACTCAAGGGAATATTTCAAGCATTTTTTGAAATGGGCTTATTTGCTGTCTTGTCTACAGTTAAGTGGTATCAGTCTTCTCATTTATGTCTATGGTAAATAAGAAGCTACAACCAGCAGTAGGTTAGCTTAGCATAAAGACAGGGAACAGATTTTTGTCACAATGTCATATGATTTATAACAATTTGGCTCCATGGTTCAATAAGATGTGACTTCTCCTGTCAGTGAGATGATCCTTATTTGAACCACTTTAACAAACTTTTCATGATTTAAGAATGCACACTGAATGGGATTAGTGAAGTATCACAATTATGATGATTCTCCTTTCATCATACCATAGGTGAACCCTTCCTGTTGTCGTCAGTGCAAACAGACCTCTTTCTGTTTGGCCTGCGCAGCGGCAGCCTGGATGTGTTGTCCTCTTCTGCCAAGAAGGCAGTCCTCTCTCTGGACTATGACTGGAGGGATCAGA
Source organism: Thunnus thynnus (assembly GCF_963924715.1). Taxonomy (NCBI): domain Eukaryota; kingdom Metazoa; phylum Chordata; class Actinopteri; order Scombriformes; family Scombridae; genus Thunnus; species Thunnus thynnus. The sequence continues at coordinate 10,505,829 of NC_089518.1, forward strand.
GAGTCTTCTGGGTCTGTCTGGACACTGAGAGCATCAGGTGGTCCTCGCTGGACCAGAAGACCACAGAAATTCTGATTAGAGGTTGGTGCAACATGACTGGCATATTGGAGTCATTGGTTTAATATTAATTAATGTAGATGTTAGTGAAATGTAGGTATTCGCGGTCTTGCATGAGGATAGCTCTTCATAACACGTTGCTATTAACTGACATGATGATGGCTGTTGCAAGGATCAAACCTGTGACCTGCAGCTGAGGTAAAGTCTGTAACCACTAGTCAACCCTGCCACCCTCTGTTTCCACAGGTGTCCGGGCTGATTCTGTTGCGGTGGACTGGCTTGGGAGGAATCTGTACTGGATCGATGGAGTGAACAGTCAGATAGTTGCCGTCCGACTGGCCACAGCCATTAAGAAGTTACTGGACCACAGTGTCATCCTGGATGAAGACCTGGATCAGCCCCGCTCCCTGGCACTGATACCACAAAAGGGGTCAATATGAACTTATTTGCTCTTAAAAAAAAAAAACAAAAAAAAAAACATTCCACAATATTTATAAAAACCTTAAGACCAGTATTAACTTTTTTTTTTTTTTTTTTTTTTCCTCTACCAGGCTAATGTTCTGGACTGAAATTGGTAATGTAGTGAAGATTGAGCGGGCTGGGATGGACGGGTCAGAGAGGAGGGCAGTGGTGTACTCAAGTTTGGGCTGGCCAGGTGGTGTGGCTGTGGACACCATCTCTGACAGGGTCTACTGGACAGATGAAATGCTGAGATCAATAGGATCTGCAACGCTCGATGGAGATGACATTCAGGTTAAACATTTCAGAAGGAGAACATCATTTTTTTTTTTTTTTTTTTTTTTTTTTTTTTGCTTAATATGCACCCATTGCAAAGCTTGTTACAGAACATTTTGGAACTTCAAATTTTAAACACTACAACACGCACTACATTTGTTCAGAAAAAGGTTGTCTTGTTCTCTTTACAACTAGAGGTACCCCAAAAGTGGCACTTCATGGGAGGTTTTTTTTTTTTGTTTGTTTTTTTTGTTTTTTTTTCCCCCCAAAATGGCTGCAGTATAGTCAGATGATGTCATGTTTGTGTAAAAACAGCAAGACACTGAAATCTAACAAACTAAGTCAAGTTAATGAAGTCAGATGCACAAATTGTAAAAATGTACAAGTAAACTGCTTCTGTTCTGTTATATTTAAGATCCTACAGATGAAAGAGACCACCAACCCTTTCTCCCTGGCAGTGTTCAATGACATGCTCTACTGGTCCGATACCAAGAACCGAGTGGTGCAGGTTGCCCATAAAATCACTGGCAAAAACCACCAAGTTCTCCTGAAGAGGCTGAGACAACCTTTTGCCATAAAGGCAAGTAAAATATTCATAATTAAGGATGTTTAGACACAGTTGGAAATGGGGCTGATTATTGTATAATCAATGAGATACTGAAACTAAATTTGGAGCACTGTGTGTGTGAAGTATGCAAAGTAGCTTGCTGAAGAGCCTAAATACAGCTATAACCTTGTACATTTGAAATGTACAAGGTTGCTGTATTTACAATTTTTGGGTTATTATCAAATTCCAGTGTTGTAGGTCAACTAAAACTGCAGTATTGGTGTAATAAATATAAATATAGCACTTTGTACATGTATCATTTCTTTCAGGTCAATAGGATTTTATCTGCATTAATTTTTAAAAATTCATAACTTTCTTATTCCCTACAGATCATCCACCCAATGCTCCAGATGGGCACTGAGAGTCCCTGCAAGAAGATCAACTGTTCCCACATGTGTGTGTTGGCCCCGGGACCCAGGGCTGTGTGCAAATGTCCCTCTGGTCTTTTACTGGCTGAGGATGGCCTGACCTGTTCCAGCTTGGTCAATTCGGCATTCCTGCTGATGCTGTCTCCCTCCACTGTCACCCAGGTTTTGTTTATAATGCATAGTTTCACTCAGTCTAATGTGCTTTAATAGGATATACTTTTAAAATAATAGTTCAACATTGTGGGGAATGTGATTATTATTATTTTTTTTTTTATTTCTGCTGAGATTTGGGTGAGAAGATTAGTATCACATGTTTGTATGGTAAATATGAAGCTGCAGCCAGTTAGCTCAGCTTAGCATACAGACTGGAAACAGGGGGAAAATGGCTAGCTTGCTCTGACCAAAGGAAACGATCCACTGACAACCACCTCTAAAGCTCACTGATTAACATGTTTCATGTTTGTTTGTTTTTAATTCATACAAAAACTTAGTGTAAAAACAACAATTTGACTATTTCCAGGCCAACACACTGGTACTGTTACCTTTTTACACTTCAGCTTTTGTATTGAAGATTTAACAAGATTTAATGTTAACTGGTGAGCTTTTGAGGTGCTAAACGATTTTTTTTTTCTTTTTTGCACCTTTTAGATAGAGCCAGGCTAGCTGTTTTCTCCAGTTTCCAATCATTATGCTAAGCTAACCATCTGCTGGCTCTTGTGTCATTTACTGTACTGGTATCCAACACTCTAATCCAACTTCCTGCAAGAAAGTGAATAATCATATTTCCCAAAATGTTGAACTAATATGCAGTTACATGAAAGTGAAAGTATCAAATTACTCTAAATTCCTGCTGTAACTGTTCTAATATCTGCTGCGTAACATGATCATAAAATAACACAACAATATTGTACTTCTGCTAACATGACTTTCATTTTTATCAGAGTATGACAATGTTCGGATTTATTTATCAGATAATTTTATATTTAATCTCCAATTATCTCTGCAGATCTACCTGCAGTCCAGACACACAGCAGCTGGGCTGAAGGTCTGGCCTGAACACCTGGCCCTGCAGGTGCCCATTGTCAATAAGGCAGCCATCATGGACTACAGCCTACGTGACCACACCCTGTTCTTGACAGATGATGGCTCAACTTCACTCCGCTCCTTCAAACTGAAGGACTCAGTCTTGGCCTCTCAGGGCCAGCTTTTCAAACTCCTGGGCGACACCATCACTGCCATGGCCCTGGACTGGGTAACGCTCAATATCTACTGGAGCAGCACCAAACAGCCCCGCCTGCAGGTCACCTCCATCACAAGAGCACATACCGCTGTCCTACTAAAGGAAGGTATCGGTAGAGTGGAGTCCATCGCCCTCCACCCTCCCAGTGGGAGAGTGTGTTTTACCAACCTGGGTCTGCAGGGTACAGGTACCGTGGCTACTGTAGAGTGTGCCAACATGGATGGTGCTGAGCGCCATGTGGTGTGGAAGGATGCTGTCCAGCCCATATCTCTAGTTTTCTCCAGTAACGGGGCTACTATCTACTGGGCTGACACTAGTAAGAATTTTTAAATTTTTGTTTGTAGTTGTGGGAAATTCTTGTCACAAGTGTTTTCATGTTCAAGTCAAATGCTGTTCACACATTTTCTTACAAGACTATCATTATTTTGAGGATTCAGTCTGTAAAAAAATTCCCTTTAGTGAGTTCACCATTAGTGAGTTGGTCAAAAAGTACTTCAGATGTGAAATGAAGTTGTAATTTGTTGAAATAAGCAGTGACATTGAATGGATTCTTTCCCAGGTTTAGATGTCATTGGTTCCGTACAGCTTGATGGATCTGGATACAAAGAGTTGAAGGTTGGCGATGGCCTGGCTGCTTTGGCTCTGAGTGATGACATGCTGCTCTGGATGACCGTCAGTGGTAATGCCTTATATAGTTGTGTACTGTACGTAAACACCCAATGGCATGTTATGTGTACCAACTACCTAGAGAGGTACTTGGTAGACAACATTCAGTCTCACTCTGAATGCCCGAATAAGAAACTGTTTAATATTTGAGCCTGACATGCAATCATCCTGTGTGATAGAGTATTGTCTCTAAAAGGACAAGCTATGAATTGCCACTTGCAAACATCTGAATGTTTTCTGTAGATTTCTTTTTTTTCTGTTTTGTTTTTTTTCTTTCAGATAAGACTAGGCTGTGGTACAGAGATGAGCAGCAGCAGAACAGGTTGTGGTATGAGGTTGGCACAGAAGTGGTCGGCTTGAAGGCAGTCAGCAAGCCTAGCCAGACCGGTATGCAAGAAAACCACACAAGGACACCTGTTTTTTTTTTTTGTTTGTTTGTTTGTTTTTTGGGTGTCATTATAGCCTCTTTAGAGTTTACCTATTGACAACAGTTTTAGATGGTGTTAATGTCATATAGTGCCACAAACAATCCCCTTATTTTGGCAGGTTCTAACCAGTGTACAGAAAACAATGGCAACTGCCAGCACTTTTGCCTTGCCACACCAGCAGGCCGGACATGCAAGTGTGCCCATGACAACATCCTTGTGAACGGCACCCACTGTGGTCCAGAGCAGAGCTGCCCAGCTGGTAGCAGGCTGTGTCTGGATCACCTCTCATGCCAGCCCGTTGAGAAATTCTGTAACGGGCATGTAGACTGTTCTGACCACTCAGACGAGAACTGTGAGTCATTGTACCTCCATTTTTAAAAAAAAAAAAAAAAAAAAAAAGTACAATTCATTTGATTAGAAATGGAAAATCATTTCCGGTTTGTCTGAAACTCTCGAGTGTCTCCTTCACAGGTATTAATCTGAAGCTGTGGTCAGGAGTCAAGGTCCCTGCTCCCACCCAGTCCCACAGCTCCTCTTCTCCTCCCTCTCCCCCTCCTTTGTCAGAAGGCACTGACCTCAAAATCTCCCTGAACACCAGCAGTCAGCTCTTGAACCTGGACACCCAGAAGTGCAGCCAGAGACGCTGCAGTGGCAATGGGCGCTGTGTGGAGATCAATGGGAACACGGCGTGCGTGTGTTCACTGGGCCACAGCGGTGATTCCTGTCAGGACCATCTCCTCAAGACCATGCAGGGTCCCATTGTCTATGGCGCTGCTGGCCTCTGTGCAGGAGTGGTGGTCATTGCTGTGATAGCAGTGGTGGTTAAGAGGAAGAAGAATGCCAACACAAGGTCTTTCTGATTACTGATTCATGACAAACCCACCTGACACAAACATGAACATTTTACATTTCCTTACAAGACATAAAAACTTTTTTTAAAACAAGACTGCATCTGCAGCCATGCTAGCAGCTCTGAGGCTGTACTTGGCCTGACTGGGCCACAGTGGTGCTGTGAGCTAAATGCTAACATGCTGACGTTTAGAGGTATGTTTACCATGTTCACCCTCTTAGCATTCTAACACTGGCTAATTGCCACATAGTTTTGCAGGTATTTCGTCATAAACAAAAACCATCATCCAGCTGTACTTTGTGTTTAGTGCTAACTAGCAAATGTTGGCAAGCTAACAAGCTGAATTAAAATGGTGAACAAAGTAAAAATCAGCATGTGAGCGCTGCCATTCTTCTGATAACATTTAGCTCAAAGTACCACTGTGCCCAAGTATCCTCATAGAGCCACTAGCATGACAGTAGACTAGTCTTGTCCTACTGTTACTGTATCTCATGTGCTGTGGCCTTGGTGCAGTGGTGGAATATACATACAAAATTACACTTACTCAAGTACTATAGTTACTGTACTACATATTTGTACTCAACATTTCTGGAGGATATATTATACATTTATTTTCACCGTACTTAACAGTTAGCCACTTTGCAAATGAACATAAAAACATGTAATATCCTTATATAATGCATTGCTATAGATAATACGCCAACAGAATATATGTTGGAAAAATTAACTCCACCTCAACCAGCCACAGTATTAAAAGTTGCTTACATGTTAACGCATCAATAATCCAGTCATAAATAAAGGTGAAAGGGACCATTCTACATAATGACTGGCTAATTGGCACATAGTTTTGAAGGTATTTTGTCATAAACCCAAATATCTGACAAATTAAAATCCTGGCCTGATGGACTTAGAGGAAAAATTAAGCAATTACCAAAGTTATTACAATTGATCCTGACAGGGAAAATAAGATTAAAGGTAAAGGATCACCAAAGTCTGTAGGCTTCACGCTCTGGGGACATGAATGTCTGTACAAAATTTAATGGCATCCATCCAATAGTTGAGAGATTTGGTCATTGCCATCCCTAGAGCTTTGCCACTAGCATGGCTAAAATATCAAAGATGCACAGACATCATTAAATGTCCATTAGCTACAGTGTCAAGATAGACCAACCAATCTTAGGAAGACTGATGTAAACATTGTGCATATCTAAATTTGATGTTTTGTGGGAAGAATGTTAAGTGTTTGCCACAAGTAGCAATATCTGACTGTGTTGGCACAGGATGACATTTCTGTATTTCCTTCCTGCAGGAGAACTAGCCCAGCAGCAGTGAAGGAAACGAGTATGACTGACCTGGAAAACAAAGCTGAGACCGCCCCCAGTACGCAGACTTCCCCAGCAGACACAGACAAGCCAGAGGTGGACCTCCCTGAAAACTCTAAACTAGCAGTTGTCTAATTGTGCTTGTGGGATGACAAGTCTGACTCTTTTTTTTCTTTGCAGGAAGCGGTATCTTCTGTGGACTGATTTATGGGCATGCAATATTTTAAATAAATGGTCTGCATTTTCTACTTTTTCCTGTGAAGTTATTTTAGCATTTGTTTACTGTCACACCAGATGGTTATGCCACTGGCTTGAACATTATTCACTGATCAAAAAAGAATTTCACACAATGGTGGGGGCAGTGCCATGAGGTCAATGGGTAACATCAGAGAGGCTGGTGACCACCAGGTAGACCCTCATTTGTTTGGATAATGACAAAGGACATGGATCTAGCATTGGAGGCAAACAAACAAACGTCTCTCTAACCTTGGTGTTCAAAGATTCTTCATACAAAACACTGTTCCTTATGCAACCACATGTCCCCCACAACTTACATGTTAAGTGTCACAAAGGACCAAATATCAGTTCCTTCTTACACATAGCTTTTGCCAAAGCCATGCTGCTAATAAGACACACAGGCCTTATTAGCAGCATGGCTTTGGCAAAGGCTATGTCTCTGTCCACCACTTTGGTCCATACTGAAACATCTCAATTATTGGATGAATTTTCACAAAACTCTGTACAAACATTCATGGTCCCCTCAGATGAACTGACTTGTCATTATGCTCAATCAAGCCAAAATTTAAATTTATTTAATATTTTGGTTTATGACCAAATACCCTTAAAAATGATGACATTCCTATCATCCAGCTGTACTTTGAGTTTAGTGCTAACTAGCAAATGTTGGCAAGCTAACAAGCTGAATTAAAATGGTGAACAAAGTAAAAATCAGCATGTGAGCGCTGCTATTCTAACATTTAGCTCAAAGTACCACTGTGCCCAAGTATCCTCATAGAGCCACTAGCATGGCAGTAGACTAGTCTTGTCTTACTGTTACTGTATCTGATGTGCTGTGGCCTTGGTGGAGTGGTGGAATATACATACAAAATTATACTTAAGTACTATAGTTACTGTACTACATATTTGTACTCAACATTTCTGGAGGATATATTATACATTTATTTTCACTATAGTTAACAGCTAGCTACTTTGCAAATGAACATAAAAACATGTAATATCCTTATTTAATGCATTGCTATAGATAATATGCCAACAGAATATATGTTGGAAAAATTAACTCCACCTCAACCAGCCACAGTATTAAAAGTTGCTTACATGTTAACGCATCAATAATCCAGTCATGAATAAAGGTGAAAGGGACCATTCTACATAATGAGTACTTTTGTTCTTGTTTAAGCACATTTTGCTGGTTATACTGTGCTTTTACTTAAGTAAAAGTTTTAATGCAGGACTAACAGAATTAGTACTTTTACTTGAATAATAAGTTAAATATTAAACAGAAAATCTGAGTATTTATTCCACCGCTGCTTTGGTTCTCACATTTTTGATTTGTACAGTAAAGTTGGTGAATTGACTGTTGCTGTCATTGTAAACTATGAGAGTAAATGTGGATATGGGACATGTAACTGGTGTGTATTCAGGACAGTATGTTTTAGTGGAAGCAAATCATTACATTTTTAAGTACAAAATGTATGAACTCAGCACATATGTCATATTTAACTGCTGGAAATGAAACAATGGCATTAGTGGATACTGTGGCAGATTTAAATATATTGAAGAAAAATCTAAATTGTTTTTTTCCCTGTAGGGCAGCTCTCTTTGTTGCCAGTGCAGTGATGCATGCTAAGACATGACCAAGGAGTTGTGATTTAGTGTCTCAACCACATTCTTCCTATTGTTTACATCAAAACCACAAAAAACATGTTTATGTTGTTTATGAATAGGAACTTCTGGTTTGCTTATTCTCTTATTGTTTTATTGTTTTAGCACTCTCTAATTTTACTGTGTCTGGGGTTAAGTTTTAATTGTTAGTGATTCACAGTTTGAGTGTCTATTTTATATTGTATTGCTATGAACATAAACCGGATGATGAATTACTGCCATATTCTACCCACACAGATCAAAAGCCATATAAGAAGATGTCTAACTCGGCTTCTCTGCAGCTTTTGTCGGAGTTAAGACGTTTCAGAATTAGTCTGGCAGATCTCTATGGTGTGGAGGAAGAAGTGGATACTCAAACTATTACAGTAAGTTTTAAAGCTGGAATACTGTATCATTTAAAAATAATATAGCTTGAATATTCTACTATCTTCAGTAGTGCTTAACAGTGTATTTAGTTTTCATGACAAACTTATAATGTAAGATGTACATATGTTTAATGAACTGATGCTTCATTCTAGTATAAAAAACAATTTCAATTAACCAATATGGTGTTTATAATTTATTTGTTTCAGCAAATACAGGAAAGACAGCAATGGCTATTCTAAGGGCTACACTTTGTGCTGTCCTCATGGTGACTGTAGCAATGTCTAAACCAGTAAGTAGCTCTACTGTTCTGCAACTAACTTATTCCAATTGTAAAGCAGACTAAGAGGACTTGTTTCAATGCTTATAACATTCCCTGTTACAACACTAGGTCTGTCTAAATGAGAGTGAGGATTCATCCATGCTATCAGAGTCCAGTGAGTCCAGTTCATCAGAGGAGACTGTGACTCATGCTAAACCTTCACAGGAACCCCTGCAGCCAGCATTGAAAGAGACAGATATGTCTAATTCTATGGAGGAGACCGACCCAACGGATACCCCTGCTCTACTCCCCTCTGCAGACTCAGAACCTTCTCCAACCATGCTCGATACTTCAGCCCTGCCAGACCCTGAAGACCCACAAACCTCCACTGACATTGACGCTTTACAGCTCATGCCAGATGACCCTTCACACACCGCCCTGTGTGTAGACATTGCTCAGGATATGCCTGCAGTTAACGCTGACACTGTATGTGTTGAAGACACTGAGGGCTCACTACACCCAGGCCTTGCAGAAACTGACACTGTTATAGATATTGGTGGCACAAATCAACCACAAGTCACCTCCACCACATACCAAAGAATCCCCCAGGGAGCCACTCCACCCTTTCCTCCACACATCAAACCAACACGTCCACCATCCTCTCCAGCCCCTCCCATGCCAATCCCCATCGGAACCACCCAAGACTTGACCAGTGTTCCTGACCCCTGAGTTAGATCCACCTAGAGGAGATAGCATTTGACCCTAATAGCAAAAAACTGAACAGAAATTAAACAAATGTTATCCACTAATATCTTTTACACAATTTCAGTGTTTTATTCTTTTGTTTTCACACATTCTTAGTGGTTGGGAATCATTTCAATTTTGGTCTAATGTTGGAATACTTAGTCCTCTTAAGGTGCTTATTAGTTTGATTTTGCACTAATGTATCAAATGAATTGACACCTTAACTAACACTTCAAATGTATTCATATTAGCAGTTGAAAATGAAAATGTGATTAAACATTCATATCTTCAAATCATGAATGAGGATTGAATGAACTCAATAGTTCACAAGACAAGATAATACAAAATTGTTTAGTAAAATTATGTTTTTTATTGCCACCATTGTAAAAGTAGCCAAACATTACACCTGCGAGTACGGTAACAAAGATGTAAAAAAAACACGATTCTGGAGCTATTTAAGCATTTGTTACAGCAGCTCAACAGAAACTACGGTAGGTACAGCATGTTGTAACTGTATAATTTTAGGACTAAATGAGGAGGTAATACTCAATGTGGTTCTTGTGTAGCAGTTATAGTTAATGTTATAATGTTAAATCAGTTTGTTAAAATAGGCTAAGAACACATTCCCATTGCAAAATGTTAGACCAAACTGTCATCTCCTTAACTGGCTTTAGAAGATAAGCTGGTCAACGGCCCAGTCAGCAGCTTTTCCACCATACAAATTACAGGTGCATTCATATACTGTACATAACAGGATTATTTGACTTCTCAGTGAAAAATAATTATTTTGAATATTTCTCAGCTTGTCATAATGTGACAGGTTTAAAAGACAAAAATTTAAAGACCTGCAAGGTCTGATCTTGTGCTTTGAATTTTGAGGGAGGGGCCCTTTTGTTTCCATTTAGATAATTACTTGTGCCTTTAGACACAAATTTGACATAAAATGAGACAGAAATTTTACAAATGTCATCACTTATAGCATACATTTCTGATCAAAGATTATCAACTTAAAATATGAGAAATCAAATTGAGAAAAATGCTGTTTAATTTTTTGAAACAATGGTGCTAGTGGTGTAAATGTACTGAGGACATCTGCACCTTTTGCAGTTTGTTTTTACACAAATGCCATGTGAATTTTTGTTGTTGTTTTCTTTCAATTACTCCATGTGTGCCTCCCACTTTTACTTATCCTACATTTCCTACTGACCTGTTCACTTGGTCTTTAAGAAAATTTTCTGTATTATTTACTTATTACTGTATTTATTTCAATGTACAGTTCTGTTTCTGCAGTTATCACCAAAACGCTGCCTTGTGCCTCTAGGATGTCATTTACAGTTCATGTACAGACTTTCTGAATTGTTAACATGGTCTTCTCTTCTGGCTGAGGTCTTAATTTTCATTTGTGTCCTACACATTTTTTCAAAACTGATGCTGTGTCAAAGGTAGATAAAGTATAAGTAGACACCTTTATTCACACAATCTTTTATTGAGAACTTTTAAGTAGGACATATGGCACAACCCCCTGAACTCAACAGAAAGTAGTCACAGCCTCAAAACACCAGCAGCTGAAGTAGTTACCCTGCTCATTTCTTCATCATGGTGGCACGAGGAAGCTCAGTGGTTAGACTGTCACTCCTCAGAAAAACTGTCCTGGGTTTGAATCAGACACTTGGCCGGGGCATAAAGTGTGGAGTCTGCAAGTTCTCCCAGCATCTGCAGGGGGTCTTCCCACAACCCCAAGACATGCATGTCAGATAGACATGACTCTAAATTGCCTGTAGGTGTATGAGTGTTAAGTCCTGTGATAGAGTGACAACATGTCTATGATGTACTCTGCATCTCGCCCAGTGGATGCTGCGAGAGGCTCCAGCCCCCTCCAGCCCTGTAGAGTACAAGCAGGTACAGAAAATAGATTGATTTTTTGTAAGGTGTACAATCTAGGAATACTGGCTCATACTGTTACAGTCAGTGTACCTTACTACAACTAAGTGCACCAGCCAAATATCTAAAATAATAGATGTCAACGTCATGTACTGGTAATGTTGTATGTTGTGTGTTCTATGTTATTAATACTGTAGCACTTTGAGTTTCACTATGAATGAAAAGTGTGGTACAAATTAAATGTATTATTTATTATTATGTGGCAGGTTGATCTTGCTGCTCTGACTCTGTGTCTGTTTCTGCCTCATTCTCATTGTCCAGCTCTGTCTGCTGTTGTGGAGGCGGTTGGATGAGTCCTCCATCCTGTGCTGTGTTGTAGGAGCCGCAGCCACTGCACTTCATCCCCAGGACATGGAAAGGCACTGTGCAGTGAGCTTGGCAGTCATTACATATAATCTATAACCAGGCAAAACAAAAGTAATGGATTACAAATAAAGACAACTAATGGGACAATTACTCATAACAATTTTTAATTAACTGTACTACTCGATCACTGGTTAAACCTTACTTTTTAAATTATTCTTAATTACTTGTGAATTTTGTTGCATTACTGAGGTCTTACTTTGACAGTAGCACCCTGGTATTCAGTGGGCATCGGTGACTGGGCGATCTCTTTGTCTATCTCATCCCAGTGGTCCTCCATCTGCCAGGCAGAATGCATACAAAGAGGGCAGCGATACGCACTACAACAAATAAGGAGACAGTACAGTACATTCAGTGGAGGGACTCATCTATGCAGGACTGAATTGTTTCAACAATGAAATCTTTATGTCAAACAAAAATCAAAAACATTGTCCTAGAACAAGACTTTCTTTTACTCGACTAAACAATTACCAAGCAAAAAAAACTCATTGGACATACCCAGTTCTGATCATGTCATCAAAGCAGGTCCTGCAGAAAATGTGAACAAACAGAATCATTGGTACCTTTATGCCGTAACAGTGCTTGAACAATGATAACTAACAAAAGGTAAACTAGTAAAATATATAACAATCATGTAGGGCTTAAAAACATCACGTTGATGTATTTGCCTCTATCAAGAATCTTTTCAACTGTCCTCTCTTCATGGTTCTAATAACCAATTTTACACAGGATACCGAGTAATCAATCTGTTTTTAGTATAATTACAATAAGTATAATTAAAGTTGGGATAGATACAAATCTTGCACAGTAGCAAAATAAGCCCAATTAAATTCCCCAACCACACATTGATGGTGTGTAGACAATAATGAGTCATACTTATGTAGAAGATGGCCGCATGGAAGAACATGTGCTCCAATTCTAGAAGTGTGAATGTCCTGTAATTACAAAAAAATCATATCAAATTTGAAAGACAGTAAATAATAACTTTAAAGTCCAACATCCCCCTCCATCCCATGCCTTTTTTATATCCATATGCCATACATTTTATATCTTTCATTACCTCCATACACACTGGGCAGTTCTGCCTTGAAACATTTTCAACACACTGAAAGATAGAAAAAAAAAAAAAAGTTAAACAGAAGCAGTGATGATAATGATATTCGCTCATCATAAAATGATACATATGATTTGGGTGAGTGAGAAACAGCTATGAGTTAATGATCACCTTGTGGTTTCCCCGCAGATCCTGCGCTAAACACAGATTGCACTTCTCACAGTGGAAATACTTCTCCCTGGGCCCAATCCTGTAAGGGTCAGGATGGAGGGTTACAGATACAGATGACAAACAACTCATGCATGATTAAAATATAAAATTACAGTATGTTAGGAGGACAACACACCAATACTCGTGTGAGTGAGTTTGATGCACTGAAGCAAAAAAAACAAAAAACAAAAAAAAAAACACTCATCAACATCATTTTTTTTTTGCGTATCTAAGTATTTAAATGATAAAAGAGAAATGAGGAGGAATATGACAATTGTGAAGACATCAAAAGGGACTTTTGATACCATTTCACTATTACAAAATTAAAATAAAAAGTCATCGGTGGAATATCACAGATACAGTACATTGTAAAATTGTTCCCCAGTTTTTTTGCATTGGCACTGGCACTGACGTATAAACATACATGTAGTATAAAAATGCTCAAAAATAATATTGAGACCTTAAAAACAACACATTCATCTACTTTAGTCTTTGATACTTAAATTTTGCTCACTGTTGCAAGTAAATGACATTTTTAAAGTAAATTTAAAATATCTTTATCATTGTTAATATCTTATGTACTAAGGTCATATAGTAATTAAACAGACGTTTGTTTATTTAAGAGGTATCTAAAATATGTAAACGTTGTTCTTACTCACCTGCATATTCCACAGGGTTGACAGTGATACTGTTTCTTATCCTTGTCAAACAAGTGGCAAATATCACAGTAATACTCCCCAAACTGCATGTGGCACTCTTGGCAAGTCTGCTGTGCCTAGAAGAGTGAGAACCAACATTAGAACAGTTTCTTTTTCCTCATTATCGGTTAACAAGACACGCACAAAAACAATGCACAGTGTCTCCTCTAGAGTTACCTGTTGTACTGTCTCACACGAAGAGCACTGCACCTCTCTGACTTTGAATCGATCCATCTGATGGTTCTCCTCTGCATCATGGCACAGCCGACACACATACAGTTTACCACAACAAGGTGCCTGCAGCACACAGAAACATGTGATTACACAGGACACTTGGAGGTGGGTGGTTAAACTTACATCACAGGTTATGGTAAGAATCTTAAAACAACAGTCAGGTGTCCATACGAACAGTAAGAGAGGTTTTCCTTACTGTAATCATTCCTCCTGTTCATACTGACTATTAAAAATCCCCTTCAAATGTGTTTTCAATGTAAGTGATGGGGGCAAAAATCCACAGTGTGTCCACACAGTCATTTTGTGCAAAAATGCATTTAAAAGGTGATTTGAAGCTTATATGAGGCTTCAGCAGTCTGAGTTAGTCATATCAAGTGAATATCTGCCACATTTACAGTCTTTTTAGCATCAAATTCTCTCTTTGTGTTTCCTCGGACAGTGTTTCCCTGTTTAGCTGTGGTGGAAGTATAGTAACAAAAAGAAGGACTTTGGCACTAAAAAGACTACAATGTTGAAAGATATCTACTTGATTTGACTCATTTGAATAAATTAAGCTTCATATTAGCTTCAGATAAAGTTTTAAATACATTACTGCACAGGAGGAGGACTGTGGATTTTGTCCCCCATAACTTACATTGTAAGTGCATTATGAAGGGATCTAATAACCAGTATGAACAGGAAGAATGATTACATCAAGAAAAACCTGTTTCAATGTTCATTTGGCATCCTGACTGTTGTTTTAAGACAGACTTGAAAAACTGTGAACCTGTCATTTAAGGGAGCTTCGTTACTAAGTTGCAAATTCCTTGCTTTAGCAAACGTCGAGGTTTACAGAACAGTAAAATGAACGTTTCAGTCCACTAATGCAGCATTAACACAGATCCGGCATGTATGACTGACACATCGATGATGAACCTCAATCAACAGAAAGATGAGCTCATATGATATACCATGAGCTCGTCACGCCGCTACGTTATCACGTAAGATACATAGACAAGGCATGGCAAATTTATTTATATAGCACCTTATATATACGACATATATGAAACTGACTGTGTATAACAGTATTGCTGCAGATACTTACTAGCGTTAGCTGGGTTAAGTAACGTTAGCTGTGAGACGTTCTCATAGCTGTATTATAGCGTTATAGCTACTTAAAGTGCGACATATTCAGTACTTACATACCTCCGTGTATTAGTAAGGCAAATAAAAATTACGTTTACAAAGTTAACTCACTTTCAATAAGCAGCTGCGCGTGTAGTGTTCACAACCAGCAGGTGAAGCCATTTTTTCCTTCCTCCCTTTCTTCTTCTTCTTCGTCGTCTTCGTCTTCTTCTTCCTTGCGTTTATTGGCGGATTGCAATACCAATTTATAGGTGCATACCGCCACCGACTGTACCGGCGTATGTAGAACGGGATCCAGTTTACAATAGCCTACTCAAAACAACAACAACAAAAAGAAACAAAACTATATTCTGTTAAGCAATCCAATTACTAAGAGTTTAACTGCTCCTCTCTGAACTTCCCTCACCTTATCACCACTTGTTCCTAGTATCCCCTCCAAATCCCATCCTTGTTAAGCCTCTCTCACCCTTTGTTCTAACATAACTCTTCATTATATTTGACACAGTGCATTAATACGTGTTCAGCCTTCCTTCCTGTCTACTTCTAGTCGTCTTCTTCTTCTTTGGGTTTTAACGGCAGCCTGCATCCTTGGTGTTGCGTTACTCTCCTCCCTTATTTCTCTCAATACCCACTCTGTTTTGTATTGCATGTAGTTCTCTTCCTCTTATGCTGTTGCCACTCTTTGTTTTTCTTTCTTCCATGCAATAACCTTTCCCTCTGATTTTGACAGTTTAATTGGGGTGTCTATGCTTTCTTTTTTTTTTTTTTTACAGCTTGTTTGGCTAGTTTGTCCACTCTGTTATTACCCATAATGCCCATGTGCACAGGAACCCAACTGAACCACAGCGCCTTGTTTAATTACTCATGAGTGTATTTCCATTATTTCAAACTGTAGGTCTTGGCGATTACTGGATGTATCGAGCTTTAGGCTGTTCAGAAGATGCTGAGTCACTACAGATCAGAGCTCTGTTGGGTTTGGCTTGTTCAACCCACTCTAAAGTCATCCAAGTGGCATACAACTCAATCGTGTACATCTTCTTGTCTTGTTGTTCTGTCAGAGTTGAGGCTTATTGCTGTGCTTCTCATTTTGGGGATATAAATAATTGCGTCCAATGGAAAACTCCAAACAATACATGCAGAGCAAAATTAGGATGATACCCACTAATTATTAAAATTCAAAAGAGAGCATTTCAATTTTATAATGGCCTGAAAGAAAGTGACCCTGACACACTCCATAACAAAGCCCTCACCTACAGAGAGACCCTTGAGAGAAGCCCCCTCAGTCAGCTGGTTCTGGGACTCTGTTCATAACATAAGCAGAGCCCCCAAACAAAAACCCCATTAAAGTAAATCAAATTATAAGAAAACAAAAAGAAAAATATTTGACACATTGGAAATAATCAACCAAAAACCAAAGCAAGCTGGAATGCTATTTGGCCCTAAACAGAGAATAGTCAGTGGCAGATTACCTGATCACTGTGACTGATCCTACTAAACTAAGGAAATTCTTGACCATGTACAGACAGGGTTCCAATATCTTCTTAAACATCCAATTCAAGGACTTTTCAAAGACTTTCCAGGCCCTATTCCCTCAAATTCAAGGACCCAACATGGCATAGTTTGAGACACAGATCAAGGTTTATTACTGTTACAACACAGAATTTTTTATGAGAACTCCAATGAGAACACAGCAAAACATTTTTCTATTCTTGCACAAAATATATAAATTCAAGTACTTTCAGTGACCCATGTCTATTTATGTCTACTTTCAAGAATTTCAAGGACCCGTGGGAACCCAGACAGTCTCAGTGAGCATATCCTCGCCATGGAAAGAGGCCGCCACAGGCAGACATGGCTCCCCAGAGCAGACAGACTGTGCACCCACTGCACACAGCAGGAGGTGGAAACTCAACTGCACTTTTTAGCCACCTGCCTGCCAACTGTACCAAGACATTAGAGACATAAACTACAGACAGATTACAACCACCCAAAAAGACTTTGAAAACATAGCTAAAAAAAGTTTCCATATCTGTGGGCGAAATACAGCAATGTGCAAATAGAAGCAAGATTTGTGAGCTGTTGTGACCAGAAAAGGGCATCAAATGGAATAAAACTACCATGAAGACTGTCAATCAGCTGTGTATTCCTGCACTGACCATTTGCACTGTGTTGATCTCTGTACATAGATCTCTGTACTTACTGTACATACATACAGACCAAATATCTTTAAATACATCCATTAAAAATAAAAAATAAAAAATTGTTGCAGTGTTTATATAGTTCACACTTATGCGTATCTGTATTTTTCTATTTAAGTTATCTTTACTTATCTGTATATATAAATTTCTAACAGCAAAATCACAGTTCTTCTGTTTATGTACATTTTTTCATGTTTTTATTTCACACTTGCTCTGGCAGTGTAAACATCTGTTTCCCATGCTAATAAAATCCCTTTTTAATTGAATTGGTTCAATATAGCTTCTCGTACCTCCTTCAACATTTGCTAAAAGCATTTGCAAAAAATCTTACTTTCATTATATATATATCATTATATATTAAAATAAAAATAAACTGGCTATGACAAGCAGGATAATATGACAGAATATCAGATACAACAGTGGCACAAATCCATTCCTCTTTCTCTGTCTGCAACAGTAATTTTAAATACAAATGTTTCATGTTTTGAAATTAGATAAAATAAAGTATTCCTTGAGAAGCTCTTTAAAGACATTTTATAAAACATAGAATCCCTTCCTGAATCACATTAAAGAAGAAGAAGAAAGAAGAAGATTCAACTGCCCGCTGTCCCATAGTCCCAAAGTCCTACCCACTCAATTTAAAAACCACCATACTTCATTCCTCCTGATTTTCACGTGTGTCATATGATATCACCTTGGGTGAATTCAGGTATAGTGGAACTACAGGTAAATTGGGACACTGTAAGAAAACAGCATTGTACTTCTGCCCTGAAAAGTGTAAGTCAAAGCAATTGGTGCTGAGACCTTGCTGTAGAAGCACATGACCAGTCAAGTTGACCCCGAAACACAAGAGGTATGAGAAATGACATGTGTTTCAGCTTGATTTTAATATAAAGGTGTAAAGAATATGAACAAAATCCAAATGTTGTTTCATATGTTTAGTGTGCAAGTAGTGGCGTTACAAGGAATTTAGTCATATCAAGCAGCAATGTTTGTGCCTGCTGATGCAGGTGTAGCCTACAGAACTATTGATCACTTTGTTCAATCCATGGTTTAACCCCTATCCATGATGAATTTAAGGCCTATTGCAGAATAGAACGGCAGCCAGGAAACAGGCAGCCAGATCAAGGGTGAGAGTGCAAGGGGGAGTGTAAAAACATGGAGAAATTGTAGAGAAGAAGAGGTACAACAAGTGGAATGAGGACAAAATGAAGGGAGCTATTGATGAATATAGACAAATGGCGAAGGCAGGTAGCAGACCCCTACATTTTCTGGCCAGGTCATGGAGTATTCCCAAGTCCACCCTCCAAAGATGAGTGAAAAGTCTCATACAGGGACACAAACATGTGGCAGGAAGGAAGACCATCATCTCAGCACAGGATGAGGCCAACCTGGCTGAGTTCATTGCAAGTCTAGCAAAGTGAAGATTTCTGATGAGGAAGATGGAAGTTCAGAAGCTAGCATTTCAATTAGCAAAAGTCAATGGCCTGAAATGCTTCTCTGGGAGCAAGGGACTAGCAGGGATTCATGCAGAGACACCCCAGTCTCGACATGAGGAAGCCAGAAGCCCTCTCCACATCCTGGGCTGCTTCTTCAATCCAACTGTTATGGGGCAGTGGTTCAGGTCCTATGAGGATATCATCTCTGAGCGTGGCATCCAAGATGTACTGAGCCATTTGTGGAACTGTGACGAGACAGGGTTGCAGGATCATTTTGTGTGTGTGAGAGTGGTGTCACCAGTAGGATCTTCCTGCTTTGAGGTCAACACGAATGAGACAGAAGAGACCACCACCCTACTTGCAGGTCTCAACAGGGTGGGGGAATACGGCCCACTCACGAGTGGTGCTATGGGGCTCCCGACAACATGCTGGTCAAAGCAACGGAGACCAGGTGGATCAATGCAGATGTGTTTCCTACTAAAATAAAATATGACCCCTTCCCACATGTTCTTCTCCTGGATGGGCACAGCCCCCATGTGTTTAATTTGGAACCCTTGGAACTAATGAGAAACCATAATGCACATTTAATTTGCTTTCCTGCACACCCCACCCACATTCTACAGCCAGCAGACAGGGCCTTTTTCAGGAGTCTAAAGTACAACCAGAACCTGGAGGCCTGTATCTTCACCAGGGTGAATGATGGGCAGAAGCTGTAGAAGCCTTTGTTTCTTAGAGTGTTTTCAAAAGCATGGAAAAGTGCAGCAACAGCTTGGGAAGCCCAGGCAGGGTTTAGGGACAGTGGGATCTACCCTATGGACCCAACTTGCGTTGACAGGTCTCTGTTTTCTCCAAGCCTGACTACTGAGGAGTGGATGTTCTCCATGGATGTCGTCCATTGGACTGCAAAAAAAAGTTTACATGTCATGTCAACAAAATGTTGATGACATTGATGAATACACTGTTGTGTGTTTTGTAATGTTTTGATGATTTTTGACAAATTAATGAGTTGATGAACAGATATGAATATGTTTCAAAATATACATATATACATATACATTGATGGATTTAAGTACTGAATAAAATTACAAGTGTCCCAATATAGCTGAATTCACCCTACTTGTCTTTTGTTGTTGTTGTTGTTTATTTTGATTTTGTACTTTTCTTTTCTTGGGGTATAATTTATTTTTTTATTCTTTATTGTATATTGTCATCTTTTTTTTACTGTTTTGTGTGTTTTTTCTGCCATTATATCTGTCTCTGTACACAGAATGTGACCCTGAACTTGTTGTACTTTTGCATCAGATTTTATTAAAATCCTAATAAACAAAGCATTAAAAAAACAAATATGTTACACATTCAGATGAAACTCGAATTGTCAAGCTTTATAACAGTATCATCATTTATTGCTCTGTATTTAACATGTGCACCAAATGGACTCGGTGACCTTTTGATGCACAGCATTCAAAATATTGTCTTTTCTATTTTCTTCTCTTTGTTTTGCTATTTCTACTGTCGTATTCCCGGTGTTGTCGGGATGTGGTGGAACTTGATAACCCATCTTCCCACTCCCCTTAGAATGGGCGCCGCTGGTGTAGTGGTATCATGCAAGATTCCCATTCTTGCGACCCGGGTTCGATTCCCGGGCGGCGCACGTGTTTTTTACTCGGTTACATTTAAGGAAAAAAATAGTAAAATGTCACAATGTAGCATCTCATAGTTGGGGAAACTGTAGCAAATGACTCTGAATTTCTAAATAACCGCGCTGTGTGATATAATCTAGTATCTCTAGCTGCGCTTCCCAGATGTGTGCAGCTGTTATTTCCTCTAACGTTGCCTGATTGAGCTACAATCACGATAAGGTTAATGAGAAATTTTCTGCACCATTATACAAAGCTTCCAGTGAGTCGGTGTGTTTTCAGATTATGCATACACAGATGTGGAGGCACATCTCTGTGTGAGTGGGAGAAAGAGCGCTTGATTTTTGGCTTCATTTCAGCGCGCAGGTTGACGCTGCTGACGCCGCTCCTCCGCCATCTTCAACTTCCTATTGTTTGCATCAGACTGAGGCTGTCTGCGGTGTGTGTGAGCGCAGAGTCGGCCACAGATTTATCCTGTAATAGTAGATATAACCTTTACGTTCGCCGTCGTTCGAGCTCAGCCACAAACCATTTGTATGTCATTGAATTAAGGACCTCTCAGGACGCGACCACTAAAACCTTGATGATGGAGGACGATCAACCCAGAACCTTGTGAGTAGCAGCGGGGTCCCCGTGTATGTCCTGGAGTGCGAAAGGGCTCCGTCTAACTACAGCGCGTCCGAAATGTTTCCACGTTGTTGTTTCAGTTAAAAAACTATAAAACCTTGTAATATAGACACACATGGCCATTGTATTCTACATTATATTTTCATGTCGACACTAGCGACATTTCAAAATGCAGCAAAACTACACAGCATGCTTTGATATGGACGTGAAGTTGTGTGTTTTATCCGTATAAATAGACGGTAACTAGTCTGAAAATGAAACTGAATGGCTCGCTAATGCTAGCGTTCGTTAGCTTCCGATGCTAATCAGCCACTTGTTCTAAAACGCTCATACATTTACGCTGGGGTGATAGCTATACTCGGAAAAACAATCGTGTTTTAATATAATTGAACAGTCCTTAATTATAGCACCGCGGATGGGATGTAATTTTGTAAAGCATCGTCAGCAGCCAGCTCACTTAGCATGAGGCCCGTTTGTACCGGCTAGCGTTATCTTTAGCTAGCTGGCAGACAAGCCACGTCAACGCTCAGAGAGACGGCCCGGGACTACTCCACGAAGGGGGTGACCCCAGTCCAGTTGCGTGTGTAAAATGAACATTATCCACATTAGTATTTAGTCCACTAATGGTGTTGTTTTTGTGTTTAGTACAATGGGTTGTTGTGGGTTGTAGCTAGCCCTGTTAACTAGCCTTTGTTTGCATGCTACTTCCTGTTTGACAAAGACTCAATTCCCCCCATCTCTCTCCTTGTCTGCAGGTATGTGGGGAATCTGTCCAGGGATGTTACAGAACCCCTCATTCTGCAGGTCTTCACACAGATAGGACCCTGCAAGAGCTGTAAAATGATAGTTGATGTGAGTATCACCCCCCCCCCCCCCCCCCCCCCACCCCACCTCATGGTATATAGTCTTTTGACTGTACGAAGTAACAGTCAACAGTGGCTTGACGGTTTGTGGTGCAGCTTATTATCCGTTTGATGGTCTCAATCTACAGATATACGTTTTTGCTTTTCCTCTCCCAGTCTGTTATGTCAGGCCTAACACTCCTAAACTACTGTAGGTGGCTTTTGTCATCTGCAGTGAGTAAATTGATATCTGTGCTGTAGACTTAATGTCAGTCTTGTTTTCCCATTGACAGACAGCTGGAAATGATCCGTACTGCTTTGTGGAGTTCTATGACCACAGGCATGCTGCTGCCTCATTGGCAGCTATGAATGGAAGGAAAATAATGGGTAAGGTAAGCTATCGTATCTACAGGGTGAGTGGGGATGGGTGGGCTTCGGGTGTGGGGAATATAGGTTGTGTGCCTTTCCAAAAGAAAATAAAGTGGACTGCTAACATGCACATTCTGGTAATCAGATAATCAGATAGGGCATCCTAACCAACAAGTGGCAGCTGAAGTAACCAGGGTCCAAACTATATCTTGAGCATAACTACTACCAAAAAGTAATCGCTCTGTTGTTGAAACCAATTCTATTGCTGCCTTCCAAACATATTAATCTTGAAATATTGGAAGCTGTGATAATGACCTGAATGTATTAAGCATGTGAGATTTGGGCTTTGAGAAGATGTATATGAAAAGAACATAATTCAGGTGTCCATTGAACAGACTAATGCTTTACTGTAAATAAAATCCTCAAGATAAATGTAAGAAAAGGTTGCAAAACAACAAGTCTGAGAGGAGCTGATAAAGCCTGGTTATCAAGAACAGTGGAGCAGACCATTAACAACTTAATCTGCAACATTTAAGAGACCACAGGGCCTTATAAAAGAATATTAAAGTGGTGCTGGACGGTGTAATAATGAGTCGAGTGCTGGATTCAGTGCTAAGACAAAAACACAGCTGCCCACGACTGTGGTGTTTCGCTCAACAACCACCATGTTTAAGGTGACGTGTGAGTTGTTGGTAACCCTCCTGGTGCAATGATTCATTCATGCCCCTTTCATGGTTACTGTATTCTCTTTGGTTTTTGCAAAGTAATTCCCTTGTCCACAACAATTTGTTGTAGACATAATCTTCAGATCATAGGGTGATGAATGTATTTTACGCATATCCTAGAACCTAGAAGTAAAAATATCGTAAGGTAACTGAGATCTTTAAATTCAATAGAAGATATATTTGCTTACATTATGCTAATTGACAAACTCAGGACAGAAGTGAGGGAAAAGGCACCATAGCACAATAAATTTACAGTCTACTTAAATGTTGATTTGATCATTTTTCAGTACCTTTCAGTCAGCCTTTAAAACATACACGATTATAGTCCCAGGATTTATTGTAAATGATGTAAACATACCCCACCTGGCCTGTTCTTTCTCTGCCCCTCTCTGCAGGAAGTCAAAGTCAACTGGGCCACGACGCCAACCAGCCAAAAAAAAGACACAAGTAGTAAGTACAAGGGTTTCTCAGTGGGGATATACTGTATACTGTATCACATTGTTACACTGGAAAAATCTGATTTATTAGTACAGAAATGTTGCACATTACAGGAAAACATGGTGTTTGTTTACATTGCATGTCTGGAATGTGGTTTTGCCAAGTCGACACTCCTTTTGTTCTTCCCCTATTAACAAACTGATAAAAATTTGCATATCCAAGTAGAAACTCACAGTCTTGGAAAAAATCAAAGTTTTTAATGTAGTGTGCATTATAACATATGTCATGTCTAAAATGTGTTTTTAAATTGTTTTTATTTTTATTTAACAGATCACTTTCATGTGTTCGTTGGAGACCTCAGCCCAGAAATAACTACAGAAGACGTCAAAGCTGCCTTCGGTCCATTTGGCAGGATATCGTAAGTATCAAGCTAATTGACAAACATGATTAAATCAAGGATAGATGAAAGAAAATGATGCTGGGCTGTGGTAACGAGAAATATTATTATTCACTGTACTGCGTCATACCGATAAAACCTGTTGAGAAAAAAAACAATGGAAGAAACCTTGGGAAGTTACATTCATAGAGGGATCGCTCCGTGACATGGGATTTATGGTTTCAATTAGAGATTTCATGGAGAAACTTAAAGTGATGCATTCATGTTGTTTCTGATGTTATGCCATTGGTGTTTGTCCACAGAGATGCCCGTGTTGTGAAAGATATGGCTACAGGGAAATCTAAAGGCTATGGCTTTGTGTCTTTCTTCAACAAATGGGTAAGTAGACAAGAAACCTGACTTGCCAAATTATTGTTCTTGGTGCAACATCACATTAATACTGATGTTAATGGCGGGATTTTCATTTCCATTAAACATGCACCCTGGAAAAAAAAAAGATTCAAACAGTGTTAGACTGCAGCTCAATGGAATAACCAGATTCTCTCTTGTTTGCAGGATGCAGAGAACGCTATTCAGCAGATGGGTGGTCAGTGGTTAGGGGGCAGACAGATCCGAACTAATTGGGCCACAAGAAAGCCCCCCGCCCCAAAGACCACCTATGAAAGTGCGTTATCACAAATAAGCACATTATTTGCTTGCTTCCACTGGATGTTGGATTCATGTGTTAACAGTAGTATTGTGTCTGTCTTTTTTTCCCGGCAGATAACTCCAAGCACCTATCCTTTGATGAAGTAGTGAGTCAGTCCAGCCCCAGTAACTGCACCGTGTACTGTGGTGGAGTCAGCACAGGACTGACAGGTCAGAATACCATGGGCATTATTAATGATGCTGACGCTAGTAGTGCTAAGTACATTCAGCAAACAGCTCAAAGACTTATGATAAATAAAATGGCAAATAAGCCAATGAGCACGACTTTCAAGGATAAATCTGTCGTTATTATATATTTATCATAAATTCCCTCAAAGAGGCCAAAACCAAGAATGAATTGATTGTACCAACAAGTATTGTTTGTATCAACGTAGGTTAAACCTTTGTGCCACATAACTCAAATGATGTCCAAAAACAACTAAAAACACATACTGTTGGATTGGGTAATTTATATTCCATCATTAAAATGAACACAACCAATGTATTTCATTACTTTCAGCTTGTCAAACTAACAAAGCAGTGTAAAAACAGAAGAGCATGTTCAGTGATGTCCTTGACACAGAGGTACTCCATATTCATATTCATCACATGAAGGAATATGTTTCCCAATGCAATAGTTTGGCTCTTGGCATTTTTTTTAATAGTTTGTGGATGACAATGAAGGTCTATGGAATGGAGGCTATATCAATACTTGGTAGCAGAATTAATTCATTTGGGATTAGGGTCTTTTCAGGGGGGTTATTGTTTCTAAAGGAAAGATCAAGTAATGCCTGCATTATCTATTAGTCATTAAAAATGTTAATTTAGTTTATTCTGCTTAGAGATGTGGCCCTGTGGTTTAAACATACGACTGACAGAGAGCCGTACCAGAGGATGTTAGTATGTAATGTCTCTCGTGCAGCAAGTGTTTTTTTTTTTTCATGACACATCAGCCACATAGAAATGATATCTGATGTTCCCTTTCTGTTTGACTTTCAGAGCAACTGATGAGACAGACCTTCTCTCCTTTTGGACAAATTATGGAAATCAGAGTTTTCCCTGACAAAGGCTATTCATTTGTGAGGTATATGGAAGTTTCATATTTATGTTCCTTTTATTCTTTTTTTTTCTTTTCTTTTAAGCACGGTCAAAGTATGCTGGAGTAGTTGCCAGTGACTTAGCCATATAATCAAGGACTGACACCTGGAGTGCAGGGAAATGTAGTTCACTGCAAGGTAGGAGAGAAAACCTACAGTACTCTGGACACTGAGGACCTGGATTGAGAACCACTGATAACAAATGTTTTAAGTGATACGAGCAGCATGGATTATATTCACATGCAAGATTTTGGTCTCCTTTGTATTCTTGTGGCAGGAATAATCTTAAAGGTTAATGCAAAGTTTCCTCTATCCTATGAAAGTATCAACTTAAATTGATCTCTATGTTTCTTCAGTGAACAAGTAACACATCAAAAGACCATTCTTCCTCTTCTCACAGTTTTTTAATAGAACACATCTCCAGCAGTGGTCAGGTCACCATTGCAGAGTAAATATACATGGAATGAGGTTCAGCATTTCCTTACTGTCTCTGTTTTTGTCCAGGTTTAACTCCCATGAGTCAGCAGCCCATGCCATTGTGTCGGTGAATGGCACCGCATTAGAGGGCCACATAGTCAAATGCTACTGGGGTAAAGAGACCCCGGACATGATGAACCCAATGCAGCAGATGCCAATGCCCCAGGTAAGGAAATCATGTACTGTGAATGCTGTATATAGAAATAAAACTGAAGAAAACATAAGATGACATCTGACACTACAGTCTGTAGAACTTGAACATTAGTAGATTTAAAACGCAAACCAAGAAATGGTTCAGTTTATTTTAATGGGACATCAATAAGGAAGAGAATACTTGTATGTAATGGGATCGTTATAGAGACAGCGCAGTGGTTGGAATTGTGATACAAACACTGAAGTGCAATCAAGGCAACACAACAATTTTGATTTATAAATAAGAGAGATGCACCGATCAATTGGCCACCTATTGAAAACAGCCAGTTTTCAGCTGATCAGCCATGATGGGTGACTGGCCCCGATCAGTCTCATATATCCGATTTTTGTTTTTTGTTTTTTTTGCTGGTCAAATTCACACATGTGCTGCACAATGGTTCATGTCATGCACACAGCGGCACAGACCAACATTACAGCCACACACACGCATTAAAACTAAATGATATGAATTGCTGCAGAGACTCGCCGTCGACTGGAAACGTTTATAGCACGTCTGCTGTAGTTTTTAACTTGTTTAAATATTAATTTACCCATTTTATTTACTGGCAACATGTCGCACACCGTCACCAGGACCACCAATAGGCAGAGCTCAGATGACGGCCTGAACATGGCCTACACCCGGACCATCCTGGGTCTGCTCAGGACCCATAATTATTTAATTGACACTGACATGAATCCTGCTGTGTGTTTCAATCTGTAGAAATTTTTCTAATAAAATTTAATTTTTTAATTATTTAATTAATTTAATTAAATATTAATCTAGATATGATGACCAAATAAGTAGAACCGAGAGGAAAAAACTGTACACCTGTTGAGTGCTACAAACACTATTAAAGTGACATGAGATTTGATATTTGCTTGCTTGTGCTTTTTGATTACACTAAAAAGACATAATGTTTAGGAAATTACTGAACATTATGGGTGAAAAACAGGGTGGGAAAGTACCCACCGGGGTTTATCTGCACCACTGACAAATATTTTATCAGTATTTTACTTTAAGTTGACTTTAATGAACTTAAAAGTTCATCATGTAGTTAGAAAACCAAATACTGTGTTACATGTTTTATATGAACAATGTTTGTTTATGCTGTCAATCATAGTTCTTACAAAGAAAGAAAATGGGAATTGGCAGGTCAGACTAAAAAAAAACAAAACAGAAATTGGAATTGGCCAAGAAAATTGCAATCGGTGCATCTCTAATAAATAAACAAGACCATGTCATTTTTTATTTTACTCTGTGTCTTATGACAAAAACAGTCAACCAACAGAACTTCTAAGAGAACTTCAGAACTTCTCTCTATTTCTATTGTGGTTTTATAGCTATGCTCCCCCCAATGACACACACTTTTGTCCTGGCTGAAGTGGTGTTTTTTTAAAACACATCATCGCATCACGTGGTGGGCTGATGTTTGTCCAGTCAGTTATTCATGTAGAAGTTGTGCAACTTCTCAGCAGGAAAACACAGTCATGAAATTTCCTGGTAAAGTTATGATTGACCCTGAATGGCACTGAAAAAATAATATTCTGTACAGTGTTCTGTCTGAAATATTAATACCAGTGTATTAGTTGATGATTAAAATCAGACACTAGTGAAACCTTTAGTGAGCAATGTATTTTTGGTGGGTTGATCTGATGCCTGAAACCATACTTAAACCATTCTTTGTTGCCCCACAGCAGAACAAGATGGGCTTCCCTGCAGCCCAGCCCTATGGCCAGTGGGGCCAGTGGTACGGCAACGGGCCTCAAATCGGCCAGTATGTCCCGAATGGGTGGCAGGTCCCCACCTACGGCGTCTATGGCCAGGCCTGGAACCAGCAGGGCTTCAAGTAAGTAGCACGGTGTGCACAGGGCTCCCCTTCACCGCCTCCTCCTACTCCAGCACCACCAGAGTCCCCCATCAAGACCGGGGCAGCAAGAGCCAGCTCTGGCCACAGGAGGGAGCCATGACCTCCCTCCCCCCAACCCCACCACCTCCCTTTTTCCCCTCACCTTGCTCATCTTGAGAAGATTGAGGGCAAAAACAGCACACACATACACACCAAACAATCTGAACTTTAATTTTGTTGTTGATCATGTTTCAGTGTGCACAGCACATTCTGATAATTGAAGGGTTTTGTTCCAAAATGGCATCTCTGATCTGTTTTTGTCACATGAATTCTAGCTCATAATAGTTCAAAACTGTCAGCCGTTCCAAAAATAATTGTTATAAAACTGCCTTAAACTAGCAAAAAGCTTACTTTTGAATTTCAATGGACTTGCAGATTAATTATTACATATAAAGTCTAAAAGCCCAGATCTCAGCTTCTCACTCACTGTCCTCACTCAGAGGTAGTTTGTTGATGAAGAATGCATTTCCCTTTTGTCCCACTGTGTGTAAGGACTGTGTTCTTTAAGTTGTTTTTGTATGTCAACATTCATGTGATAGCTTTTTACATTATTTTCATTTTGGTTTCAATGATCTATTTTTACAAGGACCTGAAGATTTGATCTGTATATGAATGTCAGTCGGACATGTTAAATATCATTTGTAGGTTGTTATCCAATTTTGTTTTTATTTAGACAGCCTATGTGTAGTGGCGTTTTGTGCACCCAAGAAAAATAAAGGAAAGGCCATATGTTGTTGACCGTCTAACATTCTTGGTGAACAGCTGTATAAATAGGCTGAAGGTGTGAGGTAGATGTAACTGAAAGCAGTGATGGTGTGTTTGATTGTCAAATGTACAGTAAATGCACAATTCTTAAGACAGAGGCCAGGCCTCTCTTGACTTGAAATTTGAAGATAAACTTACCTGTATAAGCTGTCAATCTCCACACTGAACTTAGAATTTTCTTTTACTACGTGAATGATAAAGGCCTTAACATACATCATGTGAATTAGGTTACTTCTTTGCTATACTTTGTGGCCAAATGTAGAAATGTTGGAAGAGAAGTGAAGATAATCCACTCTGTTCTTTACAGTGCGGCTTATCTCTGTAGGCTTGCTACAGTTGGGGGTGGGGTTAGAAAGGAATATTTAGCTTGCTGCGCTTAGCCTGTATGCTCTTTGTCTGCTTGTCCACCCATGTTTAATCAAATTACACTTACCTTTGGCCCCCTCCCGAGATCCCTCCACTTTCTGTTTTTTTCCCTTGTTTTTTGCTAGCTTGATTTTTGCCCAGCCTGCCTTACCCTCACAACTTCTGATAACTTGCCTTCTTGTTCTCATTCTAGCCTGTCCAGATTCTAGTAGCTCTAATATATACCGTCCCTTTGGCTCCCTTTCGCCTTGTCTCTTCTAACCTGCTGGCATTTTGTCTTTCTGTCTCTCTCTCCCTCTCCCTCTCTCTCTGTCTCTCTCTCTCTCTCTCTCTCTCTCTCTCTCTGTCTGTCTCTCTCTCCCCCTCTCTCTCTCCCTCTCTCTCTCTTTACCTTGTTTTTTGCAGTCACTTACCGGCCAGTGCTGGGTGGACTGGCATGAGCGCCATCAGTAACGGTGGGGTTATGGAGCCTACACAGGGATTGAATGGGAGTATGCTAGCCAACCAGCCCGGTATGGGAGCCGCAGGATACCCCACACACTGATAAGGGGGCAGGGTGGGAGATTTGTCAACCATCAGCCTCTTATTGGCTGTAAGGTGCCCTGCGGGGCTGTGTAACACCGCCTCCACTTGTGGCAGGACTAAGACTTTTACTGGGATGTGGAACCTAATGGGAAGGTTGTCTATAGGAGATGTAAATGGGATTTCATTGGGGGGGGTTGAGGTAACGGGAGCCAGGGAGGAGCGATTTGACCCACACAGGTATTTACACCCTTTGTGGTAGCCAAGACTGGCCATGAACCAGGGCTCTTACCATTTTTAAGTTAACTGTAAATGAGTATAAAACTGTAAAGGAGAAACTTTTGGATTTTTTTTTTGTCAGGTTTTACAAATTGCTTCCATTTTCACATCTTTCCTCTCCGAAAGACACTGAGAGGTTTGTCATTTTTTTTAAAGAAACTGTTAAAGTCTGAGTCGTGCTAAGTTATGAACCTTAGATATTATTTGAGGAATGGAAATCTGTTTAATTTGTTCTCATTCTCTCTTGGATTAAAATCAATTGCAGGGATTGTTGCCACTGCTGTTTCTCTGTAAGGGCAGATAAATATTGCACAGTTTTTCCTCTCTTGTACTGGGACAAATTTGACAACCAAGAGTGTTTCCTTTTTTTTTTTTTTTTTTTTTTTTTGGGCATTCCATTTCTCCTTCATATCTTTCGGACAACCTGCAAATCTTTTCGCCACGTGTAAATAACCATTCATTCATTTGAAACGATGTAAGTAAAATGCTACTGTTAACTGTGGGTGCTTGCTTTCTTTTTTGTTTTGATAACTCAACAGTTAACTCCAACATTGTACGTAGCAGAGTGGCACTATTTAATGTGACACTGGCACAGTGCAACACACATGATTCTTCCATGCAGGGATAAGACAGCATTGCCATGCAGTGCATACTTAAAATTTAACACACTTCAAATGTTAAAGGGTGAACATGTTTGACACTTCTGATGTTTTTTAAATATCTATTGAAACGCCAGTATTTTATATCAAACATCTGAGTGGATTCAACCTTTACACTTGCTCTTTTTGCCAGAGAAATGGGGAGGCCTACAATGTAACTGTTGCCTTATAGAGCTGGTTTCTTTTAGCTGACAAGATACTCTTTTTAATTAGGCAGTGCCTACAGACATTTTCAGACCCTTTTGTTTAGAAAGGTGTTAGCCCTGAGAACTGATGACTCTGCTACTGTAATCAATGTTTTCTTGCTTTGTCCAATTAAAATGCTAATGCACATAAACCACAATATGTGTTGGTTTTCATTTTTGTTATGGATGGGTTATTCTGCAGAGCCTCGATGGAGTTTTTACTCAAAAACTACATTTTATTGTAAGACTTATTTTTTACTTTTGAGAGCGGTAGGGTAAGTACATCACGTGCAGCCATCTCGAAAGTTGATTGTGGTTGTACAAGTTCTGAAGCCACCTGACCTGTTTACTGTTACTCAAGCTGTAACGGCTTTATTTTATAAGACCGGCTTTCATCTTACAAGTAGCCTTCTTACTCTGTCAATGTGCACTTCAACATTAGAGATAATTTACAAAGTGTAGAAATCTGGATGTTTTACATGCTGATTAACTGTTTCACTACTAGTGTTACCTGCACAGACATATTTGTTATGAAGAAAAGCCTCAAGCATATGGCCTATAGCTGGGCCATATTGTGTAGATATTGTCCTTCCTATTTATTGTTGGCTGGAAGATTTTGTATATGTTAAAGACACAAAGATATT
Organism: Thunnus thynnus; assembly: GCF_963924715.1. Taxonomy (NCBI): domain Eukaryota; kingdom Metazoa; phylum Chordata; class Actinopteri; order Scombriformes; family Scombridae; genus Thunnus; species Thunnus thynnus. The sequence goes on from NC_089518.1 coordinate 10,537,450, forward strand.
ATCAGACTGAGGTGGAAAGTTTTTATTTGGTGGCAGAACATTAAAGCTAGGGTAGGTGATGTATTTAGAAGCATTTTTTGTTACATTTGTTGAAATTCTCTGCACACCCTGACAGCAAACAATAAATCAAATGCTCTGATAATAAAAAGAAAAAAAGTTTGGTATCTCTGGCTGGCGCAGGCCTGTAATAAGTCCGTCCAATCAGTTTATTCGGGCAGGTGGAGCTACCTACCTGTCCATCTACGCGCCCTGTCCGAGCACTTACTGTGCATGACACAAAGTTTGGAGACCAGCGAGCACCAGGATACCGACCAATGGGAAGTGACGGGACTGCATGAATTGCAGAAGGGGAGAGAAAAAACATGGAATATCAACAGAAAGCAGAATGAAAAGCAACATGTGATCATTGGAGTATTGCCTGTATTACAGGTGAATCTGAACAGCACATAATCTTATCAACAACACTGGAGCAAAAGACTCACTGAACTCAGCTGCCAGAAGATATCAATGAACTGAAACAGTAGTCTGTGAGTAGTTCAAACAAGTAAGAGGAGGTCCTGTTTACCGTTTCCTGTTTACTAAAGGTTGTTGTGCCTTGAGAGGAAGTTGTGTGTGTGTGTGAGTGAGAGTGCGCAGTAGTAGACACTGCTGTGTTGTGTATGGAAGAGGCGGGGCGGGGGACACTGCCTACTCCAGCTTTAACAGAGGAAAGAGGAACAGTATGACTGACAAAAGAGAAAGTGAGAAATGGCATGAAGAGGAACTTCAAGACAGTATGTTGTAACAAAAAATGAATGTTAGAACTTGTAAGTGCTTCCACTGACATAAAGAGACAGGCCTACACAGCCCGCTGCAGGATTTTACCAATAACATTAATGATGGCTGCATGCAAATGTGTCGGTACATCATGGCAGTGAGCCAGCATTGCACAATACCAGGAACCTGAAACTGCAGCACCTGAATGGAATGCAGATGTAATTGTTGATATTAATTACACCTGTGCTTTTCCTGCTATGACATGTCAAATTTCTTGAAAATGGTCTTTTATAAATGGTGGTTGTATTTTAAGCAGTTTAATACCTCAGATTTGGTCTAAAATGGTGAAAGGGAAAGTTATGAACATTTCAAAAGAAAAACACGCGCTGTATGAATGTTGGAATATAAAATGCAAACCTGACTGAATGTATTAATATTTATTGGTTGTGGCTACTAATTATGAGGTAATGACATTTAAGCAGCATTATTTAGCAAGTCAACTGATAAAGAATTACAGAAAGTTCACATTTATACTATTTTATTTGTTTGTTTATTTTGTTTTTCAACTGTTGCCTGAAATTTGGAGCTCAGGCTAATACAAGCAAGGTGTCAAAGGATTATTCATCACCGGCACCAAATTATGGAAACCCCCCCCAATCCCAATCTATTAAAACCTCCTTATCTAATTTTTGAGGGAAAAATGGAGCAATACCTTTTGCTATCTTCATAGTATTACAATTACTTCTGCTTGATCTTCACACAAGCATTCATTACATTCATATCTGTACTCCCTTAATCTTTTGCCATACTTCACTGATACAGTAGAGTGGTTTGTATCCCTGCGGTTACACTCTTCACAGGTCATCATGAATCATGAATCAGTGGAATCATCATGACATTTTTAATCTTATAAAAAGGTTCAAAACTACTTTTAAGTTTATTCCACTGGTCAACACATGCATGTGAACAGTGAGGTCACTCATGTGCCAGACCACCGGTTTGTCCAGCTAGTATCATGTACTATATGAGAGCATCCAGACAACCATCCACCTTAATATAAATTATGACAAAAGGTAACAAGGGTTTCAGTTTTTCCTTTTTTTTGTTGGTCTTTTAGGTTTAACTTAAACACTTCCTTGTAATATTGGTATACACACTAGTGATAAGATGCAGTGCAGTGATGGCGGGCTTGTGCAGTAGATGGCGCCCTCAGTCCATGTTTCCTGCATGGTGAAGTGGAGCAGGTGGCAGACTTTGCTGTAATTTTGCACATTGTCACTCAGCCCTTCAGCCAGAATGTCAGGATGTTAAATGACTAATCAGGTGTGTTTTTGAGCACGCAGTACTGTGTATGTGTGAACAAATGTCATACATTTTTTTCACGCAATTTTTTTATTTTGTGGGTCTTCTCAGTGTGAATTGACACACTTTTGCCGCCTTTTCCTTATTTCTTTCAGAAATATACAACAAACACTGTGTATACTGTGTGTTGCCTGGCTGCAATAACAGGCAGCAAGAGCTGAGAGGCTGATAAATGGTTTGTCTCTTCACAGCTGCTCAGCCAGGACCCGACTGAGCTTAATGGACGGGGAGAGAGAGAGAGAGAGAGAGAGATGTCAGGAGATGAGTTAGTGAGCAGATTACAGCTGAAATCAATCAAAACAGCCATGCTAGCTTTCTCTGTTTGTCTGTCCTGCTTCGTTTCTCTCATCTTTTATACTTCCGTTAAAGTTACGTCTTTCCTCTGAATGATATTCTTGTCATGGTTAAAAGTCCACGCTTGCACAGATAATATAGGCTCAGATAAACACTGAGGAAGAGTTACATTGCCAATCTTACAAATTATGCCAACTAGTCAACTACTGTTTATTAAGGGGTCATTCCCACTCTGACAGAAGTGAGGTGTAAAATGTGGATCAGTTTTTACAAAAAGTAGGTTTGTAATAATTTTTCAAATGATAATTGTTAGCTGATCAATGCTGAATTACTCAATTCATTTTGTCTGTTTCTTATTTTCTTTTTAAAAAAAAAATCAGTTCATGATCTTTGTATTGTTGTTTTATTTGGGAGGAGGTCCACCATATCAACCTATGGCTTCTTGACATCTCCTGGCACATCTGTTTAACAATGGTTACCTATCTCTAAGATGTTAATAAATCAATAAATAAAATAAGAATGGAAGACAAAATTTTCTGTGCAATGTGCTAGTTTTAATACTTTTCACTATATACCGGAAATTATTGCGGTTCCACTGTCACGCCAGTTATTTAAGTCTATTTCTGATAGGTGGTGATTTATGGTATTTTCTTTTTCCTGTTCCTTTCCTTTCATGCTTCCATTGTTTATCCAGACCAGTGACCTTATCTTTTTGTTTAATCTGGTTTAAACGCCGTAATTAAATGTAAATATATGAATCTGCCTGATTGAATATATTGAATACTTCTTCAGTGTGGGAAAACATCTAACACTTCTCCCATATGTCTACTTGCACTGTGACTTTCAATGGTGTCAGTTATAGTAATGATGGATGTCAGTCCACAAGAGTTTTCAGGCCCTGTTCAGCTTGAGATGCACACACGATCAGTTTCAGCTGTAAGACATAAGCTTATCTGGTGTATTTTTAAAGTGAGACTATATAACTTTGCAAGAGGAAATAACTCCTCTTACGAATGAAAAATTGAATTCACAAGCAATAAAACACACCCTCGGATCTAGTCAGTACACTCTACTACAGTCTTACAGTCTTACAGCTGAAATACACCAGGCACGAACGTGATGCATCACATAGGTGGGGCGGAGCGGGGTTTTCTACCACAGAAACAGATTGGAAATGTAATAGTAACAATGATTGAAATTAGTTATTTGAAGGTATATAAACTGCTTTGGTCATGCTATGTTTTAAACAGACCAGTCCAGTTATGTGCTGTTGTTAATAAGCACACTGTCTGCACAATTTTGAGAGATGGGGGAACACATCTGCAGTAAGTGATAGGCCCATGCATTGGCCCCGTCACCCCGTGGTTCTGGATCGTGGGAAACTGCTGGATCACGGTGTGTGTGTGTATTTCAGGTGGCTGACTGAGTACTGTATAAAGTGTGCTGAAGCAGAAACAAAAGAGCTGAGGAATATGTTGAGGGCTTGAGGGACACGAGGTGCCCTGTGAATTGTTTGAGTGAACAGCGTCTGTGTGTGTTTGTCTGTGTTCCCATGCAAGTGACAGCTTGCGGCAGTGGCTGACAGCAAATAAACATGTTCCAGTAATTAACCTTGACAGGCCCAATGTGGTGCCAACAGCAGACACCTGCTAATGACACAATTAATCCATAATTAAGGCATTCTGTCACACCACACTTGCACACATACACAGTCACTGAACATTGTGTGTGTATGTTGGAGAGTTTGGTGCACATCTGTGCAGGCAAATACAGTGCACACTAAAAAAACATAAAAGTCATATTGATGATAATACTTTGCTTTAAAGGCTTACAGACAAAGCTTAAGCTGCTCTCACAAAATATAACTTGAGTGACATAAAGCAAAATCCACAGCAATAAAAAGTATAGCAATGTAATGGACAACTACTGTTTAAATACCTGTTAACTAATATGGACAGCAGGCAAACAAATATGTATTCTTTTAAGAAGGTACTTCTACTAAATGCAGGTTTTTTGCTGAATCTGTTTTAACTGTAAGATGTTAAACACCACATTATGGTTTGTCAAAAAATGCCCCAACTCACTGTTGGAAAAAGGAAGCGAACAGTGGTCTCCTGCAGCTAAGTCCACTTTTTGCCACTTTTTCCCTTTTTTGCCATCTAACTATCTAGAGACATCCACCCAAGAGCCCCCTCCTAAGAAGGAAGTCACCTTATATAGATGTCATCTGAACTGTGTCACTTCTCCGGGTAGTAATTACTACGGCTGCTAGATGGCGTCTGTCAATCAAACGTGACTATAGGTTGATTTTGGCGACTGACTTTACGACCTATAGGGTCATTTTTCTTGGGAGGACAGGCTCCTCTGTATTACAGCGTGGATTGACACCAGCTTTTGCACTACAAGCTGGCAGCAGAGAGATATGAAGGTTTCCGTTATGAGCCAGGGACATGTATAACTGAACTGAACTGGGTGATGTACATCTGGCGTAAAGAGAGCTAAAGTTCTAGTTTTTCACTGAGAGGACAATTGAGCTGATGTTTACACTTGCTGAGGTCAACAGTGTAAGTTCCCTCGTATCCCCATTATGCTGCATGATTTGCACATAAAAGTGCAACCTTTTAAGCCTTTTTAAGATGCTTGTATTTTGCAAGAGTGAGTTTTGATTGTATTCTCTGTTTTGTGGTTCATTTAATCAGCTGCTAGGAAATTTCTTTGCATTTTCTTTGAAATTGTATGCTGCTTTCTGTTTTTTTTTTAATTAAAAGATAAGGCTAGCATTATTCTACATTTTTCTTATTGTCAGTGAATCCCATGTTATGACCAAACACAACAATAAACTAGTCTGTTGCTCTATACTTTCTGACTTCCTCACTCTGTCTGTAGAAGCCCATTGGTTCCCACTGAAGATTTAAATCTTTTAAACAAGTCAAACATATATAACCTCATTAAACAAAAAAGGTTCAGTAATTTTCTAAAACTGCTGTTGTTTTTAGCAAATATTACTCAATCAGGTATGAACAGTGAAATTGTCGGGACTATTTTCAGCTGCGGATCAATAAAAAATGATGAAGAAGTAGCAATTTATCCAGGACTGTCTTCTTTGTTGTGCTGTTTGAAGTGACCAGTTAGTGCAAGTCTGAGGCTAATACTGTATATGCAAGCTAAGCTGAAAGCAGATGAGCAGAAGCTGCAGATATATTAAAAAGAAAAAAAGCAAGCAGAAAAAAGCAACTTCCTCAATCACTTTATTTCCTATGTCTCTCTGGGCCCACTTTGTACTGTTTTGGTCGCCAGATTGAATTCTATCTGGATGCAGCACTGGCACCTTAATCCCTCTAGTGGTGCAGCCAGGTAACCTATTTATTTCTCTTTATAGCACTGGTCTGCTGAGTAAATGCTGACCATGTCTGACTGAAAGCAATTTCTATCTTGTTTCTTGATCTTTATACTGAGGATAAAAATACAAATGCATAAATCTATCCATGCTATATCTCAAGTCGATTACATCATGTCACCACTTATATTCAGTGTTCCCGCAAAGGTGATTGGTGACCTACAATATGGCTATTTATCACACTGACCAAATAATGATGATAATAATATGATATCAGTCAACAGGTAATGCTTTGTATGTCCCAGTTGTATATTTGATATTGGCTAGTATGAAAGTTTTTGTGGTAGATTATATTAGTCAGAGAAACTCTGCCCAGGTGTAGTTTTTAGTGAATTTATCCTGCTTAATATTCCAGCACAATCTATTCAGCACACCCCGAGGACATTTATTAGTGTTATACAATACATCCAGTTTAAATATTAAAGATTTACTTCTGCTACTAACTTTAAATAATCTAGTACGCGATTTTAAAATAAAAAATAACATGCATACTCCAAAGAGGTTACATGAAAACAGAAAAGACACATTTGTACCTGTTAAGCATTATTTGCATTTGTACTCATAACAATGTTTCCATTTAGTTTGTTAAATTTGTATTTGTGTGTGTATCTGTGTGTGTGTGCCTGTGTGGCAGGTGTATTTTAGTATTGGTCAGAGAACTGGGATAAGCCTGGTGTGAAGTGCATGGGGACTGTGATAATATTCCCAAATAAAGCCCTGCATGGACATTCTTATATAGAGTTTATACTAGATATGCTGTACTATAAATGCTGTTACATTCTTTCCCATTTTAGACTGGGAGTAATTGTCCTATAACTGGGAGCCCCAGTCATAATACATTTACTGTTGCTCAAATCTAGTTTAAGAAAGAGGTTGACAATACCAGGCAAAATCCTCTTATCCTCAAAGAACCCGGTTCACACACATTCTGGGGCTTAACTGATAATCGTTTTTGGCTTTTGAAGAGCAAATTTATACCATCATAGGACATTAAAGGAGCACTCCAGCGATTTAGTATTGCACTTTCATAAATTTGGGATATTTTAGAGAGACAGATTCTAAAAAAGAAGTATCAAAATTGGTGCAGCAGAGGCCGAAATATTTGGATTTTTAATCCTAAGCATTGGTCAAGCTCCAAAAAAGCAGGATCCTACATTTCCCATAATGCAACTCAATAACATACTTCATTATACCCTCCTTGGTAAATGCCCATGTGTTTCAAACCTCACTACCTCATTTTGTAAAGGAGGCTTTTTAAAAAAATCTGAAGTGTCAAGCCCAACCTGGGATAACACAGAGACTTATTCTATCAGACTTGACAAAACTCCCCCAGTGGCTTATAACAGGGGTTCTCAACCCTTGTAACTCAAGGTCCACTTCTGATTGTTAAAAAATTTCTGAGGACCACTTTCCCAAATAACAAAAAAACTAGGCTGTACACTGTCGCTGTAATGACCAAAATAAATACTCTTCTTACCTTCAGTGAAGCACTTGGACTTGCTTCTGGGAAATAATGAGATCTAGTTGTGGTGGGATGGGTGAGAGGCTGACATGCAGAGTAGAGTTCCAAGTTGCTTTCAGTTTGTTCCTTGCCTTTGATTTTGTGACAGTCACAATGGAAAACTGACTCACATAAATGTGAGTTTTGACAGAGAGAGATATTGACTGGCAGTCAGTATCCAGAATGAAGCAAGGTCAACTTGTGTGAGCTGAAGCTTCAGGCTGCTGTCTGCTGATAGTTCCATCAGTTCATTTTCCAACACAGTGGATAGAGCCATGTCTTCTGAAGCAGGATCCACAGAGATAGCTAGCAAGCTAACAGTCGCAAAACATGTTTGTCTCTGCCTAATGATGAGTTGTTATTGGCGTGGTGATGTTAAAATATAGCTGGTCATTGAAATTATGCATTTTAATTAGACATTATTTATGTGTATACTTGAGCACATTTAGATATAAAAAAACTAGCTTTGTAAACTTTGTAATTTACCAGGAAAAAATATTTTAACCATTTGGCAGTACCACTGCCTCCACGGCCCACTAGATGGCGCTCTGAGGCCCCCCAGTGGGCTGCAGCCCACTGGTTGAGAATGGCTGGCTTATAACATGTTGTACAAATTTTTTTCACAGGCTAAGTAGTACTCTTAAAAATCGCATGAGTGCCCCTTTAAAAATCTCAAATTTTCACCAAACGATCAAATTAGTAAGTAGTTCTGTGAACTATCCAGAGTATCGAGTGACACTGTTTTTGGGACTTTGAATAGTTTAGATACCATTTTTCAATGCTGTGAGCGCCACAAATTTAATTGTGTTGTCGTCCATTGTTTAGGGGTGGAAGCAGACAGTGTAGAGACTGATATCTTAAAACTTGGACAAATAAAACTATCTGCATGGTTATGTTACTCAAAAAGAAAGTCTGAAAATATATGTTTTGTAATTTGGGTAAACTGACCCAGCCAGACTAATGAAACTGGGCCAAAAGCTCTTTAAAGCAGAGTGAGGAAGGTGTCATTGCAGGTCTTACAGTCTGTCAAGTCTGTTGAATAATACAAGGAGATCATACATTTATCATATATGACCGGCTGATATCCTGTTCTTCATGAAATACCAACACTGGCCTGACTTTGAGTTAACCGTTATATCAGTCCAACTGTACTGACGCTACACAAACTTTACAGTGCCAACTCTTGTTTAGAGCTCTGCTGCCCTGTTTATAACTTTGACAGCTTTTTTATGTACTTTGTATACAGCTTCAGCAGCAAGTCAGATTCCTGGCATGTGTAAATAGACTTACAGGTGATTTTGTGGCTGTCAGGGTGTTCGCCAGACAGTCATGACTGATTTATAGGCAGCACGTCAAACACAACCTGAATAATCCAGCAGGCAAATAAAGATGAAACTGTTCTCTCAGTTACACTCCAGCTGCAACTGCTTCCAAAGTAAACACAGACATGCAGGCACACACACACACACAATAGTACATCTACTTGCAGAAAAGCGATATACAGGTCAAGACAGTTGTGTGTTAAAAATCTGGTTGAAATGTGTGTTTTTATATAGGGGTGTATTTGTGTTTGTGTCTTTGCAGCTGTTTGTGTTTGTGTACATGTGTGTGAACTATTCACCCACCTTGTGTTTGTGTGTGTGTGTGTGTATCTGTCAGGGTGTGTCAGGCTCAGCGCTGACAGGTGTGTGTCACCTCATCATTCAAGATGTCGGCGCCGCCGACGGGCAGGAGGAGACGAGACGGCGATGAAGGACACTGGTTGGCTGTCGCTCAGCCCGAGCCACTTCCTGTGCGTATAAACGCACTGTTTAGAGCCAGTCTTGGAGAAGTCCTATGTAGGACAAAGGCAGCCTGCGGCTAACTCCCCCCCCCCCATTACCACTGTCTGTAACGCTCCAAATAAGAAAAAAAAAAACCCATCTGACTTGACTCATCGCTCATCACCAGCACAGAGACTAAGAGAGAGCTCCATGGATCAAAGACTAGATGTCACATCCCCTCCCTTTCCTTAAATTCATCCAAAAAAGCAAGAGCCGGGGCTGTATGTATGTGTCTTGGAAGGGTGCAGCTTGCCAAGCTCCTCAACTTGAAGCGTGTGTTTATGTACTTTGTCACTCAGGAAAATGAGATGTGTAAATCCAAATGTCAGCGAAGAAGAGGAGATTTCTGACAGCGCTGTGCATCATGTTCCAGTTTTTTCCCCCCTGCCTTTTCTCCTTCTCCCCTTCACTTTTGGCCTGCTGGACGCACTGCTGACAGCTTCGTGGCTGACAGAGAGAGAAGAGAGAAGATCTGAACACTCATAGAAAGAAAAAGGAAAAGGGAGGAATGATGGTAGATGATGTTTTTTGAATGTATACACATACACACATACACACAAACACACACACACACACACACACACACACACACACACACACACACACACACACAAAGGGAACCATATAACAGCCAAGGTCAATGCTGCATGTCTGACTGTCTGTGTTTGACAGCATATACTTAGTTCTTATGGATGGTGTGTGTGCGAGTGTGTGTGTGTGTGTGTGTGCAGATGCTTTCAAGTACAAAATGAACCGAGGCCTCTGCAGTATTCGGGTGACACAGTAATGGAGGGTAGGATATGTATGTGGATTGTGTGTGTGTGCCTGTCGCCAGCGTTCAGTGACTCTGCCATTCAGTGGTACATACACAGGGTTGACAGCTCCCGCTTAAATGTGTCACTCGACATTACCCATAAACCACCACCAGAGAGAGAGAGAGAGGGGAAGGGTGGGTGGAGTGGAGGATGGGGTGGTAGATATGTGTGTATGTGTGTCACTGGCAAGGAAACAGAAATAGAAAGGAATGGGTTGTCTTTTTTTTCTTTTTAGTTTTATCTGCCATTAGCCAAATGCTGCTGTTCAATTCTGGGTTGTCTACTCCACTGGACCTCAAATTTAGGGTTGGAGGCACCCAAGGGCCCTTAAGGTAGGTCCTGCACCCACTCATGGAAAATGAGAAACAGTTACTTTCACTTTTTTATATTCCCTTTCTCAGTGAAAAGCAGTCTTGTACAATGCTGCCACTCAACTAGAACTTGCCAGGAAGCCACCTGAAAAGAGTTTAGATGTCAGAAATGATTTATACAGAATGATTGTGCTGCATTGACAGTAATTCTAGAAGGAATCACTGAATCTAAATACAATACAAATGCAGGGCTATAGTTTAAAGGTGCATTATGTACCACTGCAAAGATCAGTGTCATTGTAAAAGGAATTGTGTATCACAATTGTGTATTTGTGTCCCTTCCTGTACTCTAGGATAGTTAAATGAAGTAGGAGGAGATATCCAAAGTTTCCAGAAGTAAAAGTCCTGTTCAATTTCTGTGTAGACTAGTTTAGATGACTGACAGTTGAGGCACTTTTGAGGCTTGGATAGACATCATGAAACTAAATTATCAGTACAACAAATAGCCTACATTAGAAAATATGTTTTTTTTTTTTATTACAAAGTCAAAGATACAAGCCTGTGTGAATAAAAAGGTAATTAGAGATGTTAACTCTCACTGTACAATTTCCAAGTTCCAATATAGTAAGAAGCATCCAATCACTGGGCTTGAAATTCTGTTACATGTTCTGCTAACAACGAGCAGAAGCTAAAGATGACATTTCTTAGATAACTATGAACACAATCTGCAGCTTAAATTAATTTTCTTTTGGATTCTGGTTCAATTGTGGAGGAATTCAGAAACTAACATTATAACTAAGAATGTTGAAACAAATGAAAACTGAAGGGTATAACATAAGCCTGTAATATTATATTATTATTATATATATATGCAGGAGACTCTTGTTTCTTGAGCAAGAGTATATAATTACAAGAAAGATTAAAGCAGGAATTTAAATTGGGGGAAGCACTTCTGGAACCAGCAGCTTCTTCCACTTCACAACTCTATAGAAACTATAGACATCAGCAATGTAATGTATTATTTTGCTACACCAATGTCACGCAAAGCAAGAGCAAATGTATGTTCAGATGGTTGCTTTTTCTGTGCTCAAGATGGGTTTAAATGTTTTCCCAACGCTATATCACAGCCGTCAGAAACAGCATGACCCTTCGTTTTTTTAACAGATGGAAGTCACTAAATGCTAACAATCATATCTGCTAACAATGAGATTTGTTAGTATTCTGAGACATCAAGAGAAAGATCCCGCAGCACTTTGTTTTGGCTTCTTCTTCACTCTTCTTATCTTCTTTTTTATGTTTGTTTGTTTTCTTTTTGGTTCTCGTGACAGAGATAGGCATGTTGGAGTTGATTCCATCTGGCAAGTTCTTCCACCATCTGCCATTTTCACAAACTTGATCTGTTTGTGGAGGAAGAACAGCACCTTCTTTTTGTTTTGTGCAGTTCTGCAGTGTTCCCCTAAAACGCTGACACAATAGCACATACTGCTAAATGGGATCTAAAGACTGATGGAGGCTGCTTGTTTTCCCCAGTAAAGGTCTTGGTTGCATATGGTAATTAAGCTTATTCCTCAACATCAATGCAATGATGACTTGCTAATGTTAAAGTGATATATGTGCAATGCATTTGGACTGAGGGTCCTCCAGGTGAAAATGTACCTGGTCTACTCTACTGTACTGTCTCTTGGACACATATTGATTGTTAGAGTAGTAGTAGAAGGGTAAATTTCACCTACTATTGTTGACTGTGAACAAAAAAGGTTTCTTTCTTGCTCTGTTTATGCTTGTTATGGTAAATTGACACATACAGTAGGTGTTTGGCTGTGTAAAGCGGTCAGATCAAGCTGGATTATGGGAGTTAAGGGCCACATGTCAAAACATGTCTTTCAGTCTGCCCTGGGGCGCCATAACAACAACCCCCATCCCTCAAAAATTCAACCACCACCATTCTCCTCATGTCACTCAGTCCCTATCTGAGGGCACAATCAACTCTCTCAGCTCCATTTCCTGCCAATGTGCGTACTGATGGGACACACACAAACACACACACGTATGTATGCACACTCAGAGACACAAAAGGTAATATCAGTTACTGGCAGTGCCTCGATACATGCAGAAACTAGCATGAAGTGTGACAGCGTTGTGTGGTGCCTGAAGTGTGTTTGTGTGTGTCAGTCAACAAGAAGATCGCATGGGTTTCTCACATATTGAATCAGTTAAGATAATCTTCACTGTCAGTGTTCTGAGGTGTCTCGTGTTTGGTCACATATCTGGATTTATGAACCATTTTTTAGATGAATTTATACTTTATCGGGCATTTCATTGTCTTTTGTATTTGTTGTACGGAAGTTTATCTTGTGTGCTAAGTCTTATACCCTAATTTCTGTACCCGACATCCTATATCCAAAGTTCCACATCATATGTTATGCTCTACTCTACATCCTTCATGTTATACATAATACTTAATTTCCTATGGTGTATTTCTGTTGTTCTATATCCCACAACTTAGCATCTGAGGTTTCACACCCTACATCACATGTCTTGTACCACCTAGATGCACAAATCAACCATCATATGGAGTGACTTGAGTTGAAGCAATACTGACATATTGCCTCATGATTTCTTTAATGTAAGTTATTGACCAAAGGGACAAGTCTGAGTACCTAAATATAATTCTGTTAATCCATTTTTTTCACACATAATAAATGGGAAGAAATGTTATGTTTTGTTATCCAACCTGTACTAAATTCATAACAAAATGTGAGCTTTTCATACTGCGGTGCATACTGAATTTTGTGTACTGATTTACCCTGCAGATATATATATATATATATGTATATATGTTAGCAGACACTTAGAGGACAGGGTAAAGAAGTGAATTTGTGACAGTTGTTTGTTCTTCAGATTCTCTCACTTCTGTCTTTGCTGTTCTCCATCAAGTTTAGCTTGGCAACTCCTTTCAGCCCCTCAGGCAAAAACACTGCAGACGCCACCAGACACCAGATTTTCTCCACTCCACTCCAGGGGAAGGATGAGGGTGCTTTGCATATTCTTTTTACTTAGCTGAACTTCTGTTTTGGCTTTGCAGCAGTCATTATAAGTAGTTCAGTAAAAATCAGTATTCTGTCCAAGGCTGCCAATTCTCATGAGGGCCCCACAGTGAAATTTTGATCCTTGATTACATAAATTACAAAGGCAGGATGTTGTAGACCCAGTTGGTATAGGGGAAAATGTGTAAACTGTTTTTTGTGTAGCTCAAAGGGTGAAACGGGTCCACTGGAGGTCAATGGGTAGAGCATGTCAGTAACACTGCCAGGGGTCAAGAGATCAACTCTCACTTGGCCAGCCACATTAAAAATGTATGCATTCATAGTACTGGGAGGCCCTTTGGATAAAAATGGCAGCTATTATGTTTCTATTTCACATCCTGTCCTTGATTTAACTGAGAGAGAAAAAAAGATACTTTAAGAGGCAATATTTCAACTTCCATCATGACAGATGGCAGACAGAAAAGAAGGAGAGGACTAGCGGAAGGAGATAAAATTGATGGACGGCATGTTAAGTGGATATTTTACTCCAGTGTAACTGTGTCGTGATGGGGAGGATTATGATGTGACACACAGCAGCTTGGTAGGCCTAAAGCCATTGATTGACACATGTCAGTGATATTTGTAAAGGCTCAACCAATAGAAGTCAGATAAGTCAATCAGGCTGAGTGAAACAACATGTGTCTGACATTGTCGGCTATGAATTTTACATGAACCCACTGCTGCAGTGCTGCATATGCCCAGGGGCAGGTCGGTAGGGGGGTGGGGCACAGTTGGGGTACCAGCTGTTACTGAATTTGATTGGCTGTCCCTGGTGCTCCTCCCCTCACATATAGTATTCTGAACATGTTTGCTAATTGGCTTGTGATTAATAATGAGGAAAGCACACGTAGCACAATCAGTAAAGCCAGTAAATTAAGAGAAAGCTACACTGGATGATATAATGAACCAAACATTTAAAGGGCCCTTTAGGTGTCTTATCTACTTGCAGTGCTTATTTGCTATGATGGGTGCACTGTAGTCATCAGCCACCCAAGCTCAGAATTGGCAACCTACAATAGTAAAATATTTTTACACATTGTATCAGTATTAAGAATCTCATACTGAAATATATATCAGTCATACATATTTCTGCAGAACAACTTTTACTTTTGATATTTTGGCTTACATTACCCACAAAGCAACTCAACCACTGACAGTTAAGTCTGAGATTGCGGTGTGTTATGTGAGTAGCGGCTAATGTAGCCTGGAGCTGCTCGCCTCAAGCAGAGATGAAGAGCAGACTACAAAGGTTTGGTAACCTCACTTCTTTTGACCTCCACACCCCCAGATTTTTTCATTTTCAAACTTGTAGTCTTCAGACCCAACCGACATTGCCTCAAATTACATCACTTGAGGCAATCGATCAGACTTTGCGCATTTCCCTCTGGAGCCACAAATAGCTTCATACACATATTTTCACACATGCAGTAGTACTCGCCAACACCTGTAAACAGACTTTGATGTGTAAAATTGGTGGAGTCCCTCTTTAATTAAATCTACTAAATACTTTGTCCACCACTGATTAGTGACATATTCACACGAAAGATCACAGCTGTGAGAGCACAACAGTGAAAGCCATGGAGAGTGTCTATTTGAAGTTAGTTCTCAATGTTTTTGATTCACAATCATATATTTCAGAGATTGTAGAATGTAGCCTGTATTAAAATGTCTCTCATGAAGAATATCTTGATTCTGCTATTGTGTGTGTGTGTGTGTACGTGAGTGTGTATCAGTGTAAGTCTGTCTGTCAATGCAGTAACAGCAGATATGTCAGGTTGTTTGTATGTTATGATGTTGGTTTTATCCCTGGCATGCCATGTTTGGGTGTAAAGTGCAGTCAAGTGTTTGATCTCATCTGAACCAGACACAACACAAAAACACCCCCACACCGCCATAAACACACACCGCCACACACACACACACACACACACACACACACACACACATATATATACACTCGCAGGCCACCTGAGGTAAGATCAGATGAGACACATGGCTGCCAAAGACAACAGGAGGGTTGGGTGGCAAGTCTACAGTCTACGTGTGGTCCCTCACAAACACCACTGTCTTACTCACATCCATGCTGCATGTGTACATGCTCCATATTCTCTTTCCCTCTTGTTTCACCCTTCCTTCCTTCCTGTTTTCTTCCTCCCAATCCTCATTTCTCCCTCTCCTTGTCCTCCTCCTCCTCCTCATCTCTGCCTGGCGTTAATGTGGGAGTGATTGAGGAGGGCTGTATGAGCAGGCTGACAGAGCTCATCTCTGGCCCATGATGCATGGCTTCCCTGGGCCTCCCCGCAGCCCCATTACACCCTGATTAATTGGCCCTGCTTAAGTCAATAACTCATCCGTTAAAAAACAAAAAGCTCCAGTGGAGAGGAGGAGGAGGAGGAGATGGGGAGAGGCAATGAAGGACGCAAGAGGAGCAGGCAAGCGAAAGAGAGCAAGAGAGAAAGAAAGATAATGGATTAAATGAATGGAGCAAGAACAGCTGAAAATGCTTTAACTGCACTTAAAAGCAAATGTTTTGAGTTTTTTCTTTAGATAACTTTGTATCACTAATGAATCTTCTCGACATGTTAAAGTAATAGACCAAATACTTGGTGGTAGCATGTAGCTCATTCTCTATGTAGTTAGCTGAATCCAAGCTGTAGTTGCAGCAGTTGCAATGGATTGTAATGGCTAACCTTCAAGGCAAGAAACTTCTACACTTCACCTGTGGTATTCTGTCTGGCTAGACGCCTGGCTTCATGTGTGCATTGTACAATTTTCAGACACAGCAGAGGGCATGGCGTCGAACCAACCACTGTCAGTCATCAGTGTGGGTGGCAAATTTGATCCCCTCTTTGATTTGGAGGAGGCTGAAATTTGACTCAAGTTTCCTCTGAGATTATTACCAAGATAATGTTACTGCTGATGGAAACAAGTTCACAACTGCTCACAATGGCTATTGCATGTGTGTGCTTATGATTGCTCATGTAAGATTTGGGATCACAGTTTAGGATCTGAAAAAAAAAAACATTTGCATAGTGCAAATTTGCAAATTTGCATAGCATAAATTTTGATGCATGACAGCAAATTCTCAATATACAATCAGGCCACCAAATATGCTGTATCATGGTAAGAGTATGCCCCTTTATTTGTGAATGGAAACATATGTTAAATGGTGTTTTGGATGTATATTAAATTCAGTCAAAATCATTCACACCGTCTGTCTTCTTCTGGACGACTGCATGCTTTGGTTTGTTTTCTCTTCTAGAAATCCAACAATCATGATCAGTCATTCAGAAGAAATGAATGTAGTCAGATTCATTTCAGCATAGTTGCTACGACCAAATAGTAAAGGTCCACTTACTAACTTTTTCGAGAGCTTTCAACCGCAATTAATGGTCTTCATCAGCCGATGGCTCAGCTTATTATTTTTGTTTTTTACAGACAAAAAAATCCTGAGTCTTTAAAAGGAGTACAGTGGATTCAAATGATTATCACAAAAACTTTCAACACAGTTTATAGTAAACACAGTTCTCTGTGTCAAGTAAAGCTCAGATTTAGAATGAGCTAGTGATTATGCATTAGGGTCACTAAAATTAATCTTAAAAAGTCAATGAATGGTCAAACTATAGTGTGTTTGTGCTGCAAATATATTTGAGAAAATCTATTTTTCACCAATTTCTTTGTAGCCTTTTAAAATCAGATTTTCACATTTTTTTAGTATTCAATTGCACATTTAATTAACCTTTTTAAAACAAAACAACAATACAAAAACAAAGCCATATTCCATTGGTATAACATACCAATATCCATAATGTTACTAATCACAGCTCATGTGGTGGTGTGCACAGCCTTAATTCAAATGCTTAACGTGATGGACGGGTGAAAATGGTGCTTTGCTCCAGTCACAAAGTGGGGCTTTAGGGTGTTGGCTCAATGCTAATATACTCCATTAACTAACAAATTAACAATAAATTCAGACATTGGTACTGTGTCCAATATCAGTGTGATCAGAATGTCTGAATTCTCCGTGTGAAATCTGTGCACTCTATAGTGACCTCAAAGGCTCCCACAACACAGTTAAAAAGTCCATGCACACTAGCCTTTGCTGAAAATCCCACTGCGATGCTTTGCCTTTGATTAATGTGTAAATGACATTTATGAGACACTATTAATGTCAGTAATGAAGGGAAATTATTATTCAAAATGATTATTCACGTGTGTCTGAAATATACTATGGAGTATAATTACATGAGTGGACAAGGGAGAAGGTCTTGACACAGCCTGGGATTCATGGCCTGTTCCAGACCTCAGTATCACCACCCATATCCTAAATTTGCAATTCCATAACAGTAGCAAATATGAACTGGATGACATTATTATACCTACAGGAAGAGGGTCAGGGGTCATATACATGTATACATAAACACGGTGTTGAGGGAATATCAGTTAACTATACAGTATGTTGCAAAAACACACCTACATGTCTTTGTAAAAGCATGATTTTCTACTGTCTACTTTCTGTCTGCTGTTGTCATTTCTGCCTGCTATAACACTGTCTACTACACACACACAACACACCCTCCCCATCCAGCTGCAGACCATAGATCACAGCCCTGGAAAGCAGATTACACCTAATCACCACAGACACTTAGATCACCGTTCTGATCAAATAACAGCTCAGCTGTAATGTCAACACGCACACACACACAGATATCCACTTGCTGAGCGATGGATCTGAGAGCAGAGCCTCTGTTATCTTTGTTATGGTTTGGAGAGCTGACATGTTTGACAGCAGTGAATGTAAGTAGCGGTGTTATGACATGTCTGAGCGACCGTGAAAAAGGCCAAATACTGTGGGCCCAGGCCCGGGCCGCTCTTCACGCCGGCCCTGACATGATGGAGATAAGAGTGAATAAACACAATGAACTGCACTGATCTCCTACATTGTATGTGCACTGAGGAGGCTTTTGTTTGGAGACATCTCTGGATTTATAGGCTTGTTAAGAGTGTGTGTGTGTGTGTGTGTGTGTGTGTGTGTGTGTGTGTGTGTGTGTGTGTTTGTGTGCCTGTGTGTATTACAAGAGAGAGACAAAAACAGACAAAGACTGAAAGAGGAAAAAAAAGAAGATTGAACCAGTTAGTTGATCATCTTTCCATCTCCTGATGTACAATCATCACCATCTTTTAATCTTCACCCTCCAGCAGATAACACAGACTGCCTGGCTCCTTCCTGCTCAGCACACAGATATAGCCTATATCACACACTCTCTCTCTCTCCTTTTCTCTCTCTTTCTCACACACACACACACACACACACACAGACCGAGCTGAGCTGTCACAGCACACATATGAGCCTTGCCTGGCCTCTGAGGAAACACGGCCCGGCTCCAGTCATAAATAATAATGGGATTGGCTACATGACATGTTGAGTGATGGGGCCCCTCTCAGAACTCATTTACATGGCTTTGTGTAGCAATCATCGGCCCCCTAATGTAGCGCTAAGCAAATGAGCCTTTCGGAATATTGTGCAATTTATCGCGAGTCAACTGGCACCAGGCGGGCGCTCTATAAATCATGCTCGAACACATGCCCCCAATGACAGCTAAATCAACATGGAATAATTGCTTTGAAATGTGGAGGAAGCGAGCAGGCAGGCTGGACAAAGTGGTGTGGTTAGTAGGGGGTTGTGTTGCTAACCTCACTGTGACTCTGGAAATGTAACATACAGATGTTTTAGAGAATTGTAGAAACCTCGTGGGAGAGTGAATAGGTGAAGCCCCCCGAAGGCAGGTTTGACCAATTTGAACAGAAAAGGAGTTGAGTGCTCTGATTGACCAGCAGAGGGAGTGACAGCTGACTGGAGAACACTTAACACTCGGTCTGCACGATATATCGTTTCAGCATTGACATCGCAATGTGTGCATGTGCTATAGTCACATTGCAGGACGCGTGATGTAAAGTAAGGCAAAATTAACTCAAACATGTCATGCTACAACTTTTTTGCTATTTGATACAAAGGAAAACTTGCAAGGTTCCCATTTTCCATGACTAATCTACAAGAAAAGTCCGGCTGATATTACATATTTTAGTCTGATTTAAGGGTTCTTGGATACAAGGAGCTTGATCAGTTTCCAATGTGCTCTGGTGAAGGGGTGCACTTCATCAATTTATCAAACAACCAAAGCAGGCCCTACTAGTTGCCTACCACAACCTGAAAATAAGCGCTGCCTGTTTTGGTTGTTTGATAAAGTGATCAAGTGCACCCCTTCACCAGGGCACAGCGAACTGATTGTGTGCATGCGGAGTCTGCGTGTCACCTACCTGTAAACATGCACGCGATGCAGCTACTGTCACAGATAATGTCGCCTGGATGCTTGAGGCAGACGTTCAGTTATGCTTTTGAGTGCATGTATTCCTGTTATCAGTGGCACCTTGTCCCGGTGCTGGTTAAAAGTTAAACAGCTACTGTCACGGGGTTGGCCCGTGCCCTAATGTAAGAAACGCACACCACACAAACTTGCAGTATCCAGATCTATCTGTACTTACATCTTGCCGGCATATACAGAAAATAAATCTATTTGTTGCTTGAGTTTGAGAGTTTTACCATCCTCAGCCATGCTGGGAGGCCTGTTTATTTTCCGCCATGCAGATTAAGCAAACATTTGAACATCGTTAGAAATGGTAGATTACATGTAAATAACACAACTGCAACACACGAGTCCATTTGTAAAGTTTATTAAGAGTCGTGTTGTTTTTCCCAAATACCTCTCCACCTGTTCTCTCTCCACTTGTCTACGCTGGTGTCAGAGTTGCATAGGTGAAACCGAAAGTGGAGGAGTCCAAGCTGATTTCTAGAGGGATGGCAAAGAGCTGAACCAAGTGTGGTAGAAGCAGGAGGTTGGTTGTTTTGTTAGAAGATGATAGACTTTTAAAGTACCCAGCTGATGAAAATTATGATTGTTAATTGTATATCTGTGCATGAATAACATACTGGATGTGTCTGGTGACATTTTCTGTATTTTTTCATATTGCAATATGTATCACAGAAAAAAAAGATATTGCAATGTCATTTTTTCCCCAATATTGTGCAGCCCTACCTAATGCACATGCATGGACATGCGTGAACACACAAACACACACACACACACACACACACACACACACACACACACACACACACACACACACACACACACACACACGTGCACATGCACCAGCAAGAAGCTAGTAAACTTGTGGATTATTCAGTGAATGGCCGTCAGCTGCTGTGAATGAGTAACTGAATTGTGTGTGTGGGTGAGTGTGTGTGTGTGTGTGTGTGGAGGGGGGCTGTTTGAAGCTGTCAGCACCTAGAGGTACTGGTGTGTATGTGTGTGTGTGAGTGTGTGTGTGTGTGTGTGTGACAGAGAGTGTGAGTGAGCAAACACAATCCTGTCCATCAGTGTCCATTACCCTGACAGCAAGTGAGATTAATGACCAAAGGGTCAAATAGAGGCACACAACCCCACCCCATGCGAACACACACACACACTTAGATTCACATCCATATAACTGCCTGACAAGAGGTGAAAATACTTGCAATGAAAAGTAAAAAAAAGTAAAAATCCATTGTTGTAGTTTAAAGCTCTAGCAGGTAAATGGAAGGTACAGTGCCCCCTGCTGAAACTACCTCCTTCTTTTAGATACATTGAGAAAGAAGACACCACTTTTCCCTTTTCTTTAGGTTTCCTAGGGCTGTAATACTATTAAAGTAACTACTATTACAACTAATAACTATCAAAGCTACATTCAAAGATTGTTTTGGCCACTTGGGGGCAGCAGAACAAGCTGAAACAGTTCACTATTAACACATCCTGTGGACGTGGAGAAAAATGTGCATTTGTTTTGTCGTTTTTCTGTCCACCTGATGAATGTAAACCCAATATTCACTTTCATTTTATCTCTATTTTGGTCTCCACCAACTATATCTGGTTCTTTAACTGCTAAATGCTCCACTATGTTCGCCAGTTAATTGCTAACTTTGCTTGTCTGCTCTTTGCTGTTGGACAGGTTGTGTACAGTCACTTTACGAGAGGTTTTTTTGTTGTTGCTGAAAACAGATGCCAGCTGCTACTGGAAATTAGGTTGATAAAAGCCAAATTTGCTGCCCAGAAAACCAAAACAATGAGCTAAAATGGACAAAAAAGCTCCATAGAGCTAACAGAAGCTGCATAGTCAGGTATAATTCTTAGTGGGTTTGTTACTCCCAGCTACAACTTTCACATTACATATAATCATTTGATTGATTGTTTATATAAAAATGATTTGTGCAGCTTTAAATTCATTCCTAGATGCAGATTTGTGTTTTTTTTAGGATCATGGAAATACTAATAAATAATAGCTCTATAGGATGTGTAAATAGAAATACATTACATTTATACATTTATACATAATGTATATCTACTGAATGCACATAGTCTAAACTTTTTTATGTCATTGTTGGAACAGCTGATGGTCTCTTGGCCATTCTTGGTCAAAGGAAGTCACTTTGAACAAAACGGCTTAACATCTCTGTTATTAACGACGCAGGCCGCTCAGCGATCTTAATTCCATTTGCATAATGAGCCAGAGCTGATAAGCCACTCATCAGAGCTAATGGAGTAGCTTTCATTAATTAAAACATCTCATTCCCACTGCTGCCTTCATTACCACACCAGATGGTTGTCATTACACCGCTGTTTGTCAGTCAAAGACTTGACACTGTGCCATAAAGGGTTAGTTAATATTACTAACAGAGCAGGGGAAGTAGTACGTATGTGAATTAGTTTTAGGGCATACCCCCCCTCCCTCCCCCACCCCTTCAGCAAAGTTAGATTAGATCAGATGAGAAGTTTGCAGGATGTCCTAGTGGCTTAGACCACCCTGATCACTCTTTACTGACAGACTCATATATACAACACATGAATACTGTGGAACTGTTTGTACCACTCACATCTTAACTTGTACATCCTTATTTCCCTAATGGCTGGCACCTTGTAATATCATCATGGCCTTTTAACCCCTGCAGGCTCTGCATCCGATGAGATGCATTTTTTGACTTACAGCCTATAAAAATGCTTTTGTGTTATATCTAGATTTCTAGACTCAAACTAACCAATAAAATGTCAAGTTTTATGTTCTCACATGACAGAGGACAGGAACAAGAGTAAGAAACCTTTTCACCAGATATATTACATAAATGCAGATATATGCTCTCTTGAACTGGGTGTTATATTAAGATACTAAATTGAAGATTTGCAAGACTGAATACCTATCCCCACAGACATCAGGTCTATAAAACAGGACACTAATGACATGTAAGTTATTCTGATGGTTTATTAAGTTAGCACAATTATAAAACATGTTTTTATTTGCACTAAATTGATATTTTAGGCAATTACAAGTTAATATTAAGGATATCGAGTTAAATTCCATAATAATTGTCTTTTAGAGTAAATAGCAACGATTATATTGAACTTCAAAGTCATGTCAGAAATAATCTAAAGATGTGTTGTTGCACTTTCACACCAAGCAAGACTGTGTTTGTCCTCACTGTGAACCTAGAGCTTCACCTGGCTCGACTTAACCCAAGTAAGATCTTTCACTCCTGTCTATTTTCTGGCTTACTAGTCTGACTTGACAGAGGTATCATATTTATCAAGGAGTACACAGAATGTGTGTCTGCCCATCCCAAATAGTTCTGTGAAATGAGTCAGTAAGCTTTACTTGGGCAATATTTCTAACCCGATGCTTAATAGCATCAAGATCAGTTTATAGTTGTATTTAATGTTAAAAGCAGCTGAGGGTGGTAGTACATCTACAGTATGAATATAATTAAACTATATTCTACCCATAGACTTAGATAAGGTTGTGCTCCAGGTTCAGCTGAGGTTTGATGTGATGTGTCATGTGATTGTGCCATCGTTTCAGTCCATGTTGCGCCTCATTTCCTCTCTGTCTGTCATCCACTTTGCTGTCATTGATTAAGCCCCATAAATGCAGAAGAAATGCGTCAAAATGAGGTGAATCTGAAGTGTGTTTTGACTGTGAGACTGAAGCAGCCAAGCCTGAGTTTTCCAACACTATCTTGTGACACAGAGGATCTTTGATTCATTTCATGCATTTCAATAAACTGTGATCTGAGGGTGATGATTCTCATTGGAAACTGGATCCAAGTTGCTGAGTAATTTCATCAGCGATGGAAAGAATGCAGAAATATTTGACTCACAGATGAGATCTGTTACTGCAATTGAATTCATATTTCTAGAAGATTACTGAGTAAGTGGGATAGGCAAAACTACCTAAAAATTGCTGACTGTGGTTCAGTACAGCAGCTGCATCTATCTCATGTTTATTCATTCTGACACTTTGCTAAAATGAAAAAAGTGAACCCCAAAACTGACACATAGTGAGAATTCAATTTTCCATTTTTTGCTGGTGCCTCCATTTAGAGTAACTCAAAGGTAATGTCAACAGGTAAGACGTTTTGTGTCGCTTTTTTAGCCATATTACCAGTGTGGCAATAGAGATAGCAGTGTTGGTCCACCACTTTGGTCCCAACTGAAATATGTCAACTATTAAATGGATCATGTCATCCGCAGGATGAAGCCCATCACTGTAGCTTTGGTGACCCCCTGACTTTTTCCTTTGGCGGCACCTTGAGATTGACATTTTGGGTTTTTATTGGCATGAAATATGATTAAGACATTCATGTCCCCTTGATGAAAAATTGCAATAACTTGGATGATTCCTCAATTTTTCATCTAGCGCCACCATTAGATCACTATTTCAATTGGTCCAATACTTTGGTTTATGACCAAATATCTGCAAAACTAATTACATTCCCATCAGCCTCAGCTGTACTTTGTGCTAATTAGCAAATGTTAGCATGCTATCATGCTATACTAAGATGGTGAACATGGTTAACACTATACCTGATTGGTACCAGCATGATAGCATTGTCATTGTGAGGATGTTAGTATGCTGATGTTAGCATGTAGCTCAAATCACAGCTGTGCCTAAGTACAGCCTCACAGCCTCAAGGTCTTTCTGACAGGACAGATAAAATACAAAATATTGTTGACATGCAAAATAACAGGGATCAAACTTTGTAACTTAGTTCCCGGGTGACACTCAGTGACTAGCGGGCCTGAAAATCACCCCTCCCAGCATGCAGTGGTAGAAAGACAGCTGATAAAGGCTGGGTGGTCTCTGCCTGCAGGTGTTTCATCCTGTGACTCTTCAGAGACCATTCAGTTTTAGCTGTAGGACAGAAAGAGAGAGGAGAGGATGAATTGTATGCTGGTCAGTTTGTGTGTGTGTGTGTGTGCGTGTGTGTGTGTGTGTGTGAGAGAGAGAGAGAGAGAGAGAGAGAGAGAGAGAGAGAGATGGGAGGCTGTGGGGTGACTTAGATTGGGACAACATTATCTTCTCAGCGTCACCTGGTAATTGTGCCTCGTTCTGTTCAATCTAACTGTCCATTCCACTTAGTCTTTCTCTGGCCACACACACACACACACACACACCCTCAGAAAGGTTCCCTGTATGGCAGACGGGTGCAGTTACGCACACTGATGCACACAGACAGACTGGCTGAATGGATGCATGTCAGACACACACAGGATTGAACACACACACATATGATGAGACATATATTGCATCCACAACACACACAAACAATTTATGCGTCCAAACACACACACACACACACACACACACACACACACACACACACATGCACACACACACACACAGACACACACACACACACACACACACTAGTCACCATGCCCCAGACCATTGCGACTGCTCTCTAGCTCACTGCTCCGAGGATGAGGGGCTCCAATTAGCCAGCGCAGGGCCTCTGCTCGCTCTAATTTCTCTCTCTCTCTTTCCCTCCGATTGCCTGGCTCTGCTGTCACAGCTAATCGAGCTGCTACCACCTCCCACCGCTACTGACAGGCCTTGTCACTGCCACTCGGCAAAGGTCAGAGCCTGGCAATTAAAGCTACCCACTGGGGGTGTGGATGGGGAGGAGGGAGGGTGAGCAGAGAATGGGGACAGTAGCAGTGCTGCACTAACCTCTCATCACGATAACCAACAGGATTAGCTGTGGGGCGCTGAGAGCTTGACACGCACACACGAACACACACACATGGATACATGCAAACAGATGAAAAGCCATACTTGGTACATAAATGAATAACCTTTTACAATATGTGCACACACACGCACACACACACACACACACACACACACACACACACACACACACACAAAAACACGCTCCTGAGGTCAGAGGTCAGCAGACATGAACTCGCTGGAGTGTCCCAACACACAATTGAGACACACGCACAAAAATACACACGTCTTTTGTTGTCTCCACAGCAGCGTGATACAAATTTCCTCATAAACATGAGCAGACCTCGTCTCATTCCTCTGTTTAACAGTCCGCCTGCCTCTGTCCTTGTGCTCCTCACCTCTCCTCCCTCCTCCCCTTGCTCTTCACGCCCCCGCCCCCCCTCTCTCCCTTCAGCGCTCCTTCACTTCCAGCTAGACTAATCTGTGCCATCGGCCCCTCCTCTGCCATCCGTCAGAGCCCTCACATTGTTTTGACGTCTAGTTAATTCTGGCCCCGATGATTTATCAAACTCTTATTACGGCCCGCTGAAAGCCTCATTTATTGTCCTGATGTATGGTAATGATAGCCCCGTGCCACCGCCTGCCCTGAATCTTAACCAACGCACTTTTGTCCTCTCTTCTCGTCTCTTCCCTTCTCTCCGGATCCCTCTTTCTCTCTCTGTGTATATATATCTCCTGCTCTGTTGTGTTATCCTCAGTGGCTTTTCTTCATTCTCTCTTTGGTGCTACACTGTCGCTTTTTGTTTTTTCTGTCTGTCTCCAACTCTCTTTTGCATGCTGTCTCACTTCATCTCTTCTTGCCTTTTTTTTTCTATCTTTGTCTATTGTTTCCAATTCTGAGCTATTCCGTCAATGCCTCTTTTAATCCCCCATGATACTGAGAAGTCGGTCATCTCTTGTTCCGTCTCATTCCACCTGTCTGTCCCGTTTTGAAATGAAAAGCCTTGATGCTGCCTTGGACGATATTGGAATGCAGCCAGATGCTAAATATCTCAACCTGATATGGACGCTCTGCATAAGCCGACACACACATCAGGGCCACGGCCATTGAGAAAAGTCACTCGTGCTACCCTGAGAATAGACATTACTCCTGCAGCAGATCATCAAATATCGCCAATCTAGAATTACTCCCGCGGCCCTGACACAAAAACAAAACACTTCTGCTGAATAATTCAGGCTGCGGCAGGATTTAGGGGCATTAGCCGTCGATGGAGTGCAATAAAAGCTGGTGAGAAATCAATGGAGCGAGACTATACCCATTGTCCACAAAGCAAGATCCATTCCTAATGTGTCTGCAGTCATTTAAGTTGAAAGCTTGGCATTCGTTATGCTGATGGTTGATGTCTTCCTCTCTGACGCCTGAGCTACAAGTTTATGTTGTGGGAGGATACAAAAAAAACTATGAAGAAGTCTTTCCAAAAAGGCCAACATTTGTCATCGGATCTCAAGCTCCCATTTTGAAAATGATGTTTATCTTTGATAAATTCATAGTATTTGCAAAGGCCTGTGACACTGACTCCAAAATTGTTGAATGACAAACATTGGTCAGATCATCCAAGAAAAATAACCGCATTCTACGCCTTTTTATAATAAATCATTGACAAATTCTATGATGAAAAGCCCAGAAAACATTGGTTTGAAGTGAGATTGTGTACATTTTGAAAGAAGAAATAACATGACAGTCCTCTTATAAATTAAATGTTTAATTCATTATCAATAAAACACACCCTTGCTTCATGCAGCACACTCAGGTTTTGCGGCCACAGCCTTACTTAGTCTGGTATGGCCAGTAACTTATCGTGGCTAATGTGAGCTAATGCTAGCAAACATTGGATTACTGTGTAAATGATGCCAGTATCCTGTAACTGAAACAGCAGTTAGTTACATACATACAAAAGATACATATTCTTGCTTCAACTGGAAGCTGTCAAAGTCCAAACAGAGCAGATGTGCTAAAATGTATTATTTTAGCACACTTGAGAAAAAAGAGGCTATTCCACCCTCATTATTGTATGAATTGTTGTATTACTGCATGAGGAACTAACTGTGTGGAAATTACAATTTCTAATGTATAGCCTGACAGAGGTGACTCCTGTCATTGTATGATTGTAACATGGTTTTATGTAGTGTTGTATTTTTTTAAAGTAGGACAAGGAAAACAATCAACAAAATTACTTTTGTTCCTACCTGAAAGAACGCTGCTGAGGGGAATTTCCGATGTCTTCTGAATTATCTCAATAACTATGTGGAGTGTGACCCATACTCCTTTCAAGTGTAGAATATGGACTGATGTAAATAGATCTGCTGCAGGTATTACTCAGCAACATAATCTAGAAACAGTTTACTGTCTGACTAATTTTATCATCCCTGTTTCCTAGCGATCAGTATTTGATGTTTGTGGGTAAAGCTGAGTGCCGCTACATTATAAACTGGCTATCACTAATGCCAACAATATGGCAACTGACATGCCATCATGCAAATACTGTGTTGCCCACAGTATATGTCTAAACCATGGAGAATCTGGTTTGCAAACGTGTGTCAAACAAGAAGCAGGTGGCTGCTAACCGAACCAAACTGCGTGCATTCAGTGTATCTTAAGGACTCAGCTGTAGGGAAGACAACCAAAAATAGCATGCTCAGGCTGAAGCCACGTGGTGTTGCTGAAAGTACAAAATGCCAGGGAAACATGACAGGTTATATGTGTCAGAATCTAGTCCATTTAAACTAAAAGCTCATTTAGGAACCACTAACTGTCCAACTTGCCAACAAGATTAATAAGCAAAACCGGTGTTAGCTAACCAGCTAATGCAAACCAAAAAACTGAGAGCTTTCCACAACTGTAAGCTAATATAATGGATACATTTGAACATTTAATGACACACTTGTGTGCAGGTGTTAGTCAGTGTCTCAATACTCTCCGACTTCTCTACCCTATCTACACACTAGAGACTGAGAACATACATTTTTGATAACGACTAATATATAGTTTCATCAAAATTACCCAAACAGTGTATAATAGTGTATTAGTCAGGGCCTATTTTCAACTGACAATTAACACACATTTGGGGCATTTACAATTTACATATGGGATAAACTACAGTACTTATGTCAGTTGTAAAGAAGGAGTATATAACCAAGTCAAGTGCTGTGATTATTGATGTGATCTTAGTCTATAGACAACAATAGAGCTCTATGGCACAGAAGAATAAGATTTTTCAGGATTTGGCTACACAAAGCAGTACTTATTAGTTGGATAAAAAAGCTGCTTGGTAGAGTTGTTCAGCTTTAAATGATTACTTCTGTGTTTAGTAGTCTGTCTCACTAAAAGCTATAGTTATTTCAGTCATGTGATGAAACAGCACAAAAATGTGCCAGGCTCCCACGATGCTCTGTATTTTTGATGATAATGTCTTTGGACATATTTATGTCTCACAAGCTATTTTGATCCCGCTATTTACAGAATGGAAACATTTGCGAGGCTGTAATCGTTTGCGTTTTTCAGAATATTCAGTAACGAACGCCAACTTTCTTTTTCTCAAAGTTGTTGAAAGTTGTCATGAAATAAGTAAGATATGTCAAATTGCGTCCTCGACCTTCCTACAGCCTCCTCCTCTTCGGGCCCCCAGTGTCCTCACCCCACCCTGCCACCCCCTGCACAGGCACCCGGGGGCCTTTAAATACTTTATTGGCCTGTAACATTATCTTAATGTCTCTGAGCATCTCATTCAAATAGAAGCTAATGAAGAGTGAAGGCTGGCCGTGTACTGCGGCCCGTTCCAACACGAAACACATGTGGCTTCATTGTCTGCTGCAGGTGTGTTTGTGTATGTGTGTATATGTGTGCGTCACTCTTGATCATACTTGTGCATGAGTGCAGGCATTAGTGCAATTGAGTGTGTGAGCACGTAGTATTATGTGTGTGTGAGTGTGTGATTGTGTGTCCAGGAAGTTAGGGATCCCCGGTGATGTTAATGGCTCCTGACAAACTGGGGAGAGGGACTAACAGGGAAATTGAGATCATATCGGCAGACATGTAGACATGCCAGCGACTCACAATGCACAATACACACACGCAGGAGCACACACTGTGTGCACACACACACACCACTGTTTCTTTTTTTCTCTCTCCTTCCCCTTCTCTCTCTCTCCGTCGCTCCTGAAGGACGTGTAGTGAGTGAGGTCAGGCATTAGTACTGTTATCAGATGACTGTGTGTGCATGTGTGTGTATGTGTGTGTGTGGTGGTCAGGCCATCTATCAGCCAGCTGTCTGCCAGGACTCTCCATTAGGCCTTGGACCTGAGTGATGGCTGCGCTGGTCCTCCACTCACCGCGCCACACGCCCATATATCACATACACACACACATACGCACACATACACCTTGGGGCTGCAGATGAATGGTACCCGTGCTAT
This sequence comes from Thunnus thynnus, assembly GCF_963924715.1. Classification (NCBI taxonomy): domain Eukaryota; kingdom Metazoa; phylum Chordata; class Actinopteri; order Scombriformes; family Scombridae; genus Thunnus; species Thunnus thynnus. The sequence goes on from NC_089518.1 coordinate 10,567,364, forward strand.
GCTTCACATGTCACATTGACACTGTCTGTCTGAGCACACACACACATACACATCAGACACACACACACACTCACTGATATCTTCACTCAGCACACAGGAACTGCCGGTGGAGCTGTAGTTAGATGTGACTGCACTATGCTGGTGACTTCATTAAAGAATATGTATTGTGCCATTAGGCAGCTGGGGGTCACCTTTAGTGTCTCAGCTAGTCTAACATACAATTCCCTTTTACACATAAAATCCAATCATCTCTCTCTCTCTCTTTTTCTGTCTCTATCGCTTTTCCCCCCTCTCCTCTTATTCATCCATCACCCCATCTCTCCACTCTCCTTGACCTAATTAAAGGAAAGACACCTGATCTTTCACCTCTCAAATGATATCACTCGCTGGCTACTTTATCAACATCACCCCCCTCCTTCTCTCCTTCTTTTTCATCTACTGTCTATCACTTTCTCAGCCCCCCCACCCCCTCCTCTTCTATCTTTTCTTCACCCTCTCTCCTTCTTGCTCCCGCCCTCGCTCCCTGCCATCCATTCATCTAACACCCTGCAATCCTCTCTCTCACCTTGCCCTCCTCCTCCTCCTTTACTCCACTTCTCATCTCTCCTCTCCTCAACTCCTTATTGCTCTATCAATCTCTCTGGCAGAAGATCAATATCAGCGCAGCGGCTGCTTTTCTTCCCTTCCTTCTCCGCCCCACTCTTCTCACTTTCGAGCCCATCTCCTCGTCTGCAGTAGGATCCTTTTTAGTAAGAAATGTGGCTCTCCATTAGCTCCCTCGCTCATTCTCTGCTGTTAACCACTTCCATCTCTGCTTTACTGCCTGCTCTCTTTCAGCTGTTTTCAAAAGGATAAACACCCGCTTGGGCCTTATTTTCAGTGGGTCTCGTTTTTTCCTACACAATACCATGTTACTTTTGAATTATTCATGACAGAATTATGTACTTTATGTGCCTCATGTGTGCTGTGTTTTAGATGCAGTTGGTGTGAATTATGTATTGACCGATGCCACCAGACAGTTGATTGAAACTGTTTAAAAAAATGGAAACAGTATATATGAATAGTAATGCTATAAATATTGAATGTTGTAGAATTCTAGTGAAAATTTACACACACAGGAAGTTTGGATTGTTTGGCTCCCCCAGATAAATTTACAGTTAAATGCATATCTTTTTTGACAAATTTCATTAAAATAATTTTAATCATCCCATAAACAAGTAAATTTGTACTGATCAATTAAATAATTACATGCACATAAATATATTTATGTATTTTCGTAGCTTGTGATGAAGCTTAAAATGCAGAAGCACAGGAAGGTGCTGGAAGAATAGCCATGGGGTCATTAAGTGTTTATCTTCTTGAAAGGATGAATGAGCTCAGCACACTTCATAGCAGTCAGATTATTAAATGATGAGTTATCTTATGTGCAAAGTTTCTATTTTGTTTTGAATGTCACCCAGCAATTGGTCTATAAATGTTTTTTGCACTCAAGCCAATTTTGAGCCTAGCATTTGTGCTGGAGGAGTTATCAGGAATCATCCTCTGGGGACTGTGAATATCCTCATAAAAATCTGGGGTCACTAAAATCTTTCACAGTTATCCTCTGAGGACCATCAGTGCTGTATCTATGATACATTTTACAGCAATGTGACTTTGACTTTTTGACACATCTCTCTCTGAACAAAAGTGGTATGACAGGCTGACTGATAGAGAGACCAAGGGCCCTATTTTAACCACGCAAGTGCAACAACAAATGCTCAGGCACACAGACTGTGTGGGTGTCTCCATGCGCACCTGCTATTTGGCTGGACGCACCACGGACCAGCCCTATAACCCCGAATGTCTGTCTGTCATTGACTGACTGAGTGATGAAGTTACACCATTGGTCGGCTGGCCCAGTGTTGGAGTTTCCCCATTGGCCATTGCTCTTTCAAAATGAATTGGTGCAAACAGTTTCTATTACATCCTCAGGGGGTGTTTACAGTGGAGCCCCTTGAGCCCAGTCCTGAAATAATTTTTAAAAACACACATTTACCGACCAAAGTGTCTTCAGTGGAGGCTCCAACACTGACAGGAGCACCAACCCCGGGGGTGCAAAGAGATCCATTTTACCAGGCTGCATGGTGGCTAGCGGCTAGCATCGTTAGCATAGCCGTGCCGTGCTGTGTGTAACTCATAGACTGTATAAAAATAAGGTGTAGCTGCAACCCCTTCATAAAAAACCAGAATATCAAGTTATAACCGACCAATCTTATGTGTGTAGAGATGTGTTTGGTTATTCTATAGCAGCCTGATGTCATCAGGTAGTTTAATGAAGGTAAACACGGTGAATGGCCGTGCGTACCAGCACTGTGTTCTGGCTTCTCAGAGTCTACCTGCTATAACCACATTAAAAGTAATTTTCTGTACCAGTTTTGGTTGGAGAGTGTTGAAATAAAGTGAAATAAATTATTTATATTTTAAACTTTAATCTCTGGTTGCAGCACATCTGCATCAAGTATTTAGTTTGATCCTGTTCATACAATCACCAAAGCAGCAGCGGATTGATATTGCACCACAAACAGACATGGTTCTGAGACGTCTGAGACGTTTTCAGCGCAATGTCTAGGACCAAATTTCAACCAAAATATAACAGCTGTCTTTTCACTGCTTCATTTGAATGAACATCCCACCTGTTTGCACCTCTCCCCCCATGTGTGCACTGTACACTCTGTGCTGGTCACTAAAATACCACACAGACATGCAAATCGAGTATCAAGGTCATCACAGCCTCAACATCATCACTCTGCATTTAGTTGAGCAGCCAGTGTCTCCCACAATATTCATATAGAATCTGAATTTCCTTTTTCTAAGACACCAAACATCTATCTTATTTGGATTTCAGTATAGTTTTTCTTATGAAATTATAATGTAACAAAAAACAAAGCCTGATAAGAAATGTAGTGAGACATCCCCATTGTTTTCTTAAATATGATATCTGAGTCATAGAAATTTATGTTGTCAAAAAAGCTGATGGCAACTCTTCCATTATGCATTTCATATTTTTAAAAAGTTTCATGTTCAGCTGGAGTCCGATTCACCAAATTTGCAACATGCCAGCTGCAACATGAGATAATTTTCCTCTCGCTCATTTTGACATGTTTCACTAATTTAAATCCACCACACTTTCGGCCCATACAGAAGCATGTGGGAGCCTTGCACATTTATCTGGCATTTGCAAGTGTCAACCTTTTGTGAAACATAACGCTGCCAACATTTGTGTTATGCGTCCAGAAGCGCTCTCATACCGCTTTTGTGGAATGGACCCCTGGATGGTAACATATCTACTGGACATGAGTGTCATCTAAATGCTTTTAACATGTGCCCTGTAAGGTGACCTCAATGGTTGTGGTGCAGCATCCCAACCCTCTTAGACGGGTGGCAACATGTGACGTCTATGCCAAAGCAGCAGTCAGACAGGCTGCACTGCCAGCCTTTCAAATTACAGAGACATTAGCAGGCAGCGAGCGGCAGCTAATTTGACAAGCTGAGATGATGCCCATTCATATCCACCCTGCTTCAGTGGCCCAGGGTAAATATTTCCCCAAGCTCAGTATAAATAGAAAGACAATATTTGAACAGCTGAGAGCAGAGACAGAGAGAGTGAGGAAGAGAAGGAGGTGGAGAGGAACTGGAGGAGAGATCTTAATCCTTTATGTATACATGCAATACATATTCATAAAGTAGCTGCTCTTTAAGGTGAAACTGGAGCCTGGCTGCACAGGGCAGGAATGTTATCTGATACCACAGAGTCTTCTGGACTGAAGGACGACTATTGTTGAAGTTGGATTATTGTTGTTTTGACTGTAAGAAACTTTGGGATATTGGATTTAGTAAATAGGCAAAGAGAGCTGAGCTGTAACCAAGCATGAGTTTATCTCTTGTTATTATTGGATTGAAAACACAATGGCAGCTTCTAAAACCAGAGTACAGAAAAAATTAAATCCATCCAGCCAGAATCTGCACAGATTTTGCAATAAATTTTGGATTCATTTTGGTCACTGTGTTGTGACATATCAGTGTGTTACAGTGAAATACCAGGAAAGAGGAACAATGTACACTCTAATGCAATCCAATACAACAGCCCTGCAACAAATCCTTTATCAAGCCAATGCTGTCTCCTGAAAAATGTGTTCATATATTGCTAATTTTCTTTGCCAAATACATTTTCTAGGAAACAAAATTGCTGCCTGGACTATGTCTACAGTTTGTTGTGTTGTTGGCGCACTTGGTTACGGCTAGACAAGGTTCCTGGTTTTGGTTAAATATTGAAAAAGTCATCCTAGCATGGACTTATTATATGTATGCAAAACTATACACTTTCCCCTTAACAAAGTTCTCTGAGTTGTCTAAACATAACCATAAAACCATAAAAAAGTTTATAGTACTGTGCAAAAACTTTAGGCACTTAAGATGTTAGATTCTTATCCATAATGCAACTCCATGAGGGAGGCGTCTGATCGGTCCCAAATCTATTCAGCAGCATGTCAACAACCCCAAACATCTAGGCAGAGTCATAAAGAACTATCTTCAGCAACACAGTCCTGCAACAGATGGTCTGGTCCCCACAGAGCCCTGATCTCAACATCATGGAGTCAGTCTGGGATCACATGAAGAGACAGAAGCAGCTGAGACGCCAAAATCATCAGAAGAACTGTGGCAACTTCTCTAAGATGCAGGAACAACCGACATGCCAAGTACCTGAAAAACTGTGAGCAAATTTACCGAGGAGAACTGCTGCTGTTTAAAGGCAAAGTGTGGTAACAACAAATACTGGTTTGATTTAGGTTTACTGAACTTTGTATGAAATTAATTGATAAATAAAAAACATTCATGGCATTATTTTTGAAAGTATCCTCACTTTATTTTTAGTACCTAAAACTTTTGCACGGTACTGTATGCGTCTAATTTGCAACAGTAGATATGTTGTAATGCTGCCTGAACTATGTTCACCATGTTGCACCGCCATGTTTCTACAGTAGCCCAGAACAGACAAACCAAACACTAACTCTAGAGAGGTCCTTTCACATTTTTTATTGGTTTCATGGCCACCGTAGGTTCTCCTACATGTTTGGAAGGGGAGGGTGGGGGGAGGTGTAATCAGTTGGTTGCAATCTGCAACCTCACCGCTAGATGCCACTAAATCCTACATCCTGGTCCTTCAAGGTAAGGGTAAGATTATCATCTTGGGTTAAATATTTAAAAGGCTAAAGTGACTTCAAGCTTTATTATTAACATTTAACTGAAATCAGTCTTTCCTGAACGTTATCTTCAGGTGCTTTTGTTGCCTAAACCTAACTCTCACTGCACTGTGCATGCCCACTATCCAACTCAACCACTTCCATACAATGTCTATATGTAATTTGGTCAGAGAGGTGTTGATGTAACTCTGTGGTAATATTCAACATGCAGTGCGAAACTTTTACATATAAATGAACATCTGTAACATTCAAGCCCTTGCCAAATGAGCTCACACAATGCTGATTAAGCCTATCACCACCAGATGAATCTCTTTGTATTTCACTGTGAAACAAAAGTGAATATAGTGTATAGTGATGGTGAAATGATTCATTTCGTGGCGGTTGTGTGATGCCCAAAACAATTTATCAACCATTTTACAGCCACAACAGTAGCAACGGAGCCTATGACATGAGCATGCGTGGACAGTGCCACTGCCAGAGGGGACAGACAAAAGTTCTGCACTCCAGCTTTAAGGCTGTACATACATGATGAAAACTCATGACAATCCACTCACATGATGTACATTTAAATAAAACAGGCATGTAGATGAACAACACAAATTCTGTAAAAGCTTGACTGTAGAAAGTAGGTCTGAGGAGGTGAATGATTGACTCCTACATGGATGGCGTCCCAGTCCTTTGACTGTCCTCACAATGGGAGCCAGTGCTCAGTATTGTGCCATGCTGTTCCATTGTGCTGTCATATGGATGGATGAGGCAGAGAGCAGGAACAGAGGCCGTGGCCAGCTCTATTATATATTACATTCTGCTTGTGCACTCACTTGTTCTGCGTTACACTTAGCTTCTGTCTCCCAGTCCACTAGCACTCCTCCCATCAGCCTTTCTCTGCTTCAGACAGACAGACCGGCAGGCAAAAATGCTCATTGTTCCCTTGGGGGTCTCCATTGATCCTGCCAATCTCTTCATTTACTACCTTATCAATGCTGACTCCCACCTCTTTCCCCGTCAGCCCAGACCTCGATCGTTCTGCGTACGGCTGAGTGCACGTTCGACTGGAAGTAGGAAAACACACATATGTACAAAGCACTTGCACACACACATACATGGATGGAAACTAAGATGCCCAAGCCCAGAGACAGTGGATATTTGCAAACACAAACACACATACATGGACAGTAATTATTCTTGGTGAAAGACAGGTGTCAGAGGAAGAAAGATAGCAGTGAAGGAGAGCAAAGAGAAGAAGACATGGGAAGAGCAAGATGTCAGAAAACTGGCAGGCGGCTCATGACTGCATGAAGACCCTTCACTTATCAGTCAATGACCCACAGTCACACACACACACATACACAACACCGACACACACACACATTTCTGAGATTTCTATTGTCAATGCTTACTGGTCATAAGTGTGAAAGGAAGACATTTGCTAAGGGTCAAGAGAGCGTGGAGGGTAATCAGAGATGGTGCATTTGTTAAGACTCCTGACATTCATAATTGAAGAATAGAGTTTAATCTATATACATTCATATCAAATATGGTTAATCTGATAGAAAATATGTGAGCATAGGAATCTAAAAATTAAAAAAATGTTGGTTGTTTTCTGTAAAATGATAACTGACTGTAGGTTAAAGTTTACTCACCTCTTTATCATTCACCACTATCTTGCTGTCTGGGCATGAATTACAACAATCTCCTGTGTTTCTCCTGCTCCCAACCGTGTCTTAAATCTAAAAAAAGAACAAAAGCTAAAGGAAGTGGAAAGCCCACTCTCCTTAAAAAAGGAGAGGTTATGTGAGGATTGAGTGGGTGAGACAAATATCAGAAACAAAGAGGAGAAAGAGAGAGAGGAGAGAATGTGTGTGGGAGTGGAGGATGAAAGCAGTGGGATGGGGATAACAGAAATACTTTGGTATGATGACTGATGGGTTTTGTGGAAGTGGAGACTCACCTGGGAGTGCTTTTCCCATGACATTGCGAAATCATTGCTGGTGACAACTCAGCAGAATGTCTGTGTGCCCTTGCTATTTACTGATTGGTTTATATGTACATATATACTATACTACTGAATATGTCCCACTAGCCCTGATTAAGTGGCTAATACATTTTTTTAAACTTAATGTTCAATCACCTCCATTTGATTTGAATGTAAATACTGTTATTTTCCAATTCCATCACTATACAACTATGTAATAATGTAAGCACGTTACTATATACAATAACAACACCAATATAACTGTAACAATCTAAAACCTGTAACTGTAATGTAACTATAACTTTAACAATATATCTTTATAACTATAATGATGTAACTATGCAACTATACTTATATAATAACAATACATTTACAATGTAACTATTACCTTGACTTTATACCATAAATATGTTACTTATGTAACTCTAATAACAACAATACTGTATAACTAGTGGTGGAATGTGCATTTACTTTAAGTATAGTATATATATAAAGACTGTAACTGTAGCTATACAGTATATCTATATACATATATACACTATAGTATTTTATATAACTACTTATGTATTGTAACTTTAACAATATAACTATGAGGATAACGGTTATAATGGGTATAATGATTTACTGTAATTCCCTCTAGTTAGCATTTATACAGCAAGCAGTATACAAACATTTAATGAATGGTTTACATTACAACGTAGTTGCAGCTATAAGGACATTTTAAGCATTTATGTACAGTGTTTGTATGATAACTCCCTCTGTGACATTATATACCAGACTCCGCTTATGGGTGCACAGGAGTTACAGATGTTGACAATAAACATATCTGCTTATAACTACATTATAAGGTGTTATAAACCATTTATTAACAGTTCATATACTGCTTTTAAATGCTAAATAGGGAGGCTTAAAGTAAAGTGTTACCGACATAACTGCAGAACAATATAACTATAAGATATGACTATAGAGGGACTCTCTTATTCCGCTCACTTCTCTTCTCCTCTTCAACCCTCCTTAGCCCCCCAAACCATGGGATTCCCTTGATGAAAGTCAGAAAATCCTAAATACATACTGATACATAAACGCATCAACCAAATGGAAAATGTCATGTTCAGTGAAATGAAATTATATCTACAGAGACAGACATAGAGGAACATTCACATGTTGTTGATTTGTGGCCATGTGGCCTCAAATGTCTCTCTCTCTTTCTATTACTCTTTTGTTTCCATCTCTCAATTTCACTTAAATTGCATATGCATTACTGGCGTGTTAAATTAGATTACACAGTATAGCCAAATCGTCTAAATACAATCAAATAATATAATACAAATAGCACAGGAAAATAGGATGTAATGGTAAACATCTGCTCAACTTGTATGACCTTATGATCTGTGTATTCATAATGACAATCTCAACAATTTCTGTTTAAGTCTACGTTTCAGTAAATTTGTTGGGCAAGAATGTCCAAATAATGAATTGTGAATTGCTCAGAACTAAGAGATTATTTTCCTCTTTTTCCGTTTTTCTCTCTCACTTTTTCCATTCTGTCTTATGATTTCCTCTTTTTTGTTGACAGTGATCCTCCTCATCTCCTGCCGAGTTAATATTTCCAGGGTTAATAAATCAGAACTGACACAGAAGTGGTGGCTTGGCTTGGTGCGAACCTGCATGACCCCTGATTAAAATATTTTGTTTAAATCTGCAGACAATCCACAACATGGCAAAGCTGTGAAGTTGATGTGCAGTTGGATGAATCTGAGCCTCTCCCTTGGATAGCTTTTGAGATTAGATACACATGGACAATCTGCATCCTGGTAAAGTAACCGACCAGTCTATCTTGTAAGTAATAATCAAATCCTTAATCCTAAATCAAAATACTAACTAGTCTGTGTCCTCCCAATCTGATATAATGAAGGTTCATCAACAGCTAGTAGTAATTCATTAAATAAAAGCTACAGTTAAACCTGCTGGCCCACCTAATAGGCTTTTATTGAAGACTTTTAGTGTCCTATGATGGTTATATACTTATTTAGAAATTTTTCCACCTTGACAAGGATATTTTTAAGGTTTTGAAGAAAGGGAGACAATAAATGTTTGAGAGACAACAAATGATGGTCATTTTGTTGGAGGCTTCAGCCTACTACATCAGTAAGACATGGTCACACCAGAAAGTGGGACAGTGAAATTCATTCTGTGTTTTTAGAAAATATGTAGTTTAGAAGCTTTGTGATGTAATGACTACTCACATGGCTAGTTGGTTAAGCTAGTTGGCTACCAAATATTACAATATAGAAATTATAGGCATAATTCAATAAACACAGTTTTATTAAATAACAATTACATTACAAGAGTCATTTACAAGAGAGTTCCTGGCTGCCTGCGGTTGCTATGCAACGTTAGCAAACTGCTAAACTAACATTGATGCTAGTCATCAATCTAACCAGAGTTTATTGATTCAGATTTATTTTTAACGTTTCCATTAATTGTACATTCATGGAAAAACCGTCCAACGTCACTGAGGTCGCAATTATTTGTAATAACGTTAGGCCTGCTCATTTTGTTAGGAGATGCATTGCTTGGTGTGGCGAAGATGCTGCTTCACCTTCTCTGGACACCAAGCTTCAGTCGCCAATAGTTCTGGAGAGTTCTTGTATTTGTGCCTACTTACGGACATGATCTGTCTTGCTTCAAAGCTCACATCTTTTGCACCATGGTGCTGCGCAGACAGTAGTTGGTGTAGCTCTGTGTCGTCCCTGCTTGCTTACAGATTGTGAACAACATTTTAACAGTAGCTGTGGAGTGATAATTAAAAACAGAACTATAAAAGGACATTAAACATCATAGCTGTAGTATACACTTGTTATACCACAGCTATCAACCAATCAGATTGCAAGATTTTAACTACCCATTTTATAAAAGCCGTTTTACAACTAAAAAACATGGCTGAATCATGTCCTCTGTAGACATGCTGTTACTGTGGGTCGTTGCCAACAGGACAATAAATTTGCACAGTTAATTCAAAACATGTATTTGTACCAATAACTCTGGTCTCATAATCACGTGCAAACCGTTCCTTTTGTTGAAGATGCTAATAAGCTACAAAATCTACAGCAGCTTCCTCCATTTTGGACTCTCTGGCTTTCCATACCCGCAAAGGTCAACACTGTCAAGACAGCTTGCTATTGGTTAACAGCGATTATATGTTAAAGATCGCTAAAGCTGGACTTCATGCGAAAATTTTACTTTACCCCTGCAAGTGAATCCACTGATTGCGGCGCATGTGACTAAGCCAAAGATGAATGAGAAGTAATAATGTGTTTTTGTGGTTTCCTTTAAAATGCTGCAAAAGGCTGATTGCAAAAAGTCACCTGTGGTTTCGCTGGAAACTCATATACATTTCAGAGGAGTTAGTTCCAGCTGGATCATTATCAAATGAAGTGGTAATTTCCTTCAAATTCTACATTTTTCAGACTTGAAGAACTGTGGATGAAGCTGAAGTGACAGATGCCAGTGTTGGACACAATCCCAATTACAGGAGCTTCCAGACTAAAAATTGATCCAGACTGATTAATCACAATTCCAGTTTAGTTAAGAATGTGCAATTTCCTATGTTTCATTTGTCAGTTTCAGTGGGTTGTTCATTCCTCTGCAGCCCACCCTGCCTCAAGGCCTGGACGCCTCTGTAGCTTGATCATGCTGCCAGCGCAGCCAAAACCCAGGCCCAAACCGAGGGCCCCCGCTGGCCCCTGCAATGGAAAGCAGATGGCTGGTCCTGTGATGGCAGCCTGCTTCAGTCGGCAGTCCAGGGGAGGAAACTTCTTATTCACCGTCATCCATCATCGGGCTGGGAGTGGGGGGGTGGAGGAGAGGGGGAGGAAAGACAGAGCAATGCCTGACACCCGGCGTCTGGCCTCTTTCAAACGCCCTCGCATGGCACATTCATGGCTCGCACCCGCATTCACACATGCTCGCACACATGTAAAAACACACGCATACACATGCGTGACTGGGCCTTGCTCACACCCATGCACAGCTAAATACACTCACACACACACACTCGGAGCAGTGAATGTATTCTGGCTCACGTTCCTGTTTCTTGCCTTTCATTAGTGGTATTATTCTTTTCAGCACTGGGTCAGTTGTGAAAGGTCTTTTTTGGTTGGCTTCACCTCCTGATAGAGAGAGAGAGAGAGAGAGAGAGAGAGAGAGAGAGAGAGAGAGAGAGAGAGAGAGAGAGAGAGAGAGAGAGAGATGGTTGCTGTTTCTTTCTGTCTTCGTCATTCGTCATGTCTCCAGTCCTCTTTTCCTTCCGGTGTTGTCCATGCCGTCCTCTCATTAGACCCCACCAGGTCCCACAGAATTAAGTATAAAGAGAAGAAGAGAGAGAGAAAGAGAAAGACAGAAAGCATAGTGAGTAATGTACCTGACAGCTGAGGATCATTAATCACTGTCAGACTTGAAAAGGAAAGGAGGGAGGACGAGGAGGAGGAGGTGGGGGTGGCGTTTGACGTGGCAACACACACTCACTCACACACACGTGCACGCACACACACACACACACACAAACACACTCACACGTGCCCTCTCTCCTGCACACATTCAGCTTCACACATTCTTTCACAGACCTCCTGTGTCTCTTTCCCTCACTTCAATTCAATTATTCCCCAGGAGAGATGAACAGTTTTCCCAAAACATCAAAATAGAAATGAAAAGAAAAGGCACAAGAATAAACACATGCACACTCATGCTCGCGCACATGCCAGAGGCCCCTCATCCTCATGTCTGTGAGCTGCTGACACTAATAAGGGCTGTTGAGGGTGTGACTCCATGCGGCAGGCCGCCACTGCACAGCAGGGACGGCCATTCACAGCCTGTCAACCCGCCCCACTGCAAGAGGCACCGACAAAGAGCGGCAGAATGTGGGACTCTCACAAAAGAGATGACGGCGACACAGTGACTTCAAATCTCAGGCATGCAGGCACGCACAAAAAGACAGACACACACACACACACCCTTGTCAGCCTCTCTCCTCCTGTCCTCCTCCCTGCTTGCAGCGGGACAGCAGCTGGCCTGTCCGATTGTCAGTCACGCTGATGAGCTCAACTATGTCCAAATACTGTGTCCTCCCACCTTCCCCAACTGCCCCCCCAAACACTCAGTTTTCAGTTTGTGTCAATCCAACAAACTTTACAGGCATCTGATGTTTCCTTTGCAGTAGACAAGCACTTTCAGACCACAGCAACAAACACAGGATATGACATTAAGAATACATTCCTTTTATCTTCTGCTGATAAATGAATGCTAAAAGCCCACCAATCAAAAAACTTCTCTCTGTCCCCTGTTAACCTGCACAGGTTTGCAGGGCATCCCTTTCCATTCCAGTTCAATAGTTCTGATCGTGAGAAAACCCACAGATGTAGCTGCATGGATGGAGAACAATGTAAATCTTCCACTGAGTGGCTACAGACCTTAACAATTACTGTGAATGGAAAGATTAGCTAAAGCCTAAAATTTGGGTTGCGTGGCACTCTGCATGTGCTTTTATAAAATGAGAGTTATCAGCAAACTAAATTATATAGATGATAAATATTAGTTGCAATGCATTCTCTCAAATTGTTAAGGTGCGCTCCATGTCATCACTTCATTCCTTTCTTTTTTAAAAAGTATTTTTTAAGGCATTTTATGTCTTCATTAGTATAGTAGACAAATAACAAGGAATAAAAGGAGATGGGGACCAAGATGCAACAAAGATATAATGGTTGCGGTTCATGATCAGCACCTTAAACCCAAGGACCACTGAGCCGTCCGTCATTACAACCATCTGTGTTCCCATTCAGCCTGAGACGCTTGTTCACGTAGCACTCACTTTATAATGCATTTGTGTTATACAGTATTGGAATACAAGATTTACAGATGTTAACGTGTTCAACTTTATTAAAACCTTTCACTGTCCACAACTGAAGTGTGCTGAAGACTTTTGCTGCTGCTAATGATCAGTACCAATTGCCAGTGGTGGAATGTAACGTAATCTATGTGCAGAGTTTGACATTACTGTAAAAGTAATTTTTCACATTCAGCTGCTGAAGGTGGAACATTATTCTGTGCTTACTTTAAATCTGAGTTTAACACATGTATATATGAGCTTGATTTTGTGACAAAACAAAAACAAAATTATTTGCCAGTAGCAAAAGTAGTAAAAGCCAGTACCTGATTAACTCACTAAAGGGCCCCTGGGCAAAAATGTGCTGTTGGGGCCCCTGTTGACCGTCACATCCTTTTGCACTCTATGTGCATTATGTATGTATTATGTATGTATGAAGCACAAAATAATTAAGTGAAACACACAATGTAAGTACTATATAAACTAAGAGAATAAGGGGCTGAATATTTTAACTCAGGGGCCCTCTGCCAGATGGACCCTCAAGATTAGGTAATAATGCAGGTGTTGCCTTAAAGCTCCTATCATTTTATAGTTTAGAATATAATGCTGCATAAAGTATTAACAAACAAATCTGCACTAATTATAACATGATGAGTCTGGAGCATTTTGTGCCCCCTGTGGATCTGCGGCCCATTTTATTTTATATACAGATGGCTGTGAGCTACCATGCAAGGCACTGGCCTCACCATGGTAGGAGAGTATTGCTCAAGGACACTTTGGGCTCTATTTTCCTGCCAGTGCAAGGCCAGAACCAGGGTAAACACAGTCTTTATACTTCCTCAGGTGCAAGTGTATCTTTTTGCATCTGTTCTTGTTTGGTAATTTTCTGGCACCAAAGGAGCGCACTTGTGCTGATGTGGGAGGAGAAGTGCAGCTGAGGCTGTGTTTATGCAGATCAGGCCGCACAGTGCAATTTTGGTCCTCATTTTGGCACGAAATTGTGTTTGCGATAAAACCTGCTCAGACCACTTCTTATCACACACGCAAGGCAATTTTCATGGCTTCAGTTGGCAGAGGCGCAAGCACACAGACATCTCCAAAATCACAAAACACCTTTCATTCATGTTAAGTTTTGTCCCTTTCAGTTTGCTACACGTTTTTCCATTTACTGCAGATTGACATGAGAATCAAAACACAATTTTACGAAAGATTCTTACCAATAATATCATCCGCATGGGTGTAATCCGGTGACCCGGAGTTCAGAAATAAGTTCTGTTGGATGAGTGAGTTCCCCACAATAACTTGTAGGTTGTCAGACCTTTTCCATGTTTGTTAAACAGCATCACACAGCAGCTTTAGAGTTTAGAGAATCAAATAATTTTTTCTGTCATGTCACCAGGATTATTACAGTTAGTTTTCAGTTTTGCTTCTTGCAGTCAAGTCTGAAAATGTTTGCAGTCATCAGTCCTGCGCATGTATGTGTATCCATATAGTCAGTGTGTAGAATATCCTCTGACAGCTGGAGGTCCTCTGCGGTGCGCACTCCTTCCTAAACAGAGTAGGCCTACGTCAACATCCTATATGCTGTGAACAAGTAAAACATCAGTCATGAAAACATTTTAAAACTGTTTTTTTTTCTTTAAATACGCAGTGTGTAGTGGCATCTAGCGGAACGGACTTGGCAGAAGTGGAATATAATATTCATAAGTATGTTTTAATTAGTGTATAATCACCTGAAAATAATAATAATTATGTTTTCATTTCCTTAGAATGAGCCCTTTATATCTACATAGGGAGCAGGTCCTCTTCCAGGGTGATGCCATGTTGCACCACCATTTATCTACAGTAGCCTTGAACAGACAAACCAAACACTGGCTCTAGAGAGGGCCTTTTATGTTTTTTGCAAGTTTCGTGGCCACCGTAGGTTCTCCTACATTCTTGGGAGGGGGAGGGGGATTCAGTTGGTTGCAATCTGCAACATCACGGCTAGATGCCACTAAATCCTACACACTTTTATAAACCTTTAAACACCTTTAAATACATTTTGCTGATTATACATTTTCTGCTATTGCAAGTGCAGTAACTTACGACAATATATAAGGTTTTATAAAGAAACAAGCCTGCACACAATCGCAATGAAGAATAAAGCAGCATGTTATGCTAACTGAAGTCAGATTTGCCTGTTTCTGTGAATGCTAACTTGTATGTTTGTAAAGTCTGAAATGGCAAGTTATCAAATACAGAGTGGAGATTAAACCTGTCTTTATATTATCAGACATTGCACATTTTTAATTGATTGTTTATATTTGAAAAGTAATATGTGTCTGATTTAAGTTACATGGAAAAAGAACCATTTCATTACGAGACAAAGTAATGTTTTCTAAAAATGAAATTGTCTTAGTTTTATTTGTTTACATCAGTGGTTGTTTGCCTTGTTATGATCACAGACTAGAATGTATGGTCTATTCACATTTCATTTTCTGCTGTCTCACTTGTCCCTTTTTTACTAAAATTAACTAGAAAGACAGTACAACACTGTCTCTGGTGGACATGGTGGCTTTTAGCCAAAGATCACAGCTGGGCCTCCCAAACACTTCCCAGAAGTCCACAGCTGGCAGTGTTAAAAAGAAAGTACTGTTACAGTAATGGACATCCATTACTGTAACAGTACTTTTTTTGTACATTTGAAGCTTACTCAACTTAAAAACAGTCAGCACTGATCACCTCCACTTATTGTTTGGTTGCTTTTCCACCGCAGTGAAGATAATAGCAGTTACATGGACAATCTGTCCAATTTCCATATTTGAGCAGTACTCCTGTCATCATCAATCCTTATTTAAAGATAAAATGATGATGATGTCTATTATCTCACGATCTAAAGGCCTTTTATTGCAATAATAGCTGTGAGTGCATTCTGTCTGTGATTATGGGTATGAGGGCGTTGTTGATAGACACTGTTGGCATCACTAAAGTACCCATAATCACGCTGACGAATGCCCTTCTGGGTATCATGGAGATTATACAATACAAAGCTTACCAGTGTACTTGTGTGTTGTGGACATACAGAGTAACAGAAAACAAGAAAACTGCAGAGCACAGGAGACAGCTAAGTGTCTGTTTACCACAAATCAGCATGCAAAACTGTGTAGCGTGCTAAATGGACAATATCAGGGTGGCCTGGTGATTACAGAGGCAGTCTTTCAACCACTTGACCCAAGTTTAAGAACACTAAGTCCCACTGCCAGCTTCAGGGCTGCTGATTTGTAGCTGACCCTGACCTCTGACCTCTCTATGGAGGGGGACATAAAAAGATTGGTTAAAGATACATTTCTTCTTTCTTTAACCAAGCAGGTGGCTCAGACTCAAAAAGTGTATAAAGTATGATTTAGATTAAGATAAGGATTAACAAATCAAGGTAATTTCTGCCAGATATGATGCTCGACGAGTGTGTTGAGGGCACACAGGACCGGGCAATCAGCTACTACTGCCAAATTGAATATGATCAGCTGTGTCAGCGAAAGTGTGCATGCACTTTTAAAATTGTATTTAATGAATTAATTTTACCATTATATTATTCATTATCCTCCATTACAGAGGATATCAAAGTCTTGGGTCTTGAGTTTTTAATAACACATGAACACATGTTCAGTGCAGCAATAACATAATAGAAAAAATGCACAAACCTACATTAAAGTTTTCTTTCTAGCATAGAAGTGTCATTGATATTGTACTTAAGCATCATAATAAAATAGTATACTCATTGTCCCCTTCAGAATGTTAAATTACTATTGCATTAACCTGTAAAACATTGTGTGATTCAGTGGTACCTCACCTTGTTAGTTCGTGACCTCTTAAAATGAAGCACTGTCTACTTGTTACCCTCAGCTCAGGGGTCCAGAGGTGATTAATCTAGTCCATAATTTTATGGGCTGCTTTGCAACAATGTATGATATTATTGTATAATACTATGTTTTGCATGTAAAATCTCATTTTATAAAGAAAATATACTATATCAGTCACATACTGTAAATATAGTTGAGTAAAAGTATTGTTGTGTATACCAAAAGTGTAGTTATGTACAGTAATTCATGTTACCTCAATGTTTACCTTATGCACCCCACACAGAGCAGATTAAACTAAGGTACAACAGACTACACAGAAAGAATATAAGGCAGATTTAACCATTCACAAAAAATACTTAGAATGATCACAGCTTTGCAAATTATTTGTACTTTTTCCACATTAATAGTTATAATGTGATGATATTAGGCCAACAGCTTTTAACCTCTAGAGGTAGGAACAATTTGAAACTTGTGAAACACGCTTGAAACACACAAATGTAACTGGATAAACATTGCACTGCACTGCCTCTGATTCAACTTTCACCACAGTCTTGCAGCCTACTGTACCTGCTTCCAGCCTTCCCATCATGCACTGTGTATATGACTGCCTTCGCGTCCTGTCTGCTTTATGGCTGAATCACAATATGCAGGCAGACTCTGCTTAGTATGGTCTTGGATAAAGCCGTAATGGACTGCAGTGGAGGTCTATAAGAGGAGCAGCATAAAAACAGAAATAACAGGGAGAGAGAGCCCTGTACTCCTCTACTGGGTGGCAGAGCTGATTCAACAGCAGACAGACCCAGAGCAGGATCATCTGTCTCCATTATGGTCTCCCTACAAATCATCTACATTTCCCCCTCTTCTCCTCTGCTGCCCACAAGCTCATAAAGCTAGCTTTTCCATGCTGCTTTTGGCAAAAGGGAGTGAGAGAGACATCCAGCGAGGTGTATTGTGGGTGGTCGAAGGGTGTATGAACCAATGCATATAGACACACACTCATACCACATACTATTCAGCTCCGACGGGGTTGACCACAAAACTGCTATTCTTACCAGAATGATACATGTGCAGCCTTTGCTTACAGCTGAATAAATGCTGGTGAGGGATAACATGCATCTGGGATGTCTGCACTTCCCATGAGCCCTCCCTTCTTTTTTCTGGGGTCAGTGGGGAGTGTTTATGCTTGTCCTGCACATTTCAGTCTGTTTCTGTCATAAAGTCATAAAGGAGTTACTTCATCATGTTAAGATTGGACTAAACAGCTTGGTTATGCAAGTGGTTAACTGGATCTAAGTTTAAAAATTGAGTGTAGCAACCTGAAAAAGATAAATCATATCAATAAATTGGTGTTATAAAAGAGTTATGAGATAGTAAAAGTGCCCTTTTTTCTTCTTTTTTACCCTGAGACCTCTTTTATGTAAAAACACCTGACTACTTCATCTTCCCCTCTGTCCTGCCTCTGTTTGCTCCTACAAGTCTGCTGCCACTGCAGGCATACAAGGATGTATTTTCTTCAACATTTATATTGACTGCTCCATTAATTCAGATGCTAAACAGTTCACCATCGTCGGGGTCACAGCTTACTGCTGGTTATCGCCCTGAAGGCCTTCATATGTCAACGACTTCTGTCCTTGATTTTGTAATTTGTGATTGTTTTCTGTATATTTTCAGTGAGATTAAATGTGACCCAGAAGTGCTGCAAGTCAATATTGCTTCACTGTGTGAGGATCTTGTGGAAAATTCAACTGCAGTTTAAAATAGACTTAATATAATTGTTCCAGTGAAAACAAAAACATTGGCCAGGAAATTAAAAGCTCCTTGCTTGAATGTGAATTCCATGAAAAAAGGAACTGCCAAAAAGAGAATAGCTGGCAAAAAGACCGAGCTTCAAACTTACCAAGACATCTTTTGGACACAGTGAGCTACAGGAAGAGACTGACACTTCCAAGACACAATTTCAAAGATCACAGCTGATGGAAAAATTCACAGATTCTTTTTTTTGCCATAATTGATTATCTGTCAAAAGCAAAACCCCTCCCTGCGCTCAGTTTCAAGTGAGTGTTTCAAGTTTTCTTCTTTGCTTTCCTTTTATTATAACAAAATTACACACAGTACAAAACTGTACCAAATGGATAAGATGCTTGAGCTTCTCTTTTCTCCTTATACAGTAAGTATAGTTTGACCTCTGGGGTGACCTTGATAAAGTTGTTTTCTGCTAGATCACATGTCGGAAATACCTTTGGTACATACTGTCATATAGAAAGCTGCAGGTTTTATTAGTTTGACAATTATGAGGCAGAACTTTCTCTTAAGCATGAGATAACAATGATAAAAGATCTCTGCTTAAATTTAATTTCTTGTCTCTGAAATGTGAGGATAATGAATTGGATGTGATTTTTTTTTTTTTTGCCATGATAATACTTTTTTTTCTTTCTATTTTTTCCCTAAACTATTGTTCTCAAAAAATTGGTGTTTGATACATCTTTTGTGTATATTTCAGTTTTTCTGGTACTGCAGACTCTGATGAATATGTGCAGTATTCAGAATGCTGTACTGAGTGATCTTTGCTAACATAATAATAATGCAAATAAACATAACTACTAATTCTACTACAATTACCACTATTACTACTAATTATAAGATTGTTGCTGGTAGCAAATTTATTTTGATTAAGAAAATGAATGTATTGATTGATCATATTACACTGAGCTGACAAACAAAACTCGTCCTATATGTTTAATAAATAGGGCTGCAAATTGTAAGTTGCAAGGATTTTCTATCAAAGATCAATAAGAAAACTGTAGTGCAAAACTAAACAAAGTCTGTTATACCAGCCATGTATCAAATGGCAAAAGAGTAGCTGTAGTAACAAGTCACAGTACTATTATAACCATAATACTATAGACATAACAAGGAATGTATATACATGTGACTTTGTTTGTGTAAGTGGGAAACCAAGATGTGAAATATAAGGTTAACTGTAAAGGCCTCTGTATGTTAACATGCTGAGCAAAATGACAAATATCCAATCCAATCTAATGAGCACTACAAGCAGAAAGAGACAAGCTGTAAGCTGTTATTTTGGGGGAAATGAGAGTTGTATGTGCACCATAAAACTCTTCTACTTTGCTCTTCTAGTTTATTTGTATTTGATATGCAAAATCACATGCAGGACTAGTCTCCAGAGTCATTGTCCTTGTGTGTGTGTGTGTGTGTGTGTAGTGTTTCAGGCCAGTTTGTCTCTCTTTGACCCGAGGCAAATATCTCATAGGTGCAGCTCATCAGATAAAGTGAATCTGAAAGATGTTGTTGTTTATAGAGGGAAATCATGCAAAGGCAACTTTTGGGTTGCAGATATGCTGGATTCATGTGACATCACTGAAAAAGGTTCACAGAGGTGACGCCAGCTCAAAAGACAAACCTCTGTTAGAGCAGTTTGTTCTGAATCCTGGACAAACATGATGTTATGGATGTTTCATTGGACACTGATGATCCCGTGAGTATTTATTTCATTTATCGTATTTACTATGTGAGTTTATCATTGCTCAGGACGATAGCTGCCTGATATAAAGCAATCCAGTTTAGGCCTCAAAACACATACTAGATAGACACACACACACACACACACACACTGAAACAGGCATTTCTGTATGGCTGTTGTTGCTGTGAGCAATTACAGCACCTTATCTAACAGTGAGGATAATGAGGTTACACAGAGAGCAAATTCTATCATGTCGGCATAATGAGATTTGGGCCCGTGTCTCACGTCCTGGGGTCGAGGACAGGGACGGGGACAGGGACACACACCAATACACACACACACACACACACACACACACACACACACACACGCAGTTTTCTTATCTGCCCCACCTTGCAT
Source organism: Thunnus thynnus (assembly GCF_963924715.1). Lineage (NCBI taxonomy): Eukaryota > Metazoa > Chordata > Actinopteri > Scombriformes > Scombridae > Thunnus > Thunnus thynnus. Next base: position 10,588,182 of record NC_089518.1, read on the forward strand.
CTCTCTGACATTCAGGGGAAATTGCATCAGGCTCAGTATGTGAATGACTGAGGCTCTCCCCCTCTTCCTTTCTCCTTCCATCCCTCCATTCCCCCCATACCACTCTCCCCCCTTCATGTTCTCCAACAGCACCACCACCACTTCTGACAGGCTGTTTGATTTATGACTCCAATTCCCCAGTGCAGACACATAGACGCAGGACACACTCCCAACTATATGTATGTATTTTAGTTTCCCCCACAGCCCTCCCCTCTTCTTGGCTGCACTTCTCTCTCCCTCTCCATATCTTTTGCTCTGTCTCTATCTGTTTCTCTGTTTCTCTCTCTCTTTCACTCACACACACATACACACACACACACACACATCTTGGGTGTGGTGATTGATTATCCTACAAGACTGTCTGGTGTATTTTTGATCCTTTTGAAATTTAATCTCTGTGAGCAGTACAGGGAGTGTCTCGTCACACGTGTGCACACACAAGCACACACGCTCACGCATACACACATATATATACATATATATACACACACACTCACACACACACACACACACACACACACACACACACACACACACACACAGGAGGTGGAGGAGAAGTGAGAAAGTTTTGGAAGTGCATGCAGGGGCTTTTTTGGCACCATATTTCAAGTTGTATACACAAACAACTTCATCAAAAGTTAGAGGGTAAAATGGGAAAAAAACAACTTGCAAAGCACAGTACTTAACTCTGTGTACAATTACAAGGAAAGCTGAACCCTGAGACAACACACACACTTTGCTGACTGAAATTCTAATGGCTGCCAGTGATCACAATCCCAGGACCAACTGACTAAAATCTGGTCAGAGAAAGTGAACATCACGTACTCTCTGCTTCCTCCAATAGAGTACATGTGCTCTTGAGCAAAACAACCCAAAGTGTTCCACTGGGGCTACTCAGTGGTCAGCTGTATAGGACTTTTATAAGTTGTGTGATTCAAGACCCAAATAAGTTGGTTTACTTTCAAAACCACTGGACATCATTTTACCTACAGTACGTAGTTTGAATATGACAACTGGCTTATATCATTGTCTCCACAGAGAGCAAACATAAAACTGATAAAACAGAATAAACAGTCATAAAAACAGAATAAACAGCCATACTAGCATCTCTGTGAGGCTGTACAAACACAGCAGTGCCTCGAGCTAAATGCTTAGCATGCTGATGCTTATCAGGCACAATGTTCACCATCTTAGTTAGCATGGCAACATTTGCTAAGCAGCACCAAACATAAAGTACAACTGAGGCTGATGGGAATGTCAATAATTTTGCAGGTAGTATTAGACAAACTATCATGCCTAAAAAGAGTTTACATGGGTATTCTGATGTAAAACATTAAAATAAATGGAAAAAAATGTGTCGTGCTGATCTGTTGCACAGAAATTATAGATTAACTCATATTACCCTGCAACATCTGGCATGGAATTTCCCATGCAAGCTCCTGTATCACAGCAATCCATTGATCCATAGGCCTATATTAGCTCAAAGATAATGGAAGCTTTTTCAGACTTGGAAAATGCAAAGTGTTATTTTTGCAGCACAGTATGCCTGAACATTTTTTAGTTTAGACTCTGTGATACATACCGCACTCAGACATGTAAAATGATATGGTTATCTTTATTTACATCCCTTCTGGTCATGGAGACATTGGAGAAATTTCAAGCCGATTTAAAGGGGTACTCCAGTGATTTAGTATTGGACTTCCATAAAGTCAAGGAACTCACAACATGGATATTAGAATAGAACCGCCAAAATGGAAGCAGCAGAGGCCAACATATCTCGGCTTTGGGTGCCTAGTCTGGGTCAAACTACAACAACACTGGATCCTCATATCACAATACAACTCAATAACATCGTTTGTAAGGTGTTCCTTTCCTGGTAAATGCTGCCTCTATTGCCAGCATTTCCACTAACACAACATTTGTAAGTACCGTGTCCCATTTACAGTACATCTTAATGGTCTGTCTAAATGATAATGTTCAGAATATCCTGTGCACTTGTGCAGAGTTATTTATGAGCTAGATATGACAATGCGTGGAAACATCTCATCTTGACTGTGAAGTTAACGGGGGAAATGAGCTAATATTGGTAATGGTAAATGCATGTAAACAACCTCAACAAAAAGAGGATGGAGGAAGGGAAGAAGAAGAAGAAGAAGCCAGAAGCATTCTTTCTACCATGTCTGTCTCCACTCTGTCATGTATTCTCTATAAACTGACCTGTAGACACAAACAGCAGTGGTCTTTGATCATTATCTCCCTCCTCAACCTGGGATTTGTCTCTGCTTTGTAATGAATGATAAATGAAATTATAGGGCACTGTGTGTGTTTGTGTGCGTGTGCGTGTGTGTGTGTGTGTGTGTGTGTGTGTGTGTGTGTGTGTGTGTGTGTGTGCAATGGAACATGTATCGATGGCTGATCTGTGTTTACTCCCCCAGGTAATCGATCATAGCCGAGCATTCATCCATAATGGGCCCTATATCTGTCTGTCTCTCAGCAGGGGACTGGGACCACAAAGACACATACATAGATCAGACACAAAAGGGACCATTACACACAACCCTATCAATACTCACTCCTGAGAAACTACTTTCCTTCCTTTCTCAAGGGAAAGATTTGCTGGCTGCCCAATTAGTAACAGCTAGAACCATCGACAGTTTGGTGAGGGTTGTACAATCAGTATCAGCAACAGAATTAGTTTTATTTTGTCATTCTTTATTATGTCTGTATTTTAATTTTCACAAAGACTCTGTTTCCAAAGTGTCAGTAATGTATGAGAATATGATAATATATCAATACTTGTATTTCAAAACAGATGTCTACTGTTTCAATGAAGTAAAAACCTACTCTAACAGAATAATTCTTAGCACATAAATAATAAATTCATTATTATTTATTATCCGGTGGCCTTGGAGTAATCAGACAAAGAGTAGTTTGCTACATGTTTTTTCTTTTTCCTTGTGTATGTAGTAAAGGATGCCATTCATAATATTCAAAATTAAAGCTGCACTAATCAGTATTTTTGCCCTGATAGTGATACACCCACAGACAATTACCACCTGGCACTTCAGTTCCAAATGAGCTCAGCAGAGTGTTTTAAACCATGTTGAGACCAAAAACTGCCCTATGTTAAACAGTATAGGGGGCTGCAGTAGTGCGGGTGTGTTGTTTGAGGTACTGGTGAGACAATGAAATACAATCCAGGAAGTCGAGTTGGAGTTACAGAATAACTACATTTAAGGACTTATCAGAAGCCATAATACAGCACAGCACACAACTCTGGAAAGTTATCACAGTGGCAACTGCTTTATCTTTCATTGCGACAGTCATGAGGTTAACAGTCGAATGCAGTGCCGAGCTGTGTGTGGTGCTTTAGTGTATTTCAGCTCATTGTTTTGGCTTACGGCAACTTCACAATGTTGGTTCAGCCTCGCCATTCTCATCAACCCTGTTTTCAGTGAAGAAGCTCTGATAAACCAACTGTATACTATCTGATCAACACTAAACACACGAATGGACAAAGTTAGCGACTAGGTAATTATCGATGAAAGAAGTGGAGCACCTAGCCACTACAGAGACAGATATTTTTCTCAGGAGTAGGTGGAAAGTGAAAAGTGGACTTAAGGGCCCCATGAAATGGAGGTTAGAGCGTCTTAAGCTTCTGTACTGTGATGTATTTCCCAGTGAAATTGAATATTTGAGTGGTGTACAATTACAAGAGGGATTTAAATCAAATCCTTTGCATTTGATTGGACTACTAAAAAGTGGGCAGGGCTTAGAGCTTAGTGCAATACGGAGCTGCAGAGACAAACAGAGCTATAGAGGACTATTGGCTCCACACACACCTTCCTCACCAGTTGTTAGATCAGGAGAAAGACGGAGCGATGAATGAATTTGATCTAAACGCCCCTGAGTGCATGATGAGTCATCAAACAACAAACTGTCAACAACAGCGATTTTGTTGTAAAAATACTCTGATACTGATTTTTTGACAAATATGTGGCATATAAGAGATAAATGAACAATTAACATAGCGACATAGGGTTAAAACTGGGAAAATGTATTTTTCATTTCATGGGGCCTTTAACATTTGTTAGGTCACCAGAAACATGACTCCAAATGAATGCTAATGAATGCTCCGTGTCTGCTGGATGTGTAAATAGGCAATAGTTTGCTAACATGTTAACCATGTCATGAGTTCTGTCACTAAAAAGACCAAATCAGTCTGAACAGAATTTAAAAGGATATTCAAAGTTTGTTTCCCCAGTAGTGACAAGTCAAACTCCATCCTACTCCTTTAACTCTACCAGACGGAAGTGGTTTGTGCTGAACAAAGTCCCAAAGGCCTTCTGGTTGAAGGGCTAAAAATGACTGGACATACATTTTACACAGTATTATTTAATCACAAATTATAGGTTTGTCTCTGCCTGTATGTGCAGACCGTATGCTCCGAAACACGTTCGTCTATGCAGACATCCAAATTAGTATGAAAACAACAGCTTCCACTGTCCGTGTCTGTTTTGAAGTAGACTATCTTGCTCTTTAGAAGCCAGTGGGAGCCACAAAAGCCCTGATCCTCGAATGTCATTGTGGCTTTCAAGACAAGATCTAAAAGGTTGTTATGGTCACTGTAGTCCTGGTATTTTAAAACATGGATTATTTTTGCATCTTCTTTTTGTAAATTCTACCAATATCACTGATGAAACATGCCAGACTACATGTCATTTATGATTAAATTCTCATTGTCTCGCTTTTGATGTTGGGAAGGATTGCTGGAGGGCTTCTATTTCTCAACACAGCGTCATGCTGAACAGTTAGCACGAAGCTCCACAGTGAATGATTTAGGACACATGGATGATTCCAGTGTTTATGTCTGTTGATCAAATTCCTTGGAGGATTCCCTTAATATTCCCGACAATAGACACTTGGCGGAACACAGTTGCATTCACTAACAGCTGAAGAGCTGAATTTATGTGTCAGTCAGTCCCTGTGATCTGCAGGCAGATTGAGACAGTGATAATACAGAGAGAAGCAGACTGTCACACAGATGATGATCTATAAGTCACCACAGATATGTGGACTGTGCATAATCACACAGTCTCACATTCAGCTGGTTTACCACAGCTAGACCCAGACACACAGTTTCCCATGGTACTCTCTTAGAGAGAAATCCTCATGGGGAAGCGAGGAAGTCGAGCTCTGAGGGCCTAAATATATGTGTGTGTGTGTATGTGTGATCTTGTTCGGTATGCAACCACTTTCAAGACTCTGTCACACGATTAATCAACTAAGTGTTATTTCCAACATGTGGATGTACAGACAACAATGGGACTTTTCTGGTTATGAACCAGGAAGATAAATATTTCCAAATACTGAATGAGGGAGAATGACTAATCTTCTCTCACTCACAAACAAGCATCATGGTGGTTTTAGTCAGAGTGTGTGCCATTTCTCCATTTCATCTACTAGTTTTGGATATGGTGTGGTTGTAGGGTGTAGGGTGTGGTGGGGTTGCAGTTTCCATACTACTAGAGGAATTCAAAGCTGCAACCTTTGTGACATAATCCCTCTATCTTCAAATAGATTCAAAGGGTAGCTCACCCAAACCACACACACACGAAACATATTTCTCACTTTTATTTTGCTGAGGTTTTGAGACATCAAAATACATTTCCATTCATTTCCACTCTATTGGAAGGCAAGGCAAGGCAAGGCAAGTTTATTTGTATAGCACATTTCAACAACAAGGCAATTCAAAGTGCTTTACATAGAGCACAAACAGAGAGACAAGACAGAATATAAAAGCAACACAAGTAAAAAGACATTTAAATACAATGAAAAAGAGTTAAATTGGGAAATAAAAAGAAGCTAAAAAAGAATAAGACAGATAAAACGGGAGAATAAAAGTTACAGTGCAGTGTAAAATATTAACCCTCAAATTTGGTTTAATAAAAGGCATAAAAGTCTTCAGCTGTGATTTAAAAGAACTGAGAGTTGCAGCAGACCTGCAGTTTTCTGGGAGTTTGTTCCAGATATGTGGAGCACAAAAAATGAACGCTGCTTCTCAATGTTTAGTTTTTACTCTGGGCACAGAAAGCAGACCTGTCCCAGACGACCTGAGAGGTCTGGATGGTTCATAATGTAGAAGCAGATCAGAAGGAAGGTGGCAGAAAACTCAGAGGTAGTTCAAAAACTCAGCAAATCAGTTTGATTATGAATTTTAATATTTTTAGCTAAGCTACAGAGTGATATTAGCTTATTGCAGATCAGTATTGGGATATATGCCTGCCGATAAGTCAAAGGAAATTGCAGTACAGGAATTCCAAAATGCCAGATGTTTCAGGTAGTTCAGAAACAGTATCACCACTAGTTTGTCCAGCTTTGAAAAGTTACCCTTCAACTGTTTAATGTCCCGCTTAGTACATATCATGGTCATGAATCTTTTAAAAAAAATAATTTAAGGAATACAGAAAAAGAATTATATATTAATGTAGAAAATATCGACATTGGTATCTTCCTCGGAAATACAGTATTATCTTCGCTATAATTTTTAGTTATTTTGGTGAACTAATCCTTTAAGTGTTTTAGCTGCTCATTTATAGACAGGGCTGATATTCAGAATACACATGTTGACAGGTCTTGATGCCACCCTGCTGTTCCTGAGTGTGCAACCCAGCAATGTCTGGAGTGACTCTTGTCCATATAAAACATGTAAGAATATTTAAAGGTACATTTTTACCATTTGGTTTACATAGTTTTTTAAAAATTTTTACAAATTTATGAACCTGGTATAGTGTGTGATGGTTTGTCAGAATATAACTATGTCTTGAATATAACTGAGCCATTGTTAATATTATTAGTCCCATCTGTGTTTTCCCTGCTATGACAAGTTAAACTGTGCCGTGAGAAAAGTCTGTTGTACATTTGAAAGTACAAATAGCTGGAGTAAAAATATTAACTTGTAAGAAAAAGGTTCCTTAATGAATGTACTTGTGTAAAGTACTGTTCAAGAACAGCCTTTTTAACTCCAAAAGGAATCCAACTTTTTATGAGTACATTGAGTGTTCTTGTGAATATATAACAGCCAAATGGTGCCCTAAAAAGAGCAGCAGGTCCACCAACTGATAGGCATCTGTACAGTATATATGTGTAAATGTCTACAGTGTCGGCTTTTAAATTAGTCTGACCTAGTCCCCTGTGCTTTATAATTGGTGTAGAGGGTGCCACAAAATCCAAATTATACCCCTTCCCTCTGATCTTTTCTAGCAGCTCTTTCCCCTTGCAAGTCCTTTCCTCTCTTCTGCTTCCTCCACCTCTTCACCCCCAGTCATCCATCTCCAGACATGGGCCAGTCAGTGGCAGCTCCATTGATAGGGTAATCCAGGCCTGATTAATGGCCCAATAATCAGAGGGATCCTCAGATCAATCATGGGCGTGATCAATAACCCCCGGCCAAGGCGATCATTAGCCTGCTAGAGTGCATCCTCTATTAGACCCATGGACCAAAACAAAGGCTGGAAAAGAAAGAGAGGAGATACGGGGAGTGAAGGATGGAGGTGAAAGAAGGGAGGCACGGCAGTTTTTGTACAATGATAAGGAAATGGGGCAGTTTCCCTGAGCTGGGATAGAAAGACCACAGAGTTGGAACCTGTGTTATCTATTTCATTTTCATAAATGTGTAAATGTGTGGGGACTGTTGAAAGCAACACAAAAATATACAGACATCGCAGCAGGATGTCTTAACGAGAAGTGAAAACCTGTGTGTTCATACATAATGTATCACTGTATGTGTGTTTGTGGATACTTGTGTACTTCTCTATGTGTGTTTGGGGATTTGTGTGTCTGTGTGTGTGTGTGTGTTTGTGTGTGTGTGTGTCTGGAGACTTGTGAGTGTGTGTGTCAGCAGGGTGTGATGGTCTCTGATTTATGGGCTGTGTCCCTCAGTGCCAGCTCTCTGTCTGCTCTAGCATGGAGGATGAATGGACCTCTGTCAGCCCAGCCAGAACTCTCCTCTTCACCCACCTCCCTCCCCCACACCCCCCTTCAAGCCTCTGTCCCTCCCTTTTTCTTTTCCCCTCCCTCTCTCCTCCCATCCCCTCTCTCCTGATACCATTTTGCAATAAGCCGCAGACAAACTTAGAGCAACTGTTTACTTGTTACTATAAATGTGTTCTCTGACAGCTGGCAACTTAACTGATATGGGTGAATAACCTCACACTAAGCAGGGGCTAAGTGATTCATATCCATTAGAGTAAGACTGTCTGTTGTCGGCAGCTCAGTCCGAGACGTCCCAGGTGCAGGTCATGAACAAGAATGATATTCAGCTGAGAAAAGAGGTGCAGAGACAGAACTTTCAATTTACCAAGTATTTTAAAGAATACTTCCAGTTTAATACAACCAGGGTCCTATTTACATCGTTTCAATCATCATTTTCATTGGTAATAACACAAATAACATTGTACTCATCATGTAAATTGCTGAGATCTGGGAGCGGGGCAACATTGCTAAGAGAAGTCAGACGGGTCAGAAAACATGGGCAGTCAGACAAGCTGACCAGTATTACACAAATCCCCAAGTTAGCTAAACTCATTTGGAAGAGAAAACAAAGACAAACAGCAAAATTATTGTCCGTTGTAAACATCCATCACAGTTTTCATACACAACATTTCAGGTGGACTCACTTTTGGTTTTAATCACCAAATAAAGCAGTTTAGATAATCTAAACTAAACTGTTACAACTTGTCTGATTGTTAAACCAACATTCCCTGTCAGACTTTGTTGTAACAGAGTTTGTATAGTATGTTATTGTACTCGCCATAATTGTATCCATGTATTTCATGTTAGTTCATTAGCTCATGGGCTCTTAGTAGGTAAATGCAATATGGCAACTGTAAAAGCCAGTTCATGAGAGATATGCTAGGTTGCTAAGCTTGGCCCCGTGCACAAATATTGTGTTAATATCAATATTTCCTCTGTATGAACTGGGGATGCCAACGGTTAACCGTTAATTGGTTAACTGCTGAGAATACTTTTGACTGGTTATGCATGTTGGTCTATAGGTTAATTTGCATACACACTCCATTAATGGCTAGACAATTACATGTTCACAACATCAGATATTCTTTTTGGATGGCTAAAGTAGCGGTGTAAAACTGACTCCTACATGGAGTGTTGCATTATGGGTTATTTGTTGCATTAATGTTGCTAGGCTAGTGTCTTAAAGTCTGTTTATAGTGAATGTGTTAGAGTCAGTCAGCTCTAAGTGTTTCATTAGTCCAGTTTAACCTGCAGGAGTTTCTGAAGGCTTGTGTAACACGTTTTTCTGCCATGGAGGAAATAAATTCATAATAAGTAAAAATGAGTCCAAAGCGTCTTCCCACATCTCTACTGCCTAAACTGAATATGACAAGCTGTCAGATACCACTGTGACAGATGATAAGGAGTTCAAAAAGACAAACAGGCAGTTGTTAAAATGCTAACTGCCGGAGAAAATAACTTCTGACTGCTTCCAAAAACCTGGCAGGAGAGTTGTGAGTATGTAACTATACTATGATGTAAGTTATATTCAAAAAGTAATGTTTTTTTTTCCAAAAACAGATGTTGGAAAAGGGGGGGGGGGGGGTTGTCCTATAATCAAGATCAAGACTGACATCCCTAGTATGAATATGGTTGCAGTGTGACTAATTGAAATACTAGTGTATATTATTTGGTCAATGTTATAGATTATCAGACAAACTGTAAATCACCCCACTGTTAGATTAGTGAGTATTGGTCATGAATGTTCTTTGATGTTAATTTTTATTTATTCTCTCCAGACACATTTCCTTTCTGTCTATTGAAATGAGAGAAGCTGGAAGATAAAAGTAGTATTATAGCTAGTATAGGTAATATAACATAGCTAAACAAAGATAAATGTAAAAGGTAAATAAATCCTCTTACCTAAATGACCAAATAGGTTGAGTGTTACCATTCTTCTTCTTCTTGACCTTGAAAATAGTGCTTGGACAAAACAAATAACTAAAGGTCCACTTACTACCTTTTTCAGAGGCTTTCAAACTAATCTCATGATTTTCATCAAAACAGTTCCTTCCACAACAACCCATATGCCAGTTATGCCAGTGTTTTCTGATTTGCCACCTCTATGGTTAAGGTTATGTTAAGTCTAGGTGACCAAAACTACTGGGTTAACGTTAGAGAAAGATTACAGATTAACCACAAACTGAAATTGACTTTTGATGGCATAAGGTATGTGAACTGTTCTCTCTGGTGTAATGTCAGTTTTAAAGGTGAAATATGTAAGATTTGGCCACCTGCTCCAAACAAATAGGGGGCAGTATGTCACCGGAAAGCAAAGTCTTTTGTTAATTTTTGAATGTTTTACACTAAAATTCTGGCCAAATCCTACATGGTGCTTCTTTAAGCATTTGAACAAACTACCAAAGCTGTGACTGTCTCTGTATGTTCAGTGCCATACCATATGCAATTGTAAGACACTATTAAGTGAAATTTAGGAGCTTGTTAATATCACAGTGTGTCCTGTGTCCATTTATCAAAACAACATGTTTTGATATGGGAAAGGGCAGAAAAAGCACCCTCGGAGATATAAATAAAGCTGAGTCTATTGCTAAAGACCAGCTGTTTGCTTGTAGGAAAGTGTGTATGTGTGTGTTAATAAGAGAGAGAGAGTGCCTGTGAGTGTGTGAGTGTGTGTGTGTGTGTGTGTGTGTGTGTGTGTGTGAGAGAGAGAAATTTGCACACACACTCATATAAAGTGCATGCATGCACTTATTTGAGATGTGCATCCACATCCAAGTATGTGTGACTGTGTTTTTGCTTATGTCAACTTATATTTTTGTACATATCTGTATATATTCATATATTATGCATGCATGTGTCTATGTGTATCCATATGGGAATGTGTTTCTCAGGCTGTGTTGGTATGTGTGCGTGTATGTGCTGCTGCTCTCTGATGTGGCAGCCTGCTGTGTGTGCTCATTTTTGTGTAATGAATGCTTATGAGGGTAAACAGATGGTGTGTTAACATGGTAAAATATGATCTGCTGCCAGACAATATGGTGGCACGCTGGTGTTTACAACACACACATTACACCCCAGGACAGCAGAGCAGCTTTAGAGCAGCCTGGTTTTCTTTAACTGATCTGAGTGGAATGAAAACGCCTCCCACATACTTTTATCGAAGTTGTTAATTTTCTATTATAGGCTACTCTGTGTTACCAGTCAAATCTGTTCTCCTGAAATTATGAATTAAAAAAATATGATGCAATCTTATTCATTCCAAACAGGACCAAAGTTCAGAAGGAACAGGTTACAAGTCCAGTTTTTATACGTATATATTCTCAGTATTTGTCTTTTTCTTAAAGGAATAGTCTGCTATATTTATTTTTTCTTGATTTTGGTGACACAAGCACAACCTGTCATTGCTTTGTATGAAATGGCTCAATAAACAGTAATTATGTGTACTGCCGCTTCTCAGTATTCGTCTGTCTTTTGGTACTTCTTCCAAATCTGAAAGTTTGAAGTGCATCCTGTGCAGCAGCGATTTTACCAGGAGTGACGGACTCTTGAAATTAACACTCAAGGAACTGGTTGTAGATGCAGAGGGACAAAACAGACATTTATTTATATATCTGAAAAGTTAAACCTGGCCACCTGGGGGCAGTGCACACAAGCTGTAAACACAGTTCTGACATATTATCAACTTATACAGTTGATATAGTGAACCTGTTAGTAAACACATACTTATTTACATAGCAAACAGACATGGAGCAACATCAGCATTCATTTGGAGTCGTGTTTAGTCTAAGTCCATTCTCCTTTTAGCTCTGTTTGGGTCTCCACCAACTCCTGATGGGAACATCTGGCTCTTTAGCTGCTAAATGCTCCACTATGTTTACTAGGTAGTTGCTAACTTTGTCTCTCTGTTGAGAGTGCTGATGAGAGCGGTGAGACTAAACCAGTAAAGTAACCAGGTTATAAAACCAAAAAAATTAGCTGAAAGAGAGAAAAATTCTCCACAGATCTGAGGGGAACTGCAAAGTTTGGTGAAAATTCTTTGTGGGTTCATAACCATGAGTGACTCCTTTCACATTACAATTGAAACCATTGTTAATATTAAAATATTGATTGGTGCAGCTTTAAGGAGTTTGTACTTCAAGCCTGTTTTGTTGTACTATTAATCAATCAATGAGTGCATGTTTAGTGGCCCTGGCTGTACAGTACAGTAGGCACTGCATTAGAAAATTGCCAGTTGGATTTGATTTATGTTTTGTTTTATTTTATGCACTTTATTTTGTGAATTGGGGGTCGGCAGCCTTTTGGATGTCCCGTGCCACTTTACAATGTTTAAAAAAAATCACAGACCAGGGTGCCAGTTCATCTTCATAATGAGCATTTCTCTATTTATGTATTTACTGCTGCTGCTTGTCTCCCCATCTAGATTCCACATGCCAGAAGATCTATGCTTTACACACACACACACACACACACACACACACACACACACACACACAAGCACTATCAACTCCTCTCTCCTCAAAATGATCAGTAAATGCTTTTGCCACACCCTCCCCCTCAGTGGCACCATGCATGGGCTTTAAACAAAAAAGTTATTGGCATATCTCTCCTTTGTCACAATCTCTGGTAACCACTGCTAGACGTGGAACGTCAATTACATCCACACTCTTATCAAGAGCTACGCTGAATACCCATGCATTTTTCAATGCAAGAGTTTGCTGGTGCCTTATGTTTTCAGCCATGTCAATAATGTGCCTCTCTACAGCTCTCGCAGAAACAGGCATTTCTTTGATCTTGTTGATAATCATGTCTTTGTTTGGTAACCCATCAAATATGACCTTCCAACTGATGAAGAAAACCTCCTTTATATACTCTCCATCGGAGAATAGCTTCCTGTGACTTTATAGCTGCCCTCTGTAGCCTGGGTTTTGGCGGCACATAGGGTTATAAACACACTTCTTTGCTTCCCATACTGGGCCAATGCCCTCTTAATTGATTCAGCTTTATCAGCCTTATCTTTGAAGTTTTTCTCGTGCCTTTTCAAATTAACATTTTGCACTTCGACACACAACATTTTCGCAGCAGAGAGTGCACACAGCTCGGTCCTTTTGTGAAATAAATCGGAATTTGTTTGTCCAAGATGGCTGAAAGAGGCAAATATTAGACAAGCTACTTTTTTTGCTTCTGCTATCAGATGTTCTTGAAATAAAGCAAAACAGAAAGCTAGCTAGCTATCCTATATTTTCACTGTAATGTTCTGCTTGTTGGCAGATCAGAGGAACGGGGGAGAAGGGGATATGATAGACCACGTCAGTTGTTTGTACTCTCTTACTGTCAAAATCAATGGTGTATTTTTATAATAATTATAATTAATTATCTCAGTATTTTATTATATTATTATTTATTTAATATTTATTTATTTATATTTATTTTATTTTAAATCAAATTGTTTGTTTATTTCACCATTAGGATATATATATGTATATATATATATATATATATATATATATATATATATATATATATATATATATATATATATATATATATATATATATATATATGTATATATATATATATATATATGTATATATATGTATATATACACCCACACACACCCACACCCACACCCACACACACACACACATATATATATATATATATATATATATATATATATATATATATATATATATATATATATATATATATATATATATAAATATTTTTTACTGAATTCCTCCGGGTGCCCCTGTAAATGGCACTGTGGGCATGCATGCCTTAGGTCCTCTGGTCTAAATGAACAAATAATAGATCAAACAATCTCTCTCACAATAATGTTGTATTTGTCAAAATTAGCTGAGTAACTTTGACTCCTCTATGATGTGGTAAAATATACATCTTACTTTTATTAAAGTACATTTTATAACTGTGAGGCTACATACTTCTGGCAAAGCAGTAAAGGAGTTTCCATCTGCTTGCTTTGAGTATGTTATTACTGTTTCCATGCATGTGCAAACCATCCTTTCCTTGGTTCACTCACATTTTCAAGCTCACATAAATCTTATAGCAAAGACATGCTTGTAGATTGGTTCATAGAGTGATTATTTGTACATATCATTCTTAAAATCTCATTGAAAATGGTTATTGTGTCATGAGTGATTACCAGCTCTCACCTCTCATTAGCCTACAGTTTAACATATAGAGCATGACTCTAATACTGACAGTGTTTACAGTTTGATTCCCAACTGAAAATGGTTTGAAATTACTAGCCCTATGACACTAAAATATCCAGTCAACTCAGTTGGTTGTTTGGAATCTGTATTTATTGTGTATCAAAAGGGGAAATATCACTCGGTAAAAACTTAGAAGGACAGTTAGCTAAATTTGGTAACCCCACTCCTTCCCAGCTCCCACCATGCACCTACAGTAAAACACACACAAAAACATCACACACACTCACACACTCTGACCCCATGGCCCAGCTGTCCATGATGAACGATGACAGAGGTGTGACAGAAGAAGCCAGGCTAAAGAACTGATGAACCACAGGAGCCGCCGTATCTCTCTCTCTTTCTCTGTCTCTCTCTTTCTCTGTCTCTCTGTCTCTCTGTCTCTGTCTCTCTCTCTCTCTCTCTCTCTCTCTCTCTCTCTCTCTCTCTCTCTCTCTCTCACACACACACACACACATACACACACACACACACAGGTAATGACAGATGGTTCTGCTCTCTTCTTCTTCTTGTGTGCTCTGCCAGCCTAATAATATTCCCACCATTGTTCTCCTCTTAGTGCAGCCTGTATTCAGTTTGCAGTAGATATTGTGTTGTTGCTGTACATTCAGAGAGCTTAGAGTAAATGATAATGGATAGATGGGAAGGTAAAGTACTTTTTATTTGCCCACAGGATGCTATTACAGATAGTTTTACTGATGGCTGTATGGATTGAAAGGCAGAAGCAGTAGGAAATGTCCAGTGTTCATATTCAGCTAAATACCATGTGAAAAAAAGTGGAAACACGGTATCATGTCAGGAAAGCAATCTTGTGACAATATACACCAATCAGCCACAACATTAAAATTGCCTGCCTAATATTGTGTAGGTCCCCCCTGTGCTGCCAAAACAGGTCTGACCCATTGAGGCATGGACTCCACAAGTCCTCTGGTATCTGGCACCAAGATGTTAGCAGCTGTTCCTTTAAGTCCTGTAAGTTGTGAGGTGGGGCCTCCATGGATCAGACTTGTTTTTCCAGCACATCCTACAGATGCTTGATAGGACTGAGATCTTGGGAATTCGGAGACCAAGACAATACCTTGATCTCTTTGTCATGTTCCTCAAGCCATTTCTGAACAAGTTTTGCAGTGTGGCAGAGTGCATTATCCTGCTGAAAGAGGCCACTGCCATCAGGGAATACCGTTACCATGAAGGGGTGTACTTGGTCTGCAACAATGTTTAGGTAGGTGGTGCATGTCAAAGTAACATCCACATGGATGCCAGGACCCAAGGTTTCCCAGCAGAACATTGCCTAGAGCATCACACTGACTCCAACCGGCTGTCTACATAATGTAAAAGAAAACATAATTCTTCCATTGCTCCATGGTCCAGTTGTGACACTCACATTCCCATTGTAGGCACTCTTGGCGGTGGACAGGGGTCAGCATGGGCACTCTGACCGGTCTGTGGCTATGCAGCCCTAAATGCATCAAGCTCCTCTGTGAGATTGGACCAGATGGGCTAGCCTTCACTCCCCATGCGCATTAATGATCCTTGGGCACCCATGACCCTGTTGCAAGTTCACTGGTTGTCCTTCCTTGGACCACTTTTTTAGGTACTGACCACTGCATACTGGGAACAACCCGCAAGACCTGCTGTTTTGGCGATGCTCTGACCCCATCGTCTAGCCATCACAATCACAATTACGCTTGCCCATTTTTCCTGCTTCCAACACATCAAATTCAAGAACTGACTGTTCACTTGCAAAAAGCCCCACCCACACATCCTGATTGGCTGGGGACCCTCACCTTGTGTAACCCCAGTTTAGCAACATATAACTCAAGAGAGGTCGATGGGGCCAAAGACAAGCCAGTCACACAATGACTGGGTATAAAACTGTTTGTCTTTAAGAGTCAAGATTCCTTTATGTTACTTTGGTGCCAGAAAGGCAACAGGGGATGGGTGTTTACAGTGATTTAAAACAGAAAAACAGCATGGCTACACAAGCTTGGCTGGACTGCACAGGCCTCTATTGATGGATGCCAACCCAAAACTAGCAAGGCCTGGATTCTGTCAGCAAACACACTGACAGTGAGAGCTGACAGGGACACACACACATACAGACACACACTCCCTGCCACCAAGCAATCTGGACCGATCTCACCCCATGTAGCATTTTACTGTGCAATCATCAAAGCACCATTAAATCAGAAGTGACTGCCAATAAAGGGAGGAAATTGCGGGCAGGGATTACGATGTTTGCATGATAAGGGGTGTGTGTGTGTGCGAGCGGGGCAGGGGGTGGGGGGGATGTAATCGGGGGGCGTCACAAGATTTATGTAGCATTTACTGTGGAGCAAGTCGTAAAGTGTAATTACAGAGGGGGTTGACACATCGCAGAGCCACAGCCCAGCAGGCAGACTGGCAGGAAGGCAAGGAGACAAGTGATCAAGGCCTATTCATCCACACTGTCTCTCCGTTTGTCTCTTGTTCTTTATTTCTTTTGCTGTCTGTCTCTTAGCTGCTCCAGACACATAAATCAGCTGCAACAAGTCCGAGCTCCAGTGTCAAAACAGCTGAGCCCTCTCACATGAAGTGCTTCATGTGAACAATACGGTGTAAGAGGCAACTGACTGACCGATGTCCCTACAAAAAGACACAAACTAAGAGCAGAGCAGCCCAGCAACAGAAGATAACCTCAGTATTTTGAAAGTGAAGTGTGAATTCACATTATTTGTCACACTGCAGGGAAAAAAGTTTCGGTCTGTTAGTTCCTTTAAATGCTCTGCTTATGAATCACTCTGTACCATCTTCCTCTGATGCATATTATACATATTGTTTCTACTACTATTGGTCTACTAACTTGTAACATGTTGGTCAAATCCTAGCTCACTTTAAACCCTTTACCTTCACTAGGGTCTTTTTTGTTCCAGTCCTCTTTGATTTTGTAAACTTGTAGAGATCTTGATTCTCAATTAGAACTTGCTATTCTCATTCGCTAAACCTGCAATAACTGTTTTTTTTAAATTTTTTATTATTGATTTATTTTTGGCCACTTAGGGTTAGTAGAAACAAGTAAACACTAACATGTTATTACCTTAAAAAGTTAACTAATTTACACATCCAACAGACATTTAGTTACATAAGCATTCATTTGGAGTCATTTCTGGCTACCAGGTGAATGCAAGTCCAATATTCACTCTCCTTTTAGTCTCCACTGAGTCATGAGAAAAAATATTTGGCTGCTAAATGTTCCACTATGTTCACCTGCTAGTTGCTAACTTCTATCCATCTGTTATTGGGTGCCATGCGGGTACAGTCGGTTTTTAGAACTTCTTTGCGAAAAGACCTTCCTGCTGTGACTGGAAACAATCCTGATGAGAGTTGTGAGACTGAACCAAAACAGTAAAGTTGAGGGTTGAAAAATGATGCTAAATTGCTCCATAGATCAACTTTAACGTACCTTCAGAAAGCTAATTTTCACCTTGCATTATTCATACAAATTTGACCACTGGAATGTTTTTGCAATCTGTGTTTATTTGCCCCAAACAATGTATTGACTTTACAGCCATTAGCTGTAGCTACCTATAGCGACATATGCAGCTAGCCAGCTGTAGCTAGCAGTATTCTCAATAGGAGACTGTGTGACAGCTCCAGCCTCTGACTGCTCTGAAAACTTAAGAGCAACTTCAGTTCTTTCTATGATTTTCCTCCAATTTCTTTTTGTTTTCCTCTGATCATGAATGAAGCACAAAATTTTCACCCAATTTGAAAGATTTTCAATATTCATGTATGCTCATCTTCTCTTATATTCATGGACAGATTATGAGACAATGGGCCCTTGGGGTTGTGTCTGGTAGGCCCGTTCAATAATCCATCCCTGCATCTTTGACTTAAGACATTTCAGTCTGAACACACATTTAATGCACTAATTCATTTTAATACAATCATATCAACATTACACAATGAAACCAAAGTACACTGAGGTCCATTTTCATCAACAGAATAAACATTTTGAAATGGAATATATGAGAAAATGAGAGCAGTTGTGGGACATGGATGATGTGGTGCTTCTGGGTTTCAGTCATAGATACTGAAGGGCAGTAATATAAACAAGCCATTTTAGGAACACTATAGAAACCTCCATCTTTACCACAGTGACAAATGTCTGCTAAAGAAAATTGACTGTCATTCCAAATGTCATCAGTTGATGTAGCAGAGTGGGAGCAGAGAATTTGGGAGTTTGCCTCTTTGCATGTCTGTTGCTGTAAAGGACACGTGGGTTTGTTTACAAGAATAGACATTTACAAGACATTTTGTGTTGGTTCTCAAGGGAATGAGGGAGGAAAGATAGAGATTGTATGACAGAGCTGAAGTAAGAGAGCCACAATTTGCAATTGGGAAAATCTGTGGAGATTTATGTCAATGTTTACCATTCCTCCTTCAGCCCTCCACTTAAGGAGGGAGCACTTGGACAATAAATCATTCCTTTATAAATGGATGGGACATCCAGAACCTTTTGAACTGGGCCTAATTTGCCTGGTAGCTTTCAAAAGGAGAGACCCCCCTGATTGAGTATATGTCAGGGGCCCCAGTGAAGTGCAATGGCAGAGCACCCAATTCTAACAAGGTGATGGTGTGTATGTCACTTTCTCTCTCTTCATCCAGTGCCTCTTTCCTAAAAGGAAAATCCAAGTTTTTCCACATTATCACTGATCCATCTGCCATGTATGGAAGTCCAGAGATGCCAATATAAAAACGAAATCAGTTGTAGAATTAAATTTAATTTGTATATGGATGATTTAAGACAAGAGTATTTTTAAGTTCAGAGCTTCCCCCAGGAAACTAATCATCAGAGGAGGTCAGTCCCCACTATAATTTGCAGCAGGAAACTATGGAGTTTCAATCATTAACTTTCTAGAAAAACAAGCATGGATACTAGGCAGACATAGCAGCCATGGCAAGAAACAACAGCAGTGGAATGGTGTCCTCTGATTGGTACATTTCAGCCAGTCAAATCCCTCCAAGTAGTTTTGATGGTTGACTTTGACAGATTCTCAAAAGGCCTGAGAGGATTTTGCAATTATGAAAATTACCATGAAAATAAAATTAAAATAAGGATATAAAATCCTTATTATAAAATCTCACTGAAGAGTACAGTTTATAATTATATTTTCAAATTTAGGTTGCACATTTTTTGCCAATTTCAAATAAAAATGAAAGGTCCATTTCACGTTCAGTTTTAGGAAGATTAGGACAGTGTTATACTTTGAAATATACTAAAAAGTATTTATTACTGGAGTTTTATTTCTAATTTAATATTACAATTAAATATTGTCAGAAGTGGAAATAAAAATAATAATTTCAGATTTTACATAAAATCGTACACACACAAATGGAAAATCAGATTTTATATTTGCATAAATAATTTTATTTTAATAGTGGCAGTCCAAAACTTCCATAGCTCATGAAGGGATTTGGGATGTCTCACAGATGTTTTTATCTTTAACTGCATATACTGGTGATATGCATGTGTGCATGTGGGGATACAGTATTGAATTACTATTCCAATCTGTGATTGGAATAGTAATTCACACACCTAATTGGCATTAAAATATGATAAAATTAAGTCATACTTCATTCTTTCAGAAATCCGAACTGTTTCTGCATGTAAGTTTGAGATGAGAAATATGGAGATATGTGCGTCTAATGTGCCATTAATCAGGAGGCTAATAATGCCAGAGCCATTTTGGGAGTACTAAAAGACATGCAGAGAAAATGTTTCTCCTCATCTGATGAGTTTCTGCTGAAAAAAGTAGCCAAATAAAATCCAAATGTCAGTACAAACACCTTTTTTAAAAATCCTTTTATAAGTCCATCCAGTCCACTTTTCAACCTGCCCCATGCAGGGACCCTGGGGAGGGCTTTGGGGTCAGAGAGAGATCAGAAGGGTTATTCTAAGGTCAGCGTCAGTTCAAGAAGCTGTTGAGTCTGCCCCTCCTCCTCCTCCTCCTCCTCCCCGACACATGAATCATTTCTCTCCTCCCCCTGTCCTCCTCTCCCAGGCCGTCCCAGGCTGCACATGCTGTTTTTCTCTGTTTGCTGTCATCAGTCACACACACACACACACACACACACGCGCGCGCGCGTGCACACACACACACACACACACACACACACACACATGCACACGTACGTGCACACCCATGCACACACACTGAATGACTATTGGCCCTGCTGCTCAGTAATGTCACAACTGTCAGGGAGCTCAGAGAGGGAGAGAGCTTTCAACACATAAACATACAGGTAGTGAGAGAGACAGAATTAACCTGCTGTTTGTCTTGTCATTAGTCTTCTGGGTGGCAGCTCAGGACCGACTACACACACACACACACGCACATACACACACACACACACACACAGAGTGCTGGCGTGTAGACAAAACAGCGATCTCTTATTCTGTGGAAGGCCAAAGCTCTCTCCAAACACAACACTCATCTTCTGTCATCACCCTTACTCTCACACCTCCGCTTTCTCAACACACATACACTCACACACACAGACACATGCATACACACACACACACAAATATAAAGATACAGCATCCGAATAACAACAGGCTTGAGGAAGTGGCCATATTTGGGCAAAAGTGCTCCAATGGTTTGTGTATTGTGAATTTATCATGGAGTCAAACAACAACACAAACCAGAGGGTACATCTTCCTAATGTTGCACAAGTCACAGTGAGCTTCAGTATTTATTATTTTGTAAAGTCCCATAAATACTGTTTGATGGAATCTAGTTAGCTCCAAATATCCCGGAACCTGTCCCACACAAATAAAGTTTGCTGATATAGTGAGTCATAAACCAAATTCAGCTTGTGATTTGATGAGACTTTGTGATATGGCTGAGCAATAACTTAATGTAACTGTTTATTGTTGCTCTCTATCTTGACAAATGAACAAAATCTATTACTCTATATAGTTCAAGCCAAAGTACTTAATACTTTTTTTCTAAGAAAACTACGGTTGGAAATTAACAGAACAGTAAAGTTAAACAGTAAACCAAAACAATGAGTTGAAAGACGCAAAAATGTTTCATAGTGCTGAGGGGAACTGCAGAGTCATGTTCCTTGGCTAGGGAAGCTATCATAACAAACCATTCAACAAACTATATATATATATATATATATATATGTATATAATGAAAATTATTAAATTTAATCTGACCAGGAGGAAAAGATATCTATGTTCCCAACTGAGGTGTGGTATTTTACCACTAGTTGGTATTAATGAGCCATACAGGCTTTCTCAGTTATGTGATTTGAATAAAATAGAAGATGAAATGTGTTTTGTTATTTCTGTAATGAAAAAAGGCTCTAAACAGACACTTTAGATACAATACAAATACTTTTTGTATTGTCTTTGTATCTCAACAATGCATGGTCAAAATTGTATTATATTGTTTCTATTCTGTTGCTGTCTGAAATGTGATCTACTTACTGTTCTTTGGTTTAAGAATCATTTACAGGATGTGGTGGTTTGTAGCAATGTAGCAACCATTTCAATGCTATGAAACAAACATAAAGAATAAAAAATATCAGTTTTCACTAAGATTCATCAGTTGTTTTGTCCTTGTAGTGTGCATTGAAACCTCAAGCTACTTCCAGTGTCTACAAATGAGGAAGTATCAACAGATTTTGACTTAGTTTTCCATTTTTGGTGGTGCAGACATGTTGGCTCCAGCTGATTCCAAAACAGAGAACCAAAAGAAGAGTCACATTTCTCATTAAATGTTACCTTGCAACAAGATCCTTCGTGTTCAGTGCAACAATGCTTGGCAACATTTCCCACTACTGCCCAAAACATTACCTCATGTATCACAGCCTCATTAGTCATAATCCAGAGATGGTATGCAAATATCCCCGGAGATGGATGGTGCAGTGTCTTGCTCAAGGACACTTCAGCAGGGCAGACGGTTGCAAACAGAGAGACATGAGCCCGTTTTCTCCTGCTAAAGGACTCTCTTTCTTCTCTGTATGCCACTCTGCTGCTGAATATCACTGAACATGAAGAACGTTACGGACTACCAGACAATGTGACACACAGTGACAAGACAATAAATGTAACAAATATTCATGTGCTCCTATAATGTTAATGTTTAATAGAGAAGTACTAGTTTTACTGTCTGACAGGTTCTGACTGATTGTCTGTCAGGGAAGGTATTCTGTGTCTGAGAGCGATGCCAGGAGACAAGGCCGCAACATGAACATGATGAATCCCACACTCATTTAATTGCTGTTTTACAGTTCAGTGACAGCCATCAGCTAAATAAGCTGTCACACGCACAACGTAAAGACTGACTCGCAATTATCTCACTGAAACAGAGAGCAGCATTCCCTTCTCAAATTCCTGGTTTTCAGAAAAGTTTTTTGTGTGTTTGCATTATGTTCATAGTTTGAGCTACTATACTGAAGCTGCAGCCAAAAGAAGAGGTCATATGACCACTACATGTACATGCACTCTGGCACCAAGATTTTCAGAATTATCATCCTTATATCTCTTTGAAGAGTTCAAAATACATGCTGGTAGCTTTGCTGAAGCAATGCCTTGTCTTATATGCAATTCTACAAAAAGCTTCATTAACTAAGTGAAGCTTTTTGTGTATAAGTGTTTTTATGGCATAAGGACACAGGGTACTGTAGATATAAACTATGATGAGGAGTAAAGATGTCATATTTATACAAGGAATAAGCATTTAAGATTTATATAAGGTTTTAAATATGGCTTAAATAAAACATTTTATTTACGTATTGTATCCTCTCCTCCTATCCTTCCTCAGCCCTGCAGTATTGTTGGCCTCAGCACTTTATCATAGTCATGTACAGTAAGGCTCCAGTGTTCACAGTATAGTTTTCTTCACTCAAGTCCATATTGTGAACCAAGCTTATTCCTGTTGGCAAAAACCAGCAAAAAATGAAAAGTATTATTGATTAAAGGGGACATATTATGCTTTTTCTGGTTTTCTGTTATTTATATACTGTTATGATGTTGGATATCTATAGTAAACATGGTCAAAGTTCCAAAACTTGAGGTTAACATATGTAGAAATGCTATCTGCAAGTCAAAAGTCAGGGCTTCAACCTGCCCTGAACGCTTCCTTAGGGACGTTTTTTTCTACATTGCTGACAAGCTGACGTCAGCTCGTATATATATATATATATATATACAGTACTGTGCAAAAGTTTTAGGCACCCTAGATGTTTGATGATGTATTATGCAATACCATCAGGGAGGTGTCTGATTGGTCCCAAATTTATTCATGACATGACAATGACCCCAAGCATACAGCTAGAGTCATAAAGAACTATTTTCAGCAACAAGAAGAATGATGAGTCCTGCAACAGATGGTATGGTATGGCCACAGAGCCCTGATCTCAATGTCATGGAGTCAATCTGGGATTACATGAAGAAGCACCTGAGATGGCCTAAATAATAAATCCACAGAAGAACATTCTTTCTCCAGGATGGTTACAACAACCTACCTGCAAGTTACCATGAAAAACTGTGTTAAAGTGAACCGAGGAGAACTGCTGCTGTTTTAAAGGCAAAGCTGCTCACAGCAAATATTGATTTCATTTAGGTTTCTGCTGTTTACTCAACTTTGTAAGAAGTTAATTGATAAATTAAAACAATATATAGCAATATTTTTGTAAGCATTCTCACTTTACTTTTAGTGCCTAAAACGTTTGCACAGTACTGTATATATTATATACATATTGTTTGTTGTGTGGTTTGTTGTCATAGCCTCCTGAGCCACCGGAAGTCAAGTGTGCTCATCAACATTTCACTTTAAAGACACAGGAGCTAAAACGGCCTGTTTCAGACAGCAGAGGCTGAAGGGTCAGTAAGAGTTAAATAAGGAGTCTTTTGAACTGTAAATCATGCAAAGATATTCCAGTAGAGCCCCAGATTAAAGATATAGATCTAGAAATGTGCATAATATGTCCCCCCTTAAACATGATTAAACAAAAGGGCACAACTAACTAAAATTATACATTCCTTTGATTGAAGTTGAAATTTAAAATCAAAACCTAACTAATAGATGTAAAATTACTTCTACCCCACTGAAGACCTTTGAGGAGACCTTTTTTTTGCGGTCATGTCTTTTTAAGGAACATATCCATAAAGAATAGCTTCAGATTTTTTCAAGTTGACATTAATACAACCGTCACATGCCAAACTGAGTGGGTACTGTAACTCAAAGTTAGAGTCTTTTGTACAAAATACTGTGTCTGTGTTTCCCTGGACTTTATGTCTGTACTGTGCCGTGGTGGAGGTATACATCCTGTACAAGACACCACCCTTAAACCTACACATGACTGCCAGGACAAAAGTTGTGAAGCCTCATGTTAGCAGAGGTGACAGAGAAAGACAGGGTTGAACTCCATATTTCATCCATGTATCTGTGCCTACTTTGAATAATCATCACTGTTCAACAGAAACACTCAAAATGTACAAGTTGTCTGTGAATCACAGTACAATCATCACTACCTCACTCCACATTGGTGGTAGGTGTTTGAGAAGAGGAAATGAGAGGAGCAGTAGGAGGAAGAGAAGAAGGGGCGGTTTGTCATTGGAGTCATCAGTAACTGTCACCACTGTGCCGCAGGCTTAATTAACTAGCTTGCTCGTTAGCATTGCTGCCCCCTTTTCTCTCCCTCTCCCTCTACTCACTCGCCGCTCTGAATAGGACTGCCTGATTATTCTGCGCTCCAGTCGCAGCCAATTACAGGGTCCAAATGGAACAACATTAATCAAATCTTTAGTATGGTGGCAAACTCAGAGGTATCAGATTGCAGAGGGACGCAAAACTAATATGTCACTGTCAACAGTGGTTGTGCAGGCATTTAGCAGCTAGCATTAGGGAGACGGGTGAAACGGGCTATCGCCTTGGTGTAATATGGAGCCTGATCTGGAAACCATTAGCATGACATGGCAGTAGAAACCCAGAGCCTGTCCTCTCCCCTTTCTCATTTTTTATCCCCCCCACCCTTGTGTCTCTCCTCCCTCTTCCTCTGTTCATTCTCCTCAGCAGGCAGACAAGTGAGGAGCAGAGTAGGATAAATTGGGGGAAGGAAGGGTGCAAACTGGATGAATAGAAAAAAGGAGATGTGAGGGGGTAATGAGAGGTGAACAGTAGGAAATGGAAGGGACAACGAAGAGGAACGGTGAGGGCTTTTCAGGATCTTCAGACAGGAAAAGGAAGATTAAGAAAGAGAGGACACATTTTCTGCCAGCTTGGCTAATGCGAGTCTGGCTGGACAAGAACACCCAGAGCTAAATGCTACCATTCAGGCCCAGCGTTGGTCTGGCCTCCCAGAGAGTACCGAATCTGGAGCAGGAGCAAGACCCACACATACAGGACCGTGACCCAGCAAACTGTGTCTTGCCACCTCACTGGCTTCCCAGGGCTTGGCCCGAACCATCAAGCCACAGTTGGAGCCAGCCAGAGGACACTGCTGCATAATGGCCTCATTAGGACAAATGATTAAAGCCCAACTGAAATGTGCTAAATGCCTGTGTCACTGAAGTGGCCTTTAAACGGGCATAAATAAACAAGAGTTATGCTGAAGGTTTGGGTGTGTTCCCTGGCAGCATAATAAATTACAGGGTAATGATATTAAAAGCACAGAGTCGTTAAGATGCCAAGCGGAGACGCCATAAATCCAGACGCGGGCTCCCACTGGCTGTCCCCACGCCGAGTAATTAAAGCAGATTTATGAGGCGCATTACATCAGTGCTAGATAGTTCATATATCGGCCTCCTTTATTGGACAGCCTGACAGGCGCCAAAAAATATTGTTTCGAGTTCCCCGGCCCCTCGCAGCCGAGAGGCCTCTCCCAGCACTCCATCTTTTGTTGTGTCAGTCCTGCGTGGTCATGATGGATGGACCGATCCACTCCTCTGTCGCTCCCCTCGCTTGTTCAGCTCCCCCCATCCTTCCTCAATGGGAGACTTGTGACAGTACCAAATAGCTTTATCTTCACACAGCAGCTCTTTCACACCCTCCCTCCTTTTCTTCTTCTCACTGGGAGAAAACAAAGAGCACAGATGCAGGTGTAAGGTCTGAGATGGACAGCAGGAGATTTGACAATAAATCAGACAGACAGCCTGTGATTAAATATTGGATATTGGATAGTCAGTATTGTCCACATCTGATTTCATAATGAAGTTTTATATGTTATTCACATTCTATAATTGTACAGGACCTTAACAGTTACTTAAATTACAGGCTATGTAAAGGTCTTTTGTTACCATACTGAATAACAGTGCAACTCTAAAACTTAAACTTTTCAGCAGAAGTACAACTTGTTTAGCATATTACAATGCAAGTAATGCAAGATTGATGGTCAACACTTTGGTCCAGAGTCAACTATTGGATGGGTTTGGAAGAGACATTCATAGTACCAAGAAGTTGAATTCCAGGTACTGTATGACTGTGAGCGTCACTGCAAGGCTTAGATTGATTACCGAACAGGTCAACCAAGCACAGGCCCACAGGCCAAAGCGGTCAGGGGGCCCCTTGGCCAGAGCCTCTGTTTGAAGTGACTGTTTGAACTTCTTGGTGGAAAGTCACAGAGTTTGGTCATATTACAGCCGTACAACATACTGGCTACTGCATTCAAATACAGGCAAAATACTACAGCTATTTAAATCAGAACAACAGAATAGCTCTGTAAGAAAACAGAACCTGCATCTCAGGCTTTTTGTTGATGGTCTATATTATTTTGTATAGTGTGGTGTAATATTTACTATAATATCTGTGAAGGAGTGGCAGTGTGGATCTGCTGTGACAGGATTTACACACCCTCTTTCAACAAGCCCTCCAAATTAAACAAAAAAATATGTCATTGGTCCATGCGCTCCAGAACAGCTCATTGGAGCGTTTTTTTGATCTGGCACCCCTCTCAGCAGTAATCAGCAGGACAACATAATTTATCTGTGTTTTCCAAAACCGATCTCCTAAAAGATGTTTTATGATGTGACAATGCTATGGTTAAGGTCTTATTAGGTTTAGGCACAAAAACCACTTTGTTAGGTTTAGGGAAAGATGGTTTGTGTTAAAACCTTTGTTAAGGTTAGAGAAACATCATGGTTAGGGTTAAAATGACTACTTCCTTAAGGTTAGACAACCTTTGCCGTCATGGTTACTATAAAAACCATGTGGTTAAGGTTAGGGGACGATTGTGCTCATGGTTTTTAAAAAACAGGGCTGACTCATGGTTGGAAACAAACAGGGATCTCCTGTGGCAAAGTCCAGTGTGTTTTGTTGACCCATCCATCCACCCCGACCTCTTCCCTATGCAGACTTTGCCTCTATATATTTACATCATCTCCTCTGCTCTGGTCATAACCACTACAGTGGCTAGAGGTCATCTGTCACTTGAACATAAATATGTTGTCTTGCGGCACTTGTGTTACCGACTGATCCTGTCGTTTTTCTTGGGAGGACAGTCTCACCTCTCTTTGCTAAATATTGTAGTTCCTGAGCAGTTTTTGAACCAACAGCAGCACCTGAGATTCTGCTTCACCTGCAGATTATCGATATGTCAGAGATGCAAAACACAAAGCAGCTGTGTTGTAGTCGTCTTGCATGTCTTTCAGTATGCAGTATCCTATGTATAGGGGGACAGTGTCCATGTACATGAGGATGTCACAGCATTTCTGTGAACTGTGAATGCATGGTTGAAGAACAACATTATGGAAAAATCGAGGACCAGTATGCACACAGAAGAGCAAACCACAACACTGTTGCACATTGCTTTGGGCCTCTGACTGTATTGAATTTCTAAAGCATTCAGGGTTTGTAAAATACAACAGAAACGTAGAGATGAACTCATTGCTAAGGCCTCACAAGTCTCAGCTTACTGAGTTATTCCTGCATTGAAAAACCAGTATAAAAGGTAAATGGGAGATTGCTGTTTGATTTGCTGTATTATTTGCCAAAACACAACACAGTAAATACAAAGTTAAGAAAGCCAAAAAAACAGAGTGAGTAAATACAGTACACTCCAGTCAACAATGATCAAACCAAGATCAAGGTCAGCTTTTATTCCTCTGCACTTTGATTCAAAGTAAGACAGCCGAGCTGATATCTGCTTCTTGGTAAGATTTTCTGTGAGCATCCATCCACAGGGCTTTATTTTGGCAGGTAAATCCGAGATCATACTATAATACTGCAAAATCAGAAAGGCAGACAATTTGTAGCACATTGCAGTTGGGGAGCCTCCTTGAAGATTAAAGATAGCTAGTTCATTGTCCAATAAAACAGTTCCCACTACTGCCATAGTGCCTCTTAGTAATGCTCCTAACCCCCACTCGTTGTGTTTTGGGTACCTATTTGCTCTAAATGGCAAACATACCGTGCTTCTGTCTTTCCAGCTGTGCCTATCCTCATAAAAATAAACCAGTACATATACATTTATATAGTTGTACATGCTGTAATAGTTCAGTGGTTATGATCTTCTGTATATCTTAATAAACTCACTGTGCTCCTTAACTGCTGATGAACCTTAAATGCCCCCACAGGAAACACACTCTGAGAGCCAGACACCTTAATTGGTTTGGCTGCATGTAATTTTAATAGCTCCTGTAATTAGGTTGCTTATTATAAAGAATCTAGTCATAAATCATGTGAAACAGAGTTCCATATACATTTCCCGTCATTAAAAAAAATGTTGTTCTAGTGCTGCAAGTGTACCAGTAAGAGTCACATGCAGGAAACCTGAGCGTCCTGCTGTTGGAGGCTGGTCTGAAAAGAGAGGAAAGAAAACAGGGAAGGCAAAAAAACAACTCAAGGCACTGATACTAATGATCTCTGACATTTTTATTATCATTATTAATTAGTGCTTTTCAAGCAACAGTTTTAAATCAATGTTAAGGAGTGAAACAAATTTCAGCGGAGCATTCAGATCAATCCGGGAGGGTTTTTTTTTTTATCTACATTAATATCAGTAAATTCAGCCTGTCACCATGTTCTTGACAGGCTGGAAGATTGGTGTGATTTCTAATTTGAAGGACATGAGTGGACTAACCATTAGTCTTCTCTCATCTGCAATTCATTAATGTTTTCCCTTTTACATTTCTCTCTGGTCCTTGTTGATGAAAACTCTTTCTCTTAAACATAATGCAAAGAATATTAGGTGAGGCTTCACACCTGTGAAGATACAAACGTTACCGTTACAAGACACAAAAACATTATACAGGTTAACCACAAGCAAAACCTACACAGTCAAATGGGCTTATATGGACATTTATACTGTACACACAGACACATAGACACACACACACACACACCCCAGCTGTGTGTGCCCTTTTCTCCACAGGTACAACTCTCAGTGCAGCATCATCATCTCCCCACAACCACCAGAGCCAGTTTGGAAGCTCTGAGCAACCCTCATCTCTGTCTCCCTAAATTAACTGCTGTGACAACCCTGCACTCCATAGGGGCATAAAGAGAAAGTGTGTGTGTGTGAGTATATGCATGTGTGTGTGTAAAGGGGGATCATCTAGCCAGCAGCGAAGAACGCCTGCTTTGTCCTTTAGAATAATAGGCCAGGGCCATATTTTTAAAACATAGCATGGCCCTCATTAATTTTAATATCTGATGATGACTTCATTTATCAAAGACTGAAGCAAGTGTGCGGTTGCTCCTGTTTGGTCACTTATCACCTCAGTGGGAAAGAGGAACAGAGAGTATACTGCAGGGAGGGTGAGTATCCCTCATTTGGCTTCCTCAAATGATCTAAAAACTTGAGATTGAACTTAAGGTGAGGTTGTGGTTATGTCTACTATGACTTGTAAAAACATAATAGTAATAAAGAATAACATGGTTAAACTCCAATTCCACTTTACCAATCCCCATACCATCTATTCATACATTTTTTGTCAGGGTAAAAAGGACTGTACTTAAAGATTCCCCACATTCACCCACTCACACCATTGGCAGCTGAGCTGCCATGCAAATTGCTGGTTCAGTGTCTCACTCAAGGATGGTTCAAAACCTGGACAGGAAGCTCTGGAACTCAACCAACAACCCTACAAACACTGGATGGCCGTCTCTACCATTTGAGACATAACTGACCTGCTGGTCTGAATCACGTCCTCCAGTATTCTTGCGAGATACCAGGCTTGTTCTTGTCCAGGTAGCAAATACATGTTCTGAGTGTGTCCAGTGGTGTCCTTCCAGTTGGATGTGCCCTGGCTCCCTCTATGGGAACTCTTCCGCAGACCGCTGATAGCGAACAAATCTGTGAAACCCTGTTCAACGACAATGTTTTAAGAATCATATCTTTCTACAAAATGTTTGCATGGCAACTACAGTATGGTCTAGATTAGGGGTGGATCTCGGTAAAGTTTTTAAGAAGCAAACATTAACCGTTGAATTGTGGCAGAATGGGAACTCATATGAAAGTCAGGTATGCTAAATCTATTCACCTTCCAGACCGCCACAGCCTTACATTTTGCTTTGCCACATTAAGGGACATATGAAGAGTACCTGCACTGGTACTGAACATTGACATTGGATGTAAATCATACATTTGTAGAGATGGGGTGCATGATCAAATACCTAAACCATGCAAACTGGCTCCTTGAAATGCAATCCTTCACAGGGGTGAATGGCAAGTGTTCCTTATTATTAGGATAACATCATGCTTTCCCTTCTATTTTTACTCCTCTATCACAACAAAGTAGAAGCCAACTGTACTTCTTATCTTCAACTAGCTTTTCCTCTAGAGTCGAAAAACATTTTTCAACCTTTTTTAAATGTTATTATATTTAGTTATTGCATTATATGTAATATTTGCATCTTTCAGAGTGTGCTGTGTTCCTTAACTGTTTGTGTTTTAAAGATGATAATAAGTCTGTCATGTATTATCAGTAATTATCACTATTATCACAAATATATTTACCATCAGGTACAATAAAGTTGACCTTGAGTTTGACCTTGACCTATTATAAGTAGGCAGCTTTGGCTTAGTCAGTGAGCTGGAGGAATGTATATAATCACAGCACCTGTTATACTGCGCTGTAAGTTATAAACGATTGGATGACTTTGAGGATGAAAACTCAGGGGCAATAGTTATTACATGTATGTAAACATAGCTTCTACATTCTCCAGGTGTTTGAATGTTGACCGTGCATGAATGTGTGTGTGTGTGTGTGTGTGAGTGTGATGGGCCCTGAAGACTGATGTTTCTAGTAGGCTACAGTATGATTAGTGCATGTGTATGTATATACAGCAGTTCTGTTTCTCTTACTGTTAGTGGTGTGGTTTATTTTGCTTACTGTGTCGATTTTTTAATGTTATCTGAGGGCTGTGGTACAATTTTATGGGAGAGATGGATACGGTAGACGTGTGTTTGAAAAGCAGCGTGTCTCTGTCTCTGTCTGTGTGTCTGAACAGGCGGAGAATGAGAATGAGAGCAAACAGCAGTGTGCAGCCAAGAGTAGCACAGCCACTCCATCACTGTGATAGGCCTTGTCATCTCCCTCTCCTTCCCCTCTCTCTGACTCCTGCGCTCTCCGTCTCCCTCCCTTCCACTCCCAGTGGTAAGGGCGGGGTGTAAAGTTCACTCCTGCCTAATTTATCAACCACCCTCCCTCCACAGCCCTGTACAGTCATTAGCTACACACACTGACACAGCACCACGGCCCACACCCTACCCTCATTTATTGCCTTTTTACAGCAAGGAGGCAGCATCAATTAATTACAGGCCAAATTGCCCCGTGTCCCCAGGATTTGCAGGGGGCAAGGGTGTTGTAAGTGGGGTTGGGTAGATTTGGGTGAGGTTAGGAGGTTGGGTGTAGGAAAGAAGTTGCATAATTCTGTTGTCTCCTATTTTGGAGCTGGGAGCCTTTATTTAACCCCTTTACACCACCCTGTTTTTTTAATATATATACTTAAATTGACACAAATTGACTATTGTTGATTGCTAGTCCTTTGCAATGAATTTGGACAAAACATTTTCAATGATTTATAATATTGTTGGAATGCCAGATTGCTTTGAAGATACACAATTTTAAAGAGCTACTTAACAGCAGCTTAAAATCCTACTTTTGCTGCAGTGATGCAGAAGTGTACTTCTGAGTGTGTAAGTACACTGTTACATCATTGTGAGGTGAAACAGTCTGAGAGGGCAGTGAAATTCAGTCTGGTATTAAGTTAAGATTTAGGTTGTATACCGGAATTATTTTCAAGACAGTGTATTATTTTTGAAAAGGACCAGAACCATCAAAAGGACTTGAATCACCATACATATATTATATGTTCATACTCATCTAAGTTTTCATAGTATTATCAGTCCATTAATGTCCTACATAGTGACAGCCTCTTGCCGACAGAACAGTGGATAAAATGATAAAAGGTTAATGGAACAATTATTTATTTTTATATGTGTTGAGAAAATTATCTTTGCTTTAACTGATGAAAGGTTTTAAACTGGTAACCTCAAATAAAATTAAGTGTACTTCCTGAAAAGTTAACCTTTTTAGAGAAGCACGGTTTTCACAGTGATAAGATATAAAGTTGGGAGTCTGTAATTGCAGAATATATACATGATAAATACAAATCGAAAATGAAGAGAAGAAATAAATTAGAAGCCTGACTGTTTTTGACCTAAATAGTTCCGAGTTTATGTGTTATGGAAGCGTTGCAGGTCAGGTGACCAATATACCCTCAGTGTATCCGAACAGGTGCTTCAGGCTCAGTGCCCTTGTAAGGGCACACTCTGCAGTACACTGCTCTGCTGTTTACTCTCTCAGTCAACCAGCTGCACTGCACGTTTATAATACTCTCATAAGTATGCTACAGATGGATATGGGTCCCCTTGCCGCCACTCCCTGGCTTATGATTAATGAGCAGCACTTGGAGCCGCATGTGTTGCCGCCTCGCAGCTCTGACATGTCTTTCCGGACCCGACATTTTGTATTCTCTGTGAAAAATGAGCTCCTTGGTGTCGTTCATTACACTGTTGAAGTTCCACTGCCAGAACTCTCCCATGCATATTCCAGTACACTAAGCCTCGTGCCATGCTTGCACTGCAAGTGGGTGTCCGTGTCACTTTGCATCTAACTCACTTATCGAGACAGCTATCCAGTGAAATGCATGCTGAGGAATAACTTGACTGTAATTTGGGACCGTTACAAAGGGAGACAAGTCAATAGAGGAAGACCTGACAGCCAAAGAAGGAAGGATTTCAGCGCTCCCGTAGAGGACACGCTGGATAAGAAGCCCTGGCACAGCAGGAAAGTAGGCACTTTTCTGCTGTGCAGGCACACTGATATGACAATGGCCTAGTAATCATTGTTCCCCTTCTGAAGTTATAGCTGTAATTTGGTCTGTCGGAGAATGGAGTCCATTTGTCTGACAGTGCTAGCCACAGCCAGTCAACTGAATCGACACACTGGTGCAGGAGCACACACACATACACAAAGATGTACCAGAGTCCACACAGATACACAAAAAACTCCCATACGCCTTCATATATGCACACACAGCACGATCACACACTGTCACACACACAGATAAACACACTCCTCGCTACTCAGCACTCTCTCAAGGGCATGTTCCAATAAAGCGGCATTGGAAAACAGCCATCTGATGGATTGGACCTGGAGACGGCAGCACAGGCAAATCCCCTAATGTGGCATAAATAAGGCTGCCGTGCTCCGATCGCTCTCTACAGACAATGTAAATTATTTTGTCAGGCGCAGTCACTTCCCCCGCTCGCTGTGCAGCTAACAAGAGTCACCCGCCAAAGCTCGACAAGGAAAGGAGGAGCTACCAGTGGGAAGGGATAGGGGAATTAATTAAAGTGGCAACCTACCTACTCCACACACATAAGCAGATTCATACATGTACACACACACACACACACACACATATAAACAGATGCATTCACACACATTGAGCTACAATACAGGTAGTGTTGTGCGTTTGATTTATTTCCCTTGCTCCCATGCTCTCCCCTCCCTCTCCTGTGGCTCTCAGTGAAGGTCGATGCGACAGCTCTGCTGAGGAACAGAGGTGATGCTGCTCAGCCATTTTGGAGCTAAGCTCCCTCCACGTCTGCCTGAGGCCTGCAGATTCTCAGGGGGCTGACAAACTCAACACAAGGTCTGTGAATAATGTCAAGTGTGATACATTGACTTCCATCACTTCAGAACTTCCCACAGCCGCCTCGGAGTGATTCAGAAACAAAGGAGAGCCAAGGACAAGAGATTTAGTGTCAGTGTTACCCTTTGTGGGCCGCTCCTTGTCTGCCTCTACCCTTCACACAGTCTTTTACCAAAATTGTCCTTCCTGTCTCTTGCTCTCCATGCAGCTGTTTTTTGTCAGGTTGGTTCCAAGGCTTTGTCAGATCACAGCTGTTTTATTCTCGCCAAATTTATGTCCTCACAACAAGGCTTTGCTGCTATGGAAGAAATCAATAAGACCTGCCATATTATTCTCCTTGGGTATTCTGCCACTCATTGTAAAGTGTCATGACTCTTTTTGAAATGTAGTGAAGATACAGTGATACGCCGATGACAAGCTGCTTTAGCTTCCTAGAAATAGCATGTCCTTGATGACAGAGCAATAAACAGACTTTAATGGCTTCATTGATAAACAGTTAGATAATGTTCCACATGTAAATGTTTCTGAAAAGCTGTGAGCCTAAACCTACAGTAGACTGTGCAACCTTTGCAATTATGGTGCCATAAGTGGACACATTCATAAGATGAGAAATGTTTAAAACAAACAGCATCTTTCACACACCCGTATTCCCACAAACACTGAAGCCCACAAGCACTCCTTGCTTGCAAGCTACCATGCATAGAAACAGCTTTGCCCTCTCTCTGTCAAACATTTCCTCCCATAGCCGGCTAAAAAAGTGTTTCCCAACCCTGACAGGGAGAATGGATGGCCTCCATTACGCCTGGCTACAAACACATTCCGCCAGGATGAAGGGGCCGTAAATTATCCTGCGAGTGAGCAGCCCAGGCCACAGCAGAGCCAACAACCCCCCTTGCTTTTAATGGGGTCGGCCCATCCACAGCCTGCACTGTACTGAATCACACACCCCATACCTAAACATACACTGGCACCTGTGTGTTTATACAGTATGGATGTGTGTTTCTGTGTCGATGAAATGGAGGAGGGCTCATTGAATCAAACACCTGGGAAGAAGTCCTTGAACCCATCATCTAAATAAATCAGATTTAACAAAGACATGCACTGTAATAAATAGCAGCATGGTTACTCTCGGGATTTCTCGTGACTGGGCACAACAGACTTATGTTACACTACAGCAAAATAACTGTGCGACAGGTCGCACGCTGACAGGCCTAATGCTGTGAAGCTGGAGGGCGTAACTGTAGAAACATCAGCAGTATGTCAGGTCAAATTCAGTTCACATGACACAAGTGTTGTTGGCAGCTGGAAAGCCATCACATAGGCCGAGACATTGCCCTGTGGCGTGGTTAAATGCTAAGTGTGTGTGCGTAAATCATTACATGCAAATAGTAAAATGTCAGGCAACATTGTGTTCCCACTAGGTAAAGCTTGTTCTTCTTGTGTGACAGTCCCCTCCCAGTCTCACCCTGCAGCACTGATCTTCTAGGAAATCTAGGTCCATCCTTTTGGCAGTTGACAACAAAACCCCCAAAGGAGAAATCTTCCCACTGTAACTACCTCTCTGTCCTCTTTCTTGTGACATTTCATCCACACATTTGTCTCTGTTTCTTTTCATACTGCTGGGAGATTCCTGAGCGGCCTGTTAAATAAATGAGGGGCGCAAGCAAGCGACATTTCTTTGTAGCTTAGAGTTTCTGAGTTGGTTTGTGTTTTTGTGAATGTCCATTCTTGTTTTGAGGCCAACTGTGTATTTAGCATGAATGTATCATTTCTTGCCTACTACAGTATTTCTATCAAGATGCTTTCTGCACATAACACACAAATAAAATGGTCTTTTGAAGAAATTATCATGTCGATCATTTACTGATCTGCTGCTATTGACTATGTCCAACATCCAATACCACTAATGCTGTAGCAATAAAGTTTCTTCGAGGGGTTCATCTGGGTTGGTTCAAGCAAATTTCAAAACAACATATTTTGCATGTTTGCACTCACAGCATTAAAAATTTACATTTTTAAAAATTCAGCAATGTTTCTTCAGAGTAATCCACAGAACACATAGTTAACAGTTTTCACTAGAACTATTAATACAAAGAAACAGCTCTCAGGAAACTGTGGATGGTCTTGTTTTGGCTTCCTAATGGGCTCAATGGGTTAGCCAGAGGCTAAAATGTTAGCTTGCTGCTACTAATATTGTTACTTTTGACAAAACTAATTGAAAAAAAAAAAAAAAGGTGGGACAAAAAAAAAAATGGATATTAGCCATTAGCAGCATGGAGCTACAGGTGTGTTCAGACTGAAGTGACAGTGAATTTTTGATGCAATAAGCTTGCATATAAACTAAGGCCTACAGCAAGTTTGCTCATGACCACATTCAGGTAAATATTTAGGTAAATATGTGCCCGCAGGAGTTGAAAATATTTAAATTTGATTTTAAAATGCATGCTTAATCTTTAGGCCTTATGATTGTACAGATTGTACAGTAGGAAAAGGTACAGGAACACCACTGAATGTCAGAAAGCTGCTTCTACTGAAATTTTAAATCTAAGTATTCATTGCTATTAGATACATCTACAAAATTCCACTCATCTCCATTATAATTGGGTGAAGATAACAATCTAAAAGCCTGGACAGATAAAACCAAAACTATCTGGCTAGATACCACTATGTGAGAAAATATGTTTTTTTGGGTGAATCAACCCTTTAAACTTTCATCTTGCCTTATCAGTGCTACAGTGAACTCTTACCTGAACCACATAACCTGACAGAATGACCCTGCCTCAGCCCTCACCACAGATCAGCCACAGATCAGCCAGCTGCAGGGTCTCGCCTGAGGAGGAATGGGCCTTGGTGACAGGTCACATTATACCTGGGTGCTGACAGGGGGAAAGGGGTCAGCCGTGCTGTCAGGGCCGAGAAGGAACAGAGGAGGTGACGGAAGTGGGAGGGGGAGGAGTGAGGAGGAATGGGGCTCCTTTCATCGAGCCCTTTCTTGAGTGACAGGCAGCACAGCTGTGACACCGATGGTGCATACCAGCACACGTGGGCTTGAGTCCACACAGACAAGTGTGGAAAGAGTACCACAGGAATGTAGTGGAGGGGAGACCCAGCTGAACTCTGTTTACTTATCATTTTAATTGCAGAATAGGTCTCACCACCTTGTAAACTGAATCTTGATGACATGAAATTCATGGTGTGCATAATCATAAGGTAAAAGTCTTAAGTCATGAAAATGGGGTCTTTCACTGGAAAATATATTAATAAATTATTTTTTTAATAATAATGTTTTATTCAACACTATTCACTACATGACTTGTGTTAAAATATTCTAACTTATTCCACTGAGTGACCGCCGAAATATTAAATAAATGTGAGTTTTGTAGCTTATGAAATGCACTTAAAGTGAGTTAGTGAGAAAAGTTACTTAAATTGTTACAGTATATTATAACACAATACATTATATTATAGTATAGATCAGTGGTTCCGAACCTGGGGGTTGGGACCCCCACAAGGGGTCACTGGATTAATCTAAGGAGTTGCAAAATGATAGGACGGGATAGGACAAAAAACACATTTCTGACACCTTTTTTTAGACTTTGCTCAATTTTTTTCTTTATTTATTATGAATTACTGTATTTTATCTCATCAGGCCTCTAAAAGTTATTGAAATATAACAACAAGTCAAAAAGGTTGGGAACTGCTGCTTTAGATGCATGAGAATAATCGGAACATATTTTAATGGACAGTAAAGAGGAAGAAAGAGGCTTCAGTATGTGTTACTGAGGTGCACAGATAAATGTCACTGCTATTCAATTAGACTATAACAACATGTGTCTGTTGCTAGGCTATTAGCTACTAAACTAGCTAGCTAGGCAAATATAGCAGAGCAACAACTATGTTAATGCAAAAAAAGCCTAATATGGTAAGTGGATAGCTTTTATGCTAATGTTATCTGTGCATGCATTTAGCTTTTAAGAAGTTTTGGGTGAAATACAACAATGAGCTCAAATCAAAATTTGAGCCCAAATATTGCTGGGAGATATTTTTTTTAAAAACTGGGCTCAGTTCACCCTTTAGTGCTTAAAATGAGCAGCTGGTGTTTGGTTGCAAAAGCAGCCATGTTCAACATCAATTGTCTTTTGATACATTAACTGATGTTCCCCTGTTAGTAAAAGAGTAGACATTTGAGGCACTGTCCTCTGTGAACCATCTTGTCAACTTGGCCCATCGTCAACCCCCACCCTTTTCACTTCAAACTAACAATTTGATTGAAGATATTTTCAAGTTTTAGCACACATACTGGACACATTATTAAGGGCAGTAAAAGAACTGAGGTGACTCCCTCTGCAGAACCTCATCAGTAATCACTACATCTTAGATCCTTTTCAAATAAGGCTTGATGGACATGGTTATGTATGACACTAGAGGAAGTTTGAAAAAAACAGGTAGCCCTCTTAACAAATCATCTTGACCATATGCATCTTCTGTTTTGTGGAGAGGAAGTGAAAAGAGGGAGAGTTCCTGTCTTTCAAGGCTTTGAAGCATCAAAAGGAGGAAACTATGATGGATCACTACCAGTCAGTACTTCCAGCAACGTGATTCTGGTGGTCATCCTTACATCTATTTCCTATTGAACTGCTACCTTTGGGAAAACATCAAGACTCAAACTTTCAGTGAACAGGGTGAAGTCAACCAGGCAATCTGTTTCAGTTCACTGGTCACAGTGAACATGCCCTGTGTGTGAGATGACGGGTCATTCTTTTCCAATGCATTAAAACTCAGATATGTATAAGGAACAATCAGACACACTCAAGGTAAAATATTCAGTTTGAGAGCATCATATAGGATGGAGGCCTTCCTTAAACTGTTCTCGAAAATAGTTATATGTGGTTTATAAACTAGACACGAAGATACTAAACCTCTACCTGACCCCACAATGCAAATCAACTACAGAATGGTAACAAATTAGTAAGACCCATGAGCCAGAACAGCTTAGGCTCCCATAGAGTATGTTCAACTCTAACACATCTCCAATTGGTGTTCAGATGGGTTGAGATCTGGTGAATGCAAAGGCCATAACATATGATTCACCCAGTTTTTATCAAATCATTCAGTGAACCCCCATGCCTTGTATGGAAGTATCTTCATTTGTTATCTTTCTCCATTCATTTATTCAGGATCTGTCCATAGTTTTTTAGTTATCATGTTTTTATTATATTTCAGCCCAATGGGATCACACATATATTTCTTCATGGATTCAAATGACAAAGTCAAATAGTATATCTCACTTAAGATGTTGTAACTCATAATTTCTGACATGGTATAATTTTAATATGAAAAGCAATATGAATGAATATTTAATATCTCAAATTATGCTTGTTTTTCCACTTCTAATATTAGTCCATAAATGCATGCATGCGTGTGTGTGTCCCAGGCTGTGTGCCTGAGTGTTTGGACTCTATGTCCTCTCCTTACCTCCCCTGGCTGTGGTGTAGAGACTGGCCACCACAGTCATCCCTTTCCTGTCAGCACCGTCGCCCCGTTTACCCTGCACCCATTCATCAGCCTGTAAATGAAGTAGCAGGTTTATTAGGCTGCGGTAAAACAATCCACCCTCCCACCGTCCAAAGCCAGCATGCGGAGAAAGCCAGCTCCCTGCTGCCTGGACTCTGCTGACAAAGCTAGTGTGCCTGTGTGTGCGAGTCTGTGTGTGTGCACCAGGTGGGAAAACCAGGATGGCCAGTTGGCAATCATCCTAAAGCAAACAAGTCCCAGTATGAGCAAAAATAAGTTAATTTAGTCTTGATGTTCCCTTACACAGGGTACATAATATTTTACTATGTAGAGATGTATACTGACACATAAGAATAGGGTATAAAGATGAGACTCAGAGATTTGGCTACACTGATACACAAACACAAATCTAACTGAAGGTGACGCGTGCGCTGACAGTTATGGAGAGGATCAGTCAGCACAAGGCAAGTAATGCCACAATAGCATTAACAGCTAATGCGACTTCCAGCTGGCTCATAACTCCTCGTGGTTACTGAAGTCATGTGCTGTTTTATTTACAGGGATATGCGCCCATACAGTGTTCTTGAAAATACCAAATCCAGAAGCATGACATTGATCCAATATCTGAGATAAACAATACCCAAGTTTTGTTGAAAAATTCATCTTCCATGTTGTAAAAACATTCGGAATGAAGTTCACCCTCATTTTTTATGGTACACAAGGAAATCGCTTCTCAAGGCACTGTGGGATTCCTGCTGATGCAGCACTGACCGTGGCATGAATAAAGGGAGTGGTCAAAATTTATTAACTTCATGCAAATAAAGGGAAAATTTGCCTGGTGATTCAGCAGTGATTTGAAAAAGTGACAAGGAAAAAGTGATTCAATGAAGGGTCAGGAGGTGTAGTCTTTAACCAGTGCGATACATGTTGATGGAGGAGATGATCGTTAGTACAGTTTCTGGGATCAAAGTGCTGTTTGGGACAAAGTCACATAAATTATTTGAGAAAGTTGTAGGGTTGCTCATTTACACAATGTCTGATAATAAGAACGCTGCTCGCTGGCTCACCACCTGTGTTTACTACTGTTTTTATGGCAGAAGACATAACTTTTTGCGGTATTTGCAATTCAGTATTTGAATAAAAAATGGAGGCAATAATCGATTACTTTAGTCAAATTCTAATTGTGTCTGAATTAGCTTTCAATTGCAGAATATTGTATCTGTATTTAAATTAATTGATTTTGCATTGGATGATGTATAAAGATATGTATTTAATGGTGAGAGGTAGAAGTGCACACTCCTATATGAACTGTCTTGTGTTCATGTGTGTGTCCATGTACTCTTGAGTGTGTGTGTGTGTGTGTGTGTGTGTGTGTGTGTGTGTGTGTGTGTGGGAGGTGTCCTGTAGCAGGGTGTCAGGCAGCGAGGTGTTGATGCTGATTCTCAGTGACCAGCCGGTCTCCTCTAGAGACGCTCTGCTGTCTCTGTACAGACCTCTCACTGTCAGTAAGACCTGATCCACACCTGCTGGATAGATGCTCACTGTAAACAAATGATTTTGACAGCAAAAATCATAACAGAGATGCGGGTCTCTGCTGTCTTTTCACTCCTCGCATTAAAGTGCATAGAGGTTGACCATCTTTGACAGGTGACTTTAAATTTCTTTTCTTTCTTTCTTTCTTTCTTTCTTTCTTTCTTTCTTTCTTTTCTTTCTTTCTTTCTTTCTTTCTTTCTGTCCTTCCTTCCTTCTCTCTCTCTCTCTCACAGACACACACAACTTGATGAGTTCACAATGATGACAGGCCAGTCAACATCCCCCTACTCACATGACATTTGCACAGGCTCATCTTGCTGGTCTTGTTGTGCCTTCGCTAATGACCACACACACACACACACACACACACACACACACACACACACACACACACACACACACACACACACACGCACACTGAAGGGGATAGAAATCGCTGAGCTATTTGGGTATGTCAGTCCGATGTGCA
The DNA here is from genome assembly GCF_963924715.1 of Thunnus thynnus. NCBI lineage: Eukaryota > Metazoa > Chordata > Actinopteri > Scombriformes > Scombridae > Thunnus > Thunnus thynnus. The sequence continues at coordinate 10,630,160 of NC_089518.1, forward strand.
GAGCAGTTTGTTGGCTCGCCAGGCAGGATTACATCAAACAGACAGGCCTCTTCTATGGAGGTCTGGCCTCTTTCGCTCTTTCTCACCCACAAGCACACACACAAACACACACTCAAACACACACACACACACACACTTTGTCCTGCAGGTAATTAGAAGCTGGAGGCCTTCCATCAAACACAAACTCACCCTCTTGACTCCACAAATATTGATAAAGAGTCTGTCCACAGTGATTCAAGAGCAACCACGCAGAAAAAAAGTGTCTCCATCAAGCTGTTGTTTGCCTTATTTGATTTCATACATAACACAGCCATTAATACACAAACCCCACTGTGTGTGTTCACAGGTAGATAAAAGCCTGCAGGTACAGTATATCTGTGTATTAGGACATATTCATACACAAACACGCTGTGCATGTGTGCCATCTTACACATAAACACACACACACAAAGTGAGTTCAAAACACAGGCAGCCAAGTATTAGGATGAAGCCAAGCGCGAGGCATGAGTGTCAGTCAGGGCAGATCATCCTATCTTCTTTGTCTGTCTGCCTGTCTGTCTGTTCACCTGTATGTGTGTATGTGTGTGTGTGTGTGTGTGTCTGTGTGTGTGTGTGTGTGTGGCTGGTTGTTTGCAGCTCAGCCTGGAGTCTATCCAGGCCATCACTCACACTTTACCCAAGGAGAGGGCGTCGGACAGGTTTTATTAAAACTCTGTCAGAGGGAGTGTTGGTGTGTGTGTGTGTTTCTGTGTGTGTGTGCGAGTGAGTGTGTGTGTATGTGCATGCATCTGCCTCGGGCTCAGAAGAGATATCATCTCTCCCTTGACATGTTCTTTCATCTTGCCTTTTTTCTTCTTGACAGACACCATTTTGGTTGCCAGTCATTTTTTTTTTACTCAGGCCTTTCCGCAAGGCTGACTTAATCCATTGTATTGTGTGCAGCAGCGCTTGAATTACTCTCTGTTTAATGCCATTTCAATCATATCAGCAAAATTAATATACAAATGCAATGCAAGTGAATCAGAAAATTGGGATCTTAAAGTATCAATTCACATTTTTCCAAGTCCATTTTAAAGCAATACTCACACAACATATGCTGTGAGAGAGTTACTGGTTGCTGTAATCATTCCTCCTCCCCATACTGGGCTTGAAACTATGTCACTATACTTTTCGCTCCATTTTGTCAAATAAACAATAACTGCAAGAAATACAATTTTCAAACAAGGTGAGACTTCCCTTTTTGTCTAGTCTGAGCACACCATAACTAGAAAGCCAGTTTGTAAACTAACCTACATGCAACTACTACTACTAGCAGTAACCAAGAAGCTGTCCAAAGTAGTTGCACCTCAGATGTATTAAGAGAACTGGATACGGTGCTGCCACTCAGCCTTGCTGCCAGTTTGTCCCAGTGGCCACAGTGGCGAAACTGCCATGAAGAGAACTGCAAACTGAAACAATTTTTGCTCCTTGAATTTAGATTTTTTAAGCCATGAAGGTTTTGTATTTGTAAAAATTTCCCAGGACCTTGTAAAGTGATTTTAAAGTGTGTGATGTTATCTCAAAGTAAAGTCGATGGGCTGAGCGGAAGTGTTCAGGAAGGGCCAGAGAAACACTAGAGGCTGATTTATGGTAGTTCGCTCGACAGCAATGAAGTATTTTCAACAGATAAGCGTTCCTTGACACTTTCCTTTCATGTCACGCACCTGGAGAATTATGCTGCGGTCATCGTCATATTTTGTCATGCAATGTGATTGGGTAGCATTACTAACGTCACCATGGAGATTGCAGTTTTCATTGAACTCCCTTATTGATATTTCGGTCTGTAACTTCAGATAACTTGTAATGTCCTTGTTTAATTAGTCCTGGTAGGGATGATATAATGTAACTAAACAAGCCGGCTGGAAGATAGAGTCTGGTTACCGTGGAGACGACTGAAACCCTTCACTGAAGCATATGTTGAAAATCTTTAATTTATCTTTAATTTCTGTTGAGCGACGTGTATCAAAAGTGTCGAGCGACCTACCATAAATTAGCCTTAATGTGTATGTGCAGTAGGCCGTACAACATGGAAGGAACCTTTTTTGACTCATTGCTCGGTGAACAATTGTCAATCAACTAAAATGACGCAATCTTGAAGTAAGGAATTCACTTCTTATAATACATATGAGCTCAACAAGGTCCACGGATACAAAAAAAGACCTAGCTAGTGAGCTAGATTAGTTCTAGCTAGCTAACAACACATTTTTTGACTGTGTGTGTGGGGAAAAAGAGAGAAAAACAGAAGGAGTTTTAAATAGACTAACTTTGAGAATGACCCATTTAATTTGACTGGCACTGTTTGAGCTCCACGTCACCTTCAGAATACATTTTTGCACAGAATAAGAACTCTTTATTTTTTTCCATGTAATTGCGCCAAAAAGAATCACTTCATGGCCAGTATGGACAGGGAAATGATTACAGTGATCAATAACTCTTTTAATGTAATGGCATGTAAGTATTGTATTAAGACAGTCTTGAAAAATGTAAGGGGCACAGGAAGGTGAAGTGGTGTGAAGGTATATCCAGCAATGGTTTTTGTTTTTACCTGCTGAGGGCGAACATGAACCATAACATTGTAATGCAACACATCATAAAAAGAACATATCAAGCTGCTGTAAGAGGTGTCACAGATGTTCTGCCTCCACAAATAAATTACTTCTTATTGCTACATGAAGGAGAGCCACACACACAGCAGGCACAGTAATTAAAATGCTGAGACAAGGCTTTCCCTGTACGATAGGCCCCCCTTCCCCCTACTCCCACCCTCCCTCTCGAGCTGCTCACTCCCATCAACAGGCCGTAAGTTTTTAATCATGTTGAAATGATTTATTTAAATGTCAGGCAATGTGTCACCTCACTTCCTTTCATTTTTCAAAATGTTTGTGTTCTTTGCTGGATGATAAATTTATCTTCAGACAACCCCAATATGACTAATTAACTCTGAAATATCAGAACCAGATGTTGAGCTGAAGGAAGTTCTTAACAGGCAGCCAAGAGAGACGGCTCACGTCCTCCCTCCCTCCTCCTCTTTCTCTCTCCTCAAACAACACCAGACTCCTCCAACCTGCTCCTGCCCTCCGCCATACTCTTGGCCTCAGTTTTTTTACACACACCTTCCTCAGAAGTTTGAGCCATCCTGTTGAGAACCAACACGTTGCACCAGGTCATAAATCTGGCAGTGTGAAGTTAACCTGCACATGCCCCGTGTTTACCTCCTCCTCCTTTTCCCCTCTGTGTCACTCAGCACCTCCACCTCATTTAATATCCCCCCACACTCCCCCTCCTCTCCAACTGACCAACTGGCTCACGTTTCTGACTCAAGTTCCAAAGATTCAGATTTTACTGAAAATTGAGCTTATGCCCAGAAAGTGTAACCAGACCCCAAATTGGTAAATTTATGCTCTCAGACCCTCGAAAATATCCAGATACTACTTTTAAACTTATCCCCCTCTTTTTTTGCAGCTAATCTCAGACAAATGTACTTTTTCATGATTTATGTCACTCTTTATTTCCGCCTGATGTCAAAAATGTTTGGATCAGGAAACTTAAGTGGGATATGAATTCTGTTCCTCCGTATTCTGGCTCACACAGCGATAATGTTTTGAGTTGGAGCGGTGGTGAAAAATCTTCTGTCCCTGCAGAAATGCCTAGAAAAAGCAAAGGGCCCCTGCAGGAACATTGCAGTGCTGACACTTTGACAGTTTGCCATGAGTGACGTCTGATCTGTACAAATTTCAGGACTAATAAATCTACCTGTCAGAGCTTGGGACTTGAAAGGGCCGCAGCCCTGCGGCACAGCTTTAACACAACTTGTGTTGATGAAATTCTGTAGGCTGGAGAATTATAGCTGTCAGAAAAACGCCCACATCAAACCTGAAGCCTTGGCGTTCCTTCTTTTTTTCCCCTCCGCTCTCTCAACACTCATATATTGCTCATTCACCTCCTCCCTCCCTCCCTGCTGCCTCTCCCTTCCAGACGTCTCTCTTTTCCTTCCTCCTGTTCTTTCTCACTGCTTGGAAAATGAAACATAGGCGTCCTTTCATGGCTTGGCGACCATCATTACATCATTTTGACACCCTGTAGACCCCCCCTTCAACACACATACACACACATGCATGCACGAACGCACGCACACACACACAAACACACATACACACACATGTTGACCTAGATTAACTTTTGGGGACATTACATAGACTTACATTCATTTCCTGGAGACTTACCCTAGCCCTAACCATAACTACTACTTGCCTAACCCTAACCTTCACCACTGACCCAAAAACCAGCTATTTAGCATTTGGGGACACGGCTTTTGTCCCCAATTGGACAGACCATCCCCAATTAACTGGTCTTTAGTCTGAACTTTGTCCCCAAAAGTAGCGTATGACAGACCCACACATACACACACACACAAAGTTTATCCTAGTTTCTTTTTTTTTAATCATTGACTCTGCCAGTACAAAAAGTTTGCTTACAGACAATAAGTTGTCAGGGGTGACGGGTGTGACTCGTCGGCTATCATGCTCTCAGCTCTCTCCTGGCATTCAGCCACGATGGAGGAGAGGAAGGCAAAGCAATCCCATTGGCTGGCTTGGGTTAAAAATGCGGCCCTGTCACCAGAGTATCAGAGTCACCAGCCGGGAGTTAAATGGACTGAAAGGTGGGAACGCGGCACATGATTTCACAAGAAGGGGTGTTGTATGTGGGTGATTTAAATACCAAAAGGCCCATAAATCAACTACCCACCACTCCCCTCTTGCCACCTCCTCCCATTTCCACATCCTTCCAGGCCCACTGCCCACTGCTCTCCCTCCCCTTTTCACTGGATTTATTCCTGTTTATCTTTGATCCCGGACTGGTTTGCTCCTCATCTCCTTTCAACCCGAGCCGATGTATCCTGTGGGTGATAAATCATCTGTAAGTGTTTAGATACTTGCTGCCGCCGCTGATTTTCCTGTAAACGTTTCGAGAGGGGTGGATCATATTTGCATTCTTCAAAGCGCCGTTGTCGGTGTTAAAAGTTCACTGGAGTCCTGGGGACGAATGGCAACCCAAGCTTATTGATTTAAATGTCAAAAGGTGTGGCTTTTGCATAAGGTTGGGACCCTCCTGGTGCAATGTGATCATTCATTGACAGATGAGTCAAAGAGCCTGTGAAGGTGCTCTGCTTTATCATTGAAATGTTTCAGTCAACTGTGTGAGCTAGGTAGCATTTTACCTAAGGAAAGTGGTTTTAATAAGAAATCATGGTTGGAGACAGGGTGTCTTAGCAGTTAGAAAGGCTGTCACATAGCTGAAAGTTCACATATTCAGTCCCCACAAGAGCCACTTTGTGCCTGTCATGCATGAGTCACTCCTTTCAGAGTGTCATTTTAAATGCCTACATTGCAAATCAGATTGCATTCCATGAATTTGATTCACTTTGATCCCACCTAAGCTATTTTTTCATCAGTCCTATCGCATAAAAGAACGACAATAGAAATATCTTTGTTCATTAGCCCCATGCTGAAACAGCAGCAGTGATTTACACTACACACACCGCCACCGCAGCAATCTGTCAATCCATGTGCTTGTCAATCACTCCGTGTCTCTGTGGGAAGTCGGCTCTGACTGACAGCCCGTGTGATCTCTCCCAAGGGCTGGCAGGAAGGCAACAAAAGGCCTGGCTACAGTAATTGGCAAGATAAAGACATCCCGCCAAAGCAGCACTGTCACTCATTTGGTTCCAGAGCGATGAATCAACATGAAACACGCCACACCAGTTAACCAAAGGGAAAGTATGCTTGTCAGCTAACCGGTAACCAATCAGAAGGCCCGCTCAGGGTCACTTCCCCAGGCGACTGGCTGAGAGGTGACCTGTTTAAACTAACACACCACAGCCCCCTCCTCTGGATTCACCTCTCTAACCTTCTCACCTCCACTCTCCCCTACCCTTGTACATCCTGACCTCTGACTGACCTGTTGGCCTTTTGCTTAGGTCAGCTTAAAACATAACAGCCCCAACGCCTCCCCTCTCTGTCTGCCTAATCTTACCCCCACCCTCCACACACCTGGTTCTCATTTCTCACATTTCACTTTCCGTCAGTGCTGCGGGAGGGACGCCATCTTTCTGTCTGTCTTTGTGAAGGTAGAGAGTGGAGAACATTTAGCTGCCAACATGAGATAAACAATTACTGTCCAGGAACATTTACTGTAGGACTGGTGAGGCAGATTTGACAGGTAGATAAGGTATTCTTTAAACAAACTCTTTGTGGACCCTGTTCAATTCTAATCTATTTAAATCCAACATTTTGAATTTACACACTTTAAACCCTATTGAGTCATTTTAGTGCAACTGTGTTTAATCAGACTCTCAGAATTTAGTTGGTTGAGAGTGTCGTACTCCACTCTGAGGTCAGATAGGGTATCCAGTCTTCTGAAGAGGTCCTGTCACAGTGTGTGGGTTACTGAGTGTGTTTCCTGATGCCCTGTGTCTGACCTCCCTCTCTGTCCTCTCTCAATCACCCCTGTCTCCTCAGACACCTCTCCTCCTCCTCTTCTTCTTCTGCTGCTGCAAGAGGAGAGCAAGTCGATTAAGAAGGGCAGGGGGGTCCCTCACACTGAAAGCCACCAAAGAGGGACCCCCTGTGCAGCATGTAAAAGCCCTCTCTCATACGTACACACACACATACATGGAGATCCCGTGTCTGCCTGCCTGGCTCTTCACAGGGTAGTCATTAGTCATCAGGCAGATCAAAGGACAACCGCAGGAAGTGAAAGGACCCTGACAAGGGGGAGTCCATCTGGCTGGCAGGCCATCGCTCATCCTCAGCTGACAGCGAGGCACACTCTCCATCTGACTGCTGTTTCCACTCCAGGCTTGTGCCTGAAATGTTGCTCATTTCTCAGGAAGAATTTTGTTTTTGATAAAGGCTAATATGGCTGGTTTGCCTTCAGTGTGATAGAAGACATAATTCCATCTCTCTCTACAGCAACTGCTCCAGCAACTAAGATGTGATAAAAATCTTTCGTTTAAAGGAATAGCTTAGAAAAACAACAATTTGTGGTTTTACTGGTAGTTATGTGGTGGTAGTTATTTCTTGATAGACTACAGTTTATTGCTCCACTCAGGACCTCTATGCAGGGTCTCCTTAGTTTGCCCAGAAACAACTCAAGGCCAATTCATACTTTCCGTGTCTGCATGGTCGCAAGGGTCCGTGTTGGTCCGCGTGATGTAAATGTCGTCATCTGCCCATGTCTGCGAGGGTCCGCGCAGCCCCTCTGCAGATGTCCATATGCAGTCTAAACTTTGTGACCGTGCAGACTGTATGCATAGCAAGCACGTCAACTGTGCATGTGCTAGAGGAGCAAACAGGAATGCTCGTCTAGTCTACTGTATGTATGTAATGTATTCCTATTCTCATTAAACTGTCACTTTTCTTTTTTCGACTAATTCTTGTATACAGAAGCTGCATTCAGACTGAAAACAGCCCTGTGTAAAACAATACAAGGGGCTGTGTTGGTGTGGGCATGTTGTTTAAAGTGTTGGTGAGACATACTATCCAGTGAGTCCGGTTGGAGTAACAGATTATTGCATTTAAAGGTTGATCAGAGAAACACTGCACAGCGGTTTGTACTCACAGAGTGGATTTTACAACTCTGGAAAGTTATCACGCTGCAACCCTGTTCACTAGTGGGCACATGTGGAACATGTCTGTGTCCACGGACCTCCAAGAAGAGTTTGAATGGAACCGTGTGCGTGTCCGCAAGACCACGGCTGTCCGTGGACACGGAAAGCATGAATTGGCCTTTACCTCATAGTGACGGCAAGACTCCGGGAAGTCCTTGTGCCCAACTGTGTTTGGCAAGTAGTAGGAAAACAGTAAAAAACATAAATAGTCATGGTTACATTTCTTTTTGTGTACTGATAGAACAAATAGGATATTTTAGAGGTGTTGGTAAGCGTATTTTTGAGCTTTGGATAGAGCTAAGGTAGCTATTTTCCTCTGCTTTACTCTTTATGCTAAGCTAAGCTAATTGCTTCCTGTTTCTGCCTACTTAATGCACAACCAAAAGAGTGGCATTGATCTTCTCCTCTGATGTGCATTACAGGTCTGACAACAGCCATGTCCTTCATGCGCCTAGGGGGGAATGTTTCAACAGGTGTTATACCAATGTCACAAGTAACAACATGTGTGTTTGATCATCAATCACCTGTAAGTACTGGAATTGCAACAGTAATGTCTTAAGTTCCTCTGTTACTGAAAAAGTAAAGTGACTATAGCCTACAGTAGCAAATGACAACCAACAACACTGCAGCCAACCCCTGTCACAGCTGTGGCTTTACCTCTTGACTCATGAATCTGTCCAACTCGCAACGCACACAGCTGCAGACACTGTTGCATACATGCAGTCTAACACTGCGTTGCCTGAGGTCAAATCCTTTACTGATGCCCCATTCTGCACATGCTTCATGTGATCTGTGCATGAGTGACATTGAACAGGTGGTTATAATAATCTAATTAAACATAATAGATTAAAAGAATACAACATATAAAAGGAAAACAGGCTTTCATTTTGTCAATAATATTACATATTATTAAAAAAGCCCCTGCCAACAGTTAATGGTCAATGCAACATAGACAGTATAAAATATTTTTCTCATAGAAAATGATACTGTGTATCTCTTAGTTCTGGAGATGACTTTACTGAACATCTTTTGTGGGTCTGGCATCAAGTTATGTTGATGACCTTATAACCTAATATGATACAAAGCTTATGTGGATCAACTCAGGCTGGTTTCCATTGGCTGTTTCCAAAGTGTAGATTTCAAACAACTCAAGTCAGTTCCAGCATAGCCTCAGACTTTGGAATGACCTGTATATATATATTTATTTTAAGAAACATACTGTTGTAAAATATGTAATTTCTATAGTAACCTCCACTAAGGCTTTCTTGTTACTTACCTTGATATCCTGTTTTTTTTCTAGATTTCATTGCTTATTTCACTCTCATATAAAGCACATTGCATAAAGCACAACTTCTTTCATTGCCAGCTACGTAAATAACGACGATGTTGGTAATGATGATAGTGATTATGAGTCACTCTGAAACATTTATGTAACATGCTTTAGCAATAGCAGCAAAAATTACCACGGGGAAGCCGGTGTAAGAACTGATGCCCCCTTATCTCCACCATCATCCTTCACCTTTCTGACCTGACCACAACCCACCCTGGCTTGTCTGCAGGGTGACCCTTTCCTTTCGCTGCGTGACTGAGTGCCTCTCCTGCCGCACAGGAGGCATCAATTACAGGCCCCGGCCGTCCCGGTGTCACTGCTCTGTAATTAATGGGCTCTCCCGGCGCTGCGCCATGGGGCCTGGCCTCACCGTGAACTCTGCAGGAATTCAGAGACAAACACACACACTTAAAGTTGTACACACACAACAAAGCACACACACACACACACACACACACACAGACACACACATATATGCAAACTTACATGTTGCTTGTGAGACATATAGGCTCACACCTGTTTATGTAATTTTCAAATGTGTCGTTAAATACAGTTAAAAATGCCAGTCGCACATGAACACAAGCATTAACAGTCACATAAATGTGTGCATACATACTTCAGAATGCACACCTAATAATTCAGAAATACCTGTGCACAGTCCTGTCTCCTGTACAGACACATACACTTGTACAAAGCAACTGAGCAAAAGTCACACACACACACACACACACGTACATAGAGGCCCAGCCCCCTGCTGCCTGCCCCTTCATTTGTCAATCAGCCAGACAAACAGAAGCACAAGGTCCTCCAGGTCACAGGGTCATGGGATCCTTTGATTCCCCTGCTACCCTAGATCTCAACACACACTCTCAGACACATTCATGTATTCAAGATCCTCCGGCCACTAAAACTAACCAAAATTCTGTCAACTCCTTTCCCCCCAACGCCCTGAATCCTGTTGACTTTAAATCAGTTCCTCCATTTTTGTTGTTGAGGGGGACATTACTCCTGTTGCAGACAGGCTTGCGATACTTCCCTGAGCTTTTCCTCTCCCCCTCAGCTCCTGCTTTCATTCTCCTCTCCCCCTCCTTTCCTCTTTCTTTCTTTCTTTCCACTTCGCTCCCTCCTTCAAACATCACGCCTGGAGCTGACACTGAGCGTGACCCTGCCTTTATTGTTGCAGCAGGGCAGAGGCGCAAACACAGGGCAGGGACTGTCACCCCAGTGATTAAAGAGCGCATGTTTTCAGTCAAACGCCTCAGAGGGGAGTGATCCCAGAGAGGGAGGGAGGGAGAGAGGGAGGGAAGGGAGGGAGAGGAGGGAAGGAGGGAGAGGCTCAGAGTCAAGCAGGGAGATAAAGAGCTCCTAACGTTTTCACAGCTGAAGAATAAAGGCATTTTGGAAAGTCAAAAGGCACAAAAATGACATTTGCAAAGAGGTTGGGATTGATGCATTGTGCTGGTAGTGTCTTTTTATTAAAAATAAAACACATATCAGTTGATGTTTTCCACCAATTATATGATAAATAATGATATATTTTTTAATTAATCCAAACTTAATTAATTTTAAATTTGTTTTCTTTAAGAATTCCAATCTGTATGTACTCTGTGCCTATGCAAAGTCTCTTGAGTCTTAAATCTAAAGGATTCTGCTTAACACCTTTCTGGCATGACAGCCTGAAAACACTCACTGAACTTTGTCACTATGCCTTAAGGAGCTGCTAACCCACTGAAAAGATTTAATTAGTACGGCTTAAAATGGAGCTTTAACATGACATGATGGACTGTTGCAAAAGCGCTTTTTTGCCCAAAACTTGTCATATTTAGAGATGTTAATGGTCACAAAATATATTGGCATTGTCATCTAAGCTCCATAAACTGTAATTTGGACCACCATATGTGTGCAAGCAGGACCAACAAAATTCAGCTATAGGGAGATCTGTCCTTGGCGACTCTGAGCGAAGTGAATAAAAGAGCGGCTTGTTGAGTTATGGCTGCGGCTAGGAAAAAGAGAGAGTCATAGATGTGACATTCTGACCATTAGACCTTGCTCCGCAAAATATTATTTTTATTAATGTGAACAGGAATCGGTTTCTCCTACAACACTCGCGAGGATTAAAACAAATAGGGCCATGAAAGCGCCAGGCAAGGAAAGAAATAAATAAATAGCACGGCTGCCTCCATATTTCATATAACAGTCACCTCCAAGAGCTGTGGGCCTCTGTGTTAGGCGTCCAAACTAAACACTTGGAAGTTTGCTCAGTCATAAATTAACGGCTTGACAGTCAAAAGTGTTCAAACTAATTCGTCAAATCTCGGCTGCTTTTTTTCCACTGTTTAAATTCATTACAGCAGTTTTTCTTTCTTTCCACAAGGCTTCCAGAAATGTATTTCCCAGTACCACGCAGTACTCTGAAAAGATAATTCTGGAAACTAAAAGCCTTCGACTGTACATCACATGTGCTGCGACCAAAATCCATCAATTTCCCTGCACAGAAATAGGCTTGAATTAATTCCCACCCAAGTACAATTTATCTCCACGGGTTGCTGTCAAGGGATTGGGCTCTGAAGAACCTCCAGGCATCAGATCAACATTCATGGCTCATCAGCTCAACAACTTGTATTTTTGTTAATTCAGCAGTCGTGTTCTGCTAAAGTGGGATAATTACTATTGACAAGTTTTTGCCAAACATGCCAGCGCAGAGTAAACACAGATGATGCCTTTGGCTCAGAGCTTCAGACAAACAAATGTCATGCAGACCAGACAGAGAGAAGGCTGCATGAAGGCAGTGCAGCAGAGCAACCATAATGCACTGTAACTTTTCCTGCAACAGATTCCCTTAAACAGCAGGCACACACATGTCCAAATGCACACGTACCAACCAGGGGTACTCACATCCCAAGTGGTACTTTTGCATTGACCAGGGGGTGCTAGGACTCAAATAGGATTACAAATGGGTGTGATGCTGATCGTCAGTGTATTTGTTGTCAAAATAACCTGTAACCTCCCAGCTACAACAGGCAGCGTGCACAAGACATGCCTCTGTTTTCGTCAGTTTTATCACACCAAATGTTGCATCTGAGAGTGTGAAAAATAGTTAGCAAGCTAGCAAAAAGGAAAAAGAACTTTGACCACACCCTCTGAAAAAAAGAGTAAGATTGAGAGTCTATAGCCATGATAGCAGTTTAGACTACTGATATATAAATCTAACATGCTCACAATGACAATGCTAACATGCTGATGTTTAGCAGGTATAATGTTTACAATGTTCACTGTGCTAACATCTGCTTTTAGCACTGAACACAAAGTACAGCTGAGGCTGACAGGAATGTCATTAGTTTTGCTGATATTTGGTCATAAAACAACGTATTGGACAAAATAAATTTTTGACCTGATGATGGCACAGATGAAAAGTCAGGGGATCAAATTATCATAATTCCACCTGAGGGGAATGATTTGGACCAAATTTCATGGCAATCCATGTAATAGCTGTTGAGACATCTCGCTCAAAACTCCAAATGTCAACCTCATGGTGGCGCTAACAAAAAAAGAAAAGAGGAAAAATCAGAGGATCACCAAAGTCAGTAAGATACATCATGTAGGAAACATGAATATCTGCACCAAATTTCGTGCCAATCCAACTAGTTGATGTTGAGATATTTCACTGAATTGATAAAACTTTGACCTGCTGGTTGCGGAATCTGGACTGACCAACCGATCAACTGATTTTGCCATTCCTTGAGACTAAAGACAAAGATGCTTTGAGATAAAACAGAACCATATTTTTACAACCAATGACGAGTGCATTTTTTAATGGTTTTATGAAAAACATCAACAAAGTAAAGCACATCTTCACCATGGCCTTTGTTAAAAACTCCTCAGTGCTCCCAGCCCTCTCTTCCAGCGCCTGACACATGCCAGCTCCCATCTCTCATCATCACTTCTAGAGGCATATACAGATCCATTTTCCCTCCCCAACCCCTACATATGTGTGTGTGTGTGTGTGTGTGTGTGTGTGTGTGTGTGTGTGTGTGTGTGTGGTCTGTGTGATTGTGAATGCATATGTGTGTGTGTGCTGTACCCAAAGAGACAGACAGGCACACGAGCATGAAATCCACCAAACCTCCTCTAATTCCCCCTGTAATTTATGGCTCTCAGATACATGTCATGCTTAGGCTAAACAAACGGTCCTTTGTCACTGACAGCAGCCTTTGATCAGGATGAATCGGATTCGCTGTCTCGCTGCTGCCGCAACAGATCTGCCCCGCGTTGCTGCTGCTTCAGCCGCTGCAAGGATTTCTACTCACACATGCATGTGCCGCCTAATGGTGCTGAAAGTTTTCCACTCACACCTCAACACACACACGTTCTTCCTAAACTCAAAGCACGACTCACCTCATCAGTTTACACTGAACTTGTGACACTAGCTAACACCCCCCACCCCCTCCTCCTCCTCCTCCTCCTCCTCCTACTCCCACACACCCAGTCTCTCTGCAGGATGTCTTTACAGCAGACCCCACTGGGTGATTGACAGCCATGGGGGAATTATTGAGCCGTGGGAGGAGAGAGAGGGAGGCGAAAAGCTCTGGGGTCAAGCAACAGCAAGCAGAAGAGAGTTCAGCATTTGTAGAGTCACACAAGCTGACGTGACCCCAGTACAAACTGCCAGGTTCTCTGCCAGACCAGCTCTCTCACACACACACACACATACACACGCATTCTCACCTGTTGGCGGCCATGTTGGAAGCAACTCACTGCAGAGTCCATCCAAAGGAAAACATAAGGTTTTGGCTGGGATGTTTTGAAATGTGTGGCAAGGTGGGATTCTATTTAAGCTGTCAACCAGAGGGACATGTGAATGTGTGTGCGCATATGTGTGTGTGTGTGTGGTAGCGGTGTAGAGTGATTAAGCACGTCACTGTTGGGCTGTAGGATTGACAGTAACGCCGACTGACTTGGGCACACAAGGGGGAGAAGACTGGGGGCACTTGTGTAACAGAGACACACAGGCAGGTACTGTTCTCCCGCCGAGCTCGAAACAAACCGCTGTTGACATCCCTGTCACCAACACTCATTTCTAGCGCTCAACGAGATTAGACTCAACTGGCGGCGGTAGAGACAGAGGCATCAAATTAAGCGAAAGCGGCTGACAGCGAGCATGTTCAGCGCGCTGGCTTTCTGCAGGCTGTTTTCTTCCGCTTTGCCTCGCATGAAATGTTATCTTTCAGCCTGCATTCCAAAAGAAGGGATCAAAGATTAAATTCGGGGTAGATTTGGGGAGTCGTTTGAAGAGTGAGCACACCAAAAGGAAAAGTGTGGGTTCAAAAAAGGTGAACTTTGAGGTAGAGATGCATTCAAGACATGCCTGGTAGACAGATTTCATCATTTGGCTTCAACTTTTGCAGACTTTGTTGTGATGACATGGGCATAACTTATTGCTGTCTCTGCGTTTCTCTGTCACACACATGCACATATCATGTTCCCCACCCACATACACTTTGAGACATCTTATCCCTCTCACACACACACACACATGCACACACAAACAAACACACAATCCCCCACGACTATACCTACCCATGCGCTCACACGTAGGCTTTTTGACAGAGTGAAGTTGTCAGGGAAATGGAGAGGAAATGACACAGGGCATATTTTCACAAATCTCCCCTGTTGGCATACTCCGCTCTGGCACAGGGCCTGTCAGCAGCCTGTCTCCTCAGTTTAGCCATCAGAGCACACTGGGACACGCTTGTCCTCACACAGGAGGGAAAACAGAGGGAAATGTCAACGGGGAGAGACAGAGAGGTGTGTGAATGTGTGTGCATGGAGATGTTTGAGAAAGAGACATCGAAGAAGTGACAGATGCAGAACCAGAGAAAGGAAACTGAGAAGGAGACAGAGGAAAAGAGAGGCATGGTCGAAGCATCGAGTCAGAATGAGTTAAACGTTTGGAGCGATTAAAAAATTTCACATCCATAGAAAGAGGTTAAGTCTAACTCTACCCTGCTGCCCTCACCGCTCCTCCCCCAAACAGAAATGTCAAATGCCAGGCCATTATCCCGTTTACTGGTACTGTAACATAAACCGAGGGGCTCGGGGCGCCGTGCGTCACCGCGACTTTGACGAGGTGGCAGCCGGCCAAAGCAGGCAGTCTGCACATCTACCTGCTTCACTGGAGGCACTGCATTGGCCCTGATGGCTGTCTCCCACAACCCCCTGCTCTGCTGCTGCTGCTGCTTCCCTAAACACACACACACTCCCCAGCTGTGTATGCCATCCTACAGCCGCAACAGACACTGTGCTGTTCTGCTGCACACCTCAGGGCTAACACAGCCTCCTGTCACACAGCCCAACTAATTATCTTGGCGTAAAGAGGAAAAACACTAACAGGAGATGTTGCACATATTTTAAACAAATGCTGAGACCATGTATCCTGGATGACAGGCATAGCAGAGGCCATGGAAGTTCAGGTTATTGCTCTAGTTATATTAAAGCAGGGGTCTCAAAACTACCAACCCCTGCTCAGACCACAAAACAATTTCATATGTCCCCCACATGTTTAGAATGTATTGTTTAATGTCGCCCACAAAATTCTTTTTTTTCTGTTTTTATTACACCCCAGCATTTATTTTTCTACTGTAGCAATGCTTCAAAATAGTATTGGAGCATAAAAATAGTTTTTTTGTTTCACATTTTTTAAAGCGAGTTGCATCCACACTTCGGTGCTGTTGGGTGTGATGCGGTACTCCCTGAAATATCTCTGTAAAACTAAGGTGCTGTTTAGGCCGACATTAGAGAAAAAGAAAAAAAAACATTATTCTATTAGCCATTTTGTATTTTTCGACGTTGATCGTATTTCATTGTCTCACCAGAACCTGTAGCAGCCTTGTGCACTGTTTTCATGCAGAACTGTTTTTTGTCTGAATGCCCACTAAAAAAAAGGTTAACTTAGAGCACAGACAGTTTCAAGAGACATAGACAATTGATTGTTTTGGGGTTTTTTTTGTGGAATTCAATGTGACTACTACCTGTCCCGTGCAAACTTTGGGTGATTTTTGGCATCCAGTAAATTTCACATTCACTCTCTGTATTGACAATGATAAGTGGGTTATAGTTGGAACACTTTTAAGGCTTTGATTGGCACAAAACTCTCCATGTTGAATCATCAGTACAAAAATGTAAGGAAATTTGGGAAGAACCATCTAATCACCGAGCTTAAAGTTCTGTTGCATGTGGTGCTAATAGTGAGCTCAAGCTAAAGCTGATAATACATTCACACCGCTCTATGAGCAGGGGAGGAATTATTTATATGAATTTATGTTTTTTGACATATATGTATATAAATATGTACTCATGATTTATTTTATTTTGTTCATATTTGTTGTGTGTGAAGTACACTTAGCTGACATTGTATGAAATGTGCTATATAAATACAATTGATTGATTGATTGATGAGCATCTCAGTATTTACTGCCATGTGGTTATACTAATCTGATGTTATGATTTCTCAAAAACAAAGTTGAAATAATTGAAACATGACTATAGAAGCTCCTTCCACTTTGAAACTACTGCTACTGACACTGACAGATCGAGACATTGTTACATTACAGTGATGTTTCCACACATCAAAGTTTTCAGAAGGTAGAAGCACAACAGTAGTTTGGTGACATTCATGTTGAAGGGTAAACAGCTAAAGGAGAATGGAGGTCAGCCTGCTGCTGTTGGGCTGCATGGAAGCCTCGTGGGAAAGACCCGGGGCCACAGCCACCTTTCACCAACACCCTGTCTGCAACAGGGACATTGCCAGCAGTATAAACAAGGACACGTATTTCTGCTGCTGTTTCCTGTGCATGAGTGTGTGTGTATGTGTGCTTCTACTGGCTTCTGCCAAGGGACTTTTGATTATCCTGTCCTGAGGGAGCTGCATCCCTGAGGAGCGTGGGTGATTAGCTTGTGGCTATTGCCTGTCACCGCTTCCCCCTACATCACTGCGCACATACACACACACAAAGTTACACCGCACATATTGCGTGCACTGGGAAGGGGAGATGCGGTTAACATGTACTCCCTAGGCGGTGTGAGGTCACCCAGTTCTCTATTTCAAAGGAGACAGGGTCGCCGTCGAGCCAGCCGAGGCCCTCTGGAAGCAACCAGTCATGTGTGATTTTCCAGTCCAGTGCTCTGTGATGAGCAGGTCTGGCCATGGTTCAGCCCCCAGGGCCTGGCCCGCAGAGAGACTGGCGGGCTTGGAGCTTGTCCACCTTCTGCTCCGGCCTTGTCGTATCATTGGGAATGAGGGCTCATCATCGCCTGCCAACCAGCACTGCAGTCATCATTCTCCTCCGCTCCCTCGGCCTCACTGGGGCCCCAGCTCTGGTAAATTATGCTTACCCACACCATTATTAGACTCATTATAGACCCATTTGAGTGGCTTTCAGCCTGTCACAGGCGCTCAACTATGTCTTCGGCTTGACTTGATTTCCTCTGACAGGCTTTTCTTAAACTAAAAGGCTGGGGAGGGGAGTTGGAGAGATGGGAGACTGCACAGAAAGAGGAAAATGTGTCTTGAAGGAGTCGAGCAAGGGGTTTGGAGGCTGATGTAGAACATTCATTTGCTTTTATGATGAGGCACATATTGCAGGTTTTGGCGTGGCTCACCATATCTAAAAAAATCATTTCTGCATTTCAGTTAGAGGTACACTAATGTAAATGGTTTGAGGGGCAAGAAAACTGGCAGGTTGAGTCCATCTTTCTGGTTGTTGACACATTTTTAAACACAGTTGAGAAATGACCCTCATTTCTGGAAACCTAAGGCCTTTCAATTTTACTGTGCTTGGCAAACCGATGCAGCTCACTTGGATTCCCAATTGCCTGTCAACTGCTGGGTCTGCCATCCATTCATTTCCCAAGTCCTGTCCCTGCTAAGCCCTCCGCTACATCTTTCATTCTGTCATCGCTAACATGATAGGGAATTCCCCAGGAGAAAGGGAAACTTCATTGGGAAAGGCTAGGAGAAGTGTGTACAAGCTCTCCATGGAGCTCCTCCTCCATGCTAAACGTAAACGGAGCCAAGATCTCTCAATCTGTGACGGCTCATTTGGAAATGTGGCCCTGGGCTCTTGTTCCCTCTCGCCCTTGCCAAATACAATAATTCTTTTTCATTTCTCCAGCTCAATTTTATAATTTTGTGATTTTTCAAAGTCAGCTACGGTCTTTTGAAGTATTTTATTGAATTTCCTGCTGGACTCAGCTCTAAAATTTTGCCCCAGCTTAGCTCCCTACTGCAGTTTCACTTTTCTGTCTCTGACAGTCTTTTGCAACATGGTCAGCCTCTAATGCTGGCATCAGACTACACATATTGAGCCCGACTTTGACACAATTTTGTTGTTGCTTACCAATTTCCAGCATCGGGCCCAATTATGAATGTTGGGAATAACAAACGGGCCTTATAGTGTGGCATCTGGGACATCCCCCAACACCCCAACGAAAAGTGTGGCATGTCAGAATTTTTTGTACTATCCTGCCTGGTTTGACATCACCTATGATGTGTTACTTGACGTTGACCAATAGGATGACATGAGTCTGCTCTCTGGTGCACATACGTATGTAAACACTGACACAGAAAGTCAGAGCTGTCCAGCAGCTGTCCGGCCAAGCTGAGTTGCATTTAGTGTCTCATCACCTCCACAGGAAAACCTGCCGTCAGTCATCAGTGACCATTTTCTTGATTTCAGTTATATATATCACTATATAGTTTTTCAGTTATAACTGAAATCAAGAAATCGCTGATGACTGATGGCAGTTCTTCCTGCCTAAATCAGCCTGTGGAGGAGGCAGAGATGAGCTGCTGTTCTCCCCGCTGTCTGGCACCCCGCGACTCAGTTCTGCTGGACAGCTTTGACTTTCTATATTGGTGTTTACATATGAGCACCAGAGAGCACTTCAGTTATAGTGATTGTGAAACCACCTGATATTAAAACATATCTTTGTATCTTCATTAACAGAGTATACAATTCTCAAAACCCAATCATTTTTCCTTCCAGGAGACCTTCTGTCTACATATAGTGAACCTGGTAGCTATCTACATTTATGTAATGTTCTTGACATGTTGACACATTCGTTATCTCAAGTTCTCTTTGAAGGATAGACAGCCCATACTGCCCTATTCATGACACCCAGGAAGGGTTTTTTTCTTCTTTTTTTTTTGGAACACAAGACCGCCAGTATCACACATAGCGCTTCTGTAGCCATGATTGACAATTTCTTGACCCTCCTCCCCAACGACCTATGAACTCGTGAACAATGATTGGTCAGGGTCATACTTGTAGTGTGGCCAGACACGGCAAGAACGATTGCCTAATCTGATATGGTGACCATCATGAAAGACAACAATATTGTGTAGTCTGATCACTGCATAAAACATTTCCAGTTCACCTTCCAGTCTTAAACACACTTTTTAAAAAGCCATCCTCCTACTGCATTAGTCGCAATCATTATTTCTTCATCTGGCTTTCTCATTATTTTCAGCGATATTTCTTTGCATTTCACCTCTCGACTCTGTCAAGAGTAGCTGTGGGTGATATCATTGTCATGTCACTCCTCATTTACATCACAAGGATTGACAGGAGGACCTGGGCCAGTTCTGCTTCTGATAATGGCTGATCTAATCCATACCACTGCATACTTTCTCCCACTCAGCTCCTCTGTTCTTGGCATCGATGCCTTTAAACCCAAAAAGCCTCCCTCTCTCACCCCCCTACATGTGTTTGCAATTCCCCTCCAGGGGGTTATGATTCAACAGCGGCATCATCTCAATTCGTCTCAAAGCATGAAGCATCGCAAGAGAAACTAAAGTGGGAGACAAGACGGCCCTCTCTGCCCCCCTTTTAGAGGCAAGAGCCTGAGTGTGTTTGGCGGAGTTGGACGTGAGGCTCGCTCTTTGGGATGTGGGAGTTTAAGAAGAGAGTGCCACGCTGGCCTAATCACATTACGGGTGCCATATTATGTGTCAAGCTGTCACTTTCAATTTGAGCCACCGCACTGCAGCAGCAGGCCTTGGCTTTTCTTCATATTTCTGTTTTGATTGGGGCTTGATAGTGACTAGGCTGGAACTCGGTGTACACAGCAAGCAGGGGAGACGCCATTGCACCGCACTGAAGAGTATTGGTCATATGTTTACAATTAGCATTGGTTGGGGTATGGATGGAGGGTGTGTGTGTGTGTCTATCGTTCCCAGTGACCTCTTCACACTGAATCACATGTCTAATCTTATTCTTGTCTCCTGTTTGAACTGATGTCATGTGTCTCATCGTCCAATCTGTCACACTGGTTGACGTGGAAACCGTGTCGAAAGGCTGGGGGGAGGGCACGGATTGTGCAGGAAAAGTCTGCGGAGTCGCTCAACTCCATGAGTGGGGTAAATTGAAGAGATACAGACTGACAAGAGGGAAAGAGAGGGTAGGCGGGGTTATGGGATGGTGGGAGCAGGGCGTGAGTTCAGTCAGAGCCAATTGTCCTCGAATTGAGTGGAATGACTCAGAGGAATTGGTAGAAGTTGGGTCTTTTGTGTGCAAGCGGCTGAAACGTTTGAGCGATCGAGTTGAAATCCCCCCTGTTTTTCTACTCCGGAGTCTGTTTTTATAGCTATTCAGATCCAGCCTCCACTGAGCAATCACTGTTCTCCCTTTTTCTCTCCCCCTTTCCCTCCTTTCATTTATCTATCTCTCGCTACATCTCTCCATCTGTCTATGTTCAATAGATCATCGGCTTGGTGATAAAGCCCAGCAACCTGTCAGGGCTGAGGGCTTTGAGCTGCTCTTTCAGACGAGGCTTCACTATCAGTTGACAAAAGAAGCAAAAATAAGTGGAGATGAGAAACAGAGGGAGAGGAGCAGGGGTGTGGAAGGAAGGTGAAGGAGAAAGCTGGGCCCTGGTAGCTATGCTGAAATCCTGAGACATCCAGCTGTGTATCTGTCATTTTGAATAGGTTTTCATCTCAATCTCCTCTGAATGCTAAATATCTCCCACGATCAGAGAGCTGTCTTGCTGCCAGTTGATGATCTATAGCCCAAATCCCATCTTCACCATAGCCATGTACGCATTTTTCCAAGTAGCTGGTGGCCTCAGAGGCAACAGTAGCTCCCCAGTAGAAATATAGCTCAGAACATTAGCAAGAAAGAGATGGAAATGTAAGGAATAAAGTAGAGATTATAAACTGATTCTTGTTAGCTACATGCCAGCCAACAGGTCTTTTAGTTTACCCATGTAAGCAACTAATTTAACTGGCTCCCAGTTGAGCAGGTTTCCCTCTAAAAGTAAATGATTCAAATCATTAGTTGAAGAGCCCCAGATTCGAACCTCATGTTGGCAAAGGAAGCATAATATTTTTGACCCTTCGTAAGACTGTCCAATAGTGATTCCACTTGCCATAAATTCAAGAAGGTTTATTGGCTCACTGACACTGTATCTCAGTAACTACTGCTGGTGGCTGCCAGTACATGAAAGATATAAGGGAGGTAGGTTAAAGGGGACCTATTATGCTCATTTCCAGATCTATATTTTTATTCTGGGACTACACTAGATAAGCTTTGCATGATTCACAGTTCAATAAATTCCTTATTTATTTTAAACTGGCCCTTTATGCAGCCCCTCAATTCAGCCCCATTCTCTAACAGGCAGTCTTAGTTCCTGTCTCTTTAAGGCCCCCCTCGTGATGAGCCCACTCTGTTCTGATTGGCCAGCAGTCCATAAGCCTGCTGAGGGGCAGCCATATCAGAATTATGTTAAGTTACTGCCGATGAAAACCCAACATTTCCCGCTTTACTGCTTCATATTAAAAGCTTTTAAATAACTAAATAATGAGAGACTTTTATTGTGAAGAATTTACAAGAAATGAAATGTCTTCCTCACCGAATTAGCAGAGCTTCATTAGCTGTGCTAAAAACTGGTCAAGACAACAACATATGGAGATATTTTGAGTTATTTGTACAGCGGATCAGTTAGAAAAAATGCAGGGAGGAATAGTCCAAGCAGAAACAGCCACAGTGATGTTGATGTTTCATGAAGACCAGATGAGAATGGGTGAAATTCAGGACAGGGGTGGGCGTGGTCACAGTGGGTGTGGCCTCCAGTGCTTTACATTCAGTGTCAACGAACATTAAACAGTGAAAGTCAAAACTCAACGCTAAAATTAATTATTTTTGTTCATGAAGTCAACTGTCATTAGGAAAAAGAAACACAATGACTGTGTTGTATGTAACAGTGTGTAAATCATTATCCATTACACAAAATAAATTTTATTTTATTAATTTCATCAGTGCGCTGCCTATCACATCTGTCTGCATGACGCGCATGTCAGATCATTCCTTCTCCATGGCTGCCTGCAGCTACACTCCCCTTGTCCTTGCAACTGCAACTTCTGTTTCATTTTAAAAAAGAATAAATCAGTCAATTCAGAACAGGATTACAAGTCATATATATTTCAAAAATAACTACATATTGTTTCTTGAGCAGCAATAGTAATGTTGACCTCAGAAAGTCACCATATAATCTCTGTAATACCTCACTGGAAATTAATGTAGTGTTCCTGAGTTCAGTTGACTCACTACACCTTTCTACTTACCACGGGCTGTAAGTAGAAAAAAATGTTGGAAACCAAGAGTTAAAAGTAGTCTGAAGCTGGTGCTTTTTGTTCACAGGGATTACTTCTACATATGTTTACCTCATTATTTGACACTTAAGCCACGTTTAATATGAACATCCGACACTGTATTCATATCAGTTCATATCAGTAAGTTCTCATCTGTGAACATGCTACCAGTACATAGTCTGTTCCTATCCAGACAATAAATGTCCATTATTCCTCAAAACAACGCTGAGGGGTTGCTTAACTAGGTGTACCTAGCTGAACTCAGTCCTAAGTTCTAAGTTTCACAAACCTAGTTTTGTCTCAAAATTACATATATGTAACCTAAATGTAATGGAAAAGGGTAATGGAATAGTTCATAGCAAGGAGTGCAGAGCTGTACGATGACAAAATATCTACAGTAGTAACCACCAGTAATTACACAAAATTAAGATGCTGTTTCATGTCGACATGTCGCATTAGCTCAAACTTGCGTAATAGATTCCACCTGGAAAATTCAGATTTGGGTACAGATGTAATTATTACCAGTGAAGCATAGAATGATGAGGTGTAGTTGCAGTTTAGAAAAATAATATCATGCACTTACCCAACAAGTCAAAGCAAAGTTGCTGTGACAGTTTGGTCTTAAACTACTCATTATATACACATCATAGACTTTCAATCCTATAGAGTAATGTGCTGCTCTGTATGTCAGTGCCTAGGTAAAGACACTGCAGTGCCAGAGGCAGGGCTTCCATTTTGTATGTAGCTCAGTGGTGTTAATGGAGCATAGCAGTCACATTGCAAAAGCTACGTGTTTTCTTCCTCATCTTTACCAAATGTCTCATGCTTCTGTAAGGCACTTTGAACAATTTATTTCTGTCACTTTGTTGTTAATGCAAGACTAATCCTTTGAAGGGCAATACATCCATCGGTCGTCAACATTATTCATGCTTATTTCCAGTATGATGCTGGCCAAATTACAAAGGACAAATGATACAGCACAAGGACCTGATTATCCAAATGCAGTTACCAAGACATCCATATGAGTGCAAGTAACTTGTCATGCTCTGAGTGTTTCATCTGACTTGATTTATTATGCCTCATTTACATTCCAGCTTCTCATAGAGCTAATGGTCCATAAATCCTGCGTAGATAATGTCCATAGATTAAAGTGAAATAACAGGCAGTATAAATCAATCCCAGAACAGAGTGATCTGTTGTTTCAATAATGTGCACCATTAGTTTGAATAGCAGACCCCTGACACACATGCATACACACCACTTTATTCTCTTCTCTCAGTCTCTTTTTCTCGCCATAACTCTTTTCAGACATGAAAGATGGTATATTGCTGGTTAAATGTCCATGTAAGCCAGTGGTTTTCAGCATTCACACTTTGGTCTCCCATATGGAACAATTCTATATTGACTCCTCATACATGGCATGACTGCTCTCGACAGGTTACTGTTTTTCCCTTCTCACAATGGTCACAGCACTACTGGAAAACAGGGGTGCATTGAAAAATAATGGCACCAAGGAGAAGTGTGTTCTCACTTTTCATACAGACTCTCCGTGATGAGCTAAAAATTTTATTTTGCAGTTGAATGACTGTATCCCTGTATCCCCCTGGCTTGACTGCCAATCCCCCTTTTGGTCACCCTGATAGTTGTTATTAGATTACTCTTACTCCATGTTCCAACTATTTCAAATTAAGTGCTGTCTGTGCACACCTGGTAGATAAGCCCATAGGAAAAATTTAATTATGCAAAAGACAGTTTGAATTCCCACATGCTTGATTTATTGAAAATTAAACATTTGGGCCACAGACTTTGTGCTGACAGTGTGCGAGAATTCAGACTTTCTCTTACCGTAGAGGTGTTCAGTACATGTACGAACAAATCTTTCGAATCTTTATAGTGTGCTGATGGAGAGCAGTGGAGCTCCCCTCTCTGGTGACTGAGAGCCATAACACAATACCTCCTCATTAAAAGCTTATTGAAAGACAGCAAATCCTACAGAAACATATTAGAAACATAACAGTATAATGATCATAAAATGATTTTACTATTGTAAATAAGTGGCTGCACATAACACCTTGAACTAGTAAACTGAAAATACTGCTGAACTGAAGACAACTGCAAACTCCATCCTGATAGTTCCTGGGCCTTTGGGAGGAACCACCTCTGGAGTACGGCCTTTTTTTTGGAACCAGGAACTACAGTATATCCTACAAGAACTAGTAGTTCCCGGTTACTCCGGTCAAAATGCAGGTGAAGTTCCCAAGTTTCTAAAAAGGGTCTTAGGAAAGTTCCTTTGGTGAAAACAGGAACCAGGAGAATCAGGAGCACAAGTTATAGCAGCCCGAGGTCTGTGTTACACAAATCATTCAGCAGTGCAAACTCTGCCCTTATAGTTCCTGGGCCTTTGGAAAGTACTATCCCCTGAGCAGGGACATTTTGGATGCCCAGAACTATGGCTGATGAATTAAATTTTGAACCTGCTTCCTCTGGTTGAAACACAGGTAATGCTCTGGCATTCCTGAAAAAGTTCCTATGCTCCGAGAAAAAATCCTATACATTCATGGTCACAGATGAAACAACAAACTCACTCATATAATCAAAAACACACACATACACACAAACAAGCCCACTCACAAACATATTTACTCCAGTTTCAAAATGGGGGGGCTGGGGGGTTGGAAAAACAACATGCTCGCTGCTTTATGAACACACTCAGCAGTTCCCAGCACAAGCAGGGGTTTAATATTTTACAAGGGAGCAAAAGTTATGGACTCTAATAAATATGCACACGTGCTGCTTGTGCAGAGTTATTGGCACTGGCAGGCCGCATTAATATGTCACATTAAAGTAGGCCGCCTGTTGACAAGCCCTGTGTGACCCTGTCAGTTTGCACGCTCCACACACACACACACACACATACACACACACACACACGTATTATCACATACTCAGTGCCATTCAGTGATCTGTATTTTAAAGAAATGTTATGCACTTGCATCCTAAAACTCGTAGCAGAATACATTATGTCTCCTAAGGTTCAAACCGCATAATGCAATACAGATCTTGATACATGTCAACCACCAATAAGAGGAAGCAGCAGCAGTGAGAGAAAATAAGAGTAAGAATGAAATTTAGAGAGAGAGGGAGAGAGACATCAAAGGCCAAGTGTTTTCCATACAAGAGGGCGAGCAGGGCTTTAGATCAGACAAGCTCCTCTGTAAACAGCCTCCTCAGATCCTGCCAGCAGGAGGTTCCCCTTCAGCACGCTGCTTTGTCTATCAAAGTGCTCGCATAGTATTGAAGGGGCACTGGAGCAGTACTCCTTGCCACTTCCCTCCCTCCTCATATAGAAAGCCGGGCCTCTACACCCCCCGACACTGAATCACAAAATAAAGGTGATTATCTCCTCCCACTCCCACCAGCACTTCCACTTCTTCTTCCCTTTTCCTCCCTCCAGCTCCTCACTCCTTCATGTGTTTCAAAGGTTCCTCTCTGAAAAACTTCCTCCTTCTCCTCCTCCTCTGCCACCCTTCAAACAGTTGTTTTGTTCTTGAGAAAACACTTTTTTACTAAAGGTATACTTTTACTAAATCTTGTCTTTTGACCTTGGCGTGTTTTTCAAGCAAGTACAGGAAAGCATTGGAGAGCAAGTGAAAGTCCCACAAAGGAAAAGTGTACCATGAAGGCCAAAAGAGAATAAAGTCCATGCTGCACTTATTAACGAGAACACTGTTTCTCCTCTGAGCCCGAGTGGAAAGTAATTGTGGGGCTGATTTTCTTCTTCTTCTCCACTCTTTTCAATGGGCTTCAGGAGTCAGCTTTACAAGCTCTTCCCTGCTCTCATCCTCCACTGATCAAAGCCTGCTCGCACAGATATATTTCCCCTCACAGACAATGCCTCTTCTCAAGGTGCTGTCAGGTTCCCTTCTTTGCTTTAATTTCATCTCTTAAACTTTTTTTTAATCCCCGTACCCCCTGCCTCCCTTCCCTCTCCTTCTTTTGTGAGGGCTGTCAGCCGTGACAGTTTGTTGCCAGGAGGGACTTGTGGGAAGAGAAGGTAGGTGCACTTTTACAAAGAGCCGCCGCCTGGCTGCACCTCACTCACACTGTCACTCAAAACAGCCCGACTTGCGCTCGCACACACACGTACATGAAGGCAAGGTGACATGCCCGGCTTTCATGCACAGCCACCAGTAACAATGGGACGCTCGTGCATTTACACTCAAACCCACACACTGAAACATGACAGACACCTTGACCTTGTGTTTGTTGTGTCACGGAAGGTATCAGCGCTGAAGAGAGGGGGCTGGTGGGGTGGTGAGTCGGGCTGTGAAGCCGGTTGCACTGTCTGGGTGTCTCAGATCATAAGCCAGAAGGAAACTCGGAGCGACAGAGCCGTGATGGAGCGCTGGCAGAGCCGGCGCTGACAGAGCCGGCGCTGACAGGGCTTAGATGACAGACAGAGGCTTGACGGACGCTGACATCTCCCTGTCGCCTCGGGGAGACACGCAGCCCTGAGTGAAACCTGAGGAGTCCTCCCTGCAGCCATAACTACCAGCCAGCCCTCACAAGCCTAATCCCTTAAAGTTCACACAAAGACACCCGGGTGACAGAAGGGCAGGAGCAAAAAGGAAGACAAGCAGAGAATCATTTAATTTTCTGAGAGAGAAAGATGACGAGGAGAGAGTTTGCCTTAAGGGAAAGGATTGAGTTTGTGAAACATTAATTAGACCTTTTCCCTCCCCCCTGCTCCCCTCACCCCCTGCCTATCCATCTTCATTTTGTCAGGGCTGGGGCACCTCAGAGCAGGTAAATAGTTTCATTTGTTCCTGTAAAGGCAGTTGCAGGCAAGTGTAAGAATTACTCTGATGTTTTGCCAAAAGTCAAAGTTCTGTCCTCTAGCTTCAGTCAATATCATATTACCAGAAGATGCCAATAGCCAATATTTTGTGGTAATATTCAGCATCTCAATGATGTCCTTGAATTCCAGTAAAACAGCCTCTTAATCAGTTATTGAAAGTTTGGACAACCTCCTCAAGCTAAATTCAGTAATATCTGATATCATTCTTTTTGGGTGGCCCGCAACAGCTGGGCCAGCCCTATAAACGCCAATGTCCACAACTGATTGAGTGAGTCACTGACTGAGTGATGAAGTTACACCATTGGTCAGCCAAAGGTGGCTGAAGCTTGGGACAGTCAAGTATCCCAGAATGCATTTCATCTCCAACCGGCAGTGACAGCGGAGATTTTGAGCCAGGCTAAAAGCTGTTGTAATTTTCACTGTGGGACTGTTAATATGTCACTTTATTAAGTCCATATAACGCCTATTTGTAAATTTGCTCTAATTTTTTCGGAGATGTTTTGGAGCTGCGGGATGGGTGAGACCAGCTGTCATGTCAGCTGCTGGCAGCCCGACTCCTGAGATGATCGGCCGGTCAACCTCCATCGTCATCCTGAGAACATGATCCGATGAACTGATCTGTGCAGCTCTTTGGTGATTTACCGCTGGCTCTAATGTCTCTGCAGCATTTTGATATATGATATAATTCCTTTTGGAAGATAAATGTTGGTCTCACAGATGAAATCTAACAATTGTAACTGCCACATTAGTTTGTCTGAATGTGGCAGGAGAGAACAACAGCGCTGCCTCTGGGGCTCTATATGTACAGATATCACCACATTGCAAAAACAACTGAAAATCGGCTGAATGTCCCCTGTTTCAGAGAGGCAGACAACAAGTTATTGTATTACAGGCATCATCTGGTAAAGTGTGACAGACACAGCCAAGCATGCTGCTGAGTTTAACCTTTCATTCTATGGCCTCTTCTCACTTATAATGTATTTTCAATACAGTTCTCATTGATATACTGTGTTTCTTATCTTTATGTTGTCAGAAAGCTGAAGGAGTATCAAAGATAGAGGGGCCTCATAAATGCTACTTAACCAAGGCAAAAAGCAAATCCTGCATGTCTGCACTGAGATGTCAATCAAATCTAACCTGTCTAACAACATAACAGAGTTTTCCTTTCATAAAGATATGTGTGGTGCACCGCAACAGTTTTACCACGCCCGCTACAGAATCCCCAATAATAAAACTTCCATCATGAAATGTTAAATGGATTCATAAACTTTGAGTGGAACCTGGTTTTCTTAACAGGATTTACGTTTTTTCTTTCAGGACTATGTGTCAGTTATGGGTTATTAAGACATGCGCCTGGTCAAGAACAACACTTAAGTACATTCTGAACCTGGCAACTGGCATTTAGAGGCCTTCTTGGTGCTAAGAAAACTCTCCCACACAATTATTGGGTCATTCACAGACCTATAACGAGACTAAATCACAAAATGCAGCCCCTTCATTGATTTCAATTATACTGTTATATTAGCACAGAGGATAAAATGACTTCTGCCATGAAAGTTTTCAAGGTCTAATAAACCACTGTGCAGTATTTGGCATCTGATAAGCTTTAAAAGTCATAGTTGCTCGAACTGGATTGTGTTTCATTCTCTCACCAGCACCTGAAGCAAGAGCCCTGATCAGCCCCGCTGTGTCTCTGCACAGTGCTATATTCAGTATAAAATAAAAGGACTTTAATGTAATAATCAGATCCTACTTAAGTGAGTCCATTGAGTCAAAGACAAATATACAGAGACAGCACAGTAAAAAAACGTTTTGCTTGTAAAAATAAACTATAAAAATATAGTTTCACCAATACAGTCATACATACACAATGTGCAAAGTTTGTTTATGCCCAAATGACCCTAAGAGGAGGATATATATTTCCCATATATTTGCCACCAGCCTTAGGTCATACACCCAAGGTCATTTAAGTCCCAAATAGATAATGCCTCTCAGAGATGTTCATGTGGATTTTTATATTATTTCTGAGCAGACAGATGATGAATATTAGAGGTTGGTGGCAATTTTATAGACAGTGAACAGTGAGCTGTTAGAGAAAATTGCTAGTATGGAAGGAAAACTGTCTACAGATAAATGACATTTGCAAATTTATCCGCATTAGTGAGGATGAATTTCCATTCCACATGAGGCCCCCCCATTGCTTCTTGTGGGGCTCCTCACCTCCTGGACCCCCTGTGTCAGTCCTGCTGAATAGGCAGCCAGCTGGGTGCTATAAAATCACCTCAAGCACTCAGTAACCTTCAGTGCTGAGTGTCATGGCTTAAGAGATGATTGTGCTGTCTTTGATGAGAGAAGGTGCCTCATCTCACACCTCCCTTTAAAACTTCAAGAGACAACCACTGAGCTCTCAGGAATGAGGATATTAGCTTGTCAGTGGGGTGACAAGTTTAGCACAATTGGGGCGTTTGGCTGAAGTAGATATATTGGGCGAGTCAAAGGGTCGGAGAGCACCAGTCACATGCTATTAGGCTCATGCTGGTTAATTTTACCGCAGAAAAGGAGGCGAAGATGTTCGTGTCCTCACCAAACTCACTTCTACTTTAGCCTTACTATCCGAAACGAAACAATTTGGAAACTGAAACACCACGCTGTGTCTGCACATCCAATTGGTTGTTTACAGTTCCAGTTTGAGTATTTCAAAGGCCTTGGCTTGCACACAGACAAAACTTTGACAATGAACAACAAACTGCGTCTACGTATGCGTATAGAAAGCCTGCATCAAGAGTTTTTTCAGCTTCCCGAAGGCAAGCAACACAGGTAAAAGTCGAGTTGCATTGTTTCAGATCATACGTGTGATGTTTGAGTCGTGGGAAGGCTTGTACACCCCTGCATCTATTTTGCCACCTTCAAAGTTTACTGTTTGTGATCTCAGGCGTGAATGTTGAGTGAGATCCTATAAGACATAATGTATTCTCCACAGTTATAACTCTCTCTTCTTTCCAATACCTTCATCTTTTTCCCAGTTCCTCCAGTGGCAAACAACACATTACTTTGACTGACAGCTCCAATCATTCTACTGTGTTTGCTTGGCAAGTTCAAAATGTGACTGACACTCAGCTCATTGGATAGAGGGGGTGACAGAGAGGGAGGGGAAGAGGGCAAGAAATTAAACAGAAAACAAAATCCTCCCAGCATGACAACTCCCCCCTCCCTCTGCCATCTTCAATCCCCCCGCCTATACTTCTCTTCCTCTTCTCCATCCTTTTCCATCATCTTTCCATTCCTGTCATTCCTTTTTTCCGCGAAATCCGCTTTGATAGCAGATCACCACGGGCCCGCCAAATGACAGATAATCCTTCACAGTTTTATCACTAAACCCTCTTCTTCCTATTTTGTCTCGCAGCATGTACAGTGCGTACAGCTGCCGTGTTTGCTGATACAATCTGCCAGCCAACGCGGGCCGTGGCGGATCACACAGAGGAATGGAGGAAGCTCGCCTCCACAGCCACAGATATATCATCGTAATATTCCTTATTTTTTTATTTACAAGAGAAGAAGCATTCACACATGTAAAAATTGATGTGAACATTTTTCCTGTTTTCTGCATTTATTCCACCTCCCACCTCATCCTGGTGATCCCCACTTAAATTAAATAGATACATAAATAGATTGATACAGGATATGCAAAATACTTACATTTGCATAAATTAATAAAGGTTATATAATTTTAATTGGATGCTGTAATTTGCCTCAGTATTCAAAAAATATTTCCTTCATTTTCTGTCATAAAACACTTAATTAAGAATCACAAAAATTAAGAATAATGATAATTAAAAATAAGACAGAAGGAAGTTGAACTGATTACATTCTATTCACTTTTGTGTAAGGATGTATAAATTAATATAGTATAACTGACTAGAGAACAACATACAGGATGGTTTACGAATGATGATAGTCTGTATTTTTCCTCCCTTTCTCAACAAGTCCACATAGCATTGTTGGCGATTTAAACTAGCCATCCTCTTACAGCATTCAACATCTGGGAGGACCCACTGCATAGTTAAGTTTGTGTACGACTCTGAAATTGGCTGCTAGCAAGCTAGGCTAACTAGCTTCCACTCCAAAAGTAGAAACTCCTCTCACAAAGTGGAAGCTAGTTAGCCTAGTTTGCTAACAATACCACTAAGTCCCACCAGATGTTACTTTTCTTCTGTTATTGCAACACCTGCTGAGTGCCATAGTCAAGCTCCTGCACACTGTGTTGTGTTTGTCACTCATAATAGATATATACACTTATATACTGCACTGCGTACTGCTAGTCATTGTATTGATGTGTCAATGCAGCCGCCCTATACATCAGACCGGCAATACGTCATCCAGAGTAGGCTCTAATCACCACACTCCTTTTTCGGGGAAAACAATCCGGCACCCTGCGTAGATGGCAATAACATAAACACAGGAAATTGAAACATGTCTCCAAACTTCTACTTTAAACAAACCAGTTTAAATTAATAACGCTTTGCCGAAGAGTGGCTGTGTAGTTGGTGTACCAAAAATAAATCCAAAAACGCTCTGGGACGATCTCTGATTTGTTTCCCTGCATTGTCCTAAAAATATGCATTTGCCAGTGTGTGAAATGAGTCACCTGTGTTATTTGACCCTGTAAGCTTAGCTTAGCTTATCTTAGGGGTGCAAACCTCAGAAAAAACATTTTTACTTCCATTAATTTAATAATGAATTAATTTAAATGTTAGTAGCACAGATGCTTGCCAGCCACAGCACATATTGCTAGGGCAGGACAGCTGCAGCTAGCCTGTGTGAACTCATCCGCTTTGCAGAAAAAAGGTAGCTAATAATTCTATAAAAGTTCATAGCCTCCTGTAACCTATATTATATAAAGAATAGGTTGTAATGGGGCCTGGGTTGTTCGTAGGTTAGGTCAGTTGTCAGAGCACAGTGCTATTGCTAGCTAGCATATTGTCGAGCAGGACAGAAAAGTGAAATATTTCATTGGTAATTTGCTTACCTGGAGACTCAATAAGGTAAAAATAGATGTCAGGGCAGGACACCTCTGGCCATTGAGGTTATTGTACCTGCTTGATGCTGAGAGACTGAAGGGACATGACTGAAGATCATATTTTTTGATATTCATATTTTAACACATTAGTGTTACACAACTATTAAAAATTAATGTACAAAAAAATATGTATATAGTGTAAAATGAAGATAAGCTGTGGGCCGCATGTTTGTGAGAAAGAGATGAAGAGGGTGCACTTATATCACAAATGGGACTAAGTTATTGTATTTATGAGTTGTAATTAGTGTTTACGTGAAAGCTCTGGTATGTATCTTTCTTTATGCCTTATAATATAGAAGTGCCTGAAAAATAACAACTCAGTCAGCCAAAGTCTTTCTGTATTCAATGTAGCCTAATTAAACCTGAATTTAAATGATACAGTATTGTATTGTCAATGCACAGTACTTTAAACTCTCACACAAACAACTCTGTAGTCATACAGCTGTCTTAAGTTATGCTATGACGTGAACACTTGCAAGTCATTGAGTATTTCCCATCTCTACCATCCATCCCATATGCCATGTATGAACCATAAGTGACAGCTAACAAAATTGACCCTGACTTTTTAACTGCCTATGTTTGGCAGATGGACTTGAAGTGATATTGAAAACAGTTTTTAGTGCCAGCCCAAACATATATTGTATCAGTCAGTCACATCATTGTCTGTTGAAATCAAAAATTCACACCTTCTGGACAAGACTGTAGGGAGTGCTGTCACAAGTTCAAATTTTAACTTCTTCTTTTTGGTTACTTACAATTTTGACCAAAATGGTACCCGAGAAAACAAACTCCAAGAATGTAATAAAATAATTTTGATTTCAATTAGACTTTGATTTTTCCTCAATTCAGTGAAACTTTCAAAGAAGTGAATTTCCTCCAACCTTCTTTCATGTTAAGAAAAGTAAGATTAATATACAGTATGTCTAAATAAAAGATTTAGTGACTTGTTAAAAGACGCTCTGAAATGACTCATGACAAAAACATAATAGCTACTGAGAAAACTGCCAAACAACCTCAAACAGGCACTGACAGCCGTGGCAGTATGTGAACTGCACCTACCTGTTACAAGTCAATTATCTCTATTAAAAATGAGGAACATGTTTTGTACTATATCTACATAATAACTGATCACAAGCAACTGTAATTTATTGTTGTCAGTCTCACAGCAAACGGCACGACATGTCGGCCTGGCTGGCTCATCAAAGAGAGAAATGCCTCAAAGCTACGGTGATGACAAATACGGGCGGTGAGAAAGTAAGGCGAGGATTTAAGCAGATGATTTACTCCGGAAAGGTCTGCCTTCAATAATGGGTTGGCCTGAGGGATGACTCTGATCCAGCAGAGAGAAAGAAAGAACGAGAATAAAGACAGTAGAGAGCATCGATTCCTCTTCATTGTTTAGAACATTTACCCTCCAATGTTAAAATCCTCATCTGATGAAGAGGTAAATCCTGCCAGCCTTTTATTCAGTACTCAATATAAAGGAGAGTGAGCCTGAGAAATCATTCATACACCTGCACAGGGTGTAATGCCCCCATCCTTCTCCCTTAGGGTCAAACAAGCAGTAAATCTCTTTGCAAAATAACTTCCTTTCAGCAGCCTCATAGCAGATCCATTTCTATACTTCTTATACAGATACAGATGATGTCCTCAGAGACGAGGGGGGATGTCAAGAAGCAGAAAACAATAAAGGGAGGCAAAGTGGAGGCACGGAGAGGATCGATGTGGAGAAATGAAAAGGCAGAGGAGGTTAGAAGCAAAGTTGAAAACGTGAAAAGAGGATTTTAGATATAGTTTGATGTTGGTATTACTTGGAGCGAAGTGAGAGGTTGTGTAATATGTAAAGTACATATGATGAAAAACAATTATAATGCTCTCATTTACTCGATTCTCAACATCATAGAGGAATTAAATAATGAGCTTATGGTTCTTTTCCCCCCAAACAGCGTTAGAGGGATATTTGCATGCACCTTTGTTTGATCTATGTGGCATTGTGAGCCAGTACAGTGTGTGTACCTACATTCCAGTGTGTGTGCACCACACGTGTGTGTTCATGCAGGTGTGTGCTACAGAGAGAAAGAGAGGGAGCGTTGTGTTGGATTTGCAGGGAAACCTGAGTTATGTTGTGGAACTTTGATCTTCTAAAAGGCTTTGGGATTTTACACAACAATAATTCTCCTTGGCATAATCTTAAATAAATGATGTGCTTGTGGCGGCTGTCCAGAATAGGTTTTAATAGACCAGTGTTCGACAGTGTTGGACACAGAGACAGAGGTGGGTGGTGGTGGGGGAAAAAGGCTGTGGCTACACTTGACATTTCTTCAGATTTCATGAGATCTAATCCCAAATGTTAAGAGATCATGTTACATTATGTCAAAACATGGCCTGTAAATGCAAGTTGTACTTCTCCCGAGGCTCCATTTATTGAAAGTAATAATGCATTTTTAGCACGTTTTCTACTAGAATCAACTGTTACAGTGCTTATGAAGGTTTTTACCTTCGTATAAGCAGCAACAGCCATGACCACATAGCACCAAAAATGGACAAACACATGAGGATCTATCTGTCTACGTGACCATATCCCACTGTCTCTCTTTCTCCCTCTCTTGTAATGTAATTAATGGTCAATACTCGCTGAGTAAACAAAATTAACAGTTATGAAGCCATTTTGAAAACATGGTAAAAAAGTGTTTTAAAAACTAAAATAATCTATAAATATATTGAACATAATGTACGTAATTGGTCACTGAAGGGAAATGTGTTTTTATTCTATTTGCTTGCCCCTCTATACTGATAAGGTCAGAGGTCACAGAGGCTACAGAGGCTACAGAGCAGCAGCCCTGCAGCCAGGAGAGACCTTTTGCTCAGGGGCACGTCAGCAGAACGTATGCCTGCCGACCCTGTGGCTTGACCTTGGATCTTCCTGTTGAAGGGCACATTCTCTCTGCTCACAACAGATAAACAGAAACAACACGCCGACCCACAACCATAAATCAGGAAACACAATGTGAAACCTTTTCCCTGTTGGACAAGGAAGAGTTTACAAAAAAAAATCTCAAACGGATTCCAGAGAAGTGGAGTTTGTGTTTGTGTGAAGGAACAAGTTCTGTGTTTCTCATTATGTTTTGTGTAATAAAAGCAGTGATGAAATCGTTGCTGACTGCTGTCCAGGTGTGTGTGCATGTACACACACACATACACGCACACACACTTTTACAGCTGTTTTATGGGATGAGGTCACCTAAAATGAGCAAACACTATCATAATGTACCTTATAAGGTCAAGACTACTGACAGAAAATAAAATCACTTAAAGTAAGATGACTTAAATGGAAGGGAATGAAGACATGGCATACAGGCAAAAACACAAAGACAAGGCAGACAGGTGTACTTACTTCCTGTCAAACTATACTGTTTCTCCTCCATGAGCTCTATCTCCTGTTTCACTCAATTTGTAGGCTATCATATAAAATAACACCACATTACTTTCTGGAACTATAACTATAAATCTGATCTTAAGACAGGCTGATATGTAGACACTTTAATTTTCTCCTGTCTGTCATTTTCCCCACTACTGAAGGGACAGGCAGTCCGTCAGGAGAGGAATTCCTCCCCGCAGGCCTTCTGAAATGAACGACCTTGGCTAGGCCACAGGTTTGGTTTTAATAGCAGCTTGCACAAACACTGTAAATTTACAGCTGGGAACCGCTCACTGAAAAGAACTTCAAATTTGCCAAAGCCATAAGTCCAGTCAGCAGTCTCTCACTCTCACTGTGTCTCCGTCCTGTTCTCTCACACTCCTTTACTAGACCAACGGCTCTGTCTCATTCTCTCTCTGTGTCTCTTGCTCTCTCGCAGAAGCATTCAACCTCTATATGCATACCAGATTACTGGTCTGGGGTGAGCTGAGGACCCGTGTGCATAACAAGACTCAGGAAAACTTTTTATATGGGGGTGTTTATTTGATCTCTTTATGAAATGTTCAAGCAAAAACTTGTATTCAACATTCTTGTTCCAGCAGGTTTGCGATTGAAGAGGCAGTAATTTAAAACTGTTTGAGACAAAAAAAAAACAAAACAAAAAGAGTCAAATTAGCCACTAATATCAGATAAAAGTAACAATCTTTGTGAAGCTTTAAAGGATATGGCTGGTTTCCTTATTGACAACAAATCTTATGTGCAGAGCCAAACCAACAATGATTTGACCTGCTAACAAGTATTAGTAGATTAGAATCTCATCAGAATGAATAACAAAGTCTGAGATAAATTCTCCAAATTCTTCTAAAAGCTGTGAATAAAGGCCAGGTGCCCAATAGAGTATCACAGTGTGGTATGAACAGAGTCTGTTCACGGCTGATGGAGATGGACTTAGAATAAGAGCCTCAAATGAGTTGAATTTAGTGTCAAGTTTGGAGGTTAAATTGAAAATAGATTTATATATTAAGGCAACATCTCGACCTGGTTTATTAGCCCGAGCAACACGAGCATAAGTATAGTCAGGTGGGGAAGCTTCATTTAAGGGAAGGAAAACATCTGGTTTAAGCCATGTTTCACATAACCCGATCATATCAAAACTATGCTCAAGAGTCAGATCATTTATCAGTAAGGCTTTAGACAGTGATCTGATTTTTATAAAACCAAATGTAAGAGTATTATTGCAATAATCAGTAACAGGCTAACCTGTAGAGTGACCAGTAGATGAAATATAATGGTTGCTTTTTAGTAAGTTTAGCTGTGTCGGATAATTTTCTCATTAAATTTGAAGCATCACTGGCCTATCCTGTTAATATTAGGACAGATGTATTTACCGCCCCACAATGGTCTGTCTACTGTAGCTGCACTTGTTTGGCGGTTGCCTGAGGTCTTGGCTCCTTTCACTATAGAGACAGACTCTCTTGAAAATTTCACCAACTACCAAAACTATGTGCTTAAATAGGTCTACAACCTGGTTTAGTGAAGAAACACTTGCTCTAAAGCAGGAGATGAGGAACGTAAATGGTGAAAATCAAAACTGGAAGTTTTTTACCTCTCTTGACATGAGTGTTTATTGCAATACAAGCGTGCTCTATCTGCTGCAACAGAAGCATATTTCTCTCCCTTAATAAGTAATAATAAACACAGTCCTAGATTTCTCTTTGACACTGTAGCTAAATTTACTAAAAGCTGCTCGCCTATCATGGCTCATAAATTTCTAGATTTTTTCTGCAATAAGGTTGATGAGATAAGATACAAAATTAGTTCTTTACCTTCGGCTACTCCTGCAGAGCATGTTGTTTCAAATTCACATTTATATGAAGTGTCACAGATAGTCCCTGTTCTTACAGATTTTGAGACTATCTCTCTTGAAACTCTAACCAAACTTGTGTCAGCTTCTAAATCAACTACCTGCCTACTTGATCCTTTACCAGCAAAACCGTCCAAAGACCTCTTGCCTTTTCTGGGAGCTACAATGCTAAATATTGTTAATTTATCACATGACTGGCACTGTCCCCAGAGGCTTTAAGATGGATGTGGTTAAACCTCTACTTCATCCAAGATCTCTTAATAACTTTTGACAAGTCTCTGACCTTCCATTCTTTTCTGAAGTACTAGAGAGAGTTGTGTCTCAACAACTTTCGACAAACTAGATCAAACTATTATTCATATGAACCTTTTCATTCGGCTTTCAGGGCCTGTCACTCCATTGAAACTGCTCTAACCAGAGTGGTAAATGATCTTCTACTTGCTATGGATTCAAATTCGACCCCTGTGCTTCTATTACTGGATCTTAGCCTTTGACACCAATGATCACTGTACACTATTAGAAAAAAAAACACTACTTGGACATGTTAACAAGTTTAAAATATTGATTTTCATCAGAGGGGGTCTTAAACTAAAACAAGAAAATTTGACCATATTATACCCACTCTAGCCTCCCTTCATTCGCCCCCTATCCTTGTTATATCAGACTTTAAGGTAGTACTAATGACTTATAAAATCCTAAATGGGCCTTCATACCTGTCTGATCTCATTAAGCCTTATATTCTATCTCAAACTCTCCACTCTCAAAATGCAGGGCTCCTGTGTGTCCCCAAAGTTATGTCTGTCCCTCTCCTGTGTGAAAGTTTATCTTATCTCATCTCATCTCATCTTATCTTATCTTATCTTATCTAATCTTATCTTTCTCTCTCTCCTGTGTCAGTGGTTTCTTGTCTCCCCTCCTCTGTGTATGTGAATTGTGTGATGTGAGTCTCCCCTGTGTTTGTGTAGTTTGTCCTCCTCCCAGGTCTCCATGGTGATGGAGGTTGCTATTCTGTTTTGGTGGCACCCGGAAGTTGCCTCCTGAGGCAAATTTGTGATTTGTGATACTGGGCTATACAGGTAAAATTGACTTGACTTGAATTGTTTATGTATCCAAAGTCTGATATATCTTATTCCTCTGTGCCATAGAGCTCTATTGTTGTCCAAAAAACTATTAAAAACACACCAATGAGCTACACCATTGCACTGGGTGACATGTTCCTTCACCACAAAGAGTTTGGATACGTTAGTTTGTTTAGAAATGGCTCTAAAGTGTAGTTTCGTGTAAGGAAGACACCACTGCACATGTGCTGAATGCTTTTCAGTTTGATTTAACGGCCTCTGTCAGAGCTCAGAATTTTCTTCTTATGTCTTTTTTCACTTGTTCTCCTACATTATGACCACCCATGGTAAGTAGAAAAAAACACCTAATCATTTGGAAACACTGGTTTTGTGATAACAGATTCAAATCAGATTTTTTTCCATATAAGAAACTAGCGTGTGAACCACAAAATCCTCAGTTTTACCCAGTGGAATCAGGCATCGTTGGGGGCTCCATGTGTTAAAGGAGTTTCTCTGTCTTTCCTCGTCTCTGGCAGCTGGAGGTACTCAGCTCTGACTCTAACGTGGAGCTTTGAAATAGCAATCAATGCCTTTATACTGCAGGGAGGGCTCGTAAAAGTGTCGTTGGGAGGAATATATGATGTCGTATTTCACCCTCCCCTCCCTATTTTTAAACACTGAGTTATGGCTGCAGAAATGTGTACCCATTAAAGGTGATATGATGTATTTTCTGCCTTGTTCAGAAACTCATTCATCACCATGGACCAAAAAGAAAACTGCACTTACTCTTTCACCCCCTCTCCTTCCTCTCCCGTCTTCCCTCCAGCCACCCCACCAGCCACCCCAGTTCTTGTATGTTGTCTTGAGTAATTTACGATATGCCGGTAGTGCAGCCTTCTGGCAGGAACTGCAAGAGCAGCTTGCTCTCTCTCCTGGCAACTAAGTAACCTTTTATAAAAGACCAAACTTGGCCAAGTCATCTGCTGCTGCACATTAAGAGAGGACAGAAGAGACTGGAGCAACATACAGGAAGAAGAAGAGAAGGGTGAAGATATTGTTGTTCTGACTGCATACAGTCCTCTTCTTCCTCTGTGTTACATACTGCGATATGGAAGTAAAGAAAGGCCACAATAAATTGAATTAGATACTATGCATATTTCATAACCATTTATTAAAATTCCTATATAGGTTTTCAATTGTTAATAACATGTAAAGTATTACAGCTTTTCTGAAATTTACATAAGATAAGTTTGAGTTTTGCGATTTTAAAAAACCCTTTTCACAAATTCAGATAGAAAATTCAAGTGTTTTGTTTACAGTCACTCATCTGAACTTCTCTTTCGTGGATCACATGACACACAGAACATAGAACATAACCTAATAGGACAGAGGTCTGATCAACTCATTCAGGCTTCATTGCTTACCCCTTGCTGCCCTAATGTTCATGTTAAAAGTTTTTATTTGGATTTCAGTGTATGAATTTTACCAATCCAGATAGGGCAACCAGATTTTTTTGACTTGATTTTTTAGGTCTGAAAACAACTAACTGAATTTGAATAACAAGAATACAGATTTTTCAGTAATGAACAAATTTCTGCCTGAATTGGCGAACCTCTAAAAATATCTGAAATCAGGTTTTGAAATTTCCAAATATTTCTAAAAAATATTTGATTTTAAGTATTTAAGAAACAACATAAATTCAAATGGATGGCTTTAAAGTAAATTATTTAAATGCTATAAAACTGTTCTTTATGTGTTGCTGCTGTAGTCCTGTACCATCTGCACCTTACTCATTTGGATGTGTGCACAATATTTGCTGTGTGAATGAGGTTCATAACCTTCATTGCATGCCATCTAACTCTCTTCCCACCTCTGCTGAAACTGGCACACTATCAAGTAAAGCTGAAATAAATCAACAGAAGCTGTAATTATTACTACCAGAACAGAGTTGTTGCTGGTGCTGTTGCTACTGCTATGTTTTGCAGTCACCAGAGGCAGTGTGTGTGCATGCGCATGTGTGTGTGTGTGTGTGTACGTGTGTGTGCTGCTGTTGCAGTCTGCTCCCAGTGTCTGCCGACAGAGGATTAATCTCTCCAGCTGAGGCAGTAGCTAAGGTCAGCAAGGGAAATATTTCATAAGTGTCAGCTTGGCCCATAGCCCTCAACGCAGAGTTCGAAATGAGAATGCACGGTCGCATAACAAACGGCCGTATGTGACTTTGCAAGGCTCACACGGAGCACATGGTGGAGGGGTGGGTGGGGGGTGATATATGGCAGTACTTCACTTTCATGTATTCATCCGAGCCGGTGAATTACTGCCAGGGACAAGCATGGTGCTTTGTCACCACAAGGACCCAGTTGAGAAAAATATTTTGGCCACACGAGGTCTGTGTCTGGAATGCGTTTTCCATTACTGCTGTTCTCAAAACTCCTGTTTTTCTAAAGAAGAAGAATTCATAAAAGTAAATCCCAACTTCTGCTATACCACATTTAGTTCAACTCAATGAAGCAGTATACTTTTAAAAAAATCCTCTTCATGTGTTGTTTTCCATTCAGGCTAAAAACAGTTTTGTATATTGACTGTGTCGTATTTCCTGTAGCTATTTACTAGTCTCAGTGTTGCAGGTTTTTCTGCTCCTGCGGTGACCCAAGGTTGGCAAGCACATGCAGAGAGATTAATGACATGAGCAGGCCGCTTCAATAACCGTTTGTTTGATGTGTCAAGCCTGAAAGGCGCTGATTTACTTACACATTGATAGGCTTTTAATTGAGCGATGCCATCCCTTGTCACATCAAAGTCGAGGCAGCTGACATGACTTGGTCTCACTGCGGGCTGTTGATGAT
This sequence comes from Thunnus thynnus, assembly GCF_963924715.1. NCBI lineage: Eukaryota > Metazoa > Chordata > Actinopteri > Scombriformes > Scombridae > Thunnus > Thunnus thynnus. Next base: position 10,671,964 of record NC_089518.1, read on the forward strand.
TGACAAGTGCTGCTGAGCCCCACCCATCCCACCCCTCATCATCATCCCCGGTTATGTTTGGCAGGAACTCTGCAGCTACTGCAACCTCCAATAACTTAAACTGTTTGTTTATCTGGTCACAAATGTCAGAGTCATTCTCTTAAACGGTGTCCATGTTTCACAGCTGACAGATTGAGCAACTTTTTCTTTCAAAACACAACTTGATTTTACTGATGAGAAAATGTGTTGCAGTTTTGTTTTCATGATGTAAGAGAAGTGGTTTCAAGACAGAAAGAAAAACAAAATGCATGTTCCCAGCAGCCTCCTGCACAACAAAGGTTGGATGATGAAGACACAAAGGCGGTGACTCTGACCGTGAGTGGAGGAAGCAGCATTGACTTTAACAAGCGTGAGGAATGTGCTGGGGAGATTTTCTTTGCACGGCCTGTTGTTGTTCCGTCAACCAGACCTGTCATGGGTCTAGCTTGTGAATACCTTGATTGTGCTTCTATCAAAATGACCCCCCTCTGTCGTCAGACCAGTGGAAAAAAAAACATCTTTTGATGTCATCTGAAATTTCACACAACAATGTAGGACAATCTGATTTGAGGCAGACTCTGTCTGGCAGCACAGGCCGCTTCTCCCCTCGTCTCCTCCTCCTCCTCCTCTCTGTGCTCTTGATAACTTCTCCGTGTGGAGGACAATAGCGGGCTTTGTTTCCAAGTGTGGAGAGAGGACTTGAGGTTTGCACGGGTGTGGGCGGTGTGCAGCCTACGTGCCTGTCTGCGAATGCATTTCAGGTGTAGCGAGTACGACAAGGCGGAACCCTGCGCGGTGTAGGATTCGGAAATAAAAGTGCCAATCTGCGAACACAGAGGGAAGCCTATTATCCCGGTGTGATTATAATGCAGACAGATAGACGACAGGTAGGCAGAGTGGATAAGAGCGTTAGCTTGCGAGACGTGACGAGCTGACAAGAGAGACAATCTCCCTCCTAAACTGGAGAGATAAGGATGTCAGCCGCAGCTCTGGCTCTGACACACACACACACACACTATGTAGACAGTCAGATAGATGATACTGTATAAAAACTACAAAAACACACTTTTAAGATGGTATCATGCACCGTATGGCCTGTCTGTTTTTGTTTGTGTGCACAGGCTACATTTTCACGTGTGAGCTCATGCACATTCAACTGTGAAAGGATTAGTATGTGTATGTCAAAGACAGAGGGAGAGGCAACCACAGAAAGATAAACGAGGAAGTGTGAATACATTAAGTACACTGTGTAGATATTGTTTGTGGACCTTTCAGCTCAAGGAAATCCTTGTTTCAACATTCTGTCCTGGCTGGAATGTTGCCTGCGAGGCTCTTTTTAAGTGTTTGGGTCTAAATGCCATGTCTGCTACACCCCATGAAACTGTCTTAATCCACTTTTTTTCCCCCTTGGTTTTATTACTGCTGGAGAAAACACTAGGGGTAGAGCAGAGCCCCAGCCTCAGGCCTCTATTCCCATTCCACACACCCCATAAGTCAGTCACAGATAATTAAATAGGAGTTATTTACACTGGTTTTCCCTCCTCTGCCTCTCTGGCGCTTTTATCATTTCTTTCTCCTTCTCTTTGTACAGTACAACACGCAGCCAGACCTTGTCAGAGTCTGGCTGACACCAGTGAAGGCCTGTAGAAGTATAATAACTTGAAAAGAAGAAAGAAAAAAAAGAAAGAAACAAGACTCTTATGAGCTCACATCAATGTCAGCCCCTCATTAAACAATCACACCGAGCATCTACACAACGCTAATCCCCGTGTGTGCTACAAAAACGCCTCAGCACTTCTAAACACGGAGCAAAGACAAACGAGCAGATGAGGATTTGCTTGAGCCAGGTTTGAAGAATTCAGCTGCCTAATGTCAGCGTTATATATTTACTCTGGAGTCAGGCAAACAGCAGCTTTTCAACACGGGGATGAATTAGGCCCCACCACAGAGCTATGGCGTCCATTACAGGCCTCAGCGGCTCTATAAATCACAGGATCACAGGGGCATGTGGGGTCCGGCCCTCCTTACTCCTCTCCAGCCCCTTTCAGCCCCATCCTGGGGGTTTTGTTTGGCTGCTGCTCCAGCCAAACGCACTGCTTTGATACAGCCATGGAAGGGCATGGAAATGCCCTGAGGGCCGGCGGGACCTGGACATGCTGAGAAGCCTCTTTAACGGGAAAGCTGTCCCCTTAAAATATCCACAACAGGAAACAGCCATCAGTCATCAACACGCCAAAACAGCTGTTACCAGCCTACATCAAGGGGACACATGAAAGGAGTTGCTCCCTGTTGTTTGAGCCCTCCCTTGTTTCATTCTCTCGCTGCCTTTGTCTGGCTTTTCCCAATGCCCTCCTCTTTGGTCTCCTTTTAAACGCCCCGCTTTCCTTATGCAACCCCACCCACACTGCAACGACTCACCCACTCACCCTTTTAACAAGTGGGTGACTGCGTGAGTCGGAAACCTCACAATTTAACTGGCAGTCCGCGCTGTAAAAAAATGTTTGAAATCCCCTTGAAGCTCTCAGCCTTACCTTTAAATCTCACGGTGAGAAAGCAGTTGTTATGCGTCACCTGTTTATGTGTCTCGGCCCGAGGTGGCGACAGACAATTTTAAACAAACAGACGGATTTAAAAAAAAGACTGTACAACACTTATGCTTGGCATGGACGTCTGCATTCGCATATTCTTGGATCTGTGCAGGTCATTGAAGCGTGAGTGGCAGTGTGTGGGTGATGAGTGACGACTAAGCCTAATGATGACAGGTCAAACAGTGACGCTGTTGAGTGAGGCTGAAGTGACTTCATCCTCTCAAACTGCCTTTCAGATAAATGGCAGCAGCCATTATAATCAAAGAACCAGCTGATACACGGCAGTACACGTCGTGAAGGCCAGCCTGTGTTGTGAAATGTCAAACAAGTTTACCTATTAAACCTCAGAAGAAAGGTTTGCTCTAATTTAGTTTTGCCAGTAATCAATGATCCATGACACTACTTTCAACAGTCTGAATGCAGCAGTGTTGTAATATCTTGGATTATGGATTGCGTAGCTCAGGCCAAGGGATTTGATTAGTTGAAGAGGCATTCCAACCAGGATGGAAATCCCCATAAAGTTCAGCTTGTTGTTCTTTATGGAAAATGAAATTATGTTAGGCTTACTAAGTAGGTCGTCTGCTATTGTCTTTTTGTTCTTCTGTTTTATGCTTATGTAGATTCTGAAGGAAACTTTTAAAGTAGTATAGATACATCTCCTAACTTGTATTGAAAAACTGCATTTAGGTGTTTTTGAAGTGTGCAACTGTAAACACAAAAACTGAACATGTCATTCACTATCATAGCGAAAGACATGAAAATTGAATCATGTGAATTTAGTTGATGCTGGAAAAATTGAATTAAGCCCAGTAACAGTGGTAGTTTGGTTGCTATAATTCAATAAAGCCATTAACATACCAGAAATGTCCGTGGACAGTAGGTTATTATTTTGAATTAAATGCACTTATTTACAAGAACAGGCAGATACATTTCATAGAAAAGCTCACAGACACTTAATTCACCCTTGTTGACCCTTTCTGGGGATATTTGTCTCTTGTCAATCAGTGATCGTTTCTCTTCAGCTTTCCTGTTGTCATATTTGTGATGCAGTATTTATATGTTTCATGTCTAGTTTGCATGTGGCTTGTGGAGGTCACTGACAGATTTCCACCCATACATTACAGTCTGGGTATGAGGGTGAGGCCAGGAGACAAACCACGCCCCCTTCCATTGTCCCGCCCCGGTTATGAAAGCGGGCACTTGTGATTGGACGGCGGCTCACGGCTTTGAAATCCCTCCCCCCGCATCGTTAGTATGTGGAAGGAGTGAGGTACTGCGAGGCTGCTGCAGAGGGAGAGATACGCGCACCGGAGGACTGTCACATACTATCCTCTGCGGGATATTCCTTACACTTGTCCCGTATTCTGATGAGCAGTTATTATTCATGGTGCCTTGCTTTTGACTCGATTCTTCTTTTTTTCAACACTGGATAAAGGAATATTTAGGAATTAGCGGGTGATATTGAAGAGCCCGACAAAGGATGACATTTGGGCGATTTGTTCGTCTTTAGACACTGCCTGGGTCCGATACGGAGGACGCGCACTGCGCACATGCCCGTTTTGGATTACCGCACTCTCTTCTGTTGAATTTGTCACCATGAACCGTGCCAGTACATGAATTTCAACCCTCCGTCCCCTCGTTACATGCCGTCGTCCCTCCTCGCGACCCGATCCAGATGAGAGATCCCCCCGGTGGACTTGAACCGCTTTTACGCAGCCAGTCTCCGGAGCGCAGCGCCGCCGACGCCAGCGGTGATCCATACCGGATTGGAGCGAAGACACGGTCCGTTTCCACACCCACGTTTTGCTCTTCTCCCTCGGATCCTTCTCGACAGGCTAAAAGGCTACCCATCCGGATCGTAAAGATGTTGACGGCGCACAGCGGCCACTTGCTGCACCCGGAGTATCTCCAGCCCCTCACATCCGCGCCAGTCAGCATTGAAGTAAGTGTAAAAACAAAAATGACAGTATCTCAAGATTCCCACGTTGCTATCTAATGCTGCCGTTTGTCTGCCTATGTGACAATAAATCGACATACAAGGTTGCTGTTGTGTTATGCGTATTATGCGCCATTTTACGCACAGGGATTCAGTGGCAACTTTGACCCGAGTTAAAAAAAACTGGAAAATTACTGCGGATCACATACGGCTTTAAAACTAATATCGATATGTCTGATATGTTTATTTATTGTACGGATTGAAATTAGCCGTTCCATTTTATCTTTCCAGATATTTCTTGCGGCTCTTTCTTTCTTTCTTTTTTCTTTTTCTTTCTTTTTTTTTTTTTTTAACTTGGCTTCCTTTATTCATGTTAGATATATAAACACAACACAGGGCTGTTAGGTTATCTATTATACATTCAGTATATTCTACTTCCAGTAAAGTATAACAATAATGTAATTTATATTTGAGTAATTTATATTACAAATTACAATATTTATATTACAAGTATAATTTTAATAGAGTTGAATTATCTAATAATATAAAAAATAGATAAACATAAAAACATTTTGTTAACCTTCTTGCTCTCTTTTTTCCTAATCAGCTTGATGCCAAGAAGAGTCCTTTGGCTCTGCTGGCCCAGACCTGCTCTCAAATTGGCAAACCAGACCCTCCCTCCTCTTCCAAGCTGGCCTCCATATCCTCAGGCAGTCTGGGAGACAAGGAGTCCTCCAGTCGATCCTCCAAGCCTGGAGAGCAGCACCAATCCCTGGAGGACAAGTCCAGCTTCAAGCCTTACTCCAAATCATCAGGCGACTGTCGTAAGGACGTTCTAGTGACAAAGGGGCCTTCAGAGAAAGCTTTCAGAGTGCCAAATGGAAGCTCCAGCAGTGGCAGTGCTTCATGTCCTTCTTTTCCTCCCCATTCCCGGTCACCCAGCTCCAGCTCCCCTCCCCTGCACACTCAGAGCCAGCCCCACAGACAAAGCCATTCCCCCTCCACGCAGCCGCCGCCACACTCCCAGTCCCAACACATGGACAACAAACCAGCGAGCTCAGAGCAGGCCAGCTCGGACAGTAACAACAACAGTGCTGGTAAAAAAGACTCAGAGGTAGCTAAGTCAGGGATGGACGGGGCTCAGTTAGCCAACTCCAGCCACATACGGGCCAGCTCCAACTCCAGCAATGCCAGCTCTGCCAGCAGCCCACGGCCAGAGAGCAAGGCCGACCCGCAGGCCTCTTCACAGCCTGGTCTGGGCTCCGGGCACATCGCCCCCGTATCCCCTTTTAAACCAGGACATTCTGTCTTCCCCTTGCCTCCTGCTACTATGGGCTACCACGGTTCCATTGTGGGGGCCTATGCGGGCTACCCCTCTCAGTTTGTTCCTGGCTTGGACCATACCAAGTCTAGTTTGGGGTTAGGACTTGCAGGAAAGCACCCCAGTTCTAGCCCGCTCACTGGAGCCTCTCCTCCATCCCTGATGCAGGGCTTATGTCGGGACCCGTACTGTCTGACTTACCCCAATGCACCCCACCTAGGAGGTAGTAACTGCTCCACCTGTGTCCATGATCCCTCCAGCCTAAAGTCTGGTTTCCCCCTGGTTTACCCCTCACACCACCTCCACTCCCTGCACCCCAGCTCCCTGTCCTCCAGCACCACCCCCTCCCTCTCCCACCCCCTTTACACCTATGGTTTCATGCTCCCCAATGAACCGCTGCCACACGCCTGTAACTGGGTGTCTGTTGGAGGCCCGTGTGACAAGCGTTTTGCCACATCTGAGGAGCTGCTAGCTCACCTGCGTACCCACACAGCCCTTCCTGGGATGGTGGACAGTAAGCTGTTGTCAGCCTACCCATCATCGGTTTCATCAACAGCCTCTTGCCACCTCCACCTGCCCCCACCCAGCAGCCCAGGTACCCTGCCCAGCTCCTTCTCCCTAAGAGGCTCCCCTGGCTTAGGCCTGGCCCGCTACCACCCCTATGGCAAATCCCACCTGCATGGAGCCCCAGGGCTTCCCATGCCATCCTTACCCTCCTCCTCAGCCTATTACTCCCCCTACGCCCTCTACAGTCAGAGACTGGGCTCAGCCTCAGCCCTTGGATACCAGTGACATCTGAAATAGTGTTGACGCCCACAGACTGCAGGCACCAGCTTGGACTCTCCAGTGCAGCCCTGAAGATGGATTCTTCAGATTGGGGTCACCATCAGTACAGGGCATCATGCCTGCTCGCCTGCCTGCCAGGAATACCACCTGTTAGCCTCAGGATTGTGACTGGCGCTCCAAAGGCAAAAGACCCTGTGTTGGATTGTCTGCAGCACAGAACCAAGAGACTTAAAGACGCCAAGAAGCAGAGTTTGAAAATGATGAAATTGTGGGATTATTACAACAGTCTTGATTTTGTTTTTTGTTTTGTTTTTCTCTATATCTGTCTCCCAGAACTGAAAGTCTGTATTTATTTTTCACTCAAGCGCTTGGTATTCAACTCTGGGGGGAAATTTTGCTGTCCAAATAAATTGTTCTTAAGTATTCTAACTGAAAAAGAATGATTTAAGTATAGTACCATTATGCCTATCATACACTCTAAAAATAAAAATCTTGCACCACGATGAAGATGGACTATGAGGCTTTATTCTGAAGACCTCTTTTTATCTCCTTTCCTCTCTGCTGTTTTTTTGTCTTCATCTTTTACTGCTTATTCAGACTTGTTGGAGAATTGCATGTCCATGAAAATTATCTTGAACAATGCCATTATTTTTATTTGTAAATATGCAAAGATGTAATATTTTTTCAAGCTTACGTGGGTTAGCGAGTTGGGGTCACCGACGCAAATGGTACAAAGATAAGAAAAGATGACATAAATAAAAACAATTAATGATGGCTGTGCTATCCAACCAACAGGGAAATTATTATTTTGTTAAATAAATGACACATGATTGCATTTTAACTTGTTTTTTCCTCATTGATTAATATATATAGTACCATGCAGTAGTTTTTTGTCACAAGTGTCAGAAGATGAAGTAAATCTTGCCGGACTTTTGGCACTGCACTTATCTAGGTCTATCCGTCATTACGGCTGTTATAGCTGTGCTATATGTGGCTATGTGTAATATTTCATGGCTCATATCAGTTGACAGGGCTACCCAAGAAGGGCAGGCTGGGTCACATTAGCCCTGTTAGCTAGTCTCTGAGGACTTTCATACCCCTTCTCCCTCCATCACCCACATTGCTTTTGTTGTTACGAGTGCAGCTTTTAATTGCTGATTCTTGTTTGTGAGGCCAGAAAACAGCCTCCTCAGCAGAGTGGATGGCTGTGTAGAGTGGCCGCTGGGTCACTGGGACTTCAATAATGACCTTAGGGAGGTGTTGACCCAGGATCTCCTCACGGTCTGACGGATTGGCCTGCAACACAAAGGCCAGAGCTGACAATGGGAGGCGGTTAATAGAGAAATATTCATCAAAGTCCTGACACCTCCCCTGAGGAGAGCGGGTTCTCTTACAGGAACCACAAACATGGAGGCATCCGTTCTGAAGTGAAGAGTCATTTTCTTGCTGCTTACTGCTTTGCTGTGGTTTAACTGTAGTCAGCGATCTTGAGTCAGAGCTGTTAAATACTAATTTGAAGGGAAGGAGTTGGTCTATTTTATATCCGCACCACTGCCATTAGAGTGTTTCTTCCTTGATAATGTGCCTGTGTCTCCACTCTATTTGGCTGACAGGGTGTAGGTGGCACAGAGCGAAGAGGCTGTAGTCTCTGAGGCGGCTATTGACCCCGACTCCCAGACTCCTCTACTCTCTCGGTTCATTAGCACTCCAGACAAGGGAAAGGCGAGCACAGGTGTCACTTGACAGGACCATTAACAAAATGGATGACCCTCCCAAACCACATCCAGCCCCTGCCACACCAGCAAGGTCACGGCGCCCTGATCACCGCTCTGGGCAGCTCTTTGGGACGCTGCACTTATTTTTCTTCTTTAGAAACTGGAGCCATGCACTCCTGTGGAACAGGACAGTCTGTCTGCACACTTACTTTCTGGTTGCTGCCCCTTTTCTTTTTTGATTGAGTTTATAAAGTAGTCTAGACAAAATAGGTCAAGGATATTTTGCTTTTAATGTTGTACTGCACATATGCATTTAGTGCAACATATTTCTTTGTAACTTGCACAGAGTCGTGCCACTACAGATAAACTGGATTTTGTTGCCCCCTAAAGTTGTATTGATGAAGTACAGGTGCAATGTGTTTGAGTAGGGCAGGTTTTGGACATGTAGTGAAATATGCACCTACGTTATCTAGCTTTTCATATGGATTTTGCGATGCTGTTTTACAAACTGCAGATAGAGAATTGGTTACATTGGCTTGAATTTGAGGATGATTCAGAGCAGAGGTCATGCAGAGGGGAGAACTTTCAATCTTGTCGGGGAGGTGGAATTAATTTCACTGTTGCCAGTTTACACTCATTCATCAAATGCCTCACTATTCTCCCTATCCCCTCGCTCATCAATCTCCTCCATCTATCCCCCCCCCCCCCACATTCTCTCGCAGCTGAGTCAACACCCACACACTCCATTTATGTTGCCTATGTGAGACTGTGTGCATGTGTAAGTATGTGTATTCAGCCCCAATCCTTTGTCCATGGAGGGTGACAATATGTGAGGCTGAATTCTGTTAGTCTGAGTCCTGTCTAAGGAAGATTCAGGGGGGACATAAATATTAGTAAGTCCTGTTTGACACACTGCAAGAATACAAAATTTCCCATGTAATTTAATATTAAATGATTCTATTTTTTAAAATGATTCTGATGGTTTCCAGGGCTATTTCACCTTCTTAAGTGTTTTTTTTTTTTAAATGATTGACAATATCTTGAAACGCAGCAGAAAATGGTATACCACTTTAAAAAATAATACCATTTGTTTTTCTTTACTATTCAGGGAGCTACTATTAAGTACAAACACATTATTTAACCTCATAATGCTTTAAAGGAATAGTTTAACATCTTAGAAAATATGCATGTCCACTTTCTTCACAAGAGTTAGATGAAAAGCTTGATACCATTCTTGTGTTTGTCCAAAGAACATGTGTATTTCCCAAAATGTTGAACTATTCCTTTAAGGTGGCAGTAGTTGTAGAAGTGTGAATCATAGCAGTGGGGTAGAAGTCAGTTGCAGTAATGGTGGTTGCAGTAGTAACAGTAGAAGTGGTACTAGAATGATAGTAGTGATCAAAGTAGTAGTTGTAGTAGATGGTGATGGTGATGGAGGGGACTAATATTTTCCCCTCTGTGTGTCAGTGCCGAGACGGTGCAGAGTGCCACTGTGAGGTCCTGAGCAGCCAGTTGACAGGCCTGGTGATTAATGACGACAGGGTGTGGAGCTGCTCTTCAATTAGACGCCAGCTCTACCCCCGGCTCACCATCGCTGCTGACAGCTAGGACAGAGAGAGAGAAGAGAGAGAGAGGAGGGTACTCAGTCTTTCTCTCTCTCTCCCTTGCTCTCTGTGTCTCCGAAACAAAACATTAACCTCAACTCCATGACTACCACCTCTGTGTTTAACATCAGGACACAATACAGAGCTTTCGGCATCCAACAGTGACCGCAGTGTTAAAGCAACCCAGATGGCGTGAACACATCCCTCATCAGGGCCTGTCACACAATCTCTGCTTTATTTCTCCACATAAACCCTGTGACTGACTCTTTTACATGCCTGTTTCAACTCCCCTCTCATTCACGTCATGCTGTAATGCTAGTCATGAAAAACAATAACAGCCACATTAAAGACTTCCAGGTTGTTTAGCAGGTTGTGTGCTGGTTGGAGTAACTTCCCCCCATGATTCCAAGTAGAGTAATGTCCTCTTGAACAAGAAGACATCAGAACCTTACTTCCTTTTTGATAGTGTGCCAACTTGTTTCTGCAATAGTTTTTTTAAAACTTGAAAATGTTACTTATCAGAGGCAGAATTAAAGGATTGTGAACAAGAATAGCCTGGGCTGCTAGAGTGAAACTATTAGTGCCATGGTACGTAGATAAATTTCAGATTCAGTTAAAATTAATGTAGTATTTGTCTAACAAATTAACAAGACACTAGGTAGAGTTGATGTCAAACATTTTTTTCAATAGGAAACTTAATGGTTTGTTAATGTTTTGCTCTCTAGGTTTAATTGTCCTGGAAACAAACATGCAAATACAAAAACATCACACAGCCAAGTCACATCCAGATCCCAGGTTTCACATTTTCCCACCATTACCGAAATGCATCATAATAATTGAGTATGAATAACATAAACCACCTTTGAACCACATCAATTATCTTTTTGTGCTGTTGGTATTGCTGGTATTATGTGATTATGAGAAGTTACAGTAGTTTGGAGAGAGTGTTGTGGCAAGATTGGTGAGTATCCACACGCTGACAGAAACATTGATGACTATGAGCTCATAGCTTTGAGGGAAACCACAAAAGTGGAACACAGCTAATACACTGGCATGAACATCAGAGGTGTTGACATTTTTGAGTCACCTTAGCTCGATGTTAGTGGGGTTATGTTATCACTAAAAGTATAATTAACACTCACCAAATTTAATAGTCCTTTACTATAAACTGTGGGCAAGTGGGCTAGCTTAATTTTCTAGCCAGCATTATCAACATCTTCATGGCTGCATCTCTTCTAAACATACACATATAAACAATACTAAGATTCCTCCGCCAGCTAAATGCTAACAGCAACATGCTTATTTTTAGCAGGTCTAATATTTACTATGGTCACCATAGTTTAGTGTGTTAGCACGCTAACTTTTGCTAATTAACAAAAAGCACAGCTGAGGCTGGTGAGAAAGTCATTAGTTTTAGCAGGTATTTGGTCATAAAACAAAATATTTGACAAAATTCAAATTTTGACATGAATAAGATGCTAGATAATAAATTAAGGGGTCACCAAAGGTATTAAAAGTCATCATGAAGGGGACATGGTTGTTGAGACAATTCAATCAAAGCCACAAATGTCAACCTGACTGTGGTATTTCAGGAAAAGTCAGCAGACCAACAAAGGAAACGAGCACTAGCCAATCAGAGGCAGAGTAGGATGGGTCATGACTTTGCCATCCTGGGGGAAAAAAATTGACCTACTGTACCTATTGATACACCAACATTGCTAATAGTTGCTAATATGGCTAAAAGATGGTTCCAACCATGAGACATCATATTACACCAGCAGTTTTCGCTAGTTTTCATTTTCATTGTTTCCATGTCCTTCCACTTTTTTCTGAGGTTACTATTTTTTAGACCAACTTCAAATTGCTGATGTATTCATCCTCGCCTGTTGAAGTTAAGCTAATGCAAATTGTTCATACCAAAGCAGCATTGTAAACTGAGGACAGAGTAAAGGGCCGTTACATAATGTAAAATCCTGTGGACTCCTAAAACTCCTGTAGATAATTTATTGTTATTTTGTGCTGTGAATCAGTGAAAGTGTCTATAAAAATTAGTAAAAGTATCTCACACACTACACTTAAGTGCACATCTAATGTTTTAGTGTAGATGCTTGTAGTCTGAGTGATGTGATGCATTAAAACACATATCAAACACAATGTGATTAAAAATGAACTTAAACCCTAGATGCTCATATAATTCTTTGGGTTGACTCATTTATTGATTAATGACATAGAGGGCCTGTCAGCTCAGTTATTTTTTCAGACAGAGAAATAGTGCTTCTGATTTAATTTTCAGCCAGCTCTGACCTTGGCAAACCTCACTTGGCCTCAACATGGAAAGCTGCCCAGAGCTGCTGTGGTCCCTCCAAAGTTCCAGTGGTGTGAGTGAGCACCGTTAATAGACATACCCTCCCTAACCACTGGTGGAGAAATGAACGTTTCAATTACAGCACAGTGCACTGCTAATAGCGCTTGGACCGCGTGTCCAGCTGGATTCCATTTGTTGCCGTGCTGGGAGATCGCGGCGAAGATGTCACGAGCGCTTGGAAATGAACGTGCCTTGGCGGCGAACGAGTGGCAGCGCTGACGGTCGTGATTCATGCTCTGATTGACAACATCGCTTTTTCTTCCACTTTGGGACAGGCTGTGGTCATCATGTATTCACTGTAAGCATTATGGGTCTGATCTCTGTTTTATTTCTCCCCTTGATAGGCATCCAGACTCAGAGGCCGCCATAATGGTGATTACACTCATCTTATCCGTTGCACTACAGGCCAGGACACACAGTTTATACTCACTTTATATCAGCTGCTTAACATTTCTTGCAGCATCCTTGCAGCCAAGTTAATGTAGAGAAACAGAAAGATAAATGAGAAGAGAGTTGAAATGCAACAAAGGCACCCACATTAAATTAATATTTTCAGGTTGTATTATCGATCATCTACTAATGGTGGGTATATCATATGCAAACTCTGCCCAGCCGAGACTTTAAAGCAGATCTGCCTTTTGAGAAGGAATAAGCATGACACAGTTGCCTAATGGTGTCACATCAGCAGAAACTAAATTGTCCATAACTATGAATGTGAGTGTGACCGTGTAGTTGGTTATAATGTAAATTTAAGACCTTTAGCTAAGCGTTTAAAAATTACTTTATCTCTTCAGTCATTTACCACATGATGTTTGGTATGTGTATGACTTCAGCTGCCCGTGTCCCTGTATGCCTCCATCACTCAGCTGTATGCTACTCAGGAGTGGTTGTCTCACAACTGTTCAAACATATAGCCTACATTATTCCACATGTCAACACACTGTAGGAGCCCTGCCCATAAATACACACACACACACACACACACACACACACACACATTCACATTCTCTCAATAATATATGTGAACTCGCTGACAGCCTATAAGGTATGTTAAAGCTGTAATAAGGTATAATTTTATGCATTAAGTGTACATGAAAACAATAATGGTTACACTTGGGCTGCACAATGACTTGTGATTTTTTTTTTCAAATGAAACTGCTGCTAGCCGATACTTTGCACCAATGATCAGCTTGTACAAGCCAACTCCATCTCTTATAAATTATGTTCATATCCTACTAATTTGCAACAACAAATACATTGTTCTCACAGCACTTTGGGTATGGTTAAGGGAAGATAATATAATATATCAATATACTAATACACTTTTTAATGTTGAAAAGGTCAACAGTGACAAGATAGGATGTGTTTACTTTACTAACATTTAGTTAAAACCACAATCTTTCCCTAACCTTAATCAAAGTACTTTTGCCACTAACCACCAGATTGTAAAAAACAAATTAGTAGTAATTAAAATGTAATTTCTAGTAAAAAGCTAGTAAACACAAACATCTGAAACATTATCGAGACCATTATGGGCTCCTTAAACTCTCCACTAGAATCCACCATAGCTCCACATTAATATATTCCCAGAGCAAATGCAGCTAATAGGGCTTTTTCACAGCTGCTGAAAAAGCTGACAGTTTTACTTGTCATGGCAGAGAAAGCACAGATACAAATAAATAAATAAATGATGGCTCAGTTCCATGAAATGTCCCCACAAACCCTGCCAGTGAGCCAGTATGTGCAATACCAGGACCCTAGACCCTGGCTAATATATACTGTATATACAATATGTTTTCTTATCCCTTCCAAAATGGCACTCAAAGAAGAGGCTGTGTAAAATGAGCAGATTTTCAGTAGCCCCCTCTCTCTCTTTCAGCTCTACTTCGCATGTCTCCCTAAGGTGCTGCACTGACAGCTCCAGAGTCCCCGGACACTGTTGGTCCAGTGTGACACAGTGGCCTGATTCCTTCACAGTGAATGTAATTAGCTGTTCTCAGTTTCTGTCCTTCAGACAGCATAGGCAAACAGATAGGAAATCAGACAGAAGTTATTTACCCACCATGTTAAAAGTGTGTGATCTTTACAGCCTCTTCACTGAGAGTGAAGAGGTTGGAGTTGCAGTTCAGCTAGAAGTTGCTAAAATGTATCAATAAAGTATCACCAGTTGGGCAATGTCACCATTTTTAATGATTTCTTGGGAAAAAAAAAGAAAAATAAACACATTTTCTCGGAAATAGTGTTGTATCTTTGTATATATGGACGGGTTTGTTGATTGCTACATGCAGGAGCTCATGGTCAAATCAGCTATTATTCTCACATCACAAAATTGCATCACATTTTCACATCACTGGATGAGTTTATTGCGCCACATAATTCTACATTCCTGAAAACCTTTACACATTAAGACTTTGGTGGTTCATGTCAGTGATTCAGGGCCGTCCATGCGTTCTCTGTGTTTAAGTTAGCGGGACCATGAGAGTGAGAGTGTGTGCTCACATACACAAGTTTATATTAGCAGAGGCCTTGCGGTTTGTTGAGTGAGGGTGAAAAAAATTCTTTTTCCACAGGCAGCATGATTATTTTTACTTTTTCTGAGACTCTGAAAGACCCCTCCCTCACTTCTGCAGGCCCTCCTCCACCTTCTCCTCCCCTAATAGTGAGTTACCCACATGCCTATGACGGGGCTTGGGGCAAAAAAAGAAAATGGGGAGGGGAGAGGGCGGGAAGGGAAACAGAGCTGATTATCCAAATACAGTCATTAAAGGGGAAATGTGTTTTTCAAGCTGTCAAGATGATTAATGGGCGAGAGCAAATCCTCACAAATGCTCTTGTTTAGTCTAACTGGCAGACACGATCCTGCCCATTGATTTATGGCAGGCCTGCTGTGTGAGACCATAGTGAGGTTGGAGGGTGTGTGTGCGTGTTTGTGTGAGTGAGTTTGTGTGTGCATGCATTCATGCTTGATTGTATGCATGTGTAGGTGTGCATGCACGAGTGCATGTGTGTGTTCATGTTAAACGGTGGGTCTGTGTGCACACGCATGTAAGCATATGTGTGGTGGCAGGGCGGGTATGGAGGGCGGAAGGAGCGTGTTAGTGCACATGACCAGAGGAGTTGAGGAGGGATCAGGGAACAGAGGAGAGCAGTGAGTAAATTCTCCTCATCAGCTTTCACCCTGTGCTCTGACAAATCAGAAACACAAGCCAGAGAAGGTTAGCTGAGACTTTTTTTTTATTTTATGGCTCCATGATTGAACATCAACACTGGGATCGATGTTACATCCAGAATGAATCAAACAGCTGTCCAAAGGTACTTGGCTTTTCATCTGTCACTTGCCAATACCCCTCCTCACAGATGAGAATGGAACAGAAGAAACAATATTTCTTTCATTGCTCAACCATAACTGATGTTTCTCAGGCTGGCGTCATAGATTATATTACTTAACAAGACCTCTTTAAAGAACAAGGCGATAGTCAGTTATAATTTTATAAATAACACAGTGTTGTACCGTGTTTTTAATGAGCAGGAGATCTTAAAGGAATAGTTAAAACATTTTGAAAAATATGCATATTTGCTTTATTAGATACCACCCTCATGTCTGTACGCTAAATATGAACCTACAGCCAGCAGCTGCTTAGCTTAGTATAAAGACTGAAAACAGGGGGAAACAACTAGCCTAGCTCTGTACAAAGGGAATACCATCTACCAGCACGTCTAAAGCTCACTAATTAACACATTATATCCATAGACATATAAAGATGGACGTAGCAAGGTGTGACATCACACATTGGTTTGCATTGGAGCTGGTTTGAAGCCCAGAGTTGCAGCTTATGGTCTGCGCCATCTTTTCTGTTTGGAGCGAGGAGTTTCCAAATAAGGAGTGTGGGGTGTTGCCTTTCATGCTCTGGAAACGCACCCCACTTCCTTGGACCCAAGCTAACACTAGCTTACTGGGAACACCAAGCACTGCACACGCGGGCTGACATTAGCTACTTCAGCTAAATTGTGCTAACAGGGCAGGTATTGTAATTAAGTAATATTAAACTTTGTGAAAGATTACAACAATAGTCCGACTCAGTGCGAGTCCTGGAGCCGAGGAGAGCTGCAGGTGAGCTGACTGTCAAGCACAGCTATCAGTCACCGCCCACACAGCAGACATCAAAGCTACTATAAGTCTTCAAATCTTATTAACAGAGCAATAATTTCCATGGTTAATGGGTGTTAACCATGGAAATTACACAGAATTTAGTGATTGAAATCATAACGACTCACTGAAAACAATTATTGACTTGAGGCTATAATTAAAACTACCAGCATTTGATGCTGAGGCTTTTTGTATGGGAGTCAATTCCACGTTGGCTTCATTGGATCACGTGTTGGGTTAGGCTAAGGCCATTTTTAGTGTAAAGCTTTTGGGCTCAGGTTAGATTATTTTCAAATGTAATGAGAAAATTATGCCCACTAGAAAGCGGGAAGAGAGACCAAGTGTAGCCAAGCATTGCATTAGCCTGGCGAGCTAATGGACAGTAATACATGAAATAAATCAAAAACTTGCAATGCTATGGTGCTGGTAGTTGACTGCAATGTTTGTATTGTCACTAAACCTATGGCTAATTGGCTAGTATAAATTATTATTGTTTTGTGCTGGTGGGCCACCTTTCTCAATTGCCATTGTCAATTTAGTTATTTTTATTATATATATATATATATATATTATTATGTGTGAGAAAATCCTTCCTAAAGCAGGTATATAACATGAAATAACAAAAATATAGCCCCAAATTCAGAAGTACCAGGGGGGTTTAGTCAGGTCGGGCCTGAAAGACATGGGGTACAGGCCGGGTTTGTGCCTGTGCAGAATTTCCTGTAGTCCTGTCATACTGTGAGGTTGCCAGGAAGAAAATCAATTCCTTGAAATCGCAAATAACTTGCAAATGCAAACAGAAAGAAACAGGTAGTAGTTTGACATAAAAATAGCACCGTGGATGTTTGGGTGTGGAGGTGGAGGTTCCACCTCATATGAGCAAGACTGATTGAATTTTTAATTTCTGTGGAGGTTCCTGTTCTTTAATAACCACCAAACACATTCACTCTGACCTTAACAAAAGTTCTTTCATTTTCCCAAACGTGTTAGCAAACCTTTTTCATGTATCTAATTATTTCTGCTGTTACAAAATCCACTTTTCCACAACAAACTGTCTTATTGTCTTAGATGTAGTACTTGTTTTACATATCTGTGGGATGATGTTGCAGTATATCACAGACTGTTTGTTCCAGTAGATTTTTTTTTTTTTTTTGCACTGGAAGGTTCTCAGTGATTCACATACTCACATACATACTAGAATTTGTTTTTACAGTAATAATCCAGGATATTTTGATTTAAACATAAATATTTTGACACTCTTCAGCTGTGTGATTAGTCATGTCAAATATTTTACATTTACTGTTCTTAACTCTTATACATTTGCTTCTGGGAAAAATTCTTTGAAAAAAACAAATGAATACAATTCCCGTTCTTTCTTCACTTTTTGGGAAATATTAATTTAACAATGAGAACCACAGTTAAAGAAAGGAGCACCAGAAACTGAAACTCCATCAACTCTCTTTTAAAAGAACACCTTACTGGATTGCCCACACTGTTTTGTCCAACAGGTGATCTCAGAATAATGAGCACCAAAGATTGTACCACTTATAAAAAAATACTACAATGAATTAATTTTCCTGGTACTATTTTACACCATTTTATCACATAATGATGCAGAAATTGTCTAGTTGAATTCCATTTCAAATGCTCCATAGATGAAACTGATAGTTGTACATATTTACAGAACCCATATGACCTTGCTTGAAAGTTGCTGTATCCTCTTATTATTTGCTGCTGCAACAATCCAGATTCTCCACACTCATCATTGAAATTTCATATTATTGCATCTGAATAAACTGGGCCTTCAAGGGAGTTTAAAACAAACTCCATGAATTTATTGCAAATAATTCTTGACCCTGCTCTGATGGAAAGTCCCAGTGCACTCGTCCCCAGAAGGTGAATACGCTGTGGAGCGGTCCAGTCCAGCTCTCCAGGCTGGTCCAGATGGATGGCTAGCAGCTGTTGGCCCTACAACCTCTTCCCTCAGCACAACCATTAGGCCTATCTGTCTGCAATTTCCTCATTCTTCCTCAGTTCCCTCTGAAGTCCACTGTGATCGCTTTCCCACACCCCCACAGCTGAGCTCGGCACCGCACTGTACGTACACTGAAGCTTCGTTTGGCCTGAACAGTCCCGAGCACATTCACAGGACCAATTACCCTGTCCACCCACACATGCATGCACACAAAGGCATGCATGGACATAATCACACACACACGCACACACACACACAGACACATACACACAGACACATACACACACACACACACACACACGCACACGTCCTCTAATAAATTTCACTATAAAGCAAAAGCAGGCGGACACCCATGAGGAAGATGTTAAAGGGAGATTTCTGCAACCAGGAGAAGATTAATGTAGCGCTGCAGAGAGAGGACAGTTGTGTAACTTTTGTGCTGGAACCTCCTCTGGGACACGCAGCACCGTGAAGAGCAGGACATCCTAAACCCTTTAGTAATGGTAACAGATTATACTGAGAAGAGAAGACAAGAGCGGTGGATAGCAGTCAAGGCTTCCAAACATTTAAAGTGATGACCTGAGTTATTGGTGTCGTTAAATTCATCTTGGGACCCAGTAAAGTCAACAAGATGCAAGATATGATGAATTTCTCACTTTAAAGCTGCTATGATCAATATTTTTATCTGAACAATGAATCAAATGATTACTTGCAATGTGAAAGGGGTCGCTCGTAGTGACAAACCCACAGAGAATCACTCAATTCTTCTGTTAACCTTAGCTAGTTAGCCTAACCTAGCTTTTTAGCATCTTTCAGCTCATTGTTTTGGTTTGATTTGCAATTTTACTGTCTTGGGCCACTCACACCACTTTTGTAGTGGTGTTTTTGGCTGCGGCAGGCAGCTGTTTTCAGTGAAAAGTTTTATAAATACACTGTGCTCTACCTCCCCAGCACCAAATGGTAGACAGATAAAGTTAGCAACTGGCTGGTGAACATAGTGGAGCATTTAATAAGTAAATAGCCAGATATTTCCCTCAGGAGTTGATGTAGACAGACACAGAGCTAAAAGGAGAGAGAACATTGGACTTATTGGTCGACTCCAAATAAATGCTAATGTTGCTCCGTGTCTGTTGGATGTGTAACTAGGCAACTGCATGCTAACAAGTTTGCTATTTCAATTTAAAATGTGATAATATGTCAGTGTTGTATTCAAATCTTGTTTCCACTGTCCCCAAGTGGCCAAAACATCTGTTATTGTATGTTTAAATATATTGGTTTACAATTGCTTTTGGCAATTTATTAGGAATGGGGTTGGACTCATGAAAGCTTTTACCTTCCTGCTCTTTTTGGGCTAATGTTTTAATTTGTTCAGACTTTTGACCAAGAACCATAATCATGAGAAAGTTCTTTCATATTTCAGGTGTTCTCGTGGGGGGGAATACAGAATCCAACCTGAGCTGACCCCGAGTCTGTCAGATCCAGATGAGTCCTGTTGGGTTTGGGTACAAATATGCAGCTCTGGAACGGAGGAGGAAGAGTGTGGGAGCTTGGAGGGGGAGTCCTGCAAAATCCAAGGCATGTAGCCCAGCTGTGAGCTCATTCTCTCTGTATGTATATGTACACACATGCTGTATATATTCACTTTATGTGTGTATACATGTTCGGTTGGGTGTAATCCAGC
Source organism: Thunnus thynnus (assembly GCF_963924715.1). Lineage (NCBI taxonomy): Eukaryota > Metazoa > Chordata > Actinopteri > Scombriformes > Scombridae > Thunnus > Thunnus thynnus. The sequence continues at coordinate 10,692,100 of NC_089518.1, forward strand.
TGCACGCTCAGCACCAATCCCACCCCAACCTTCATGGCTACATGTGCGTAGGGAATGTATGTGTTCATGTGTCAAAGACAAATGATTAATGACCCGCAGCCCTGCTTTCTTCAACTTCCTTCCCCTCCAGTCCAGTTGTGTCACACACATCATCATGCCTCACCATAATGGATGCTGACAGACGGCTTTAGCAGCTCCTGCTCGGCCTCATGGATACAAACAGACCATAACTTCCTCCACATGCAAATACACTCATACATTTACATTTAAAGCTGCATAGCGAGACTCTGCATGTCAGTGGCCCCTTAATGTGACATCAGTAAAGTGTTTCCCCCTCTGACCTGAAGCGGAGGTCGGCTTTGTGATGGGCCATGTTCCTCTGGAGTCACTGACTCCTGTTTAAGAAAGATCTTGATGTTCTACCTTGAAGTTTTGAGGTTAGTGTTCAACTTGTTTTGGTAACTTGTTTCATATTTCCTGTCTGTAAATTAGAAGATTTCTCTTGAAAATATACCATTATTTTACAAACTTGAGGTGGAAGAAACAAATTTAAACAAAGAGACTGAAACTACACCAGCAACTTAATGGAACAGTTTGACATTTTGTTAAATTCGCTTATTTGCTTTTATAACACCAAACTATTTTGCAATATTACTTTCAAGACAATTGTACACAGATAGCAGCAGGAATTTTATGGAACTTCATGTTATGTCTTCTTAACAGGTTAGCGGGAGCTCAACTCATTTATGATATAAGCTTATCTTCTACACTTACTTTTTTCCCTTCCTCATCAGTTCCTCAACTTGCTGCGTTATATGAGAAGTTTGATAACACACTCTGAGCACGGCATCAATCTTCTAATTCTTGATAAAAAAGTGTATAAACTTATTTCCCAAAATGTCAAACTATTCCTTTAATAAGAGAAGAAGCGGTGGTCCTCACCACTTTGATGATATGGAAAGAATATTTATGCATTCAAGATCTAAACCAGTCCAGCTTTAATAATTTAGTATTTTATTAGGCTTTTACAGTGCTGTCACCCACTGACAATTTCAATGGTTGCAACAGTAGAATACATTTTAATTCCCAGACCGCCAACATTCCAGTCCAGGAATATCAGACTGCCAGGGTTACAGCTACAGTGTCCAGACAATCAAAAATACAGTATGTCTATGCTAAAGAAATGTAAGACAAACCAAGAATAAGGAGGGAGAACAAACCAGACAAGATTTTTCTTACACACACAAGCACATGCACAGCAGTCCCACTGAACATATCTCATCCATCAAAGAATCAGACTTTCCAAACCCATCCTGTCAAACAGACTTATGTATGGGATACCAAAAAAGTGCTGCAAAAGGCAAGCGTGTGTTCGTGTGAGCACATGTGTCCGGGGCTGTCTGCTGACATGCTGCAATGTGCTATAAGTGTGTGTGAAAGAGAGACAGATAAAAAGAGATAAAGATAGGGAGTGGTACCAACAAAGAAAGAGTAGAAAGGGAGAGGGAACAGAAGATAAAGAGAGAAAAAGAAGGAGCAGTGGAAAAAGGAAAGGAGAGAAAAGAAAAGGGAACAGCAGAGAGACAGAAAGCAAGCAAGTCTTGCATGTGTGTTGGTTCCCAGCCCTGTCAGGGCCCTGTCAGCCTGTGATTTATGGCACCGAGACTGGGAGCAGTCTTCGCTGCCAGCTCAGTATTGTTACAACTGACAGCTAATGAGGCCGGACGGGCTTTCAAGCACAGCACTTAACAGAGGCCTCTATCTTCACGAGTCACGAGCTCTCCTCTTTCTTTTTTCCCCTCTCTTTCTCTCTTCCATTTATTTCTTCTTCCAGGGTGGCAGCAGTGTGGCGAGCTACCACGAGATTTCTGAGGGTGCAGGGAGAAAATAAGGCAGGCCGACAGAGATATATGGGCGACACTCTGTTACTGCCGCACTTCCACTCTCTTCCTCCTGCATGCTATTAAGCCAGAGGCTCAGCTCATATAAATGAGAGAGAGGGTGAAATACACAAAGAGAGAGATCCAGCCTCCACACTGTGCTATAGGCTACTTCTCCTCTCAAACTAAAATATTCCACTCTTTCTAGAGTTATCTGTCTGTCAGTCGCTCTCTGATTATGTGAGTGTGATCTAAAGGTACCTGAACTTCATAGCCTTGGCTGTGGTGTGCTTTACCTTCAACACCCCTGGTCCGGACTGCTTGGACCCAGCTCTATAATCACTACCAGAGTCTCTGGCAGAGCGGCCCTCCCTCCCTCCACCTCCTCCCTCGGCCCCTGGTTTCTTGTCAGTCGTGATTAATGGCACTAGGGCCCCGGCGCGGCTTACGCTGCCAGTTCCAGCGATGTTCCCTTGATACTTAATGAACTCTGACAAACTTCTTTTCCCTTGCTCTGTTGTCCCCACCCCCCAACCCTCCACCCGCCCCCCTCTGTTTAAAATGCACGGCACAGAGCTGCCACTGCAGCACCTAGGGGTTAGTTCTGGTCCTTTGTAAATTTCTCAAGAGGCCAACGTCTAAAAATAAAGCGCCACAGCCATTTTAGTGTCAAGACCTTCAGGGTTGTAGATCACTGACGATGAAATAAAATTGACATTTTGAGCTTTGCAGTGATTCCCTTTTTGATTGGTAGACTGGTCATTTTCTTTATTAAATGCAAAACTTTCTTTTTGTTGTTTTAACTAACAACCTACAGTCAGCCTTATCCACTGCAAATTATTGGAGGATTAAAATAAGCTCTTGGTGCCAGATAGCAGTGAACCCCTGGAAAAATCTGAAATGGTGAAATGATGGCAGACTGAAACAGAGGGATTCTGCAGCCACCTCCAAAAAATTCTCATGGAAATGAAGCAGCGCCTGTCATCTGGTCTCTGTCACCATCTGCTGTTCATGTCAGGAAAGTGGATGAAACACTTTTCTTTAAATCAACTTAACATCTTAACTGAAAGGTAGGAGAGATATTAATGACATTAGGGTCAAGAACATGCATGAGACTTTCCAATACAACTAAAATTAGATCATTATTATAATGAGAAAAAAGTGAAAAATGACAACATTAAGTATTCAAAAACACTTGAGACCTTTGTTGCCACAGTTATTCAGTGGTAGGTTAGGGTTAGGATTAGGGGGATTATTGATCAGATTTTTCTGGTAGGTAGAGAAACAGTTAGCAGGTATCATTAATATTACTAGTAATATAAAACCCAGTGAACCACTGTCTAGTTTTGCATTTATAACACCTGAAGTGGAGGTTGTTGATTAAAAAAAATAAAAAATCTAGCAGCGCACATGAAATATTCTACTTTAATGGCATTACTATGATTGGAAGACACTAAAGTAAATTGTTTTGCTCCAACTTCTGTTATCAAAAGTGAAGAATTCCTTTCATACCACGCAAGGCTAGACACAGGGTGATACCAGTAATGCAAATGCTATGTAGGCTCATTAACACGAGACTTGCAGCTCATTTTTTATGGGTTCCAGCTCATAAATAGCTAAAGGGAAATGATGTATATAGTCAAGGAGGTGGGCTGTGAACAGCTGCAAGGTGTGTTGGAAATCAAGAAGATATGAATCCTATCTGGGAGGGAAATTCTGGATTTTGAGTTGCTATTTGGTGAAATAAATCAATGAGCATATCCCTAACCTAGTACAAAATATGAGGCACAAAAACAGTGTAATATATTACAATATTACTTGAATAAGTACTTAAATTATGAAATAAATAAAGGTGGACAGCAGGCATTTTGGCTGTGTGGGGGACCCTTGCTGGCTGAAGGACCCCAGTCTGCTGTTTAGTTTGCCTATAACTTGGGTCAGTGCTAATGGGGTTTACAGTTTCTTGATAATTATTTTTTATTTATTTATTTATTTATTTATTTATTTATTTTTATTAGTACCCTCACAGCAAAAAGCCCCAAATTGACTGGGACCTCTTCTCTGTGTGGAGTTTGCACATCCCCCCATGTTAGTACATGTTTCCTCCAGGTACTCTGGTTTGTTCCCACACTCCAAATTGTTAGTTAGTTATTTTTATTGACACAAACAGATAACACATTTGGGTCTAAACAATATACAAAAAAAATCATATATACTATAAACCTATTAATATTAAAAGTTAATACAATTAACAACACAAAATCCCATCAGACAAACTATAGCAACTTGCTGGTGCTCCAATAGCGCAAGACAAGCATGGCACTAACTAAAATAATGACTAAATAACTAAAATTCTTTTATCAGCGTCCACAAAGAGTGAGCTCAGTTCAGTGGAGTCATGTCCATATTTCACACAGATATCTTCTGTGTGAGGGCACACAAGTATGTGTTCTTCATTTTGTATGCCAGTCTTACAGCAATACACACGTTGTGCAGGTGGTGTTCGGCTCCACCTTCCCATTTCCTCTTGCAGTCTATGAGAGGTCAGGAATAAAGTGAATGGACGGATATATCTGAGTTGATGGCTTGGTAGGTCTTTTATCTTGTTCCCTTTTTAGGTCATAATTTCTCATCTCCCTATGGTCACTCTCAATATGATCTTGTTACTCCATTATCCCAGATAAATGTGAGTTCATAACTTGGTTCTCCTTTCTTGTTATGTCAAGAACACACCACAAGGGGTCATCAAGCATGCCATGACGCTGCTTCATCTTAGTCAGAAACCTGGCTTGCTTTACTCTCACTAAGGCTTGTACTGAAGGGAGTCCTGCCTCCAATAGGCAGATTAGGTAAGATGTAGTTGACCTAACCCCAAGAAGGAATTTCACTCCAGTCATGTAGAGAGATTCAACAGACTTTAAGAGCACTTTTAACTAAGCATACCCATACAAGATAGCTGATGAAAAAGCAGCCTCAAAAATCTTTAGTTAGTTGACACAAAATGGAGCATCATAGTTAGTGGATAAGAAGACAATTAATTTGTTTAAATGTTTTGTCTTCTCTTTTACATGTAGGGTGAGTGAGGTTGGGGCACTTCCGTTGCCAGTGAAGATGGCTCCAAGATATGTATAACTGTCACAAAGCCTCACTATAAATGAACCAAGCTGAACAGGCTGCCTGTCTTCATCAGATCCCAAAATAGCCATAAACTTTGTTTTATCCTCATTAACAAACATACCATATTCATCACAGTATTCCTCAAAATATTTCAGTTTCTCAGTCAGCCTTTCTCTTCATGTTGCCAGGATAACAGTGTGGGTCAAAGACTGGGTGAATTTTAAATTAAATTGTCTCTCCTATGTTGTAAATATTGTTAAGCCTAATAGTTCATTCAAATTTAAATAAACAAATGACAAATATCTGCCTCTGGCTGTGACCCAAACAAGTATATTGTATAAAATCTGGTCAATACACTATTAACACGGTACATGTGAAAGACAGAGGCTGTTTGTTGGCCTCCAGCAGAGGGCGCTAATGCGACAATATGGTTGCCGAGTAGTAACACTGTCGGAGAAGAAGACAGCAGGTGCCTGAGGTGCCGCTGCTACTTTACTGTGTGTTGGTTTCATTTCGGACTAAATTACAGGTAAGAGCTTCCAAGCCTGACGAGCGTGTGTTGTTGTCTAACTACACGAAGTATCTGGTGTCTCCAGTCTCATTGAATACGACAGTAACATGCCAAAAGGAGATGTGACGTGCTGAGACTGTGTTGCTAACTTGTAACGTTAGCAGAGGTTAATCAGTATCTGGCCTTGTGTTGTGCTTAAACGCTGACACTAAAGTGAAGGTTGTGACATCTAACTAACTGATAGTATATCTAAACAGGTCTGCCAGTGGGAGAGGGACCTCTCTTTGAGGCAGTAATAACACAGCAGCTCACATCCTGCTATCATAGCTAGCTCCGAAGCAATCGAAACCAAATTCCGTTCAAATGTTTGCATTTTTAAAGTTGCCTTTCCAACAAGTTATACGTTCCCATCATAATCCTAGTACTTTATTACTGAGTAGAAATCTTTAGATTCATTCCTCCTATTCGGCATACACGTTCATGCTAAAGTTGCTCTTAATTTGATGAAGTCTCCTCTCCGAACTTTGATCTGCAGTAACGTTAGCTGTAACTTAGGCTATTAGCTCCGTGAAGGACAGGAAGATGTGTCCACCTCTTCGAAAACTTAAGAATTTGTTCAAATAATGATGTGCCTGGATGATTATTTACATGCCGAAATTGCCAGAGAACCTATTCGATCCGTGCAACATGAACAATGTTTTACCGGTCATGTTATTTTAAGTACCGCGACACTGTTGACAGACTTTTGAATTTCCTTCCTTCCGTTCAAGTGACGTAATAAGACAATATGCAGAAATGATCTCTAGAGCTGCACATTTTTAGGTAAAACATTAACTGTGTGGACATATAGTTCTTGTTGTATTAATGCAAGAGATTTTGTTTAGATTTCTTTTTATTTTATTCACCATTTCGTGCATACGTATATAGACAGTATGGACACACTAACAAATACAGAGGCAATAAGAAATGATATTGGTTTACAAAACATAAAAAGACACAAATGGGCAACAGGGGACAACATGTAAAGAAAAGAAAAAAAAATAACAGCAAAAAACAAAATAGGCCTAATTAAAAGAAATAAAAATAAACAAGCGGAGAGTGAGATCTGTTTGTGTTTGGTTGCATTTCAGGTGTGTTTTGCGGGATGGATTTTGTTTAGTATTATTAATTCCTTCTGTTCAGACACAGATAAATACATATTCGCACATACACATACATATTTTTGTCCTTTTCTGCTTTCTTTTTTATTTCCTTTCCCTTCTCCAGTTACATGCTTATGTTAATATTTATACTTGTGTTGTGGCATTAGCTCATCAGCAGCAGAATCTGAGAATTGTTGAAAATATTTTATTGAACTGTTTAAGTTGTCTTTTTGTTTTTGTTTTTTTTTAAAGCTGATTGTTTTTCCATTGATATCTGTCGTGTTAGGAGATCCAACCATTGTGAGATGTTGATTTTTTTGCTTCCTACTAATCCAGTTTAGTAGTATTTTTTTCTTGGTGATAGTAAGGGCTAAAAGTAGGGTTAATATGATTTGTTTTGAACATGTGTTGAGTCTTTCCAGAGTATGCATACAGAAGGGGATAATGGGATGCTACAGTCAAGGAATAGGGATAGTGTGATGGTTACTTCTTCCCAGAAATGGAGATTATGGTCAAAAGTGTGGTGGGGGTTTGTAATCCCCTTTTTGTTCCATTTAGTTCCATTACTCTTCTTGGCTTTACTCATGAAGCTTTTATTCCACTTAAAGTAACACAACAAGTTTAGGCCTAGTTGTTGTCAACTCTCCACTGCTGTCCGTCTCTCCACTGCTGTGCTGCACACACACCGAGGGCTCAGCCCTGCCCGCGCTGAGAAAGCGAAGAGAAGCACAGAGATGGCGACCATAAATGACAGGAAAATGCAGTAGAGACAGTCTTTATTTATGTGTTTTACCAAATGTATGTGCACTCGTTTAAATTCAGCTCAGTGTGAGAGTCATTGCTGCTTTTGCTCTGCTCTCTATGGTTCACCGTGAGTGAGGCTGAGACCTCGTTGTGTGTGCTGCACACACAGGAGAGACAGTGAAGCAGATGAAGTACTCGAGTTGACGACAACTACACTTGTTACGTTACTGTAAGTGCAATAAAAGCTTTGGGAGTAAAAAGCCAAGAAGAGTAATTTAATTTAATCTGCGCAAAGGATGGACAGACTGCGGGTCATGGACCAACTATTTATTCATTGGATTAAAATGTGCTATATCGGGATAGGTATCGTTATCAGGATATGAAACGACCTATATCGGGATATGAGATTTTGGTCACATCGCCCAGACCTAGACACTGAGGAAGGGCACGTCTGTGACTATGTCTTGGCATTTGGTTTGTTCCATATCAACCCATCACCACCACCCACGGGGTGATGGGTTGCGTGGATCCATTTGATAAGGTATTGTAATTAAAGTAACCCGTCTGCATATTTTATGTAGGCTATTATCTTATTGTTGCAGATGCCTGTGATGTTGTCGTTTTTGTTATATTGCTGCTGCTAATGGTTTGATAAAAAGTGCAAATAGTGAAGGTGAGAGTGGACATGCTTGTCTGGTGCCTCTGTGGAGTGTGAAGTTTTGTGAGATTAGGTTGTTAGTTATGATTGCTGCCCTTGGTTTGTCGTAGAAAGTTTTAATCCATTGTATACAAAACCTAATCTTCTCAGAGTTTTTATAAGAAATGTTCAGTTTACTTTGTCAAATCCCTTCTCAGCGTCTAATTAAAGGATTATAGTTTTAGAGTCATTTTGGTGGGATAAACTTATCAGGTTGAAAAGATGGGATGTATTACTTGATGAATGTCTGCCTTTAATAAATCCTGTTTGATCTGAGTGAATAAGGGATGAGATGACTGATTCAGTTCATGTTGCTAGTGCTTTGCCTATGATTTTAATATCAGTGTTTATTAAGGAAATGGGCCGGTAACTTTAGCAGTGAGCTGGGTCCTTATTTGTTTTAAACCATACTAAAATTAGAGCTGTGATAGGGGATGGATTTGTTTATCTCGCCTTTCATTCTGGTGAATAGTGATGGTAGTGTTTGTGAAAAGTGTTAATACAACTCAGAAGGGAATCCATCTAGTCCAGAGGCTTTATTGTTTGACATTGCTTGTAGTGCCTTTTCATGTTCTGCAGCTGTTAATGGAGCATCTAAGATGTTTGCTCAGTCTTTTGTTAGTGAGGGTAATGTAATACCATCTAGAAAATGTTCTATTTCTGCAGACTTTTTTTTCCTCGTTGTCACTGTATAAGTCACAGTAGTATTGTCTGAAGATGTTTATTTATAGTTTGTGGATCATTAATGTTCCCTGTTGAGTCTTTGATTGTTGAGATGAGTGATTTCTCCTCATATAGCTAGTTGATTAGCTATATATTTGCCGGATTTGTCATTATGTTCAAAATGATTGTATTGTAGTCTTTGTAACATGAATTGTGTCTTTTTATTGATGATACTGTCAAGTTGGAATTTAGCTTCTCTGATATCTTTTAGTGTTTGTTCTGTGGGGTTGGCTGCATATGTAGGAGCTGTGTAATGTTTGTTTTCTACTTCTTGTTCTTTCCTCTTTCATATGTTGAGTGTGAGGTGAGTTTTCCTCGTAGTACTGCTTTATCTGTTTCCCAGATGAGTGTTGGTGAGGCATCTGCTGAGTTTTTCATAAAGACTGTCCGTTCTATTTTGGAGTATGTATCTGATTCTTTATCTCTGAGAAAATAATTGGTTTAGATTTCACTTATTGTACAATTATTTCCACTAAATCTTATCACTTTCTCTGGAAAGTGATAAGATTAAATAAGAAGAAAATCTGCTCTATAAACAGTGTGACTATGAGACGAGTCCAGTGTTGAGCCAGCAGGTTCACCAGATTGTAATACTGCAAATCCCTCCTATCCAAAGCTGAGGCAGTTCCTCGCCCAGCTCGTAAAGCTTAAAATAGCTCAAATAAACTTCAATATTTATATGAAATAATGTAGATATTGTCATAGATGATATTTTCAGATTTATTTAATGACAAGAGTGGTTACAATGTTTTCGCACTTAAGCCTCAATCCTCTTTCAGTGTGACAAGGTCACAGAGTCCCAGCTGATGCCTGGCTAAGCCTGAGCTGAGAGGAGATAAACCAGTGAGCAAGAAGCCAACTCCAACCTGTTACTACAGTACTACACAAGCTGCTGAGTGAGTGCAGGTCACAGTCAGACACTTCATCAGTCACTTGCAGTTGGGAGAGTGTCTGACCATGTGATCGCTGTAGTCAAGGCGGGACACCATGTAAACACCAAACACCACCCATCTTCTCATTTTCACATGCTGTCTTTTCTTTCTGTTCGCCAGGATGGCACAGTGGGGTGCCATATTCTCAATAATTGCTGCTCTCGGAGGAGCAGGGCTTCTGGCCTCTGTGCACAAGATCGATGAGGGACACACTGGAGTTTACTACAGGTGAGACTGCACCATGCGTTGTATTCAATTTTGTGCCTGAGACCAGTGTCCGAAATTAACATTTTGACTCACCTGCCAAGGGGACTGGTAGATGAAAAAATCCACCAGCCAAGCATATTTTTACCGGCCAAAATAATGAATTGCTTTTTTGTGTCACATTCATTCGTTTCAGTACATTTAATTGAGATAATGAGTTATTATGTTGAATACAAACTTAAAGAAGAGGCCAGAGAAAAAAATCAAATCAAGTTTATTTGTAGAGCACATATAAAAACAACTGTGGTTGACCAAAGTGCTGCACAGAGTTTTCCACACATCACTACAGTCATTGTGTGTTGGGCTCTGAGCAATTCCAAAACGTGGGTGACCTATGCTCAAAACTGTACCTGAACGCCTCCTCTGTTGACACACAGACAGAGCACTCGCTGCTGCTGCTGCTCTGCTAAACGTGCTGCTCACACCGTGCTTTCTGTGTAGACACAATGTCAGACCGTCTTGAGCACTCCTACAGTTTCGCAGCACTGTTTCGATGTGTGTAAAAAACACATATGGTGCACATGATAGCCTTCTGAGATTTACTCTCCAAAAAGAAAATCTACCCTCATTTGACACTTGGCAGTTGGTGATTTCGGACCCTGCCTGAGACATGAGTGTTAAACTGTTTAGCTTAGCATAAGCAACTTAACCATTAAACAGTGAGGACTCTAAATACCCAAGCTTTAAGATTGCCAAAAAAGGCATCTGTGGTTCTGTGCCTCTGTACCTTCTTAAGTATTTAAAGTCTTTATCACATGCACAGACATGTAGTAAATATCAGACGTCATAACAGACAAGATAACAACTTTTGCCTGCTTTAGGGGAGCCAATGAGGACACTGCACAAGATTGTTCTCTTATGACTCCTGATAATTTTGTCTGAGACTAAAGACTGATTCTTTGTCATTAAGAAGAAATGCATCTGGGAAAATGATTTTATCTCCCCACTCTGATAAATCAGTTTCCTGAGAACATATCTGTAAAGATATTATATTTGTACTTGCCATCAGCAGGAGAAAATAGTGCAGCTGTCACTCACTCATTCGCTTTCTCCTAAATGAGAGCTACCTCAAGTCTTATCATTTGGACTAGTACCCAAATCTTTGACTGATCTTACCCTGAGTAATCTGAAGAGTTTTTTACTTTTATTATAAGCTAAAATTCTCTCAGGAAAGGGTTCTATTTTTATGAAGTCTCACCCAATACCATGTGTTCATGATATCACCTGTGTTTTGTGTGTGCCACACAGGGGAGGGGCTCTCCTGACCACCACCAGCGGCCCTGGTTTCCATCTTATGCTTCCATTCATCACCACATACAAGTCTGTCCAGGTGAGTCAAGTCAATTTGACTTACTTTTTGTCAGTTTTTCTTTCTTTTATTTTTAAGTAATGCAGGGTTACAGGATGACAGGCTATAAACTTTTACAAAGTCTTGTCTCTAAATTACCTAAATACATAACTGATGAAAACAGAGGACAGCAAGAGGCAGAGCAGCTCTGTTTTACGCCTTTACAAGGCGCTGGCACAATCTCCTCTACTGTCCAGTGTGACTGACTCCTCTGCTGACAGCGCTGTCAGCAGCTGGAGAGATGCTCTGTGGTGCAAACTTTTTATTTCTCTGACTGTGTGGAAATCTGACATTTTCACATCACAAATGATGAACAACAGCATTAAAACACTAGTCTTACACATAAAACATGAGACTCGTGTAGGCTGTTATAGGAGGTTAGTGTGGGAGTGGACAGAATAGTAACTGAATGGAGGCTTGAATAATATTTCTCATAATTGTAGGGGAGGTGTACCGAAGAAAGAAACACTAGTAATAATGCTGAGTAAACATAAGAATGAAAAATATGTATAGATAAGAAGCATGAAACACAAGCGCATGATAAATGAAAATACTTTGTTATCCTCCTCCTCCCTCTGAGTCGACTGTGAATATCCTTAGTCTGACATTCCTAATAGCACCAAATCACAAATGTGACTCAAAGGGCTTTACAGCCTGTACACTGGCCTTAAAGTTCTCAGGCATCATGCCTGATTTCAGGCATAGAGCAGTTTTAAATTCATATACTACTTAATTCAATAAGTTGTACTCATTTCCTCTTGGACAACTTTTCAGGCCCACAAATCTTTTCTTGCTTTAATCCCTGTGTACAACATATGGCTCCCTCTATCCTTAGAAGAAAACCTTTAACGGGGTTGTCTGTCCTGGGAGAGCCAAACATGCAGTAGAAATGTAGAAAAGTTATCGGGATATACAGAGATGCATTGACTACAGAGGTCAATCCACACAGCAACAACAAGAAATAAGCACACAAGCCCAGCAGTAGGAGCATTCCTAATGATAGACAACAAATGATAATGGATACAAAGTAATGGGCAGCATATTACATCAGTACCAGAGAGGTCACAGCTCTATGGGAGCCCTCTTTCCTGGTCCACATCATAAAAGCCTCTGAGCAGTACAGAGCCAGGACAAAAGAAATAAAAAAAATGCAACTTCTTTTAATGAGAGGTGGTCTGTAGGACACACCATATCATATGTATACAGTGTAGGAGCTTCATTTATCACGTTGACAGAAAGAGCACTTTGTGAGGGTCCAGCATTCCTAAGAAATATTCTACGTGTTGAGTACTAAGCTCTGTGTACACATTTATAATGAACATTTATTTTTGCTTTATAAAGTGATAGATCAGTAGAAAATAAGTTATGACTAAATACTGACAGACAGTATGCATACATGAACACACACATAAACACATGTACAAACACACACACAAAACACTAATTAAAAGATAAATTCAATTTTTAAAAAAAGTCCTATTTTTAAAAAGAAGATAGGTAAGATGTTCCACGCTTAAGGTGCATAAACACTGAAAGCTTTTAGACTGCCAGTTGATATCTGCTGCAGGAACCTGAACATCTTCTGTCCAATCAGTATCAAAAATGCATTATCATGTGGCTTCCAGATATTTAGAACCGGATTACATTGAGTTGTGGTGTATAGAGAGTGAGTCTGCCAGCTGAGATCATAGCTGATGAGATCATAAATCTCAGCAAATGTTTGCATCTCTCTGCTTCTCCAAGAAGGGAAATGAAAAGCGTTTTGAAGGGCTGGATGGATCCAAGGACCTGTGACATGCACTACCTTCTGTGTTGACATGTTGTCTCATAGAGATGTTTATTGGGCTTCTTAATGGTGTTGGATTGCATTTTGTGACATTTAACAGTGAGTTCCTGTTGCTACATTTGTTTCCTGTACGTCCAGGTTTCTGCATATTGAATACTTAACATATTGAATGATCTGATTTCATACTGTATCAGTGGATTTACTCCCAACTCTCTCACTATGTCTGGTATTTTTGTATTGTATTCTTGACACATGGACTGCCAGAAAATAAAAAATTAAACTTGAATCTTTGTTTTTGCCTTGTAGACGACACTGCAGACAGATGAGGTGAAGAATGTACCATGTGGCACAAGGTGGGTTTGTTGTCTTAAGTGGTCTCATATGTGCTTTCAAGACTTATTACACTAAGCATTCATTTTGTCCGCTAGACACTCCCACACAGTGTTTTTATAATGCATATCCCTGGGTGTAAAATTACATCAACATGTTTGGAGTCAGAGGTCCGTCAGCACACATTTAAACCAGTGATATCATCCAGACTGAAAATACGTTCCATTTCATCTCATGCTGGTGTTTTCAAAAATGGTTTCTGTGAAATAGTAAATGTTGTGGAACTCTTTTCTTTCTTTCAGTGGAGGAGTGATGATTTACTTTGATCGTATAGAGGTTGTAAACTACCTTGTTCCTTCAGCAGGTAACTCATGCGTTTAACAGGCCAAAAACATCAAACTATTGCTTTGTACTGTATTTATCCTGAACTCCCATCTATCGTATTTCTTTTGGATTGTGGGCAACAAGCAGAACCAAATATCTGTGTGTTTTGTGTTTGTTGTCATTTCTGGCTTGACTGAGCACTTGTGTTCCTCTCTGCAGTCTACGACATAGTGAGGAACTTCACTGCAGACTACGACAAAGCTTTGATATTCAACAAGGTTCACCATGAGCTCAACCAGTTCTGCAGTGTTCACTCACTACAGGAGGTCTACATCGGCTTGTTTGGTAAGTGCAGTGAGCTGCAGACTGGGTGTGAACTAACGGCTATCTTCATATACCTCCTCTCTGATTTTTTTTAATTGCAAATTTACAAAAACATCATATAGTCAGCTGACAGCTGAAGGTTCAAAACACCCAGAATTTATGGCTTGTCCCACCCTATAATGGGTTACTGGCAAAAGCTGTCACGCTATGTACATAGTTATATATTAGCTGTATTTTCAGTCTCTTTGCCAAAGTGAGCCCACATTTGTGAGTGCTACAACATATCTGCCAAACCGCAATCAACACTGTGTAAACACAACCATGACATAATGATGAGACACTTCATTGTCAGACGTGTAAACTCGTAGGGAAAAGGTCTATTTACAGTAAGCAAACTGAACTTTCTTTTACTTTTTCTAGTATTTTGGTTCTTATCAATCAGGATCTGTTCTCAGTACCTCCCTTCTAGGATAAACCTGAAGAAACATTTTGTGTGTTGAATGAGATCTCTCCACTTGCTTGAATGAGTTCATTTTGATATTTGTCTCAATACTGAAAACATGTTGGAGTAATTATTGCCTAATACAAGTAAGCTGCCAATATCATGTTTACTTTTATAGCTCGACTGGAGCATAATTATCATTCATAGTATTGTTTTCTGCATTGTCTCTATACAATACGTTTTCATCTGAAGGACCACATAAATTGTGTCTGTTTTGTGCTCCCGACTCCAATTTGGCACAGTCCACTCTTAGAAAGTTTGAAATCAAAGACACCATTTCTCCTGAAGTTAAATTCTCATCGGCTCACCCACCCCCCTCTCATACTTTTCCTCCCACAGACCAAATCGATGAAAACCTGAAGCTAACGTTACAAGAGGATCTAACAGGCATGGCACCTGGCCTCATCATACAGGTACAGTGAGACCACCAGAAAGGCTGCAGTCAAGTCAGAGTTAGTCCAGTCTAAGAGCTGCGATGGTTTGACATGACATTTTGTACAGACATTCATCGTTCCCAGAGGATGAATCCTAATAACTTTGGTGATCCTCTGGCTTTTCGTCTAGCGCCACCATGAAGTCAGAATTTCAATTTTCCAGAACTTTGGTTTGTGACCAAAAACCTGCAAAGCTAATGACATTTCCATCAGCCTCAGCTGTACTTTGTTTTTAGTGCAAATTACCAAATATTAGCAAGCTAACATGCTGTCACTAAGATGGTGATTGTGGAATGGATAAAGCTTACACAGGCTTAGCATCAACATGATAGCATAGTCATTGTTTGCATTTAGCTCAAAGCACCATTGTGTACAGCCTCACATGGCTATAGACTCTTACTTTTTATAACCTTGTTGACTCTTTTTTTAGGATGATACAGCACTTTAAAAACTTAAAGTCAGCGAAACGGCAGTTTGAGCATCTTTACTTTCACTAATGTAGTGAAATGTGGAGCCCTAGAGGAGTGTTGGCCTCCTCCTCACCTGCGTTAGATCAGGAGGTGGCTGACTCAGATCCAAGCACACATCTCTCATCCATGGTATTGCTCTACTCGCTACTACAAGCTACATAGTAGCTAGTAGAGCTACGAGTAGAGCTTCATCCCTGAGTTCAGGATTATTGATAAATTATGTTTTACAGGAAGAGAAAAGAGCGGGATTATGATGTAAAAAGACTCAAAAATTATTTGACAGATACAAAGGCATAACTGAACTAACACAGTGTCTTTAAAAACAATTTGTTATATCTTGTTGACCTTAAATAGTCTGTCAACTTTCACAACCTCATCAAAGCCCCATTTCATGGAGCATTTATCAGTTCTTCAGAAAAGATTAACAAAGGACAACATTATGGCACACATATATCATTCCTTATTGTTAAACTCTCCACTGGGCTTTAATGATCTGGCTTTAAGTTTCTTGTAAATCTCCATAAACAGCTGAAATAACAAATATATTTTTTTTCTGAGAAACCATTCCAATAATCTAACAGGAAAGAAGCTCTTTTGTCTCAGGGCACCTCTCCAACCGCCTTTTTTTGCCTCCGCTGGTGGTGACTTTTAAAAGCCATGTTTCTTGTTACACTCCCACTGTAAGATGAAATTTCTCTTTATTTTTGTACTTCACAGCGTTGACTGTTTTTCTTTGTCTGTTTGTCTGTCTCACTGGTTCACAGGCAGTCCGTGTCACAAAACCCAACATTCCAGAGAGCATTCGCAGGAACTACGAGCTCATGTAAGTTTTTTCTCTCTTCGTGCCAAACAAAGAATGTTCCCTGACCTCTAAAGTCTGTATTGTGTATTTATTTTCCCTCCCAAGTGGATAGAGCTGATGTTCATCCAACTCTCTGTGTCATGTCTTGTAGAGGAGAGGACACTGCTGTTTCATGTCAGTCTGTGAGCATCTTACTTTCACTTTGTGAATCAGCAGAATGTGCTTAGTGAAGGCTTGAAGTCAGACACATACATTGTCAGATAATAGACATAATTTTGGTCTTGTTTCTATGAGCTAATATTTGGATTAATATGTCAAGCTGACACGTGTTAAAACAAGTTACAGTAAATTGCTACTGCTATTGCTTTGGGAAGTAGAGCAATTTCATTTTTAGTAGTTTTTTACAGCCTAGATATTTGGCCATCCTTCCTGTGGTTTATTTTAACATTTACACACCAAAGTAACTGCTGAGATCAGTAAATGTGGTGACACCACTTACGGTAACTAAGTCAAGCTGGGCCGCAGTACAAAATGTCAAATGATCAGAGAAGTTCACAGATCAGAACAGAGCCAAAACCGACAATTATTCAGCTGTTTGATTTTGCAGAGCTACATCCTGGTTGCAATTAAGCAGAGGAAAAGTACAATTTAAATGAGCCTACTTTTGGTTTTACTTCCAAGTAAGGAACTTAGAGTACATGAGTCAGAGTTAATGGAAGTCTTAGAGGGGTTGTAACAGAATTTGAAGTTTCCTTTAAACCAGCAGTTATGTTTTTTAATTAGGAGGAGACGCCAGACAGCTCAACAATCTTCAGACAAGATGCATATGGTTATCTTAGTAATAAGACGCTGTCGCTACAGAGGCTCGCATGAAGATGCAAATCCAATTACTGTGTGGGTAGAATATTTTTTGGACAGAATGGCACAAGGTCCAGAGGCTGGATTTAGAGCTTGGAGCTGGAAAAGATTTTAGGACCAGTTTCAATGTCCAGGCTTATGGACTCAGATGTTGACGTGTGTTCCAGGTAAGACCTCAAGTGTTCAAGGCTGTATACTCTCACTTTTATATGACATAGAAACCTGTATCATTTAAAGTCTGTGAGAATGCAGATCTTGGAGCTTATAATGCATTCATGTTACTGTAAATACCAGTTTTCCACTTGTAAATAACATTTAAATAACAACAACTCTGAAACTCTGATCCAATTTGGTGCTTAAAGGCCCTGAAATCAGTTTCTTTCAATGAGCAATGGGGTAATGCATGAAAACAAAGTTTTCTGCCAAAGTTATTGTAGTTTTTGTTGTTTGACAGTTGAATTTAAATTTAATGAGTCATTGCGTTGTTTGGCCACTGTCAATTAAATCTGATCTGGCCCTGATTAGGGGTGGGGAAAAAAATCAATTAGTAGATGCATCGCGATGCAGACGGGGATGATTCTGCATCAATTTACAAATGTCAAAAATCGATTTTCTAACTGTTAGTTAATAATGTGATGTTGATGGAAGAAAAAAGGCAGAACGCAACTGTGGGGGCAGTGCAGCATCCGAGCAGTCCACAGCAAGCACATGTTAGAGTTATCTCTCAGAGCTGATCTTCAAAAAAGGCAGTGGTTGCAAACATGTGTTTATTAAATTACTAAATAATTACCTTTGCGAGACAAATGTGAAGTGTACTGTGAACTTTCTATGCCGTCACCCAGAGACTAATGTCTCAGAGCAGCAAACTCCAGCAGTAACAAATGAGACCAGCTGAACAACACACACTGCAGCATTAAACAACTTAAACCAACTCTGAGGTGAAGAAAAGAAAGTGCTCAGTCTGTTTCACCTCAAAAACCCTGCACCCGCTCAGCGTCTTGGACAGCAATGTCTTTCCCCAGAGCTAACAGTGCAGCAGAGAGACTGCTCTCCACTGCTGGAGACATGATGTTCATAACACAACGGAGCACTCCTCCTCCCCTTCATTTTGTTACTCTCATACAGGCAGGAGACTGTAAGATGCTTTCAAATGAATAAATTCATTAATTATTGCAGTTAACTTTTTAAAATAAAAATGGTCGGCAGCCAGGTTTGGCACACAGTATACTGGAGCAAGAGACTGAAAATTGTGTCCCCTTTTCTATTCATTTAATCGAGAATCGATTCTGAATCAAATTGGACACCAAAGTATCGGAATCGAATCGAATCATGAAATCCCCAAAGATTCACACCCCTAGTCCCGATGATGTACATTAGTGGAGTCTCAAAAACTTGAAGGATAGGTTCACAGTTTTTCAAGTGTGTCTTAAAACAACAGTCAGGCGTCCATATGAGCAGTGAAAGAGGTTTTCCTCGCTCTAATCATTCCTCCTGTTCATACTGGCTATTAAATCCCCTTCAAATGTGCTTTCAACGTAAGTGATGGGGACCAAAATCCACAGTGTGTCCACACAGTCATTTTGTGCAAAAATGCATTTAAAAGTTGATGTGAAGCTTATATGAGTCTTCAGCAGTCTGAGTTAGTCATATCAAGTGGATATTCCCTCTTTGTGTTTCCTCGGACAGTGTTTCCCTGTTGAGCTGCAGTGGAAGAAGGACAAAAAGAGGGATTTTGGCACTAAAAAGACTGTAACATTGAAAGATTTGACTCATTTGGGCAACTGAAGCTTAATTTTGCACAGAAGGACTTTGGATTTTGTCCCCCATCACTTACATTCAAAGTTTATTATGAAGGGATCTTCTAATGGTCAGTATGAACAGGAGGAATGATTATGGCAAGAAAAACCTGTTTAAATGTTCATTTGGGCTCCTGACTGATGTTTTAAGACAGAGTTGAAAAAACTGTGGACATGTCCTTATAATAAAAACTTAAAACGTTCTTTTTTTCCAAACTTAACTTTGTTGTTGCTTATTTAGTCATGTGTTACACATATACATGAAGGGGAACTCCAGCATTTCTACACATCGGAGGCTCCATGGGGAGCTGTGTGATGTCAGTGTTGTTTGGGGCTGAAGACTACAAGTTTGAAGATGAAAAGAATCTGAGGGTGAGGGGTTAGAGAGAAGTGAGCTTATCAGATCTCTGTAGCCTGCTCCTCATCTCTGCTTGAGGCTTATAGCTCCAGACTGTATTAACTGCTACTAGTGTAACACTCCTGAATCTCCTAAGTGAACTGCAACTGAGTGCAATGATAAATTGGTGGAGTACTCTTTCAAGTTTTTCGGGGTTAGCTTAGCTTATCTTCGCCCCATGGGATGTAAGAAGGGGAATGAAATCTGAATGGCTTGTTGAATACCAAGAGTACAGAGCAAGCCAGTCCAAACCAAAATGACCGGGTGGTCTCATTTCACAGTTGATGTGTTAGTAGGCACATCAGAGACCCAAATATATACGCACAAGCACTGAAAAAGTGAGTGTTTCATAACCTGGGCCTTTTAATGACTGGCCCTCACAATCCTGCTAAAACAATAATTAGACTACAAAGGAACCCACTGAAAATGTAAATAATGCCCACACAGTCTATTCAAGTGTGTGTTTGTCTTTGCAGGGAGAGTGAGAAGACAAAGCTTCTGATTTCACAACAGACACAGAAGGTCGTGGAGAAGGAGGCAGAGACAGAAAGGATCAAAGCTGTGATAGGTGAGAGAGTAAAAGGAAAACAGGATGGTTGTTGAGGGAGTGCATGAAACTGACCACAGCTGGAACATTTAATTCTGTGTCTTTGTCTCATAGAGGCTGAAAAAGTGGCACAAGTGGCAGAGATCAAGTTCGGACAGAAAGTCATGGAGAAGGAAACAGAGAAAAAGATCTCTGAAATTGAAGGTTTGTATCGTGCAGAGGCTCAGGCTTTGATTCAGAAACAGAAACATCCAGTAATTTTCTCCTGAATAGCAGACATTAGTCATGTCTTAGCAAGAAAAGAAAGGACGGAAAAGAGTGTGACGTGTAATAACATGTGTGATGGCTGCATGCTCCTAAGATGTGCTAATTCAACAGCCCTGATATTATTCATGATGACTCTGATAAGGATGACAAATTATAAAAACAGTTATCAGTGTAATCAGCTCAGCCTGGGACAAGTCAGAATTTGTTCATACATTCCTTTTAAAGGAGAACCGAGCATGCACTGTATTTTTGCAGGACACTAAAAATGTAAAGCTGTGAATCAGGTCATTGCAATTAAAAAGACAAATAATGATTATGTAGAAGTCACTAAATGTTTTGTTTTTTTTACCACCTGTGCTATGTACTATCAAAGCTGTTTATTTCCAAGAATATCTATTTTGAGTACTGGTTTGCTGTCCAAGTCTGTTAAGACTGCATGTTTATAGATCCCAGCGTTTAAGCCAGCTTCCTACTTTCTGAGCAATAAAGCAAAAAGAGTTGATTTTCTTATTAACTGCCCCGCCGCTGTTGATTATAACAGTGTTTGTTTCTGTTTCATAGATGGCGCTTTCCTGGCGCGACAGAAAGCCAGAGCAGATGCAGAATTCTATGCAGCTCAGAGAACTGCTGAGGCCAATAAGGTAAGAGATAGCACAGACACACACAATATTAGCCTGGACAGAAATGGACAGTCAAGTCCACTCTGCTCTTTTGTCATTTGCATTCTCTTGTCTCTCTTGCAGCTGAAGTTAACACCAGAGTACCTGCAGCTCATGAAGTACAAGGCCATCGCAACCAACAGCAAAATCTACTTTGGGAATGACATCCCCCAGATGTTTGTGGACTCTGCAGGGAGCTCTATCAAGGCCTCTGCAGCTATGGACATTGTGGGTGAGCAGATCCTGGACCTGGATTAGCAGGGAAGGTAGCGGGACCCACAGGAACACCCAGGGGTGGAGGACTAGCTGCTGGAGGGCACAGACCCACAGGCTGGCAGGTTCTCCCTCTGGCTCGGAAGAGCTCTGCTGACCAGGACCCATATTTCTCAAACATTTCAGAATCACTGCTAGAAATCAAAGTTTGACTAGGTTGTAAACTTATCCTACCTCAGAACAGGATTCTTCTTCTCTGTTCTGATAGTGAATGAGCTCATTTAGACTCAGAACTGTAAATTAGGTGGATGAGGAAGTAGATAAAATAGCATCAACTGTGGGTGTATAATAAGCTCCTTACATGCAAGTTAATATTAAATTATCATTTAGTCAAAACAATACTTGAGGCAAGGAATTGGCCTTTCTGCTGCTCACCTCTCATGGTTGGTGCAAGTCTATGCATTAGGTGCACCATTGGTGATCCATTTAGACACAACATCAAGGATCACAAATCCATTAACACTTACAGTATGTATCGATACTGTATCATCAGTTTATGTGGAGTGTGTTCGTATAGACCACGTTGAGCAGTGATATTTACAACAAACGTGTTCAGTGGTGGGTACATTATTGAATATGTATGTTGTGCAAAAAGTTGTAATCCTTAAGATTTTGGTCCTGGTTGACTGGGCGACACCAGTGGTTACTGGTGGTAACAGCAAGTATGGTTTGATACCACATGTCCCAGAATTCTGTGGGCAGGAAAAACTTGCTGAGCAGCTATTTTGTCAGAAATACAACAAAGAATCTGTTTACAGTGCAACCAAGCAAACTCGTGTTCTTTTAATAAAGAAGCCAGTCAATAATTGTCCTTTTTCCATCATCGTCATGAACGACCATGTGTTGAAGGTATGCAGCCGTTTTTTTGCAGCTCTTCATCTAACTGCTTGCTGCAGCCGCTGCCTCTTGTTCATTACTCCTTGTAATATTTAAAACTGATCCACTGTCATAAAATGCCAAAAATGAATGTAGTTTTGTTTTGTAGACACATTTTTGATGAACGATAGTGATCAGCGCTAACCACTGTGACAAATGCTTTGCATTTCCTGTTACTGCTTCACAATAAAGCTACCCCAGGCCACCTGAACACTTTTAATTTGAAGCAGCAGCAGTAGGAACTGTTTCATTTTTCATTATCAATAAATTGATATAGCTCTGATGCAGCATTAGGAGAGTGAAAGTAAACAATGAGGCTGATTTCAATGAAGTAAAATGACAAATTGTAACACTGGATTACATGTTGCATTGTTTCCTGTGAATCCCTTGTGTTAGTCAGTTATTTGGATCCAGAGCAGGAATGGCAGATCCTGCCACTAACAATGCAAACTACTATATAAAGATGTGATTACAGACTATAAATATATTGAATATATTGGTGAAAAAAATCAAACCATGATTAGTATCAAAAACAGGCTTTGATTTCATGAAAATCTTAAGGATTAGAACTTTAATGGAGCTTTTCAGGTGCAATAAATTCAATCACACAACCCAAATTATGTTTATTTAATCTGTGGTAAATATTTTTAATACTATTAACTATTCCCTAAGCTTTCCACCGAATCTCACTGTCATCTTCAGCTAATAAAGCTTGCTCAGGTGTTACCATGAGACTTAAGTACAGGACCTCAGTCGCATAATAACAGGTGGTTGCATATAGGATGGAGATCAAAACCTGTGTTATATCACCTCAGCAAGTTCAGCTTGCTGAAGAAGGCTGTAGGATGTAATCGAGAGCTCTGTAAATAGTTAAGCAAGTGGACCTTGTGTTTAGAAAATTTCCCATAGATTCTGTGTGTATCCCCAATATCGAGAGGGAATCTCCATGCTGATGGCTATTTTAGCTGTATCCCCCTTGTTAATTAAACACAAATACAACAACTAATTTCTTTGAAGTGGTCAAAGTTTTGTGAATGAGGCAGTTGCATCCCAGACAGCATCTTTTAATCTACTGAAGGAAATATCTTTGACATTATGTGTTTCCACAAGTCCACACAGGGCAGCTCTACTAGTCTAAATCTTTGAGAGGGAAAAGTGACTCCACGTGATAAAGGCAGAGTGAATAAAATATTGATTCTTCTCTGCCTGAAAGAAAGACCAAAAATGTGTCACTCTGCAAATGGTGGGCTGTGGTTCTAACTCTGAACTGCTTGGGAAAAACCAGGCCTTGACCATAAATGTCACTGTAGACAAAACACAGGGATGATGAATGTACTGTGTGGTAGGTGCTGGCTGTCACATGAAATATCCCTCTTTTTCTTTGTTTTGTTTTTGAAAAGTTTTATTTTGAGCACAGGGGACCTATTAAAATTAATTGAATTTGTGCAATTGTATGACATTGCACAATGTTTTGCTGTGTACAGTTTGTTTGTATGTAGCACTTTGTTTCTCACACTGTATGTTTAGTGAAGCTCTGTTTGTTTCAACTGTTTGCAAAGCAGTGCCCAGGAAGGATCATGTTTGGACGTGACATGAATAGCCGCTTTTGTACTCCAGTTTTCATTTCTGCAGATATATGACATCAGCTTTTACAGTTTTCAGCTGTTTTTTTTATAACTTTGTGTAATCATTTCATGTATATCTGTTTAGAAATATATTGTATTTACAAAAATGTACAGTACACTGTAGTGAATTACCTTTGAGCCTTTGGCAACAGTCCACATGCCCTGTTGTAATGGATGCATCATTGTCCCAGATGCAAATATCATTCAGAGAGTTTGGGAAGCAGCTCTGCTCTGCCTCTAGTGCTGCAATGACTCAAATTAGGTCATTTGTTTATCAGGATTATATTTTTGGTTCATGTTTCTATCCTAACAAGAAGGGACAGAGAGTAAGAGGTCTTAGCAATTACAATTTAAAGACTGATTTAAACCATAGAAAGCAGTTTTAAAGAGCACCTGATCTCTACTGAGGGACTCATTGTAGAAATATTACCAACATCTATGACAAATAACCAACCTACATTCTCTGTCTTCAGTGACTAAAGCAATCCTTCATTCAGTAGTTCAATGTTTTGATTGTTAATCAGCGTTTGGTAAATTCCTGTGTAATGGCCATGTAAAGTGTTTTCAAAAGAACTTCTGTTCATTACATCTTGACTCATCCTGTAAATCATGAGGCTTAAGGCGAAGGTAGTACCAAATGTACTGTGCGTCACGTTAAGGCATTAATTCAGGGATCTTGGCATGTTTTTATTTGACACAGTGCCACAGTGAAAAGAAAACAGATCTGTACCCCGATACAACTGCCATTTCTTGTCTTTCATTCAAACTATGATAACATTGTAATTGGCAGTGTTCTCTGATGTTGATCCAATTAGTTATGAAAGAGATTTAAAGTTGTCATTTTAATTAATTCCAAAGATTAATTTAGATTTACAATGACTTGAAAGGCAAATGTTTTTGCACTGATTTCAATTGTGAATGTGCAATCAGAAGTACTGTGGGTTGTTCTTTGAGAAATCAATGTCATTAAGATTTTGTATTTACAATGAAAATCGAACATGTATAGGATGTTTCTTCTTAATTAAAGTGTGTTTTAAAAAACACAATGAGGAGGTTTGCATTTCTTATCAAAATCAATTAACTTTAGCCTTGAATATGATTAATTCCTTCATCCAGGTTATAAAGGTGAGAGTTACAGTGTCACGACAAAGCACAGCAAGTACTCCAATTACACTCCAGGTATTAAAAAAAGTCCAAATAAAATATCACATTTTATTTATGTTTATCATGGCTGCATTAGCATGTTAGGGACACAAATCTGTGTCCCTAACATTTCAGGTCTGCTATTTCTGAATACTTTCTGTATAATGTCTTGAATGTCCTGTAAATAATTTTATTTTATAGTAATTAGAGGGAAAATGGAGACAAAGATTGTTCATTTAGTTAGTTTAGTTAGTTGATGTGTTTAAGTGCAATTGCTGATTTCTAGTGAAGTTTCCTTGAAGTTTCCTTGAAAGAACTGTTCCAGTTGAACAGGACCATTGCTAGTACCAGTACTTATGCTGGAAATTTAGTTTTCCATATGAGTTGAATAGTGTGCCTGGCTTTCCCAGTGATGTTTAGCTAAGCTGCTGTGACCTAACCAAAAGACTTGAACTTACAGTAGATTAGCAACTGATTAAATTGATTAATCTGAAGTTAACCAATTGAACACTCTCTCTATTTTACCTATAATCAATAACATATTGCATGGTTCATTGCCAGGAAATTATAATGAAAATATAAGGAAATGTTACTGTATGTTAGAGTATTACTATACACTAGTAGTACTCCAACTGGAGTACTATCAGGCTGGCGTGATAGCGTCAGATATTTGAGGCAGTTAATTACATTTTCACACATGGCCCCTCTATACGACAGGACCACAAGATTACATAATGAAGCAGAACCCACCTTAGTTGATATTATATTGTACTTTGTTGGTGTAAATTCTATCCCACACAAAAGCAGAGGTCATCAAATTGGATGCAACCAACTGACACAACAAATTTGGGACTTCTGGGGTCTTCTTACTTTGCCTGGTTGATAATGTAGGCTTAATTGAAACAATGGCTGTAGATATAGCCTGTAGAAATATTGGATAATTTACCTAAGAATACAGTGGATTTTGATTGCACAGTAATTCTGGAATAATTCAGTGATTATTCTGTGTTGCATTTTCTGTCTCATCAAATCTCGTTTTTATGGACACAAGTACAAAAAAATGAGAATCAATGACATAATTTTTTTCATTTATCTTTGAATCGTCATTTTGTTCATATTCTGTAGTTTTGTTCTGTCAATTCTGAAGCTGAACATTTTTTCTTTTTTAATGGAAAATACCTCAAATGAGAGACACACAATCCAAATGTGAGTCTTCTCTTGACTCTGCAGTCAGCACATAATCAGTCTCAGTGTGGGAATGATTGTCAGACATCTCCATCACTGACAAATGCTTTTGATATGACGGTCCCATTTCCCAGAAATCCCCTCCATTTCCAGCACACAGTTTGCGGGTCAAAGTTTGTGTGCGTAAAGCTTGAAGGTATCGTCAGGGGGAGTATACAGACTATACAGTTACACAGAAAACGAAAGAAACAGGAACACTTTTACAACACTTTTAATTATTGTCATATACTCATGTACTCCTTGTCTGAGCCCCTCCTACCACAGTTTGGAGAGAAAATTCAGCAGCAGCATGATTCAGCACAAGAAGAAGCGAGCAGCAGTCAAGGAAAAAACCTAAATTACCTTTTCTAAAAACTTGTAGAGTTGACCCAGGGAAGATCTCTGTGGAGTAGGCAACATTCACAGTGGAGGCATACAACTAGAATATCATCTATTAGGGAAAAACAGCTGCTGCATTTTTTATACATAGATTTTTTTAAATAGGCTATAAGGATCGGTTACAGGAGCCGTCAGGAAAACATTACAGTAGCCTACATGTGAGAAGATGTAGATGATCGTGCTAAAGAAGAAAAAACAATGATGAATGTAACTTCCACGGAGCATGGAGACCCATGTGCGCCTGTCCTCCAGGAGCTGTGGCAGTACGTGAAAGCTGGACAGGAGGAGATCCTTGTCTCTCCTTATTTACCTGCGTCCTGCGCCTTTCTGACGCACATGCTGCTCTGCGCACCTTTCCTGGCGTTGGACGCGCTGGGCAGCGTCTGTCAGCGGGTCAGGTGGTGGAGGATCGCTGCAGGCTCGGGGCCACCGCCGTCGCTCCGCCAATGGTTTGACTGCTTATGGAGGATACTGTTCAAATACCTGACTACCATCCTCCCCGCAACCGCGATGTTTCAGAGCCTGAGGAGCCCCATGCTGCCGGACCTGGCGCCGTCCTGCTGGCAGCTCTTTGTGGAAGTCCTCGCGTGTTCTCTGCTTTTTGACACGCTCTACTTCATATGGCACTTCTCTCTGCACAGGTGAGCAGTATGCATCTATGTGATGTTGGTCTGACGTGCATGGGCTTCACCTTTATTCCTTTTTATCATTGGATGCTGCACTGGTATTTTGAATCTACATTTAAGAATAAAAATAATTTCACTTGTAATAGGCGACTGTAACACGGTGGTATTGTTACTTTTACTTAAAGGACAGGTTCACAATCTTTCAAGTCTGTCTTAAAACAACAGTCAGGTGTCCATATGAGCCTAAATGAACATTGAAACATGTTTTTCTTGTCATAATCATTCCTTCTGTTCATACTGACCATTAGAAGATTCCTTTATAATGCACTTACAATGTAAGTGATGGGGGACAAAATCCACAGTCCTCCTTCTGTGCAAAAATGTATTTAAAAGTTTATCTGAAGCTAATATGAAGCTTCAGTCGTCCAAATGAGTCAAATCAAGTTGACATCTTTCAACATTACAGCCTTTTTAGTGCCAAAGTCCGTCTTTTTGTAACTGTTCTTCCACCACAGCTCAACAGGGAAACACTGTCTGAGGAAACACAAAGAGGGAATTTGATGGTAAAAAGGGAAAGGCTCTAGCTCAGGGAGAACAGATAATAACTGATATGATGAGCTGTTGGCTAATAACAATTCTGTTCCACCTCGTGTAGCACAGTTTTGATATTAAATGAAATGAACGTGCAGTATCTTTCAAATAAATCATAAACACATTGGATGCTTACAGCCTTTCTAGTGCATCAGGATTCACTTAATGTTTTGTCACCACATCTGACATTAATTCGTTTTTAGCTTGCATAAGAAAGACCCTTAGGGAAACTTTGACAGACTGCTAGAGCAGGTTACTTACTTGTTTGCAGTTCAAGGTGTCCTGTCAACAGTCAACAGATGTCTCTTTTATAATGGTGGTCTATGGGGAAAATGCCTCTCGAGCTGCAGGGGGATTTTTCACTGCAATAACGCAAGTAACCATTGGGAAAAATGGGCTGCAAGGCTGAGCAGCAGAGCCCTATCCAATATAATATTGGTTATACTGTTGTCAGAAATGTAGCAGTACTAGTAGAAGTAGTAAAACTAACTTTCTAATGATAGACCATACAGTCACACTGACATTATTCCATTTTTGGAACATTCCAGTGATTTTCCATCATAGTCAGGTCTGTGATCTAAGCAGAGACAGCCGTTTGTGTGTTTCTCATCAGAGTTTCCTGGCTCTACCGCAACATCCACCAGCTGCACCACCAGCACAAGGTACCCTTTGCCCTGGCAGCCCAAGATGCCAGCTCCACTGAGCTGCTCTCTCTGCTCCTGATTGCCCTGATCAGCGCCTGGGTGGTGGGCTGCCACCCCCTGAGTGAAGCCCTCTTCCACCTCATCAACAGCTGGCTGGCGGTGGAAGATCACTGCGGCTACGATCTGCCCTGGGCTCTGCACAGACTGCTGCCCTGCCTAGGAGGAGCCCCCCACCACCAAACCCACCATAGTTTGCACAGGGGGAACTACGCCCCCTACTTCACCCACTGGGACCACCTCTTTGGCACATACTGTGCATAAGTGCAGCAGAAAGCAGAAATAACTTTCTGCAATGTAAGAATGATGTAAATATGTAAGGTGAATATTCCTCTTTGAGTCAAAACTGTATATACATATACATATATACATATACATACAATTATATACACATATATATATGTATGTGTATATAAACATATATATATAAAAACATATATATATAATTGTATATATAATTTGTAAATATATTTTCTTGATGTAAAGTTTGGTCGAGAATCACCATTTTTATGTATGAGACTTTACAAATATTGGACTTGATAAACATGAGATAACACATGAAAGCAGAACATAGAGTGGGAGTTTTTTCATTTGTCTCAGATTTCTGTTTTGTTGTTTTGACTTGTGTTCTCCTGCCTCTGCCTACTTTCTCTGCAAACTGGTTCCATGGGGACTCGACTAAGAAATTGAAAGCACATGCTTTTGGAGATGAGAACCGTCTCAGTCATTGTTTCTTATTATTATACTAAATTCAACTGGAACTACTCATTTCTTATCAAATGAAATAAAAGAATACTACAGTGAGATACAGGGTCTGACACTTTATGACTTATCATGGGGAGCCAAATGCAATTCTTGTAAAGGGATAATGAAAGAGTTATATAGTGTTACTTTACTTAAGCAATTAAGATAATGACTAATAATATATTTTTGAAGGGTTTCTGGTGAGTGAAGAAGAATGGCAGTTGTATGGTTCGTGTTGTCCTGACCTGCACTGAACACATTTTTCTGAAAAATCAGTCTGAGGGTAACATTACTCAGCTTGGATTAAGCATGTCAACTTCAGTTAACATCTGTTTTTCATTACCGAGTCTTTCAATAGGCCTTTTTAGTATTTGGCAACATCAGAGTCAAATACAAATTGGTAAAAGGTGTTTGAACATTTTGAAGTACTTTTGCACATGGTCATCAAGCAATAGTTGAGCAATCTGTGGCTTGCCTGGGAAATGAAGAGGCTTGAGAAAAGAACAAGAGATGAGTACTGGGTGGTGGTGTTACCAAGAGATGGAATGATAAACATGTGACCCAAAACGGAAACAATCAGGCCCTATTACAGACCCCACGTCAGAGTCAGGGCGAGTCATGCAGCTTTGGATGACACACACCAAAACACACGTTTACCCCAGGACACACGTCTATTACCATTAGCCGACGTCATGATGGCAGTTAGTGGAGCATTACAGGGTTTTGAAGCACAACGAGCCGTCTGTACATTGGGAACTGTTCAGTTTGTTTACTTTTTGTTATGTGTGCTCCTAAATTAATCATAGGGGAGAACGAGGTAATATGAGCCACTTTTTACATTTGATGATTTTACTGCAGTATGAAAGTGTATTTGTTTCAAATAATAGTAACTATATATACCTCAGGTTGTTGTGTACCCATGGAAATGAAAACAAATTATCTAATTATTATGGTTTTAGAACAATGAGCCATCAAAAAAAGTTAGTCCCATGGCACAATTTGCCCCAGGGTAGGGGTAAAATGAGCATGGGGGTGGGGTAAATAGTGCTACCATTAAATACTGATATAAAAATCACACAAAATCAAACAAATCAATTATAAAATTAAAAATAATTTTGAACTTTATTCATGCCATCAATTTAACAAAGGCAAAAACTTGTACTTTTAAGTAAAAACATATGTTTGTGTCCTGTTGTTCAACATGTTACCTCAACATTTTCAGTAAAGATTAAACTGTGATCCTTGAGTGTGAGCTACAGAAGGAATGTGTGTGTAAATGTGCTTTTGTGTGTACAGACAGGTGACAAATTAAAGGAAAACCCGGTACAGGTCTGAATGCTTGACCCCTACAGTGAGGGGGTCTGGGGGCTCTGTTATGCTGTGGGGGGGCATTTTGCTGGCATGGTTTGGGTCCACTTGTCCCCTGAGAGGGAAGAGTCACTGTAAATCAATACAAAGTGATCAGCTTTATCCTATGATGAAACATTTCTATCCTGATGGGAGTGGCCTCCAGGATGACAATGCCTCCATCCACAGGGCACAGGGGTCACTGAATGATTTGATGAGTATCAAAATGATGTGAATGATATGCTATGGCCTTCACAGTCACCAGATCTCAACTCAGCTGAACACCTATGGGAGATTTTGGACTGATGTGTTAGACAGCGCTCTCCACCACCATCATCAAAACACCAAATGAGGGAATATCTTTTTGAAGAATGATGTTCATCCCTCCAGAAGAGTTCAGAGGCTGTAGAATCAATGCCAAGGCACACTGAAGTTATTCTGGTGGCACATGGTGGCCCAACACCTTACTTAGATACTTTATGTTGTTTTTTCTTTTAATTTGTCACCCGTCTGTATGTACAGCATGTTTGTGTGTGGCTTAAATTTAACATTAGCCAACAATTAGGTATTTATTCATCAACATTGTAGCACTTGTAACAGGGATCATACATGAACAGTGTCTCTAGTCACTAGAATATCAGAAAATCATTTTTTGGGGGGAAATTGAGCCATTGACTCAACTTGCACCAGCATCACTGGCACGTTTTACCCCACAACCTCCATTTTGACAAAACTGTTTCATACAGTGGCTCAGATCCACAGTAATGTGAAGTTTATGACCTTGTTTTGTAGCTTACACTGACTTAAATTAACATATAATAATGTCCAAAACTTATCTATTTTAATTAAGATACAAGACTGATAACTTTAGTAACATGATGAATTCACTTGGCATGACAAAAATCTTTTTATTTTGCTCTGTTTTGTTGACCACTCTCTCCATGTGCTTGAGTCCAAGATGGATTGAGTAATGTGAACTATACTTTATTAATTTATAGTCCCATGATTACTTTCGTTTATGGTTACCTAGATAAAGGGGGTGGCTCATTTTACCCACTGGCTCTATTTACCCCGTTCTCCCCTATAGGCTAAATCCTCCACAAACTCCAGCATAACAACCAGCAATGAGACTAAAATTCTTTTGTTAGATGGAGCCATGTCAAAACAAGAGAGAGAAAAAGCACAGAGCACTCCTCAGGAGTCCTTATCATCTTAGCAAATACTAAAGATTTCCCATTTCATCATATTTCCTGAAAGTTTGCCATTCAGTGACAAAGGCCAGATTCATATTTCTTCCACCATTCTGTAAATATTCAATTAGTGAGCTTTACATAGCTCAAATCGCCTGTTGTCACAGTAACTTGCTGAGTTTCTTGCCCCTTGGTCTGTAACTATTTTTAGACAACCTCTACTCTCATCTTACATGAGAGGTCAGTCAATGCCTGACTTGTTTGCTTTCTGAAACATCACAGTGCACTTGTCATTAGTGTGCTGCTGCCAAAGACTTTTTTAAGGCAACTTTACCGTAATGGGCTACTCAAACTGAAACCTCTGTTAGGACACATAATGTTTGACTGCATAACTATGAGAAATCAGTGTATGCACACCATATGCTATAGCATTAGTAGATACTGAATGGTGATCTCCAAAAGTAACCATTTAGTATATATTGGATGCAGAGATATTTCATAGGCTTTCAACCCAGTGATGTAAGTCTAACGGCATTAGAGTATGTTTTGACTACAACACCTCTCATCACCAACACCTCTATCCCTCCACAGAAAATTGACATGAAGATCAATACCACTTCAATATTTGTCCATTAAATATCAAGCTAGTTTAATATCAAGAGGAAACAGCTAGTCTGGCTCTTCACAAATGTAAAGAAGTCCTCCTACCAGCACCTCTAAAACTGAGTAATTCTCAGCTAGTTGTCTAACAACCTCACAGAGACAACAAGACTCAAGGAAGTCACTGCACCTAGCAAAGAATAGTCTAGTACATACCCCCCTTGTTGCTTTAAGACTTTGGTTTTTGATATGAAGTCTTAATTAGTGAGCTTTAGAGGTGCAAGTTGGCAGTTTTTTATACCTTTGGGCAGAGCCAGACTATCTGTTTTCTCCTGCTTCCAGTCCTTATGCAAAGCTAAGCTAACTGTTTCCAAGTTTTTGCTTAATGGACAGGTATGAGAGTGGTATTTATCTTCTAAACTAACTGTTGGTATGAAAGCAAATAAGTGGATTTCCCAAAATGTGTAATGCTTAAGCAGGTTGCAAAGTAGCCTGGCAAGCTCACTGTGGACATTCACTCTTTTTTTTTCTTTAAAATCTGCACTTGGGCACTTTAGCACATTAGCAACATCCCTCCCAAAAAGCAGATTTCATAACTATAAATATCTCTGTCTGTACCAAAGTATTTGATTTTCACCTCAGTTCTGCTGCTGGAGCAATCTTTCACATCATCTCTCACAGATCTTTAGACAAAGAAATAACAACAAGCTTTACACGTTTCAGAGCATTAATCTGATCTGTATCCTTTATTTACATCTCCAGTGTGCGTTGGTACATGGAAAGAACAACATAATGCATTTGCAGTCTGGATTTAACATTCATAAAATTCAGTGAGTACAGAAAAAGTCACCATCGCCCAGATCTTTGCGTTTTGTTCACATTTTCTCTTTCCTAACAGGTTTTCTATCACAGCTGTCAGCATCTGCTAGCTGTCAGTGTAAGCACCAGGCCATCCATTTTGTTCATTAGCGGGCCTTCCTCTCACTTTCCCATGGGCTTTTGTTTGTGTGTCATGTATGAACTATGACCTGTGAGCTGATACTGTTGGACTGAATGATCTGAATGTCAGCAATGCATTGTATCATTCGTAGCAGCTTCTTACTAAAGTAATGGAAAATGAAGCTTGACAGACTGAGATGCTTTGATTGATACTTGTAATAGAATAGATCATATACAATTAACTGTGAAAAACAGTGTCAGTTTGGCATTTTAGCTCAAAATATTTACGGTCATCTTGATATGAAATAATCCTAATGGCATTTTGAATAACATGCTGAGTTAATGCTCCGCAATGGTAAGGGTCAGTGATGAATTCATTGTAAAAGAGGCTTTTTATTTTGGATACGTTAAGGACTTGCTCTTCATTGTTTTAGAATTTGTTACAATTTCTCTTCCAAACAAAATACATTTTGAGGTGCCAACACATTGTCATGGATATCAAACCTGCTCCACACTATGTAACTTAGAAAATGTACATATATAGTTATCTACTCTGTAAAAATTAATAAATTAGAACAATAAATAGTCTTTTATTTGACACAAGCAGCAGAGGTATCAAAAGGCTTAACAAAAGAAAATAAGTATTTCCTTTGGGTATCCATAAGGGGAATGTGACAATATCCTCTTTTCTACTCTTGATTTTGGCCCATGGATGACAACCATCCCCAAAGGCTGTTTTTACCATAAAAGTGATGGATGACTCAACGGAGGAGTTAGAGATATATTAGTGGCACATGGTGCTAGGTCAGTGAGTTGAGGCAGTTAAGATTGTTTGTTGCCTAGGAATGCGGACAACCCCTGCCCCCTTGTCCTGTCCCACTCCCCCATCCCACCACCTCAAAAGCTGCCCAGAATGGCGTCCAGTTCTCCAAGTCTGAATGGTGGCATACATGTTTCTTAGCCTCCAACACCTTACTATCGCTGTAGCCTTGGGGGAGTGGAAAAGAGGCATGTGAAGTGGGAAACAGGGTTTGGGTAGATAACCCTGCCAATAGGACCCCTGCACAGCGCCTACGTATCAGGAGGCTACAGGAGGCAGGAGGTGGTCCTGGAGAGTTCATGTCTTGTCAGGTTGCCTCAGGGAGGTCATTTCACTGCAGAGGGCACATGAAGTGCTGATTAGTGTTTGCATCAAGTGAGTAGGCTAGAGATAAGTGGAGAGGAAGACAGGGGGAAGGAGAGGGAGGGGGACAACTGGCCCACCAGTTCCCACCAGGCTGCACACACTGTAGAATGTACTTGGTTGGGTCCTTTGGGAAATCTTGTGCCTTTTTAGTCTTGTCGGTATGAAGACACACCTTGGTATCACTATTGGCAACACATTGACTGTAGATCTGCTGCACATCTCCACTGTCTCTCCACTGTCTGAATGGTGGCAACTGATAATCTTGACTTTAGCCTTGTAAGATGAAGTATTCATTTCTGTCTTTCAGTACAACATACATATTTGTCCACAATCATTCATTTGGAGCACACAGATTTATAAATAGTGGTCGTGCACTTCCAGTCTCATTGAATAACCCTTCCAGAGATTCCAATAATTGTCCATTTTCTTTTTGTTGTAGACAGTCTTGGCTTATCTCCTTTTTCAGGTTATTGTTAGTTTTGTGTCTTTTCTCTTCTTGTAAGACTTCACTAAGAGTTAAGCTCTCTCAAAGCATGAACTATCTGCAGCCACATTCAGCCACCACCATGCCCTCAAACTTGTACTTGTAAGTGACCACACCTGTGTCATCCAGGTACAGGAGGGAGATGGGATCCAGCTTGGTGGGCACACAACATGCTCGTGCTGCCTTCTGAGGGCTATTGATGTTGATCAGTGTCTGGACAATGGCATGCTTGGTGGGTGTGACGTGCTTTGTCAGTGGGAAGGAACATATGCCAGTGCACTCAAAGGCATCGTAACCAGTGGGTGCCAGGATCCAACTGTCCCATCCAATATCCTTGAACTCTACATACAGAGATTGTTTCTTGCAGTGGTTTCCCTTGGCATTGCGACGAATGCGGGATGCTGTGTCGTAGATCAGGTTGGAACGCATTTGGATCAGGTCTTCTTCATCTGGCTCAGATTCTTCACCTCCCTCATCCCTGCCCCTGCCCATCTCGTCCCACAGCCCATTCAGACCCATCCCCAAGTCATTCTGAAGAACCATGTTAGAAGTTTCATGGTCAATCATCTCATTT
Organism: Thunnus thynnus; assembly: GCF_963924715.1. Classification (NCBI taxonomy): domain Eukaryota; kingdom Metazoa; phylum Chordata; class Actinopteri; order Scombriformes; family Scombridae; genus Thunnus; species Thunnus thynnus. Next base: position 10,727,476 of record NC_089518.1, read on the forward strand.
AGCTCACGCTTGTCATCACGGTGATCACTGCTTTGGTCATCAGAGAAAACAATCAGCAGGGGTTTGTGTTTTTCCTCAGGGCTAGTGTCAATTGTCATGTCTCCTTCAGGTGGATTCCTGTCTTTGTTGTCCTCTGTCATATCTTGAACATTATCTTCATTTGCCATGCTGGCAATGTGCACTTCCAACCGATGCGTGGTGCCATGATCAGATTTGCGCCACCGTTGAGCAGCTACAGTGAGATCAAAGGCCTCCCAGCCATTATCGGTGCCATAGACCTGGCGTGAAGCCAACTCCACCAGTTCTATTTGCTCTCCTCCTCCCCCTCTAAATCCATCTCCTCTCTCTGTATTCTCATCAGTTGTGTTGTCATCCCCTTCATGCAATTCCACTTCATAGATTGTGACCTTGCGGTCGACACCAGCATAGAGGTGGCGGTCAGTCTGGACAAGGGTATAGAGGCGGAGCTCAGCTGCTGTGATGCGTTCATGATGGGGGACTGACACATTGAAGAGGAGTGGGTGGCGCCTCACTCCTCCAACCCCTACAGCACTGGGAGATGAATCTGGGGAATAGAAAAAATTGTCAAAATTAAACTTCTGCACATTCTGTCAAGTTTTGCAAAGTATCCTGAAATCCTCTATAAGGAAACATTTAACTTTTCAGAATAAGAATAGAATCTTGATGTGAATGTTGCCTGGCAAAGAGAAGTGACAAGGAATAGGTTCATTGCGATATCTTGGATTTAGTCAACTAAAATTAGGTTTGTACATACTTGGAGAGACAATCTATTTAAAAACTCTCATTCTCAGTTTCATCACTTACATTTATTCATTGGCCTTGCAGACCAAAGTGTGATGAGGAAAATATAATTAATACTTAAATGATACATTTTATGAAAATATTAAGAGAACATGACAATGACTACCAAAGAAAAAGTAGTTATCATTTTTAATCAATCAATATGATTAACAGGGACGTCATCACATGGAGCACAGGAGCCATACTGCACCTTCATTTTTGAAGCTACGGATTATGTTGGCAGTGGGCATGGCAGTGTGGTCATTAGCAAAGCGGTTGTAGAGCTCCATCATGTACTCAGGTGGCTCCTCTCGTGTGCTTCCAGGAGACAGAGCAGGAGGACCCAAGCCAGACAGGTTGAACGTCCTCAGAAACTGTTCCTTCAGGCTCTCCAGCAGGCTCTGCATGTTCATATTGCTGTCCTGCTCCAACCGTGAAGGATCCACCACTCCTCCATGCCCGTCTCCCAGCCCTGGAGCAGGTCGATGTCTCTGATGGGTGTTGGAGATGGGGCTGCTCTCTCCAGAGAAAGGCCCCTCCAGCAGCAGGATGGAAAACAGCAAGAGCAAAGTCTTGGAGCTGCAAATGGTTCCCAGTTGAGAGACCCAAATGCTCGCCATGGGAAAAACAAGCTGCAGCACTTAAGTTTATGCCCTCTGTGGATGTCTATGGATGAACCGTTGCAACAGTAAAACAAAATGATTGTGATCGCTCAACCCCTTAATCCAAAGCGCAATTTAAATTGTGCTCAGTTCATCTGTAGGCTAAGAAAGTTCTGGTTCCCCGGCAGTAGTCAGCAGTGTTGTTGACCCTTGTTCTGACCAGTGGGAGCTTCTCTGCGCTGGTGTGTATTCCGGATGCTCCCTTGCAAATCTTACAGCATTTATTCTCATGCACACCTTTTGATGTCCTTTGCGACAGGGCTGCAGTTCCGCTCACAGGGTGGCATAGGCTTGGCTTTGTCTGTCCGAGTCATCTCCGTTGCGTCCTCTCCTGTGTCAGTCTCTCTCTGGGCTCTGCTCTCTCTTCCCAGCTCTTTCTTTCTGTTCCTTATCTATGATATGGTGGGCTCTGCATTGCTCAGTGCTTATGGTCTCTTTGCTGGTGTGTGTGCGTGCGTGCGTGCCTTCAACTTTGTGTGATGCACATGAGTGTGTGTTATCTCACAACTTCCTTAATGAGGATTTTGTAAACACTGTCCTGTAGCCTCTTCCTTGTGGAAGCGCTATTTTGTTTGGGTGGGTGCTCCAGGGTTGATATTCTTCATTTGTTTATTTGGTTTGTAAATGGTGGAGTTCTGCAGGCTGCTGTCTAGGCTCCATTGACCATTTCTTTTTGACAAAATACTCAACTGGTCTGTTGATTTTGTTGAATGTAACAGGATATATCTATTAGACAACACTTGTCCAAATGAAATTGAAATGCAATGAGGTGTGAGGCCCAATGACTGAAGATGAAAGATACTGAGCTCACATTGAGCTCATGAACAGTACAAAATAATCATTCTTGTTCATTCAACAAAATAACAATCATCCCCCTCTTATGCTTGCGCAAATGTTCTGTGTACACTTCATCTTCTGGCAAGTGGACACTGTCTGAAATGGATTATCTGGACACAAGAGCATTCTTAAAAATGCAAGAACAACACATACGAATCTAAAAGAGAAATCACAAGGTTTCATGAGGGGCAGACGGAGTTGTTTCTCTTGAGACTGCAACAAGTCAAAGGTAGTGACCATGAAAACTGGGTAACACTTGGAGAAAGACTTCCACCATCTAATGAGTCATTACTGAATGTATGGGTATACACGGTGAAGCAGACAGACAGTGCTACCAACACAGAGTCAAGAGGCTGCTCAGATGTTTTCTGATGAGGTTGGTAATACCTTGCATTGGCTCCTCGACAGATTTGAATAACTGCCCAGCTCATCACCTGAACCCTCATCATACTACACAACTGTCTGTCATTCCACAGCTTCTTTGTGTGACCTGGAGATACACTCCTGATTGCAGTGCGTCACAGATGGGAAGGAATGAGCTCTTCCTGCCCCTGCCACTCATCTGCCTAACTGACAGTTGACAGACATGCTGTTATCTGTCGCTCTGTTAAACTGCTGCTGCAAAAGACTATCACAGCTTCCTGATGGCCGTAAGAGGGCCTGATAATGGCCATGTCCTTTTGCACACACACAGTCAGTGCTATCCATATGGTCTCTATTATGGACATCAGGATCTGACCAATGTGGATTTGTGAAGGCCAGTTTTCTTTTTTTTTTGGATTGAAACTTCCAACCGATAATGTTTTGTGCTAGTATCAAATATCCAAATGTTATCATCTCCAGCTGCCCTACCCCCACAGTTTTTAGGATGGAAAATGCAATGAAAGCAATGTACTACTCATCAGTTTTACATAACTCTGTATTTTTAGAGCAGAATTAATTGATATTTTAGCCACTTGGGGGCAGCAGAACAATATTTACATATATTAAGTTGTTATTATGAGCGTGTAGCAAACATATGCCTATTTACAAATCCAGCACACACAGCAACATTAACATCCATTTGTCGTTTTTCACGTCGCCAGGCCACCCATGAATGTAAGTCCAATCATCACAGTCTTGGGGGGAAATGTGTCAGTAACTGGCAACTAAAGATTGCCATGAAATGTCCTGTCCCCAAAAGATGAATCTTACTGACTTTGCTTATTAGCAAATGATGCATGCTAATGTGCTAAACTAACATAGTGAACATGGCTAATATTATACCTGTCAATGTGAGCATGTTAGCATGGTGATGTCAGCATTTAGTTCAGAGCACCGCTGTATAGCTTAAAAGAGTTGGTACCATGGCTGTAGACTTTTAGTCTTATTAATAAAGGCTTGGGGCCTCATTTATAAAACAGTGCGTAGGATTCATACCAAATGTGTAAATGCGCACAAAAGCCGAAAAAAAATCAGATTTATAAAACTGTAAAATTGTGTGCACGCACAAATGCATGCGTTTTCCCTTTATAAATCACAATCAACTTGAAAATGTGCGCACATGGACAAACCTCATATCCCACCCACTACACTGCCACAATTAACCATAAATGGTCAATGCAAAAGCCTTCATGAACATTGATGCACATGTTGTTCTGTGCAGAGTGGCAGCAGTAACAGAAAGTTTGAGAGGCAAAGTGGAACAAAGTGGTCAGACGCGGAGGTAGATGCCAAGAAGCGCATTGCTGCTCACTGTCAGTGTGGACTAGTGGGGGCATGAAGACACCGGAGCTCACCGCTTAGTATTTGTTAAACATCTACTGTGTAAAGACACATGACGGATGAGACCACACACTTAGTAGCCTATGTAAAATACAGTTAACACTGTATTTATTTATATTTACTCCAAAACCCAGCATACAGGTTTTTCTCTAATTTACACAGTCCATAAATGAGTGCAGGTGGTGAAGATGTGGCGGTGAGGTGAGAAGACAGAGTGTGTATGGCAGCCACCGCGGTGACAGTCATGTGTTCACTGCAGCGATTTTACACACAAAAACAATATGAAAACTAAAATCGTACTCGGTGATATATAGGCCTATACAGTAATAGATTATATTATAAATCTATTAGCGCTCCGTTCTGCAATTCTTTGAAGTTATTTGATGTCATCTTGGATTTCTACAACGGATTATGATAATTTCATCACTTAGTTAACGTGGTTGAGGTGAAAAGGAATCACTATCTTCACGCTTAATATTGGGGAAATGCAGGCCAGACTTTCCAGAACCCTGCAGTCATCCGGCCACATCCTGACATCACTCCTGGCATTTCAGCAGTTGCTCCACAGCTGTGTGACCATCATACAGCCTGGCCTTCTCTGCACTCTGGAGATTGGGAATGTGATGGTGAATCAGCCCAGTGAGCTCAATATTTCAATAATAATTCAATAATAAATCCCAGATGTCATTGGGTTGACTTAAATATCTTTTAAAATTGAAAGGTGCTTATGGAACAGATATGTCTCACAATCATTGCTATTATTATTACTAATCATGTCTGTATTGTTATTATCGTTGTTATTGTTATTATTGTTGTTATTATGCTTCTCTGTGTCCCTCTCTCTCCACTCTCCCCCTCCCTCCTTCTTTCTCTCTCAACCCAACCAGTCAAGGCAGATGGTGGCCCATTTACAGTCTGGTTCTGCTCCAAGTTTCTTCCTGTAAAAGGGGAGTTTTTCCTTACTGCTGTCGCCAAGTTCTGCCCATGGATGAATTGTTGGGTCTCTACAAAAAGAAATACAGTCTTAGCCTCCTCTATGTGAAAAGTGCTTTGAGATAACTTTTGTTATGATTTGGCGCTATATAAATACAAGTGAAAATTCAAAATTGAAATTGAAATTGAAATCACAAGTGACACTGCTGGCTTGAATGTTTATGGATAAATAATTAACATCTGATATTGAGTGAAATTAAATGTGTGAGATGAATCGTTATACAATCTGGCTTCAGTTCACCATCTGGTTCACCAATCTCCCCTGTGTCCGAAATGTTTGTACCTGGGTCAGAGTTTCCATACAGGTGCGCACATTCTCCCGTTTTATAGATCAAAACTTTGTTGCGGGACGTGATGTATGAATCTTTCAAGCAACGGTTATAAATGAGGCCCTTGATGTTTAACTCTGCCTGCTGTTTCTACCGTCATGCACTATGTTCACTTTATCTTTTTAAGCCTGTATCGGGAATTGTTTTCCATTTGTCTCCTATTATTTAAGTATTTTGCTTCATACTTTAGATCAGCTTCACTGGCTCCTTGTTCATCAATTGATTTATTCTACTGCTTACCTTCAAAACCCTCCATAATCCCCCCCACCCTCCCTCAGCATACCTTTCAGGCCTTCTCCATCCTCAGATGCTCTGTTGACTGTCTGACTCACTACCGCTACACATCTGTCAGCTGAACTCTATTATACAGTTCAAATCACAGCTCAAAACACATTTGTTTAAGTTAGCATACTCATTATAATTCAACTTTAATTATGATATTCTATTCATTCCATATTCACTTCAATATTAACTTTTGCTGTTTAATAATCTGATGTATTCACTTTACACTGCTCTGGTTCTTTTGCTGCATCATTCACCACTGAAATAACATCAAATGAGAGACTATTAACTCCATATATAACACACATTATTTGTATTGTCCACTGTTTATCATACTGTCCAGATTGTCCTTCGAAGGGGTGAATCAAAGCTGATGTGGTCCAGCCTTGCATTTCTGTAGGAATTCATATATTGCATTTTCAAGCTGCAAAATGATCATAACCATTTTGCAAATAATTCACTTTTCATTTGAGATGTTCTCTTCCTGCATGTCCTGTATAACAACTAAACCAAATCAAGGCAGTTCATATACAGTGACATCACTCCTACAGTGGGCAGGAATAAACCTGTGTTGTTTTAAAAGTCTTTAATGTGAACAGTGATATAAAAAAGTCTACTTTGATCTCTTCTTAACAGACTGTCCTCAAAGGCGCAAACAAACGAGCCAATAACTTATCTTCAAGACCCAACTGGGCTAACATGGGAACACCACACTGTGTAGGATGACAGTATTTTCCATAAGCAGTTCCTGTGAAATTAGCTCTGTTGAGTTTAATGGGGTCATAAATCCATATTCTATCAGCTCTGACACAGACTTTTAGGTGGGAGCTTTTGGTTCTTTGAGGAACTGCTGAATGTCTCTTTTCAGCTCGTCGTTGCGTCTCTGGGCCTCATCCCGGCTGCGCTCTGCATTTCTCAGGCAGATCTCCAGAGCAGCCACACGGCGGTGCTCTGCTTCCAGAGCAGACTGGAGCTCAGCCACTGTGGCTTTCAGCTCCATGGTCTCCTGCTGCAGACTGCAAGAGACAGCGAGAGTCAGAGAGGGTGCAGTGATACAGGATCCAAAAAAACAACTCAATCTATTCTGATGTCCTGGTGTTAATCAGTGCAAATCACAGGAATTAAGCATTTTGTTGAGTTACACTGCAAAAAACTCCCATCACATCAACTTTGACAAATATAGAGTGCTTTAATCTATTTTTCTTTAAACAAGCAAAAAGATCTTACAGTTAGGTTAGGGTGAGATTATTTCCAGTATTTCCAGTAAAAATCATCGACTTTTGAAGTGGAATTTTCTTGATTCTAATGCAGTGATTTGTCTTTTATTCTGTCTTGTACACTCCACAACTAAAAAAATAGTATTGAAGGATCAATATGAAACAAAATTGAATATAACATATTGTTGCAGTGTAGGATTTAAGTAACTTAAGGGCCTCATAAAAAGATTGAGAATATCACAATGCATTTGATTGAAAACCTTTAAAACTCTAATCCTTCATGTTTAAAACAAATGAGCATTCACCTACTCAAGTGAAATCACAAATCTTGTTACAAACTGTGGTCGTGGAGCCATTTACAAAGGAACTAATGGTGAGAGCTGCATTATGGGAGATGTAGGATCCAATGTTTTTGAGTTTGACCCATATTAGGGACCAAAAGTCAGAACATCTCAGCCTCTGCTGCATCAATTTCGACCATTCCTTTTTAATTTGTCATCTTTAAATTGATGGAGTGCATGTTTGGGTCGAAAGTTTTCTAAAGTACTTGTATTTACAAAAAACCTTTAAAGACCCTTAGGTTAAGCTGTAGTTTTGAAGATAGTAGGTTTCCATCACAAAACTGATTTTGAAATTTATTTAATGAAGGTATTACTCAAGTGGGTGAGGGCACACTTTGGGTGTGTAGTGAGTTAGAAGTGAAGTCAACAATGCGACTCCTCAGCTGAACTTACCTGTCAACAAGCTGCTGGTTGTCTGTCTTCTGTTCAGATCTGCTGTTGACCTGCTGACCTGAACTTCTCACTGGCAGGGTCTCTACACTCTTTTGATGAGACAGGACCTGATCAGGCTGGGAATAACTGTCAGGTTTTTGGGAGACAGCAGTGGAGGATCCTGTGTTGTCGCTTCCTCTTCTTGTCGTGAACCTATCTTCCCCCTTCTTGGCGCCCATCTGAGACCCTCCGAACAATGATCCTGAACTCCGGAGGTCCAGGATCTTAAAAATGTCCTCTGACAACGTCCCACTCTTCTCCTCCACACTCTCCTGCATGCAACTCCGCCGGCTGAGGGCGTCAGCCTTCGCCGCCATCCCGGTGAGGGGGCAGTTGAAGCTGGGCAGGGTCTGGGTGCGTTTGCGGGGACTTCCGAGCCAGTCGTCTGTAGAAGGTGAGCGAGGCTCCAGAGGGATGTTTGGGGTACCACAGTTTCCTCTTTCTGGACCTGGACTATCATTGTCTTCCTCCTCTTCTGGAGACTCAGACAGAGAGGCATCACCCATCTGGAACAAACAGATAACTGAAGATTAATTACAGATATAGAAGTCTTTCATGTGCAAATGTAGTTTTAGAGCCAGAGGAAAGACACTTAGGCAGAAATACTTTTCAGTAAAAGAACAACTAAACAGGCTAAAAAGCATATTATATTCAAATTAAAAATGGGAGATGTTTTACTAAATCATAAACAATCAGCAGAATTTGGGACACGACTTTCCTTTGGTTTGAAATACATTTTTCATAGACATTTTCTGCTTAATGTTTTTCAATATGTGGACTAATTTAATCAACACACTGTTGGTGAGCTACGATGCTGCTGTTTTTCAGTGGGTTATGTGCTGAACTTTTTCTTGGCCACAAGCATTTGCCAAGCAACCAGCGAGACTCTGTGAAGTCACTCCTCCTGGCCAATACACAGTCTAGAACATAAGCCCTCGTAAAATGGCAAACTGTCGGCTTTACTCTTCATTTTTTTCTGAATTAAACAAATGAGATATACTGTGACATGTTAGTAAGTGAGCTTTAGAGGTGCTGGCAGGTGGAATGTGTTACCTTCAGACAGAGCCAGGCTAGCTGTTTACTGCTGTTTCCAGTCTTTTAACAGGTTGCTGGTTGCCAGTTAGCTTCATATTTACTATACAAACATAAGTGTGGTATTGATCTTCTTATCTAACTCTCGGCAAGAAAGCAAACAGTGTTTTTCCCAAAATGTTGTACTGTGTCAAAAACTTTTTGTAGTCACTTTTAGCAACTGCTGACACTTCAAAAACTTGGCTACTTTGTCAAAAGCAACTAACTATTTCTGACTGTGGGGTGTTAATTTGGAAAATTTTGTCAGCACTGTTTGCCACATAGCTAACTCTCATACTGGATACATGGCAACTTTGTCCTACTAAACCTAATTGTTTGGTGTGTGTTCTTTTCCCCACTGACTTGTCCTGTTTTTAGGATATGTTCTGGTGCTATGCCTGTGTAACACCACAACATGTATGTCCTAAAATGGTATTAATGTTGTCAGCTGCTCGTACCTCTGCAGATTCCCAGCCCACAAAGCTTCGAGGAGCGTTCTTCTGGCTTTCAGCCTTCTTTGAGGGAGGGGAGGGAATCACATCTTTGGAGAGAGGAAACAGAGTCTCATGCTGTCTGATCATCTCTGTCATCAGCTTCTGGATCTGAGGAGTCGCTGCAAAGACAAAACAAACACAAAATGCCTTACATTTGTGTTCTTATTCTTATTTTTGATTAGATCATTAAACTTGTTTTACAACGTTCTTTTTTCTTCTTTTTCAGTCATTTTGTACAGTTCACATATATGGGCTTAGACGTGTCAGCTGCGATGTAAAAAGGAGTAGCAGCAGCATTACTAAGCTGGTTGGTAAAGTTTATAGGACACATAGCACAACATGTTTTTATTAGTTTTATTAGTACCTCATATTACAAGGGTACCTAAAAGAGACATACCATAACTTCTGAGGTTGTTTTCTGTAACTATAAGTTTGTTTGACTGCACTAAAAAAAGTCCCTAAAAATGAGGATGTCGTAATGTCACAGTATTGCCAAATGTCATTACTCAATAAGATTAGTAATCACACACTGTTGGCTTCAGGGTAATTCCTTCATACAATGAACAATGGAGAAACAAAAAAACAACCAGATGTATGTTTGCTAGCCCTCTACAAGATACACATTAGTTGTTTCTGAATACATTAGTGACATGTTCTCACCCTTCATGACAGTGATGGGGTCTTCTATCTGAGGTTTGAGCAGGTTTATCCCCATCACTGTAGCCAGGTTCTCCACATTCATTTTATTGACTTTGGAGTTCAGTTGCACCTCAAACAAGAACCTGCAGAACAAAAAGACATGATTAGCACAGTTAACAGACACAAGACAGTCTGTGTCAGGACTGAGAGCTGATCTGACAGTGTTTTGCTCATTTTACATATTGGGCATATAAGGCAAATCGGAATCTTATCTGGCATATAGAGTAAGGAGTTTTGCTCTAGGACATCATCTTTCCAGTTATGGGAAGTCCTCTCAAAGCACTAAGGCACCATTTTTTTCCCTCTGGAATATCCCATAATGCTTTGTGCTCACCGGCAGACATAACTGAGAAGGTTGTAGTTGACTCTGGGGAGAAGGGCGATCTGTTTCTCCAACAGCTCTCTACCCTGAGAGGACACAAGCCATGAGCAAGAGATTAAAGGTCACACAAAATGTCACAGGACTTCTGCATGTGCACATACACAAACACACTGTTAATACGATGTGCATGCATACATGTGGATGATCACACATGTTTTAGGCTCAGAGAAGAATTGTACCTCTGAACTGGTGTCGTCCAGCAGGTTAGTGCAGTCCAGGAAGTCTTGGTACTGAGTCCAGGGCACCACTGGCTCTGGCAGCTCCCGCAGGTACAGCTTGAGCAGTGACGCCACTGTGTGGACATCTGTGTCACTGCAGGTGATGACACAATAACCAACAAACATCCATTTACTGTACAACTGTCATTTAAACCTTCAACACACAATGTTAGACCAGTGTTTCAGGTCATCAGTGCATGAAGCCAGTTTTGGTTCTGTGTGTTTATATACAGACATGTCTTGTGTTTTTTATTTAAAACTGTTTACTTTGAGTGTCCATGTGTGAGGAGGTTTCTCAAAGGCTTTCCATCAAGCAAAGAGCTGTGTAAATATTTTATTGGACTCTTAAAAAGCATTCAGATGATGGAATGTACAGTAGTGAGAATTATTCTAGTATCCACAAATGGAGACAGTATCCTCTTGAATTTCACTGATCTTGGACTTTTTGGGTCTGTGGGCTAGTTTGTATGTTCAGCTGTTAAAGCAGGCACAGATTCAAGTTTTGCTGTTGGTCCCTGCCAAGAATACAACTTTGGGAAAAGACACTAAATCCTCCTTGTGTTTTTTTAACCTCTGTTTTGAAAATTGACATAAGGCATCTTTGAGTAGCCTTTATTGTCTGAACCATGTGCCCCTTGACTTTGGTTCACATTAGATTACAAACAAGTCAGGTTTAATGAATGTTTTAAACAACAGTGCACAGTCAGAAGAGCTTGTGATGTTGAGTAATACAGACATCCTTCTGTGTGCCTGCCAGAACAGGATGTGGTATCGCCTTCAGCTCTGAGAGAAATCTATCAGCCTTTCCGCATCTCTCTCATCTCTCCTTGCTTTCTCAGAGAGAAAAAAGCTGATGCTGCTGATTGATTGAGGTTAGGGCTATTCTCTCCTTATATAGCAATGACCGTCTTAAGTTTATGAATTTACCAATAAAGAAGTGTAAAATTATTTTAAGGGTATTTTTGGTCTTTTCAAGTGTTTATGAGATGTGTGACTGTCTTTATGTGCTGAATAAACCACTCTATAACTACTTTATACTAAGTATTGCCCTTTTATTTAAATAACCCATATATGCCATGTACTGTACATACATAAAATGCTACTACTACTGCTGCTAAAATGTGAAACAACTGCCTTCATGACTAATTTCTATTAAAAGTTTCATACTGTACAGCTCCAGTCTGTACAGAAGTTATGTGTTAATGTGTTACCTGGGGAAGGAGGGCCTCTCTCCTGCATCAAAGGCGTCTCTGAACTGTTTGACAGCATTGTCCTGACCAGGGAGGCGGAAGATGCCCTCCTCATCCAGCCCATGTTCTTTTATGTATTCTACACACTTCTGCACCAGGGTTGGCACCATGTGAGGCCCGAAGCGTTGCTCATATGTCACTGTGTCCATGAGACTCTTTCCAAACACTGCAGGGACACAGAGTCCTAACATGTTGGAGCAGCAATGTCCATACAGTATAACAGGAAGACATTTTACACTATCAAAGCAGCAACATTTTTATATCTTTTACATATTACATTACATATTCTTTATTCTGACTGGTGGTGACCAGCCTTAAACACTTGTTGGCAGGAAGATATTTTTACTTTTTTACTTTTTAAGATACTGTTGTCATGCTAACATCATGTACTGCACTATGTGATGATGTATGAGGTATAGATACAATTAAGATGCACTTTCCTGATGGTGCACTTCATGTATTGACATTTTGGGGGGAAAAGCTCCTATCTACAGTACCAGTCAAAAGTTTGAACACACTTGAAGGTGTGTCCAAACTTTTACTGGTACTGTTCTATAGATCTTCACTGAGCTTTAATTTTTAATTAGATAGTTGCAGTGTCATGCATATTTTAAGTTTCTAATAAATTATTTCTGTTTTGGGGGTCGGATGGGCATAGAAGCATTTCATGTGCCAAATTTCAAAAAGTGGGAATAAAACAAACCAATAACTTTTGTAACAGTTTAAGATTTTACTGAACCTCCACTTGTCGGCACTCCGATGACTCTGCGCAGAGTGCGGACCCACTCCTCCATGTCACTCTGGGAGTTTGCCATGAACACATAGGGACATCGCTCTCTGTCTCCAGTTGTACCTGCAAAGTTATGTGTTTTGTTGTAGAAATGGTGTCTTAGTACAAAAAACGTTTTTAGTAAGACAGTCATATGTACCTGGCACAAACATTTGCAGAGAAGTTTGTGATTTCTATCAGTACTTGGTAATTTCTACCCACCACTGAGCAGATATGCATAGTTTCGCACATGCTACCACAAGAAAGGGCCATGCAATCAATTTTTGGAACAGACCCATCATTTTAAAAGACTGGCATACTGTAGCATATGAAGAAGAAAGAATAAGACACAAGGCAATGAAAGGAGGCAGCAAGAGAGATGGAAAACTGTGCAGAAAGACAAGAAAAGAAATATCACACACTCAAAAGAATTTACATTCATATAATTGTAATGAAAATGGAGAGTCTAATTAGTATGTGGCTTGACTGGGTTGGCCGGTGTGACTGGAGTGGTTAAAGCCCTGACTTGCTCCTGTCCACATGTTGAAGTGTCTTTCAGTAAGATACTGAATCCAAAATTGCACCCAATTTACGTGCATGCCAAAAAAAAAAAAAAAACGGAAGCTTCTTTGAGCGAAAGCATCTGCTGTATGTAAAGTATTTGTGGTTATCATTGCTAGACAAGAGGGGACTACAGCTTTGTGCCCAACATACACAGTACTGATGTATCACTACACATCAAACCATCTGAAGCTAAAGAACAGCTCTGCTTGCAAAGCCCAGAGTCAGCATTGTTGGAGTAAGCTTACGTGGTATGATCTCAAAGAGGTACTTCCCAGGGTCATCTGAGTTCTGGGGGAGTTCATTGACCTTACTGAACCGCAGCTGGATGACTCCCTGGAGCACAAACACACATAGAAGGCACATTAGTATGCTGTCACCGGAGGTTCTTCATCTTACAAACCAACCACTAATATTTACAGTCAATCACAAACCACCATACATCACTGTTGTCTCTGAGTTACCAGAGAATCCACAGCGTCTGTGCTTTGTCAGGTCAGTAAAGGCCTCTGCAGGTAAAGTATCTTCATAGGAAAATCAGCTAACTCACAGTTAGCAGTTTCCTTTATTGTGGCAATTACTGGGGCTATTGCAGATGTACAACACACAGGAAGAGGCAAGAAAAAGCTCACTGCTGATCTTTTATCACTTTGGTTTATGGACTACTCATGTTCTACAAGTGCACTGTTTACATTACAGCATGTACAGTCCTGTGTATTTTCCTGTTCACCATATGTGCCGCCCACTTCCTCTCCCTCCCATTCTCCCCCCTCTCCTCCATTTCTGTTTTTAAACCAGGGTCAAAAGTGGAAATGACTCTTGGAGTATTTCTGTGCACTGTGTACTACTGTATCCATAAACCAGAGGATGTTGAGTGTTTTAATGGGATTATGGTTATCTAATGACATTTTCATCAATGCTCCTCTCCCTTCCTGTTTCACTACCACTCATTCTTAAAGGGAAGTAAATGGTAAGAAAGGAAGAAAAATGAACACACATGGGAGTATGAGGTGGCCTTAATAAACTCAGTTCATGATACAAATCATGAGCAGCGTACTGAGCAGACTGTTCATTGTCATGCTGAGGAGGAATATAGTACATTATAACATATATACACACATACAGTATATATTTACATTTGATAAACTTAAAGAAATAAAATGACCAAAAAATCAAGATCAGAGGCAAAATAACCATTTATACATACATATATATATATGTATATTAATATGGTTTACATATTTAACAATGCTCCCTGCATTGATAGTTATACTAACATTGACAGGACAGAAGTTTGTGAGGCTTCAGGCATCATTCATTTTGTTTTGTTTACAGGAAGTGTGCAAAGTTAGCCACACAGCTAGAGTGTTTGTGGTATTGATTGGAAGAGATAAATGACACATTTCTTATTAACCTATGAATTAATGTATAAGTACTCTTGCCATTTAAATACAAAAAATACTAACTTTTCTTTTTCTAAATGTTGCGAATTTAAATAGCAACAGTTTCCTTTAATTACTTCACATAACTATGTCAAAGAAGAACATCGACATCTGATAGAGACACAGCAGTTATTTTGATAACAGTCATTTTCTCACATCAAAAAATTAACAAGTTGTTCTTGCCTGTTTTATTTTTAAATATATCTGTGTTAGTGTATGAATTGCTTTGGATACAGAATAATGTGCACAAGGATTTTTCTATTGACAAAATATACATAATAAATATAATTACATTAATAAGGGGAAGAATAAACCATAATCCCAGTGTCCTACCTGGACAGTGGTCTCCTTGTCATCCTTGTGGTAGGTCAGAGTGCTTCCTCTCAACACAAAGTAGCGATGCTGCCAATTCTTGACTAAAGACCTCTGCTGTTTCTTCAGCCAGCCAGCCTTCAGCGGCCTCTCCATGGACCTGGAGGAGCGCGGTGAGCCCTGGCCTGAGCCTCCCTCTCCAGGTATCACACTCTTGGATCGCGCTGCCCAACACCAGAAGAGGTTGGAGAAAGAGGTTGGTACAAATGTAGAACAATCCCCACAGTGCTGTGTCACAGCCGGAGCTGTGAAACATTGCCAAAACATCGGCACTACTCAACTGCAGCAGTGCACTTCCTCTTTTTATTATGAATATGCATCAGCCTCTCAAAGTTGAGAGACCTATTTTTTCCCCACCTATAACGTTTCAGGGTGAAAGGAAACTGCTGGTCTGACCAGACCAGTTTCCTGTTGAGGGTGCGTGATTGTTCTACAGAAATATCACAGTGGTCTGCAAGAGACTGAAAATTAGACAATCCCCTAGAAAGTTCAGAGATTAAGTTTTGTGTAGTCTCATCTTGAATTGCAACTAACACAAAAAAGACATCCTACTCTGAAGTTTTTGTTAGAATGTCATAATTTACTGATACTTTTCTTCTAAAGCAGTTCTATGACTGTAAGAGGCCATGATGGGGAGGTTTAAGAGAGTGATGGAAGAACAGAGGCAGAGCTGTACGTGGCCCAGCAGGGACACAATCAGAGCAACACGCAGGGAGGTAGGACTGCAGAGATAGCTGGATTGAAATTGAGCCCAGTCGCTCAGTTGTTCTTTAATTCACCATGTCTTGTTAAGCAAGATGATAGAGGAGAAGAGAAGAAGAAGGGCCACACTGAAGTAAACAGGAAGCTGCCACATCATTACTAGAGGGCTGGCAACACTTTGAAGGTCCCCACCTAGAAGCTTTGGTCTAATTTTAATAGCATCATCCTCCCTTGATTAGTGGAAAATTAAAGTGCTGTTGAGATACCCTGAGCCCACACACAGAGGCTGATGTCACACCACACCCTCAGCTGACAAACACTCAGCTCTTTTAAACTGGCCTCAATTTGTGATGAGCCAAGAGTCCCATGAATGCATGAAATGCAGTAGTTTTATTGGAGATTATATGCCAGACTACATCCTAAAATGTGTTCATTAGTGAGCTTTAGAGGTGCTACTAGGTTTTCAACTTTTGGACAGAGCCAGGCTAGCTGTTTTCCTGTTTCCAGTATGCCAAGCTAACTGGTGGCTTCACATTTAATGGACAAAAATGAGACCTCTAACGCTTGCTATATTAACATGTTATAAGAAATAGTCAAGCACATATCCACCTGCAAAACAAACACAACTTTCCATTTATACACTTCCTCTTATAGGCTGTTTTTGTACCAATAACAAAAGACAAATGTTATGAGCTTTAGAGGTGCTGGTTTGTAGCCTCTGGACAGAGCCAGACCAGCTGTTTCCCCTCTCTTTCCAGTCTTTATGTCATGCTAACTGGTTACTGTAGCTTCATATTTAATTGACAAATATGAAACCTCTAAATCTAGCTAATTAATGCATTATAGAAATAGTCTAGCATATATCCACCCAAAGAAAAAAAACAACTTGTCATTTTTACACTTCAGTTTTTGTACTGATCAAACAAAGGGGCTTCAGGCTATATATTCATATTTCCAAGACAGGCATGAAAGTGAAATCAATTTTCTGATCTAACTCTTGGCAAGACAGCGAATAAGCATATCTCCCAAAATGTCAAACTATTCCTTAATCCTGTAAGAAGCAACAGTTGAATTGTGTTTGTATCAGAAGCAGTCAGTGTTATATCTAAATTAACATTCACTCTTGTACACTGTTTGTGTTTCAAATATTTATGATGGGTCAAACGCTCCATACACACACACACACACTCACATACCACACACACACTAACATGCGTTGAAACATTTACACATACAGCTAATAAAGCCAGAGCTCTGCAGAAACTGAGGTCTTGCATCAGTTTCCTGCTGAAAGCCTGCGTCACTCCAGTTCCAGGATATAAAACTTTCGTAGTCCACAAACATCTCAAGGTAAAAGAATAATGAGGGGGTTACCAGCTGTCAGGAAGAGATGCTGTCATACTTCCATGGTCATACTGAAGCAAGAACATGATAAGAAATAGTGGCTTACAGATACTCACTAAACATGAAGCAGATAAAATAAATGCACTGCAGGCAGCTACTTCCTTCGACTGTGTTCAACACTTCACTACCACTGATTGTAAAAATGATTAGCTCTGCACGATGTGAACAACAGCAGGATTGCTGTAAATGCACATGTGCAAACCTCATTTATCAGAATGTTGCAACTGTTGGGCCATCCAAGCCTGAGAGGAAACAAGGCATGTTATGCACTGATTCCACCCTATGCAAACATTGTTAAGTAGCCTTGACAGCTATACTTTAAGTAAATGAAAATGATAAAATAGATGGTTGCACATACACACACACACACACACAGCGAGGATGGTCAATCTCTCATTGTAGCCACCGGGGATAACTTTAGTGTTTAAAGAGTCAAGCTGAATCTTAATATAGTAAGTTCATTATATATTGGATAACAGTGATTTGGTGTCAAACAAAAAAACATGATCTAAAAACTACTCTGGTTACCGTCACCACGCAGCCAGCAACCACCGTCATGATAAAAAAAAACCCAAGGAGGAAAAAGGTGCAGTGTGTCTCATGTCACTAATTATCACAAGATGTACTTTCTCATAGTAAAACCATTTTAATTAGACTAATATGATGGTACTTCAATGATATAAACAAATATATATCCAAAACAACAATATTTTGAAATCTTTGAATTCTTTACAAACCCTGGTTTCATAGCAAATGAGGAATTGTAGTTGATTTTACATCCCTTTGGATGTCAACATCAGCTAAATGTCCAAACTATAAAGTATCTAAAATGTGAAGTGTTAAAGCTCTGCATCCATGCTGCTGTCAGTGAACGCAGCACGGCCATCAGCTTACCTATCCGAGCTGTCTCAGCCTTTAAGGTGCTGAAGTCCCAGTTGCGAGGTAGTTTCAGAGACATTGTCCTTAATTTATACCACAGGTCAGTGTATCATTTTACACACACTCCACCGGAGCACATACACACACACACACACACACACACACAATGTTACACACTCACACATATACACACACTGGAGGTATCGCAGATCACACTTCCTACTTCCTGTGTGTTAATCTTTCTTCTTCTTTTTTTCAGCCCTTCAGAACACGTCCTCTCATGTTGCCTTTACTTCCATGTTCAAACTTGTTCTTTTTGTATAAATGGCTTCCAGGCTGATTCACTGAGGGTGCTCCGAGGCTTGGTGTTATAGGGAGTTTTCAAGTGACTAATGATGCCTGGTGTCTCAAGAAAAAAAAAAAAACACTGCGGGTGTCTTCTCAAAGGAAATGGTTTTCACCTCTTGGTTTGACTCCTTCAGTGAGTATGTTGCTTCAGAACTAAGGCAGCAACGACACATCAGACTGCAGCAGAAAGTCAGTGATAGATGCAGAGGTGTACTGTGAGGTGAAGGGTGTCAGCAACTGACCCTAGAATACATTGGCTGCAATTGTTCATCATCCTTAAAAGCAATGAGCCACAGTTATTAAATGGGCCAGTAGGTGTATCTATTTCAAAATGGGGAAGAACATGAGGGAAGAAACCAGTCACACACAGCAAACCACATGATCTTGTTTTTTTACCCTTTTATTTTCTTTAAACCAAGGCAAAGCACATTTTAGCATCAAGGAGAACAACGTATCTCTAGACAAATGTACAACTCAACACAAACCATTGCACAGTTTAAGAAGAATATACTGAACTCATACATCTTCATAAGAGAATCTATAACCACAAAATAAAATGTGCACAAAGGGGAGCCTACAATATGTGGGGCAGTCACGTTGCACAACTCCCATACATTCCTTCAGAGGTCCTGGCTGGGCAGGATTCACAACAGCTAAGTGGCACCATGTTGATTAAAAATGGCACAGAGGTGTTTCCTGAGTGCCAAGAAACAAACAAAAAAATCATCAGGGTTCTTTTTTAGTATTCTCAAGGTGGTTTTTGTGTCTTTTTCTCAGCCTCTCTGAGAGCACATCTCAACTTTTTCAGGAATGGAATGTATCAAACAGCAGTGATGCAGCATCAGTGTCACACCTTCAGCAGACCACAGGAGCTCCAGCTCTCTCTAGTGGCCATCAGTAACAGCAGACAGAGAAGTGGCAGTATGGAGCCAAACCAAACCATGACTGGCTAGGGTGGTGAAGTCGGAGAAATACAAGATATCTACAAAACTTCCTGTCGACTCAAAAGGAGGTGATGCAACACAGCGCTACAAGTATCTGCGTCGCTTCAACTTGCACTGTGACAGAGCACAGAAGTTGACAAACAACAGCTACCAGGGAAGAGCCTAGAAAACACCCAACTGCACTACAGTCACAGCAAGAAAAGACAGACAGAAAACACTTTTCTGCTATCTCAATACTCTTTCCTATATAGTAATGATAATACTTTAAATATTCCTCTAACCAAAAATACTTAAGAACACTCAACATATTTCTAAATATCTTCTTAAAGGACCAGTGTGTAGGATTTAGTGGCATCTAGTGACGTTGCCAATTGCAACAAACTGAATAACCCTCACCCTCCCCTTCCAAGCATGTAGGAGAACCTACGGTGGCCGCAAAACTCGCAAAAAATGCTAAGGCTTTCTCTAGAGCCAGTGTTTGGTTTGTCCATTCTGGGCTACTGTAGAAACATGGTGGTGCAACATGGGGGGCTCTGTGGAAGAGGACCCACTTCATATGTAGATATAAAGGGCTCAGTCTAAGGTAATGAAAACACAATTCTTATTTCCGGGTAATTATACACTAATTAAACCATACTTATGAATATTATATTCCATTTCTGCCAAGTCCATTCTGCTAGATGCCACTAAATTCTACACGCTGCACCGTTACATGTAGCCTACATTATAGCAACTTTGAAAAGATTTCATTTGCTTACAGTAAATAAATACTTTAAGAAAGTTAAAGTTAAGTGTAAGACTGGTTGGATGTCACACAAGTGAAACCAACGACATGAATGAAATGAATGACATCATAATATATGTGGACAATCGAGTCACATTCAAATGAGAAAAAAACAAACATGGAAAGCCACGCTTGGTTTGCTGTGTAAGAGTTCTTCCATTTTACAATATATTGAAGCCGACTCATATAAACGGACTGCTTGCATGGAGAAAAACCACCTTCTAGGTTACAAAAGATATGAGTCCATTTCTTAAAAATATATATAAATGTTTGAGGACAGAATCTGAAGAGAGGAATTTGAGGTGACAAATTATTTCCAGAATGACACTGATTAAGTCAAGCAGTCATTTACTGTACTGTATGAGTGTACGTTTACAAGCTGTTTCATAGATTTCTATACAGAGACAGAATACTGACCTCCACATCCCTGCTACACTGACTACTGCATGTGTGTTCATATTGCTGTTTTCTCTGATAATACAAGTACACAAACAGTCCTGACTGGTTTACATGAACATCTACATCTCCAAAACTTCAGAGTTCATTTGGTTTTCATTGACAATACAAATTATGAATTAATTTTTTTGTCTGACTGGATAGACCAAAATAATGACCGTTCACAAACATGATGGACAGTCTGATGTGATTGGTTGATAAATGAATGTAACATGTTGAGAGCTTCATCTATATCCAACCAGAGGTGGATATACACACTGAATATGCTTTAGTGTTTTGCTCTGCCTGAGCCCCTCTCTTCTCCAAATCGACAAGATGTCATCATTTCAGACGATATTCAGAACTAACCTGGCTGCATAAGTTTTAACCTCATTTCCTTTACTTTACCTAAACAATACCAACATAATAAATATTCCTACAGTCTTAATGAAGCATTCCACTGATTTTCAAACATGGAGATTAGTTTTACTTGTACAGTGTAATGTTTTCTGGGGCTCTGCTGGAGCTTCCTTAAGTCGAGAAAATAAGCCTGATGATGTCATCAAGGTTATATCAGCTTGGGTAGAACTGTTACAAACTGAGGGGGCAGAATTTCAAAAACTTGACATTTACCAGTCAAGAAGGGTCTAAAGAAAGGTGCAACTGAGTTGCATTATGGGAAATGTAGGATGCAGTGTTTTGGGAGTTTGAGCCATACTATGGACTAAAAGTCAGGGTATCTCAGCCTTGCTTGCTAGTCCCCCAACTTTGTGCAACCAAATAGCTGAAATGCACCTTTAAAATGCATGTGAATTTATGGTCCACCTGTTGCAAACTATAAACTATCAATAGCTTCATCAGTGTGAGTTTAAAGATCCCCTCCAGACATAAACTAAGATGTATATAAAACCCTCTACTTTGAATAATAATTTGTGTCTGATACAGTTTTTCCACAAAAAAAGTTCAATTGTCTTGTTAAAATCCTTAAAATGGCTTCTCCTCGGCCATCATTAAAAATTCCAGAATCTATAAATATGCAAATATTTCTCATTTCAGAAGTTTAACTGCTGGACACAAGATGTCTTCTACTTCACTGTAAAGTTCATTCTCAATGTTTATGCACTGGAGGCTTCAAGTTTCCACATCACACTTGTGTAAGTTGAATATTAGACCAGAAAATTCTTCAAACTAGTTGTGATTACACAAATCCTGCTCGTGGGCAACAGCCCTTAAAATCTGATTTTCAGTGAGCACAGAGAAACTTTGTGAAAACTATATGAAACCAAACTCTGCACATACATCATTCTGCAGAGTGAAGCTCAAATATTTAACTGTAGGGACAAGAAGAAAAACACATTTTTGAGTAGAGAGGGACTTCAAATAGAGTCAATGGCTCAGATTCTCAATTTTAAAAAAAAATTAAACTTAATATACCCAATAAAAAATAACAAAAAAGCTTGAGTTGACAGATTTAAATTACAACATACTGCAACTGCAGACTGTAGGTGAAATTAATTCTCAAAACTTAAAACAGCAGAAATGAACCCAATAGGAAAGAAGCTTTTATATTTTACCACCAACTAAAACACATTTGCTAGTGGCATATATATATATATATAGAATATATCTGTATAACAGAACTCTGTACTGTAAAAACACTAAGGAATGAACACTGACTGCTGTGTGTACAGTAGCTGATTGTATTGGCAAACTCCAACTTGAACATAAGATGCATGAGATCAAGTTTCACTCAAATAGGTCAAGTTTACCCATGATAGTCATATATTCTGCTCTGATGTTGTGATCATGGTGAGATTTCAACAGACAGAAGCAGACAACGGCAGTGTAGAGACCATCATCAAAACGTGCCTCACTTGTACGGTTACAGATAGTCCCATCCTAACATTATAACAAATAGAAGCCCTAATGCAACAACCCCACCACTTCACTGAACTCCTGTAAAACCTCTAACAGCTCCTGACTTGTTACAGATAAAAAGTGTCGATTAAACCAAAAAAACTAAAACAAGATTGTGTTCTATCTGTGAGTGTACCGCCTGCTTTTCCTGTAAATGGCAACCAGGTGAGAGAAGATAAGAGTGTTTTATGCTAAATGGGGTGCTGGTGTCCATCGCACTGGCCTTCAGAGATTTCCTTTGACTCATAATAAAGACACAATTTTGCATGGAGTACTGCTAAACTGCTTCTACACGCACAAAACCACCAAACAGACTGGATTGGGGATTTGTAAAATGCACTGATCCTGTCAAATACTTCAGGGTAACTTAGTCCTCCATCTTATATTTCTGCATGATAATATAATATCAGTGATTTGGCAAAGTATGAGGGGCCTTGAAGTGATGAATGGCAATGGAAACATAGGAAAAACACACACACACACACATGAATGCACGTGGCAGATGGTAAAGATAAACTCTGTCTTAATAAAACAGATACGGACACGACATTAAGATAACAGAACATACCAAATATAAAAACCATCTATGTATAAATAGAAACAATCACAACCAAGGAAATTAAAACAAAGGGGGGAGGGGGTGCAGCAGGGTAACAATACAGTGAGTAACGGTGTTGAGAGCAGTGCATTAAAACAAAAACAAAAAAAGTACAATAAAATATTAACACACATTAATAGGTATATAGAGGATATCCTGTATACAGGTAGAAATGTACAGCTGACCAACATATTGTTCAACAGTGTGGATAGATACACGCTGGCTATAATGGAAATGTGTAACAGTAATTCACTAACTCAACCTGAAAACACTGATGTCAGAAACATGACTCACGCACTGTATGAACGCACACAACTCTCATACCCAAATGACATGGAATGACCCAAGGCTGTAGTTTTTTTTAGTTTTCTTTTTTTTCTTGGATGTGTTCTCGCTCACGCGAAGCACTGCAAGTCTCCCAGAGCTCCGGGGCTGCACAGAGCCCCCGGGTGGTTCCCTCCTCCTTTCCTGCCTTCGGGGTGAGCCAGTGTGGCTGCGGCTGGCTCTAGGCGGCAGCCTCCTCCAGTGCTGGTAGCAGGCCCTTCTCTATCAGGTGAGCCTTCAGGGAGTTGAAGATGTGGAGCTGCTGATCAGCACGGAGGGCAAGGAGCTGCTGGATCACCTTGCTGGGGTTGGGGCCCCTGGGAGGAATCAGACAGACAATCAAACATACATCCTCTATCCAAAATGAACTAAGGAGAACTGACTGTTCATTAAACCCCTCCTCCGACCAGTGTTTGTCTAATCATAGTTAAGCAACAAAGGCACAGCAGGTCTGCCGAGATTTGGATTTCTCCACATGATGAAGCCATGTGCATACAGCTAATAATGGTAACAATATTCAAAGCTAAGAGTTAGCAAATAATTCACTACTTACATTGTTTTGAGGGTTTACTGGTTATGTTAGAATAAGCCCTGTTCACGACCTACACATCCACTATGGAGTTGTACCACTTTATGGAAGCCACATCAACTGCTGAAAGTAGAAAGTTTCTCTGCTCACCTTAAATCTGAGTTTAAGACGTGTAACTATGAGCATGATCTGTGACATTACAAATAGTTTGGAAGCTAATCATGGTCCAGTATGCAACTTATACACATGTCATGTGGAAGCCTGCAGTGCACAAACACTGAGAATGGACTTAAGAGTGAAGAAGGAGACATCTTGTGTCGAGCAGCTTCACTTTTGAAATGAAAAATATGTACATATTAATAGATTTTGGATTTTTCAATGAGAGAGAAGGAGTAGATGTCATTTTAAGGATTTTTAACCAGTTAATTTCTGTGGAAAATCCATATCAGACACACATTATGACTCAAAGCAGAATACTGGTATATGTCTTAAAACATGTCTGGAGGGGATCTATCATTAGGGTCATTACAATCCTGTCTCTGTATTCAGTCAAAACAACTGTTGTGTAGAGCATTACAGTGCAAGCATGGTTGTTAAAATCTGACAATAGGGCAAATACTATACATGTAACATATTCAAGAGTAATGATTTCATACAGATGTTATGTTTACCTGATGAAGCTAGCAATGTAGACATTAACAAATGTGGCCATGAGGTACTGGCAGTCGAATCTGTCCATAATGCCACCGTGACCTGGGATAGTGTTGGCAAAATCCTGAAAAGACAAAGCAAAGAGTTGGACTATGCCTCTAAACATAATACACAGTAGACAGCATTATTAATGACATTAACAGATGTAAAATAATACATGAAATATGATGTATGCAATTAAGCACAATACCATTTTTTACCGCACTGCCGCTGCAAAATTATGAGCGCCGCTGCTAAAATTTCAGACGATCATTAATGATTTTCTCTTGCACACTGTGCAACACCCTACGTTATTGTGGATTTTTTAGTCATCCTCACTCTCTTCGTTCTTCAAAGGACATCTATGTGTTTTTGCAAGAGTAGCGTTGCTCCGTTAAGGAATAAGGCAGTGCGCGTGTCGGTGTATGTGTGTGTAAATGTGCGTGTGTAGTTGTGCGAGCGCAGAGGGCTGGCAGAGCAGAGGAAAAGTTTAGCAGTAAGTTGTCAATCTGGCAGTAAATGCGTGTCAGTTAGTAAATGCTGCAGCTCCTCAAGAAAATACTCATCTATCGAAGGGGGTAAGCCCCGAAGTTAGCAACAACGCGTTAGCTTAACTTGACCAGGCTCACTTAAGGTGGACAGACTTTTAAGGTGGACCAGCAATTCTCATTTCAGTGTCAATCTCAGCCGCTATTTAACAGAGAACGGAGAAGTGTGTGGCTGATGAGTCTGTCATATGCCCCCACATATGACAACAAACCCCCCCCCCCCCCCACTCTGACAGACTGACAGTGCAGATACAGATAGTCAAGACATGGTTGGTTACTGAGGTACTGAGGGCCTCCTCAAGGTCAACATTAAGGTGTGCTTCATCCCTACCTTGATCTTGAAGGCTCTCTTGAAGCCGCTGGCAAAGAAGCCACCGAAGGGTCCCACAATGGAGGCAAATGAGGACAGAGCAATGCTGTGGATCTGGAACGGATAGAGACGCACTGTGGTCTGTGGAGAGGAGAAGGAAGCGTTAGATGAGTCATATTCAGACCAGCATTAGACAGTGGGACTGCCTGACAAATGGTTCCTCCACATTTTTATCTATTTCAAAATTTTATACTTTATATACTGAAAGTACCAACTACATCCTGACATGTATGAAAATAATTATTTGCAACATAAATATTTGCATCTTACCCATCCAGTGACAGACTCCAGGACGCTGGGCAGGGCGTAGTCCTGGAGCTGGAAAAGCTCTGATGGCTCACAGTCCACCTGGAAACTGTTGGAGTCATTGTTGAACTCCACTGGACAAACAAAGTAGCGCCAGCCTGCCATCACATAGGAGAGCTGGGAGGAGAGCAAAGTTCAGTTATTCTGAAGTGTCATCACTTACAGCTGCATCCCTCACCTGCTGGACAGTGCAGACTCCATCGACTGGGAACTCACAAGTGAGACACATTCAAAGTAGCTCAATGGTGGCTGACAATGCTGTTTGTATGTTTGCCAGATGTGTCTATGAACTATGTGTTTGAATATGATAATGAATATTTTACCCAAATTTTTCAATCTTTTATACAAATATAGTGTTTAGCAACTAGCAAGATAACCTGGAAAGCTTTTCATTTACTAAATAAAGTTTATTAGTTAGTTAGTTATGCTATTAGCATAAGACATTAAAAGTGGCTGCTATGACAGAAAATGAGATAAGGAACTAATCGAGATGTTACACATGGTTCTGTTGAACGTATTTTCAAAGATTAAAAGATATTTTAGAAACTTGTGTGAGAATGTCAGCATTGTGGTATGAGGATCAGACCAGGAGAAGTTGAATTTTCTATCAGGGAGCAAGGTAAAACCACATCTTACCATGATCCCAAACACAATGGTGGAGAAGAATCCGCCGATGAATCCCTCCCATGTCTTTTTAGGCGACAGCTGTAGAGGACACAATCAAGGTGTTAAAGAAAAGTTTATGATATCACCATGTACCACAAGATACTTAAGGCCCAGACGCACTGAAATCGATAATTGATGCGTCTCATTTGGTGCTCCTATGGTGCACTGCAGGCATCAGATTTGATTGATGCCTAGATGGATTGAGCCAGATTCTCTTCGCTCAACCACCGCAGCGCTGTTTCTCTCTCTCTCTTTCTCAATTGTGCTTTCAGCTCGCTCACGCTATCTCTCTTCTTCAGCTGCAGAAAAAACAGCTTTGGTCACTGGGTCCTCATTTGAGGTTCCAAAATTGAAACGATGTTGGAGATACAGACGTCAAGGCAGTTTGACGCGCTTCATAATGCTTTTGGTGCTCATTCGGCAGTTTAAAACAATAGGTGTACTTCAAAACACTCCTGAGACGCTTTCCGTGCACTTGAGCCTTAAATGTGTCCTGTCAATAACCAAACCTCTTGGATTATGTTTGTCACTCTCTACTGATTTGCTCTGGCATTACGAACAGAAGCTTCAAGTATTGGGCAGTAATGTGTGTTCTACTGGAGAAAAATAACGTAGACATCTGGTGTTTGAGTTGAATGTTTATGCAGCTACTGTGAATGATTATGACCAACCTTGATGAGAGGCGTGCGGCCGAAGAAGAAACCAAACATGTAGGCCATAATGTCATTACAGATCACACAGGAAATGGGCACGATGAACCTATTCAGACAAAGACGAGTTTTCATCAGTCATACATATATATGAGAATAAATAAAAATATGCTTTATGAAGCAAATTTGAAAAGTTATCAATTTGACTGGATAATTATGTATAGATGCAGCATTTAGGTACAAGACCTACAAATTGATTACAAATATGTAGGTACAAATTTCCACATAATGACATTTTACGTCACAAGTAGACATTATTAGAGAGAAGAAGCCATTATTCTGCAGGCCAAGCTAAGCTGTACAGTATAAGAGGAGATGAAGGGACTGTTTACTCACCAGATCATGCCCTCAAACAGATTGTGAATGATAAGATGAGACTGAGTCACTACAATCAGCAGAGTCACATGGGTCCAACCAAACTGTGGAAAAAATGAGATTAACCAGGTATGTTTACACAATGATTAGTTTAGATTTGCTTTGTATTCAAAATGTACTACTCATGATTGAGACAGCGCCTACATTCTTAATATTTCTCTACAGACTGGACATACAGCAGCAACGTTTTCTGAGACAAATTATTTCCTGATGATGAATCTCTTTAGGAAATTGACTTTAAAAAGGACTGTTCCAGTGTTGCACCATCGGTCGAGTAAAATGAAGTGCATACAATTTACATTACTGAAGGCCATTTCCCAATTTATGCAAGTGGCACTGAGTTTTTCCTTCCTTCCAGGGGTCAGTTGGTTTCAATTCATTTCAGTAAGCAATCAAAATCAACTTGCAGAGACTTGAAACTCGTTTAGCATAGCTAATGCATCATAATGAAACACATCCGCACTGGTTTCCGTTACAGTTACTTCAGTTTTGAGTTTTGACTGTGTTAAAATTGCAGAGAGATCTGTGAATCCTTCCTGATGGTGTGTTCACATGCTGAAGTGAAGGTCAGAGAACAGAGTTTCTCCACTCAGCTGCCACATAGCGCTGCATTCATGAGCTGTGATGTTCAGAAACTCAGCAGAGAATATGAATAATCATCATACATGAACTTTGTAAAAACTTCATAATTTTGACATTTGAATAGTGTATGAAAATTATTTTGCTGACGTCAGAGTGGAAAATAGCACGACGGCTTATAAATGCACCGTTCCTCTACATCGAACTCAGATGTGTGCTCTCATTGGAGGAAATTTAGTTAATTCAGTTCAAAAAGTAATTCAAGAGCAATTTTGAAAATTTAGAGAATTCAACTAAATATTACAAATGCTCAAATATGGCTGCATTTTTGGAAAGGCATAAGCAGATAGAAGTTATTTGGCTTAAACATGCAAAACCACTGGTATGGTCCTTTAGGCTGATGTGATCAGACCCATGAGGATTGTACAATGATGGGTTTGTCAGGACAAATTTAGGGTGATAGCATCAACTAAAACATGACCAGATAACAGCTTTATCACATCCAATGACGTGGTCAGAAAATCTGTGAGACAGAAGTGAACAAACTCAATTGACAAGTCCACTGTTATTTTTAATTTTGTCCATCTGTGAGTAGCTCCCCCATTCCCTTTATGCATTGTATTGTGGGAGAGTAGTGTCCATCAACAGCACACTCAAAATCAAAGGCTTTTAGTCTGCAAACCGACAGTTTTGAGTATACTTAGTTTTCTGATTAACATAAACTAAACACAGTTAGGATGACTGTGTGCCAGACATTTCTGGTGCAATCTCTCTCTGGCCCCACTTCTCCAATAACCTGAAGGCCTGTATTCAGCTAGCCTCATCAATAACCTAGTGTCTTCGAGGCTGGAGGCCAAGGGGAGGCAGGGTGCTGCTTACCATGTAGAACTGAAGGCGATAGTGCTTCTTCACCAAACTCAGCACAAACATGCAGAAACCTGCAACAACAGGATGAGTAATGTATGAAACATTTGGGACATAATCAGAAATGTAATGTCTAATTAAGTCAGAATCCAGGTCATCTTTGGTCAAACTGATTAAATTTAGCTTGACCTATTTCAGACAAAGCCCGGTGTTAATGTGCAGTGAGCAGCTCAGATTGCTGGAGCCGTTCTATTTATACTGCAGTAATGACTGAGGTGAGGATTTGCTTTTTACTTCATGAAATAGAAAAGGTAGCTGGTTTAGACCACATTTTCGGGCACTTCAAGATATGATACCATTATCTCCGAAGCCCCTCTACATGAAGAGATGATAGTGCTGTGAGAAAGCCTTTCAGATTCACCTCGAAATCTAGTAAGCAAGAAGACGAAAAAGTCAGGGTGCTTCCTTCCTCACCACATCCTGTCATCAGCCAGCAGCACTGAATCACAAACTGACAAAGTGCACTACAGGAAATGGGACCTCTCAAGTTTAGCGCGATGACTGACTGGCACAATTACAGTTTCATATTCTGAATTTTAATATTTAACTTCTATCAGCTTTTTTCCACAGTATTGTTGTTTGAACTTTTGTTTATATTTCCATAGTGGAAATGCCTGATTAATTGATCACTGTCATCAACAGATCTTGATGCCATGTTGGTCTTTTGTTACCAATTTGACAGTCTAAACAGTAGCACTCATGACTTTTGCTGTGTGAAACGACACCCTTTGCTCTGTTCCCCTGAGGTTTAATGGTGTCACTGAATAAAATGTAAATGTATTCATTTCTTCAGCCACTGTAGAACTAACAGGAACTTTCTAGTAAAGAGCAGTCAATAGAAAACCTCTGTATGGCTGGTGTTGAGTAACTGTGTCAGTGTTACAGTTTTGTGGTATGACATCTTTTCCACTTGGCCCATAAAACTGTCTGTGCAGTTGAATGTATTGATTACTTTAAGCATACAGGGACAAAATGGAGTCCCAGTTTACCTAACAGATGAGTCAGTACTGATTTCAGTGTTTGTACCTGTGAGGTAGAGGGCAAAGGAGATAAAGCGGTGGTATTTGCTGAGGATGCGAAGCGGCTCCTCCCGCTGCACCAGCGTGAAAAAGTAATCCGTCACAGTCTCACCGTAGAAGAAGTAGTTCACACACAGAAGGAAGTACCTGTGGGGGCGGAGGGTTGGAGCAAATGTACACATCTCACAGCTTTATGACGGCAGCTTATGAGACTCCGCATTCAGTATGCCTGCAGAAAAACCAGTAATGCCCTGATGTCTGATGGAGAGACATGTTGAATTTTAAGCATCTGGCTAAATGGATCAATCGTACTGCAAAATCACTTCCTTGCAAGAAAATTTAGAAGGTCACATACTAATTTCTGACTGTACTTGACATCTAGTTTTGATTTTTCATTAGGTTTTTCAGGCTCATGGCATAGTGAATGTTGAAAATCTGTTGTCTGTCACTCTATACTGAACACCACTATTGCTAAAAATCAAACTCACTATACAACAGCACTGATGATTCACGATATTTTTGCTATTATTTGTTGATTGATTTAATACTGTAATCTACATCTACTCAGGATTTAAACAGTTCAGAAAACAAACCTCAGGAAGTCTGCAACAAAATAAAACATGAGACGACATAATAAGAGAGAAGCAAAAAAGGATATTTGCTCTGTTCATGACATCTCTATAAAATGTATAACTCTGTGTGTGTGTGTGTGCGTGTGTGTGTGTGCACCCTCACCAGCTCAACGTCCTGAACCAGGGCAGGTGGTATGAGTGGTAAACGCTGTAGCCGATCATGATGATTTCATGGAAGCACTTGATCTGAACACAGAGAACCTGCACAGAGAAACATTGCGTCACCAAAATGCAAAAGGAGTTTTGCCACAGCACTGCTAAACAAAATACCCCGATGACTGTAACTTGTGTATACGTGCTACGTATGTGTGTATGAATGTGGATGTATCCCATATGGATGTCTTTCATGTAGTTATGTTGTGGATGTGTACTGTATTTATGTATCTACGTATTTATGTGAGGCTCTGTACAGACTGTGGCAACAAATTTCCTTGAAGGACAATAAAGAATCTATCCATCCATCTATCTATCAATCTATCTATCACCAGGGACAAAGCTACTCAAGCATCAGGACTCTGTGTGTGTGTGTGTGTGTGGTTTTCCTTTGTGAGCCAAAGTTCAACTGTTTTGAACATGCTGTGTGAACCTCAATACTTTGTACAAGTCACTGTCAGACTAGTGCAGTGCCCGTTCGAAACGGGCCTGTTCGGAACGGGCCAATTGCTTGGCCTCCAGCTGCTGCTTCAATGCATAGAAAAATGAATACAGTTGATGTGAGGTGTGAATGAGTATGTACACCAACAATATGAAAGAAGCTAACATTCTCTTACACACAGATGTTATAAATAATAAGTACTCTAATAGTAAATACGTGTTCTTTTCTGATTTCAAGTAAAACAAGGGCTGCATTTAAAAATAAAATACATAACAGAGTGCTTTTGAAAAAATGTGCATAAAGTAAAGTGGATTGATCCTATTGGGCTCTTAGATCGTTTATTTTCTGTGCCTTCAGTTTGAGTGGGTATGTTTGCTCAAAAGATTTGTGCTTTGTCACATAGTGGCACTTCATAATCGCCACGGAGCATATGAGACATAGTGGTTCTGAGCTGACCGTGGGAAGAATGAACATGGAAGAGTCTGTCCATTCTTGATTAACTTTGCTCTTTTTAAAGCACGCCGTGTGATTTCTCCAACTGTATTTCTCTTGTATTATCAACCCTAAAGCCCCACCCCCACTGCTGCACAAAGCGCTGGTCGCTTGTTTATTCAAAATGTATTAATACTGAAAATGTCACGTGTCCGAATTGCACCAAATTCAACACTGCATGTCCTTGTGTCCCCAGCTATACAGCCAACAAGCGTGAAGTAAATCGGATGAACGGTTCAGGACAGACAGACAGACAGACAGACAGACAGACAGACAGACAGACAGACAGACAGACAGACAGACAGAGGGTCCTTGCTTTATAGTTAGATGAGAGGTGGGACTTTAAAATAACAGTTGTAAATATATGAGACCATGGCTGAAACATTTAAATTTAAATGAAGACTTTTTAGAACTCAGACTTGAGATTCTTAGGGACACCATTTTTCTAACAAAAAATTATTTATTGCAATTACAAATGATACAAATATACACATTTCCTGTGTTACTTTTTGTGTTACTTTTAGTTGCAAAGTAACCGTCACCATTACCTTTAAATCTGGTTCCATACAGACTGAACAACTTTTTTACAGTAAAAGCACAGCAGTTTCTCAGAACCTGGATGGACACTTTTCTTTCTCACTATCACAAGATTTTGGCGACTGACACATTTTTAAAATCTTTTCAGCACATTTTACTCTGCAGTCTCTCACACACACATATATATTTCAGTGTTTCCCCTATAACTGTTAAGGCCTGGCGTTTGGGGAGCCTCTGTGCAGCACTGTACCAAAACATGACTCAACCTGTGTGTCGTTTCCTGGGAAACTCTTGGTAGTGTAGCTCCTTTTAAGGAATAGGGCAGAGATTAATGTGTGTGCGTAGCCAGTGAGTGGTGACAGAATCATTGTCACGTTAAAATGAAATCGCACAGAGGTCTGATTTGAGATCATGACCTTATTTAGATGAATCATTATTGGAAGTTTTTAATTTTTTTGTTTCCATTTGAGTTTCACTGGATTGCAGCTACCAAGGTTCACTTGTTCTGTAGGGCAATGTCACGCAGCACCATCAGTGTTGTTTGTACTCACAATCATCATAAGCACCATTGGGCCCAGGTAGATGATGAAGAAGAAGAAGGAGATCATGGCTAGTGTGAGGATCCCTCGAACCCACCAGTTCTTCCATCTGAGGGAAACACACACGCACGCACGCACACACACACACACACACACACACACACACACACTTCTATTTAATGTACATTCAAAGTTGAAAAGAACACAGAGGCTAAAAACATAACCAACCGTTTGGCTGAATGAAATGGATCAGAAGTAGTGTAAAAAGATGAAATATGAAAAATTAGTCAACACTTCATATTACCACTCTTCTAAAGCAGAGAAGGGAAAAGGTTACAGTGTGATGAAACACTATGATGATATTTCTCCAAAAACTGGATAAGACCAAGTCTGTTATTTCTGTCGAGACACCTCGATGTATATTATTGCTTAATATAGTTTGATATTTATGATCTTCCTGCCAGGAAAACAGATCCTTAAGTTCAATGATTCATATCTGCCTGCTGTTAAAACAAAAATGTTTGTGTGGAGGGATTCCTCTGTATGAATCATGAAACCTCCATATGTGTGGCAGTGCTGAGATAAAGAAAAACATGGGTCTCTTGTTCAGGTTAATTGCTCTATATGGACCATCTGGCCATCACATCACTAGTGAGCGTACCTTGAGGAGAGTCCAGACAGGGCCTTGTTTAGAACCTCTGGGGTGTCATCAGGAGGGACTGGCACCTCTGGGACCCCTGAGTCCACCTTGGAATCACTGTCTGACACCCCATCTTTTTCTACCTTCAGCTCACTGTCTGAGCCCTGACAAACAGACAGATGGAGGAGAAATTAGACACTGACATTTAGTAAAGACATGTTGAAACCACAGAATCACCAGAGACACAAAAGTCAGTATTTTGGTGTATTTAAGAAACATTTACATTTTAGTTTGTTCCTGGTTCCTTCTCAGTATCAGTGTGAGCAGTGTAGTGTGTACAGTAGTATGATGAGATTCAGTGACCTTTTTTCATTTTGCAACCATCGAAGAACATGAACTATGACTGTATTTACATTTTTTCAAACACCACAGGGCTGGTGCAACTAAAGCAAATGAAAATGCTTAAGTAAATACTATTAACATGAAGACTGCCAGAAGGCTTCAAACTACATCACATGATACTGTGTCTGGGTAAGATGGCTCATGGTATTTTGTGAATTTTATAGCACAAACAGCCTCCACATCTTATGTGTGGCAGTGCTGAGATAAAGAAAAACATGGGTCTCTTGTTCAGGTTAATTGCTCTATACACCTTAAAATAATAGCTTACAAAGCTCAAGGTAAAAAAACGGAACATGCAGTAAACATGTCAAACACACATGTTAAACATGTCAAAAATCTGTGTACATGTGCACAGACTGTGTGCAAGCTTGCAGCACAGCATTTACACTTACAAACATAAATGTACAAGTTTACAAAACTAAGGTTACAGTTACAAAACCCTGTTTTCAAGCACACCTTTTTCAATGATATAATATTCCATATTTTGACATGTAGAGAAACCCAAAGCTTGACAGACACACTGTGCCTACAGTGGTTACTGTTGCTATGACTGAATAATCGCTGTGCAAAATGAGTGAAAACATCTGTAGACAAAAACCCCTGCTGGCAGAAACGGTTCTGTACTTAAATAATATGTACACCACTTGATTCACAATACATATATAGAGTGAACTGATATGTACTCAAACAAATATTGATAAGTCATTGAACAAAGAGATACATCATATCAGAGGTGGATATAATAAGCAAACACTAGCAGGGCTGCCAGTTCTGGGTTGTGTGTGGGCGGCTAAACACTGCACAAAAATCATCTCCATCCATATTGTTGATCTCTCAGAACCATCTGCTCACTGATGGAGCCTGTTTAAAAACACACTGATCTCTGCCTCTACATGGTGACAATAATCAAAGGATGGACGTCATCAGTTGTAGCTCATCAGGAAAAAACAGAGAGGTTTCACTTTTCACCACCCTCTGACCTCTGTGCTGCTGATGACCAAATTAGGCTCGAAGTTCTCACCTCACAGCGATGCAGCAGATGGTCGGCTTGCTGTTCTGTGACGCCCACTCAGTCTCACACTAGGGCTATACAATTATTGCACTACTACACTACTGCAGCTGGATTTTAATAATATGCCTGTGTTGCTTTTCATCCTGTTACTTTATCGTATCACTTCTATCTTGTGTTATTTTTCACTATTTGCCACACATCCACCCTCACAATAATGACAGCAAACTTACTGCACGTGCCATGTTGGGAACATTTCTGCAATTATCACCTTTTAAGACTTGATATCATTTTTCTTAGATAGGTTAAACAGGCATTATATAACACACCTCACAATTATGTTGAATATGCACGTATATCTATGGTATGACAAATTCATAAAATAAGAACCATGACACTAATTGCATCCACGTTTATAATTGTTTGTTCATTCTGGAGAGTTCCAGGAATTTCAGGGTATGAAGGTACTTTTTAATGTTTCACACACAACATATTTTACATATTCTATGTTAAAATGTGCATGAAAATACACACTTCCTACTCAGTTTTAGAGTATGATGGTGCAGTGACATTGTCCTCCTCTTTAGAAGAGTTAGCCTACATAATCTGCACTGTGTACATTGAACAGGAGACTCAGTCAAATCCACAGTGAAAACAACATTCTGCACCCAAAGATCCTAGCACTTTATGTTTGTGTAAGGCCAATTAAATACAACTGTGGATTAATTCGACAATAATATATATTGTTTCTACTGAAGTGAGTTGTTCCCATGATTGATCACAGGTGCCCAGTTCTTGTCATGATTATCCTTTAAACATTAAAACCAGATATGACATGTTTTTATTTCTTTTTTTTACCAAATTATTGTGTTTTAATGAGAAACTCTACTTGTTACATCACTAAACCTTCCGGTATTACACAAAATCAACGCATTTATTTTTTTTAAAGTCATTATAACATGAAAAATATGTTCTTTTGAAAGATTTAATATTTCACATTTTTTACAGCTGCAACAGTTAGGGGGTGTCCTTAAGCAAAACACTGTTTCCCTGATGGGCCACTCAGTTAAGTTTCTCTGGATAAAAAAACATGACTATTCATTGTCCACGATTTGCAAAATTTCACTGAATTTCTTTCAAATTATGCGGAACCCTCTTACAAAATAGTATACGCTGTCAAATAGTTGCAGAGGCGTGCACCACAACACACACATACAGCCCTGACGCATACACGCAGACCCATTCTCCGCCTGGTGGTTTCTATGGAGACAATATCCGTCATTCAGGATGCTTGAGTTAAAAATAGGCGCTCGTGTCACATAAACACTCCCCCTCTCCTCCCCTGTCTTTCTTCCTTGTAGACCAGAGGCAACACGGAGTGTCTCTGTTTTGTTTAACACATTCTCATTAGAAAAAGCTTGATCAGTCAGTATCTCTACCAGGATTTCAGAGCATTAGACCAAGACAAGACCATTAGACACCGACACCCAGAGGAGTAGGGGTGCTTCAGAGATAAAGCAAAAAAGAAATGAGGAAGTTTGTGATCCAGGTTTTCAGCCGTGTCATGCTGTGAGTTCATCAGCTGCAAATATTTTGGACCAACTGTTGTGAAATGTTTTGAATAGCAAGAGACTACACAGGCTCAGAAGGTCATTTGGAACGAGACATCCCCTGAAATAAAAAGTACCTTACATGAACTCACGTCATCCTCATTTCATTATCCAATGTCATTTTCTTTAGAGCTGTCTTTATGAAGCTGACCCAGATAAAAAGGTCATAGCAGGACCAGAGTAGATCTTATAATGATGATTTTCACAGCTTTTTTTCACAGCATTATATCCTGCTATGCAACTGCTTTTGGCCAATCTTACTCCACACCAAATAAATCCTGGTTCTGCTCTGGTATCTGTACAAGGTGGCGGGTGTATGGTCAGGCTAACCTGGTAGTCTTTTAACTGGAATGTTGTTTTTACACAGGCGTTACCTGGTTAGAGTATGCTTTATCCTGGCACTAAAACAGATTTATATTATCACTGATTTGTAATATTCATTCTAGACATTTCCCTGCATGAGCTTCACTTAACAAATCATTGATAAAATAAGAGTCAAATACAAAGGATCAGTAATGATATTCTGTAACCAGATCTTATTGAAGACAAATAAAGAAAGAATGACTTACTGATACTGTCGGTATCTGTTGTTTTAATCAAAATAATTTCATTTGGTTGTTCTCGTTGGGACACATTTTTTTTAAAAACAATTCGCA
Source organism: Thunnus thynnus (assembly GCF_963924715.1). NCBI lineage: Eukaryota > Metazoa > Chordata > Actinopteri > Scombriformes > Scombridae > Thunnus > Thunnus thynnus. Next base: position 10,764,555 of record NC_089518.1, read on the forward strand.
CTTAACACTGAGTGAGTTTCACTGGTAGATTCAAGGCATGTCAGGGGACTGTGTTTGTTGTGGAGATAAAGCTAATGCATTGACCACTTTTCCATCTGCTGTTGACATGATTACAATTTCCTGTAATCATGTCCTCTCGTCATACATAGATCCCGACATTCAACACCACGCCCCTTTCTTGGCTCCGACTATTCACTGGAACGCAACTTTAACATCCATGTTGACAACACAGATAACTCATATATTTCCCTCCTATGTAAATACAACACGAGATTAACTATAATGTCTTGCTTGAGAGTGCTTAAAGCGTTTGTTGTTGTTGTTGCAGTCAGACCAGCCAAGCTAAGCTAATGTTGTTACTGTCAGCAGGGACGGTGCCTGTGAGACCAGGCCGTTAGCAGTCGTTCAGTAAACAAGCTGAAGTACACTGTTGTCATAAGCTAACGTTGTTGTTAAAAACTAAAAGTCAGCAGCAAAGACAGTCTTCACCAATTACTATAGGAGGAGGCAACACTTGATGCTAATTCGACCCTTATGCAGGACCTGCTGCAAAACGTCTCGCCAAACACCAAGCAGACAGTTTTCAATTTACTGTTGTTTAGCTGATCTCAAATAAAAGCGCTAGTTGAAATGTAATGTAAGGTTTTTTTTCCTACACAAGCAGAGCCATTTTATACTTCGGCATGTAACTGATACAGAAAGCAGAGCCAACTTCGATCAAATATGAACTTATGCATATTGTTTTCACGAGGAGAGCACACCCAGGAAGACCGTAACAAGCTGCAGCCAATCAAGGCTAAATTACGAGTAGTTTGGCGGATGATTTGTAACGTTACAGCAATGTCAGGCAACAATTTATAAATTGTGACTGTTATTCTGTTAAATAAGCAACCATGCTCAAAGAAAAAACTCCCCTAAAATGCCAGGTTTACATTCTGACATGAGTTTTCCTCTATAGCTACACGAGCCACAGGGTAATGCATTAGGACTATCAAACAGCTAGCTGGCTAACTAGCCTTAGCCTCGCTTCCAAACGATCCGGGCTTACCCTGTCCTCTGACGGCTGTTGTTGTAACGTGGGGTCGGTGTCTCTGGCTCCACGGTGCCTCAGCTCTGTCATCTTAGCAGATCGCAGCCTAACGACAACAGCGAAGGTGCTGTGGCTCCGAGAAACAAACTCGCCTTTGGGACTAACGGACCTCCTGCTAAGCTCCGAGCTAGATTTCGCACAGCTACACTTTCCACTCGAAGAACAAACTCGTTGTCATGCCAATGTCCGGTTTTCAAAATAAAGTCACTGTGCATAATCCTAGCAGCATAATCCAAAATTCAGTGAAAAGAAAGAATAGTTATATTACAGAACAGTCTGAATGGAAATATCTTTAAAGCTACGAGCAGATTACACTCATCTATCTACCAGTATCAGACAATGCCTTACATTCACCAGTTTTAAATCACAGTCGATAGCTGATACAGAGCCAATCATTTGATCATTAACCACATAGATAATGAAGAATGGGGTTGGTAACGGTGGTCACACTTTTTACTTTCAGTCGAATCCCTCAAAAACCGTATCCTTAATAGATTCCCTTTCAATGTCTAATGGAAGCCTAGAGTGTCTTATTCTGCTCAAAAGATGTGCACTGGCAAATACGTCTTGTGCACTTGTGACAACCATCCACATCATGGGGTTGATAGTCACACTCTATGGGGCTGGTTGTCTCTATTATTTTAATGGGGAAAAATAAAAAATTGAGGTCATTTTAAAAGTTGATTAAAAAGTTTAATTTCATGTTGAATGTTCATGTGAGAAACAAGCATCCCCAATAGCTCTCCCTTCATAGATTTTAATGGTAATCATTTTTTTTATTACAAACCCATTGTGTAAAAGCCTAGAAGAGAAACACCAAAAAGCTGACATGAAAAACACTAAACATCCTCTCACTCCAATGTCAAGTGTCTTACTTCTAAAAATGATCTTGTAGGTGACCTCTGACCCCAATTATGAAAATTTCAGTACCAACATTTTTTAACAGTGCCCTGTAGGGAGCGAAGTCTAATGAATGTGACAAGCGACCCTGTTCTCCCCTACTAAACAGAGTGTTTTATTTTTGGTATGATGTAATGCTTTAATGGATAGTGCTTTTAGTTTTGTATGATGTAATTGTTATACTCCTGTATGAATTGTAACATCTGATACCGTAATTCTTTTGTAAACTCTATCTAACCCTTGGATAGTCAATGACTGTATACAGTATTTTCATCTTTATCGCTGCAATGCCGTTTTCCTTGTCTTGGGAGTTTGGGTGTGATGTACTTTTGAATAAACATGAGCCATATATAACATTTATAATATATATTCATAGTTGTACAAGTTTGCCAAAAGTAGTTAAATTTGTGCTTTTATTATTAAGGCATAATTGCCTAACTTCTGGTTGTTTTCTGGCTAACTTGATGATACTAGCAGAGTCTGATTTCATGAGAAGTGAGGGCTGTATTCAAGACAAACACTGTGTAATGTGTTTGGAGTGCTGAGCAACTATAGGTAATCAAAACAAATACAGCATTGGTAATAACTATGTGTATTTCTTTTATATTCTGTAATCGATAACTTAATACTTATAATGTGTAAGTGTGCCCCCCGTGGTGAAGTTCAGGCCACCCAGTGAGCCTCTGAACTAGTCTATGAATTCTTGGACAAATGAGACCTTTTGCATCCTGTCACATATAATATTAAACACTCACACTGTCAGTTTAATGACTTTTTCATAAGCCCCACCAATTACAATACAAGTTACACAGTCTTTAAATGACAAAAATGCTCCAACTCTCTTCCTTTATAGAGAATTTCTGAGACATTTTCAATTAAAAAAGAAAATAACATATTTATTTCTTAGATGACTTATTATACAAGCATATGGCATTATGAGTTTAATGCAGGCTAATGTCAGTCAATTAAGTTCCCCTGAACAATAGATGTTGATGTCGATGCTGATTATCTGACGTGCTCCTGCTTGTGAAACTATCTGTAATTTGCACCTTTAACACCAAGTGGCAGCAAAAGCTCACTATAAGTGTGTGTGTGTGTGTGTGTGTGTGTGTGTGTGTGTGTGTGTGTGTGTGTGTGTGTGAGAGAGAGAGAGAGAGAGAGAGAGAGAGAGAGAGAGAGAGAGAGAGAGAGAGAGAGAGAGAGAGCTCTGTGGCCTGACAGCATCCAGGAGATATAAATACTTAATGGCTTACCGCTGTTGCAGCAGAAGTAAAAAGGGGATGCGTGTTGCAGCCAAAATACAACAGTTCAATAGGATCTGACATCCTATTGTAGAGTGTTCACTTTCTGTATAGCCAGTGATGAATGGTATTAACGTGGCTGGATAACTAGAACGATCACCAATGAAACAGAACAGGACTATTAAGCATCATCAAGGTGATGTAGTTTACATTTTAATACATTACATAAACTGATTCAAGAATCTTTTATTAGATTGCACCACTGTACCTCTTCTGTAGTGATTTGAATGACTTTCTTTGATTTCTGCCTATACTTTTACCAAAATACATTTCTAAAATTACCTGTGAACATGAACTATGACTCACCACATCTTAACAGTATCAAAGAGAAGAAATTGAATCAGACTGTGTATATGTGATGTTCAAAACTGCAGATAAGAAACTGAACACAGTAACTAAAGCTGCAAATACTCAAACTATACTAATACTAACTTCTTTGCCTTTTCTTGAAAACCAATAAGACAGACTGTAATTTCAATATTTTCTATATTTGCTAGTTTTAGTTGAACATTGACAATCAAAATGAACCATTTCTATAAAATATTACATTTAACTTTGAGTACATATGGTCTCAAAACTAACTTTTTCAAAGTCATTGTGGTTGCTGTTTTTGTGATAATTAATTACCTGGTTTACAATTAGAAATTTGTCTGTTTTTGACTCAATTAATGTTGTTGCATGTAATCAATTACTATTCCTATCGTTGCTAACCCTGATGTTAATGTTTGAGAGGCTCCATTCATTTCACCTTCTATTCATTTCTATTCTATTTCATCTGTATTCTATTATTGTATTGTATTAAATGTGTTTTATTTATACTTTATTTGTGTTATTTGGTATTCTGCCATTATTACATACAATTATTTGTCCCTGACTGACACCTAAATAATTAATTGCAATCATTTTTCTTGACTGGTGTCATGGCAATGACGTATTTTGGAATACACACTACTGATGTGAAGGTGTGATTATCAACCATCATTAAGGTCTTAAATCATCTCAAGTTTATTTAAAAATCGATCCATGATCCAGCAATGCCTTAAAACAACAAGAAAATGGTTGAGAAAATTTTGCATGACAACAAGAATCAAGAATCCCCCCCCTCCAACACACACACACACACACACACACACACACACACACACACACACACACACACACATACCCACCCACTCAAAGATTATGACTGCAGTGGTTTTGACTCTGTTCTGTGGGGGGCACTTCATCCTTGCTGCAGTGTGATGCCTCGGACGTTGCTAAGTCGTGCTACACGGCAGACTGCACGCATACTGTGCTACTGTGTAGAGTCCTGTCACAATGTACCGTCCCATCCTGTGATGCACAGTTAGTCTGCTGTTTCTGCTCGCCTGGGCTCTGTGTGTCAGGAAGCCAAAATTTTGGCTGGGACTTCAGTAGCTCCTCCAGAACTGCAGGGCTCTGGGACATCTGCAATGCAGAAGTCTATATATAGCAATGGAGTTACAGGGAGAGAGAGAGAGACATAGGCAGACAGACACAGAGACAGGAGAGATGAAGGGAGGGGGGGGGGGGGGGGGGGGGGGGGTTAGACAAGACAAGACATAAAGAAACAATGAATGAAAAGAGTTATCCTTGTACTGAGGTTGAGCTGGAGACTAATGTCAGACTGACAGAAAGAACAAATAATCTTTGTCAACTGTTCTCCTATGCCAAATGCTAACTTTTACAGCATGTGTTATAAAAATAAATTGCTTTTTGGTGCAAACTGGATGCTGTGAAATGGTCACTTTATTTCAGAATGTCCCAGAAACACAGAGCATGCCAAATGTCCACTCAGGATGTCAGCACTTGCAATAACAAGGTCACTGAGGAGTGTGTTTGCCAATATCTCTGTGTTTAACTCACTTAAAAGAAGAAATGTAATTATATGTTTGTGGACTCCCAGAAACAGGAACAGGGAAGAGTGGTTGTTAAATGCTGAGGTTGAGTATTTATTGCCTTATCTCAAAGGGTCTCAGGAGGGCAGCGGAGGAGGAGAGCAGTTCAATTATGTATGCACCTCCACAACAACAGAATCTGCTGACAGCAGAGCTCAGCACGCACACAGCACGGCCAAATCAAGGACGACCAGCAGCGGGCCACAGGCCTGCTGAGCTGTGGGATTGATCGGACTCTTGAATTTTCAATAAATCTGCCCTCTGACATGCTCCCTGTCTGTCTCCCCACCACGATGCCAAGTCATAACTCTCCTTGTGTCATAGAAGAAAGATAGTGCATTAATCATACTGAGTCCAGCTGCATGCAGAGAGAGGAACGCTGGAGTAGCACCAGATTTACAAAAACTTTCACAATAAAAGAAACTGTAATGATTTACAACAATAGACAAATGCTTAATGCAAATGAACAATGCTTTTGGTGACATTTATGAGTATTAATAGCATAGTTAACACTGTAGATGTTGATAACAAAGCTGTGGACATCATTATCTTAAAAAAAGACATATTTAATTCAGTTTTAAAATAACTTAACAAAAACAAGACTAAGAGTCTACAGCTGTGCTAGTGGCTCTGTACAGCTGTAGTCAAGCACAGCACTGCTTTGGTGCTAAATTCTAACATCAGTATGCTAACATGCTCACAACTGTGATGCTAACACTGATGTTAAGCAGGTATAAAGTTGATCATGTTCACCATCTTTGTTTAGCATGTTAGAAGGCTAACATTTGCTAATTAGACACAAAGTACAGCTGAGGCTGATGGGAGTTTTGCAGGTATGTTGGTCATGGTTGCTGCTTTTTGTTTAAACTCTTTTAGTTTTTCTAAATGATCTAATTGTCATTATTTATTTTCCCCCACTGTTATGACAGCTTTTTTGGGAGGGTGGGGTGAATCATTTTTCTTTTTTTTAATTTGTTTATCTATTTTTTGTCTTGCTAGGAGCCTTCTCCCAAAAATTGACTTCCTGAGAGCCTGGGTTTCTTACTATAAACATAATGTTAACACCCTTTCTGAAACTTTAAATAAAAATAAACATTAAATAGTACCATTTCTAACGATGAAATCCAAATTGAGGGCTATGTTTTGTTTAGAACAGATAGTGGCAGTAGAGGGGGAGGTGTGGCAAATTACGTCACTTCTAGGTTGAGGTCACAACTTGTTATTCCTCAAGTTGACCCTGTGTATACAGAGTGTCTTTTTGTTAGAATATGTTTTATCACAATAAACATTTGGTCAATGGAAATCTCTACAGACCTCCATCTGCACCTTCTGAATCCACTAAGTGTATATTGTCTACAATTAGTTCTCTTAATTTTCCGTCGGAATTGATTATTTTAGGGGACTTTAACATAAATTGTTTTGATCGTTCCTTTTCAAATAATAAAAACTTATTTGACAGTATAAATTTAACTCAAGTTATTACTGAACCTACAAGGATTACTGAAACACCATCATCCCTGCTAGATTTGATATTTGCTTCTCACCCTGATAGGATTCTTAAGTCAGGTGTACTTTCTGATTGTTTCACTGACCATTCTGTTATTTTCTGTGTTTAGAAGATTAAAATCCTTCATCTTCCTCCAAGATATATAAGAATAAGGGAGTGTAAAAACATAAATATTGATCATTTTATTCATGATGTTATTGCAATTAACTGGGATAGGTTGCAGTTGATACCGTATGTTGAGGATGCATGGAATTTCTTGAGTGAATTTATTAAAGTTATTAATAAACATGCTCCTTGGAAAACTTAGAGATAAAGCCTGGGAAAAATATCGAACAACTAAAGATCCAGCTGACTAGGAAGCATACAAACACTTAAGAAATTTCTGTAAAACAAAAACTAGGAATGCTAAGTCCAACTATTATAGAATTAGTCTTTCTCATGATTTTCACAAGCCTCAACAGTTCTGGAACAGGATGAAAAGTATCCTTTGTCCCAGTAAAAGCTCTGTTGCACAGTTCCGTGTTAATGATAAAGTTATCCATGACCCTGCTATTATCTAGAAAGTTTTCAATCATCATTCTTCATCTGTTTGTGGTTCATATTCTTTTGTTACACCTTATTTAAATCATCAAATTAGCAACCTAACTACCAGTGGCTCATTTTCTTTCAGATGTATCTTACTCGCTGAAATTATGCAAGCTATTTCTGCTCTAAATGTTGGCTGTGCTCCTGGTCCCGATGGCTCAGAGGCAAAGTTTATAAAATTAGCTTATGAAATACTTATTTTTCCACTTGCTGACCTATTTAATCTGTCCCTATCTACTTGTAATCTTCCATCTATTTGGAAATGTGCTGAAGTCACTCCACTTCATAAAGGAGGAGTTCCACTAGATCTTGATACTTATAGACCAATTTCTATTATTTGTACTGTAGAAGTTAATTTTAAATCAATTATCTCAGTACATTAATGATCACAATATTTTATTCCCATTTCATTCTGGTTTTCATTCTAACTTTTCAACCACTACGGCCCTTGTAATATTTTCCAATGATGTATTATCATCTCTAGACACAGGTCAGTTCACAGGAGCCATTTTTATTGATTTAACCAAGGCTTTTGATTTGATTGACCATTATCTTCTTCTTGATAAACTTTATGCTATTGGTGTCTCTCAACGGACAATATTTTGGTTCAATTCTTACCTCCATAACTGTCATCAAATTATTTAACTATTGAAAAGGTTGTACCACAAGGATGTATCTTAGGACCTTTACTTTTCTCTATTTTTATTAATGACCTTCCTAATATTTGTTCTAATTGTTCTGTTCAGTGATATGCAGATGACACAGTTATATATACATCTGACTCTGATATAACTAAAATTCAAAGCTCTTTGCAATCAGAATTTGCTTTTGTTCAAAAATGTTTTTTAAATAGCAATCTCATATTAAACAAGCAGCATGTTATTTGGCACCAGTTATAATCATTCACCTGCTGAGTTTGAGTTGGCTATTGGTTTTACTGATGAGTCTCCATTCATTGAAGTTGATAAATTTAAATACTCGGGACTTTGGGTTGATTCTGAATTTTCTTTTAGGCTTCATATTGATTTTATTAGAAATAAAATAAATGCTAGTCTCAGAATACTATATCGGTCAATTAATTGTTTTACTCTCCAAGTAAGAAAAAGCATTGTCCAACAGCTTTTATATCTCATCACTGATTATGGCAATATCAGATATCAGAACACCTCTGAATCCCATCTTCAGCCTTTAAATGTATTTTACAATAATATTTGTAGATTTGTTCTGAGGTGTCCTTACCGCACGCATCACTGTTGGACACACTGAACTGGCTACCACTTCACTCTAGGAGACATTTGTTGCTCTTTGTTTTCAAATGTATTTACTTTAACTATCCTTTATACTTAAAACAGCTTTTGGTTCCATTCAGTTCATTATATTCACTTAGACACACTCAACATCCTTTTTTGTTCCTAGAATCTCAAAGAAATTGGGAGATGTGTTTTTAAGTTTTAAAGCACCATCAGATTGGAAAAATTTGCTCACTCAGATCAATCACTTCTTTCCATGACTTCAAGACGCTGTTGCTTTTCCACCTTAAATCTACCTTTTATTGTTTTCGATTGCATGTACTTTCGTTTCTTTTTTTTTTTTATCAATATTTTTTATTTATTCACAGTTTCAGTAAACAATACATCCGGTGACACATGTTTGTTTTTGTTTTTGTATACAGACGGACGAATCATCTATTGGAGATAGGAGGTTATAGAGGAATGACACATGGCCCTTAGGCAGGGATTTAGCCTGAAGCACCAAGTCTATGCCATTGAGGGGTGGCGCCTGAGGAAACTGGGGAGAGTAGGTTCGCGAAAAGTTGCGAAGTTGAAAAAAGCGGGAAAAGTCAGTATTATCTAGTCCAAGGGTTGAGCGCAGTTGTGTTCATTTCTGTATTTGGCATGTGCCACTGAGCAACTTTCATAGGAATGAACGGAACGGTCCCATTGCCTGGAACTCTCGTGTGACTTGACCCCACACGATTCATGTCCACCATCTATTTCCTCCTCCTTCCTTTCTCACACCACCCTGTACACACACACACACACACACACACACGCGCGCGCGCACACACACACATCTCTGCTAGTGCTGTATTTTGTTTTGCCAAAATCCAACCTGAAATAGGAAAGTGGACGGCAAAAAATACATGAAAAAACCTTAGCAACAACATTAGCAACAAAGGCTACAGAACGAATGGTTGTTGCAAATGAAGCATTCAGAGCTTTCTACATACATTAACCTCAAGTTTTGGAACTTTTACTGCGTTTAACATAGATATCTAACATCATAACAGTATATAATTAACAGAGAATAACAAAAAGCATAATATGTCCCCTTTAAGGGATCACCAGAGTTATTACAATTCATCCTAAGGGAGACATGAGTATTTTTAACAAATTTCAGGGCAATTCATCCAATAGTTGTTGACAAATGCTAGAGGAAAATTCATGGGATCACAAAAGTCAATGGAATTCATCCTCTGGAGCCATGAATGTCTGTACAAAATTTTGTCTCAATCCATTCAATAATTTCGGAGATATTTCAGTCTGGAGCAAATTGGCGGACCAACCGACAGACATTGCATCCATAGAGCCGCTGCTTGCATGGCTAATAACTTTAATTATGACTTAGTAAAGCTCTCGAGTTGTAAACAGGTACTCAGTCAGGCAATTTGTGACGTGTGGTCGATAACCTAACAGTCTCTGCGGATACAGAAGGACTGGTGGGTGGGTGTCAAACAAGAAACATACTGCAAGATGCAAATGTGCAGTTAAATCCAGTACACAGACAGTAAGAATCTACAGCCTTAACTTTATCCAGTATTATAGTCATGAGTCTCTAATGGTCTCTTCTTCTTATTGATTGTTCCAAGCTCGCTCAGAGAAGAATTTGCAGCTCTTGTCCTTTACTTTTGCTGTATCATGTTGCATTCTGTTTCTTGAAACTCACATGCTCCTTTTCACCTAATACTTTAGTCAAATACATTTGTCCTTGCTACTTTCCTCCTGCTTTTCTGACAGTTTTATTGATTTTCTGTTAGTGCTGATAACGTTTTTGCCACTGTGCTGATTCTCCCTCCCACACACACGACAGGCACACACACACACACACACACACACACACACAATCTGTGAGCAGGGAAACAAACAGTCTCAGGCTGTGATGAAGTTCTTGCTGGTGACAGCTGTGCTGGTGGGCCAGCGTTGGCAACAGCCATCCATCTTAGCCAGCTCCATCCTTCACCTCTGGGTGCAGGCAGGCGGGAGCTGAGATGAGATGATACTAACACCCAGCAGCCATTATGCAGCTCTGCACATAAACAAAAAGGCATTGACTTCTGCCTGAAGGCTACAGAGGCAGGGAGGCCTGTGAGTAGAAGCAGTCACTTTGTGTTACATCTGTGTGGTTGAAAGTGAATAAGCAGACACACCATTCAAAATAAATGCTTCAGACCTACATTTGGTAAGTGGTACATCAGCTGTCCCAAAGATGTAACTTTGCACCTGCAGTGGCTACTTTACATGTAGCAAACATATTTTTGTCACCATGTATTTAGACCTAACTAGCAAAGATGTACATTTAAAAGTTCAAAAAACATTTTGCTAAACAATCTAAAGTCAGAGACAGATAACATACTTTTATGGCAGTCAGACTAAACTGTGTGTTTGGTGTCATATTAATTCCATATTTAGGCCATAAGTCATTTCTACAGATTTCATGTTAAAGCCTGTCTCAAGACAAACAGAACTAATGTCAAACTATGGGGCGCTTCCTTTAGCTAAATGTTTGTGCATCAGTGCATATCAGAGAGACTTGCATGTTGTAAAGCAGTAAGTCCATTTAATTATGAAACCAGCAAGGACATTGGTTGGAGTGAGATTTGGGGCATTTTCAGACCTGCTTAGTCCGACTATATCAGACCAAAACAACGCACAGAGACCCTTTAGAGGAAGATATTTGGGCAGACTGGATCTTCTTCCTTAATGTCCTTGCTCACGCCTCAGACACATCTACCCAATGAGCAGAGTGAACCTTCCTATGTGGCTTTTAGTGATGCATTTTGGTTTGCTTGAATTTTTTCTGTGTGAAAAGAAATTGAACCCAAGGTAAAACGCCACAAGTTTACCAACTCATCCACTGATTTGGACCAGAGAAAACAAACTATAGCTTTGAAAACACCCTTAAACTCTCGACACTTTGGTTCAAGGACAGAGGGGTCTCAGGGTGTTTTTAAACATGTTTAGTCTGGTTGAATCATTCTTTCATTTCCCCCCCTTGGTATGATTCAGGTGTGGACCCAAACAACCGTACCAAGACCCTTTGGAGAAAATTTTCTCCAATGATCTCAGGCTGGTCACAAATGAATTCTGGAGAGGTTTATTTGTCATTGGAACATCATCTGAACTCGATATGACCCAACTACAAAGCATACTTTGCAAGTTTGAGCTAAATGGTTCTTGTAACAGCAACCAGTGTAAACAAACTATAGGTCTGAAAACACCTTAAGACAGGAAAACAACTAAAGGCCCTGAGGAGAAATGTAATACACCTGTTTATACACCTGTCAGAACTGAAAAGTCTGAAAGCAGAAAGCTGTGATGGGAGAAATGTGAACAGACTGCTTATTAAGACAACTGCTCATATAGTGTAACTTGTAGCTCTTAATTTTAAACTGCAAGTTGCAGCAGTAGCAGCTGAACAGTAGTAGCTGAATTTCATGATATATATGTGTAATGGTACCATGCATTTAGATAAAGGAGAAACCACTGCCAAAAGGCAGGAAAGCATAGAAAGATTTAGCCTTCTGATTCAATGGCAGTGAATGGGACATGTTCAGTATGGCTCAGTGCTCCAAAACTTCTCCTGCTCCTATAGGTTAGAAAGGAAACTTGTAGGAACATTTTGATCCATGTGTGAAGAGTTAAAATTGTGGTACAGTAACCCCACCTGCTGCGGTGTGGCCATGACCCACTGAACAAGTCGTGACAAAAGGCCCCACCCCAGTGGTCATCTCCATTCTGGTGGCCCTCAGTGCAGTGGACCTGCCTGTTGACACATGTCAGTTGACATGCCAGATGCACAGTACAATATACAGTACAGAAATAGCCGGGGTATTTTAGCTGAGATTTGTACATTTAGTGACCTAATGTAAAAAAAAAAGAGTTTGCAGATGTTGATGTTGGGAAATATGACAGCAGCATATCATGACACAGTGATACACGCCAATTATGTGTCAACTCACAGTGATGCACTTCAGGATGCAGCTAATGTGTTTTGCCCCTAAACGGTTGTCTACACAGCAGGTGTTTCAGTTGTGTTATTCAGTCGTCAGTCAGACACGTGTCTGATGCAACAGATATGGTTAGATTTTAATGAAAACATCTGTCTACACAGACCACATAACAGCTCATGCTTCACTCATGCTGGACACGTGGAACCACAACTTTAGTGCTTCAAATCTATTTTCTTTCATTTCATGTGCACAGCTACTGTGATTGTGTGTTGGGCTCTGAGTGCTGCCTAACGCATCCTATACAGACGGAAGACTGAAGCTCCTTTCACCACGCAGGCTGTGTAGACATTGTGTAACCACTGAGGCACTTAAAAAAGTGTCAGTTAAAGTTTATGCATTGAAAAAATTGCACTCAAGTGTCATTTGAGGTGTAAACAATGAAAAGGAATCATAAAGCCATGTTGACTTACCAGCTTGAGTGTAAACACTGAAATAAGCTGAAGTTTCAGTTGAAGAATGAATCTGAAAGCAGATGCAGTGACATTTGAGGGTTTAGCAATGTCAACAGTAGAGATGTTGGATGAAGTGTCAGGTGTAGGGCTGAAAGCAAATGAAATGTCAATTGAAGTGAAAGGGATGTCAGTAAAAGAACAAATGCTGTAAGTTTAAGTCAGTTGAACCGTGTGTGATGAAAGCTGTTGAATTGTTATTTGAAGTGCAAATAAACACAGCTGAACTGAATTGCCAGAATGTATGCTTGTGTTAGAGTTAAGGTAATGATGACCTTCCAACAGACCTCCTGACCTTAACACATTCTCAATGGGCTGCAGCTGCTTTAATATTCCTGGTATATGAACAGGTAACATCAGATAATGGACGAACTTATGAACATACATAAATGGCTTTAATGTTTTTGTTTTTCTGCAAACTTAATCACCATGTCAGTCATCTATTTCTGTACAGACCAATATCATATTTCATCACTTTCAGCTGTCATGGATTCATGGTTTTTTGACTCTTTGTGTTTTTGTTCTCTTGGTTACACTTCTGTTGTCCAGTCCTTTTGGTCATATGATTTTGCTCGTTTATGATTTGGATTGTAGGTTTAAAGGACTGTCTTGCATTATTAGTTAGTTTATGGTGTTGTGTACTTGGGTTTATATTCATGTGTATTCTTGGATGGGTTCATGTATGCTGGGTTGGATTAAGAGTGTTGTGTTTTCTGGGTTTTGGTTTTCTGTTTGCTCTGTGTTTCCCTCTTGTGTTCCTGCATCCCTCCCCAGCCCATTTTTCCCTCCACACCAGCCCCGCATCACGCTCATTAGCCCTGCCCTGCTCTCAGTGGTTTTCCCCAGCCTGCTGTTACCTTCACACCTGCCCTGCTCCGCTCCCTGTGTTTCCCTCAGCCTATCAGCTCCCAGCCTGCCCTTGTGTCTGGCCACCTGTTCTTTGTTTGTTAAGTTCAGTTTGTATTTCAGTCCTGATTTTCAGTTCAGTTTTGTTGGATCCTCTGTTCTGTTCTGTTCAGTTTCTTCAGTCTTGTCCTGTGTTCAGTTTTGCTCAGCTCAGTCAGCTTTTTGTTTTTTGCTTGAACTATCTAACAGTTCTTCAGCCTTGATCAGCCTGCAATCTCATATAACATCAGCAAACTTTTCAACAGCATTATTTGTTAATGTCAGCATTATTGGTATTACACAGCAAATACAAATACATTCAACTCCTACATGCTTTTACCCTTCCTTTTTATTCATTTTATATATGAGCTCTATATACACTACACTAGTCCAGCCCTCAATACTTTATTTAATGAAATCACCATAAATCCATATTTGGATTTGTAACTGCAATTGAACAACTATGAAGTATAATATCATTCACATCTAATTATCTGTTTACCATATGTCATGTCAGTTCTTATTAAATGTGTTGTTACTTATTAAGATTTATCACGTTGAAAACTTTAGAATGAATATTTTGATAATTAATGTCTTCTTTTAAGATATTAATTTTAGTCCTATACTCCACTTACAATATTTTTGTATGTGTTTTCATGAAACTCAAGACACAGACACGAACTGAATGTTTGGTTAATAAATGTCTTTATTTGGCTTAGAGAGGAATATCACTGCATGAGATAGCAGCCCGTACAGTCACAGTTGTTTAGCAGAACGGTCTGGAAAGTGTCAGCACTCCTTAGCCTCCCCAGAAACAAGTGAGATGCAGGTGAAAACATGTTTGTTTGTTTTTTTCAGTTATGGTTAAGGCAAGTTTTTAATTGAACACACAACAAGCGAAAATCTATCCCATCTGCAGATATTCAAGCTCTGAGAGTCAGGCCATGCATTCATGCCCGTTGGTTCATTCATTTGTCAAAAAGAAAAAAAAAGCACGGGGGGGTAAAATGATGAGCAACAGTGATACTAATGTTTCAGGGCAAAGCGATAGAGGGGGTTATGGTGAAAATAGCCCTTATATGCAACACCATATAACCAGGACAGCAGTGGCATCTGCCCCACCTGCCACTTGCAGTCTGAGTGGAGGGCTGTCGGTGTCACCATCAGCTGCCTGACACTGACAGCCACGCTCACCTTCACCGTGTTTCCTGTTTCCAGCTAAATTAAACAAAAGCACCACCACATTTGTGTGAGGGGAAAAAGGAAAAAGCAAGGTTGGTTTTCTCTAAAAAACAAAGTGAAAGAAAGTAAGGAAGGAAGCAGACTTCCAGATAAATATCAAACTCTGACAGGTGACATGTCTGACAAACTCATTGACAAATGAATCAATCAAAGGGGGGATAATTCATATTCCCAAAAAAAATATATATAGCAGCAATTTAAACTCTATATTTTTCATTCCCAAAGATGCACTTCCCCGCAGAGAAGCTGCCGCATAACCCACTTCTCCTCTCCAGGAACTGAAAACACAACTCATCCTCCCAACACATTTCTATATACAGTTTTTCAGAGCTCCAAGTTGCCATTATTGCCGTGCTGCGACACTGCAGTGACTGAGAGAGAATGGGAAAGGGCTTGAATCGTTGGTGGTGAATGTGTACATTTCATTTTGTCGTGGTGGGATGGGATGAAGAGACCAAGTGAAGTGGAATAAAAGAGCAAAGTGAAAAGCATTCATCTGCTGTGGGGAATGCGGGGTTGGACTTATTGTTAAAATAGAAGCATTTAATCCATTTAAACTTCCCTGTGTAACAAGCTGTCATTCAGGAATGAGCTGGTACAGCTTCGTCCTATGATACATTCTTTACTTACAGTACTCTCCAACTTTTATATGTAAAAATCAAATAGCACCGTAAAAGTTGGACTGGCTGCTTCTCGTGCTCGTGCTGAGCTGTGCGTTTATCTTAAAGTCTGTGTGCTGACAAAATTGTTACTTTCAAGGTTTTGATTGCTCTTGTTGTAGATATTGATATTTAATGGCACATTTGCTGTTGCTCATATGAGGAAAAATATCATCCCCCGTGTCAAACTGATGAAACTCTGCATTTATGTGATGTAAAATCATGATGACATGATGGCAGAGTGTGTAAATGGGTAAAACTCTTCTGCTAATACATCTACTCCTGTCTGAAGCTCCTCCTCCATCTAATCAAGTTTACTTTGAACTAATCACTTCTGAGTTACAGAGTAAACAGAGACAGAACAACACAGGCGTGAGGCATCTGGAGTGTGCAGATTCATGTGTGTGTGTGTGACAGAAGATGTGAACAGGAACCTGATCCATATACAGTATGTGATTGATGTGATGAGTATTGATGACAATGATGATACTGATGGTGACACAAGCAGTTTAGCTCTTGCTGGGCTTCCCGTTGGGACTCTCCTTCTTCTTCTCCTTCTCATCCTTCTCTTTCGGCTTCTCCTCTTCCTCCTCTTCTTCTTCCTCCTCCTCTCCCTCACCCTCGCCTTCCTCCTGGTCGTCTCCTTCTTCTCCCTCTTCTCCCTCTTCTGCCTCTTCTCCCTCCTCTCCCTCCTCTCCGGCCTCCTCATTCTCCTCTCCCTCCTCCTCTTCCTCCTTTTCCTCTTCTTCCGCCTCCTCTTCCTCCTCCTCCGGCTTGGAGCTGGACTTCCTGTAGGCTCCAAGGGTGTAGCTGCGGGCTGACATGTAGGAGAAACCGGGGTAGCCAGACTGGACCATGGCGCCGCCCACGGAGCTGAGGCGACACTCCTCGCCTTCCAGCAGCTTCCTGCACAGACAGAGACGAAGAACAAGAGATGACGTCACCTTGTAGTCTGGATTCGTTACTATTATTATCTCTCTGCATCTCCCCTGAGTGATCTAATGTCACTGGAGTATCATTGGCAGCACCTCTGCTCTCTGTTCTGGTATATTTTCCCAGAAGACTATCATTGTTGCTGAGTAAGATTATTGTAAGGTTTCACTTCCCTTCATGTATCTTGTTACAGTGGAAAAAGGATCGATTTATTTGTGGGAAAGAGAGATATATAGATTGGACTGTCAACACTGCTAATAGAAGTTTTTCAAGTGGAAAATTATCTTTTAAAGAGTACTTTTTGGGCATTTTATTGAATAATGTAGAGTGTAGCTGGAGACAGATATAGGTTAAATGGTGTGCGTCTTAAAAACTAGGCCACCAGACACCCCAGAAAAGTTTAATTCTAATGCTTAAAACAAATGTTAGAGTGGAAGTGAAGCTCTTTCAAGTTTATTTCATCTTGAGATATTTAAGACAAAAATAATAATGTTTCTTTGGGTGGAAAACACTTTTAAAAAATACCTAAAAACTGTTGAAAAAGTCTTGTCTGAACTTGAAAATTCAGACAAGACTTCTTGTCAAAGTCTCTGTTAGCCAAGTTGTGGTGGAATTTTGCATTTGATGTATCTCACCTTCAAAAATGTGAAGGTGAGGATAGCAAAATGCAAAATACACAATAATAACCATTATATTTCTTCACATGAATATGTGAAATAAGTGAGGGGTCGGTACATGTATGGCACAGTGTAAAAGTTAACATTTAAATGCAGGTCAGTTAACTGATGACTGCTGTATTGTTTGGAATGCAGCAAACCTGTAGGCAGCAATCTCAATGTCCAGCGCCATCTTGACGTTCAGCAGGTCCTGATATTCACGCAGGTGACGGGACATTTCTCCCTTGGTGCTGCGCAGGGCAGCCTCCAGCTGCTGAATGGTATCCTACAATCACACATACACACATTATATTATGAAATATTAATTAGCCCCCACAAAACACCAAAGTCTCACCACCCCCTGTTGTTTACATACCTGCATCTCTCCAATTTCATTGTTATGGTGATCCTCCATCTCAGCAATCTGCCTCTCCAGGGCCTCGTTGTGGCCCTTGAGGGCCTCAATCTCCAGAGTGCGGGCCTGCACCTGCCTGCGGTACTCACTCAGCTCCTCCTTGGACTGCTTGATGGCGTCCTGGTTGCGGGCAGCCGTCTCGGTCACGGTGGCAAACTTGGAACGGTACCACTCCTCTGCCTGGGCCTGGTTCCTGCATGACAGGTTCTCATACTGGGCCCTGATGTCCTTCAGGGCAGCAGCCAGGTCCGGTTTGGTCATGTCCATCTCCACTGACACCTGGGTTTAAGAGAGGTGGAAGAGAAGCATTTAAGGGTTATTATTGTAACCCTTAAATCATAATTGTTCAGATTTTGTTTACCTGCTTTACTTTGTTTCTTTCTGCTTTTACATTATTTGAGTTATTTAAATTGTTTTTTCCCAATGTATCATTTTGATTATGCAACAATCTCATCTGTTAACAAGAGTAATTCAAGTTTTAAGTCTGTAACAGGAGTTAGAAAAGCTTCATTTTTGTCTGTTCTTAAAAAAGGAGTGAAGCTATTGTAACACACTGGTTTGTTGAACATACTGAATGACACCGTGGATGACAAAAAAGTCTTTTAAGGCACACTGGACTATCTGTGGTTGATGAACTGACCACACTGATCAGTGAGGATGCTGGAATCTCAAGAATATTTCTTTATGTTTTGTTTGTACTTTGGAAGCTCTGAGATAAAGTCACTCAAACCCTGTACAAAATAATCTAATCTGTCTCTGTGTGCTGCAGTTGGAGTGTGTTCCCCGTGGTAACATAATATATGTATAAGCTGAGCTGTATGTTGATGAGCTGAGTTGCAGCCAGTGGTGTGGACTGCTGCAGAGCTGATGAATCGACTGCTGAATCAGGCTTCTCTCTGCTGTGCTGTCAATAGCTTACATGGCAATAATATTCCCTGCAGGGAAGAGGAGAAACCCTGGAGAAATCTACCCAGCAACCATCATTCATCTGCATGACTTACTTAACACTGCACAATTGATTCCTGCTCAAAGTCCCAGTAGAAGTTGCCTTCTGCCTTCATTCACATCAAATGACAAGTATTTTCTTCTTTTTGATTTGCTTAATATGCTACATGATGAGCTCTAATAATAGCACCATAAAATTGAGAGTAACTGGAGGAGTTTCTGTTATTTAACACGAATCGATATTATTGATGGTTTTCTTAGTGATGCACGAGCGTGTTTGGGATCAGGAAAAAACTTTTTTGTGAAATTTGGACAATATTTTCAAAGTTTTGCTGCTGTTAAAACACTTTTTAAAACACAATTTTACATTAAAAATTAGCATTAGTGTACCTCATAGGGTTTGTCCTGACTGTTTCTCTTTAGGACGACCACACCCCTGGATTATGCGCTATTTCTCCGCATTACACCCCCTCCCCTCCCCTCCACCCTCCCTTCACCAACGCCCCAACCCTTCCCCCCCCCCCCCCCCCCCCCCCTCTGCCCACCGCCCCCTCCCCTCCCCTTCTTTAATGAAAACATCACCACATTGTCACGAAAATATAAATGGCGACACTTAGGCTACAAGCGCAGGTTTACAGCGACCTTATTTCTTTAAGTTTGTTTATTTTATCTCAAATGTCACCACTCTCACATAATACTCACAAATTAATTATCTACTCCCATAGAGACTACAGCTTGATACATAACGCCACCGACTCCAGAGTTACTAACTAGCGAGAAAAGACACAAACAGCCTCGACATGTAGAGATTTAGGCTGCGTCTTAAAGTTTGCACGGGGGCGTGACGGAGCGCGCGGGACGCTGCAGCGACGCTCGAGAACCCAGACTTTATGAGAGGAGGAGGAGGGGGGGACAGCGCGAGGTGCTGAAACGGAAATGCAGTGCCATCAATTATCCAGTGCGCAGTGGTGAGTTTGAGGAGGACGCAGCAAGTCGTGATTACAGGAAAACTGTATGATGTGATATTTCACATCTCTAACAGCTTTGTAAAAGGTTAGCAAATCCTAGACTACTGTAGGGAACTTTCAGATTATATAAACAATAATATTTACTGTGTTGTAGTAGAACTGAGTAATTAATTTTATTACATATTAGGTATATTATAATATATTATAGGCTCAGGATGCCATTACATAATACAAAAAAAACATAATCTACTTTGATAAGGTCACAGTAAAGTCAAGCCTCAGTCCCTATCAGATATGTTGAAGTACATGGTAAAACATGTTGTATAGGATCTGACTTTGAAAACTGATTTGCAGGAATTGTTGCAGTATTTTGGGCAGTGTGACACTGAAAAGTGGTTATTGATAATCAGTCAATACCCGGGAACAAAGTATCACCTGTCAGTGTGGCCCGCAGGCCGGTTGTGTAGCCTACCTGTGTGGCCTGCAGTGACGCCTGAAGCTCCTGCAGCTCCTCCTCATGAACTTTCCTGAGGAAGGCGATCTCATCCAGCAGTGACTCAACTTTCTTCTCCAGCTCCAGGCGCGCCAGGGTGGCGTCGTCCACGTCCTTCCGGTAGCCCTTCAGGGTGTTCTCAGCCTCCTCGCGCAGCTTGCTCTCCTCATCCAGCTTCTCCCGCACGCGCTCCAGCGTGTCGTTCATCTGCACGCAGTCAAGGTGCATCTGGCTCTTCTCGTGCGTCAGCTCTTCCACGCGCGCCCGCAGCTCGCGGATCTCCTGCTCATACAGCTCGTGCAGGCGAGAGGGCTCGTTGTGGCGCTGGCGCAGCAGAGTGACCTCCGCCTCCAGGACTTTGTTCTGCTGCTCCAGGTTGTGAACCTTCTCAATGAAGGACACGAAGCGGTCGTTGAGGCCCTGCAGCTGCTCTTTCTCGTTGGTGCGGATGATCTTCAGCTCGTTGGTGACCGCGGTGGACTGGGTCAGGTCCATCATGGAGTCCGGCATGGAGGACAAGCCGCGGCCGGGCGCAGCCGCGCTCCTGCGGTAGGTGGTGGAGGAGACGCCGGAGGGGGAACCATAGGTGCGGTGGCTGCTGCGGAATCCCGTAGACTGCAGGCGGGACGGGCTGCTGCTGCTGCCCAGTCCAAAGCGACCGGACCGGGGAGCATCTCCGAAGATCCTCCGATAGGAGCTGCTGCTGTAAATGTCGCCGGAATAACTCATGTTCCTTTACCGTGCTGGTGTCCGGCCCGACTGCTCTGTAACGGAGAGAGAGTGTGTGGAGTTCAGGAGTGTGTGAGGGTGAGTGTGTGAGAGAAAGTAAGTGAGATGCGAGTGATGTCTGGCCAGGACAGGTGCTTTTATAGTGAAGGCGCCTGCGCATCATTTGACGCAGGGACAACAGAAGATGAGGGGAAACCTGCAAGCTTTTGCAGAAAGCCTCCACCCTCTGGGGAGACACGAATTCACTCATGCAGCCCCTCTTTTCTGCCGTGTAACTCAAGCATCAACACACAACCACTCTAAATGAAGATCACGCTTTGTGTAGGGGCTGTATTGCGTCTCACCTTAGAGCTTACTGATCTATTTGACTTCACTTTTACGGGCTCTTTCGAATCACTTTGATGAGCTGACTTTATGATATGCAAATAAAATTATATTATAATAAAATCATGTATGTAATCTCATTTCTCCAGTACATTTAACATCCCTCTGGACTGTCTCATGTTACTTTAGACCACTGTCCACTGTCATTGCAGTTTTCTTTGCTGTCCCAGCAGAATAGCTAATGGGATCGATGTGTAGAACTGTGCGCCAGAGTGTGTTTTGGTGCTGCAGTCTGCATCCAGCCGCCCTCATCCCCCTCCGACCTCCGCAATATCGGAATACGGGATGAGACTCATTAAAGTGGCCTGAGTGGTTAAACTCGTGTCAGTCATTATCATTGCATCACAACAAAGATGTTAGATTAAATGAGGCAGAAATATATTAAATTATGCTTTCTATCAGCAGCCGGTATTTGTGGTTTTTCACCATATAAACTCTATACAACTCCATCACTTTAAGTATGAAATGTACTGTATAAAGATGTCTCTCAACTTGCTTCCCAAAATAACTAAATAGTAATGGAACTAGTTTCTTTGGTGTATTTTCATTACATCTATGGTGTAAGTTGCGTGCAGTTGTCCTGAGTCACAGTGAGCTACCTCCATGCAATATTCAGTCTTTTTTGAGAAAAAGTCTTGTCAGGCCTGTTTGGTGTTTACAGTGTGTGCTGCGCAGAGCTGTCGCTGGCCTTGGTCCTGATCCAAGCAGGAGAGCGACCACGCCCCTGCAAAGGAGAGAACATCCACCCACAGGACTGCAGCCTCTCCACCCCCGAGCACCACAGGAAGACTCCTCCTGTGCTCACACTCACACTGCCTGGCAGGAGAACAGCCCAAACAGTGCAAAGTGAACATTACAGCGAATGCAAAGTCATCTTAAATCACCTTAAACTATTTTTTAGGGCTGTTTCTACAATGTGAATGAAGAAATGTTTTCAGAAAAGCCGTCTCAACATTATAATGGTTTTAGTAGAAAAATCTGGATGAAAATAAATATTTGGATGAAAAAAATTCAATGCCAAACACATTTTCTCATGCGGCCTAAATTTAAGATACGTTGCTTTAAGAAGGAGATGTTTGCTGTGCAACAATATATTCATCTCAACAATCTTATTTGTCTTTAAATATTATGTTTCATAAAATGTGCCATCGGTGGGACTGTGAGATACTGTAGATTCAGTTGTTTTAGTATGAATCAGCTCATTGCTTTCATTTCAGAAGTGTCCTCCTGCATCAAGAGGGTCTTGTTATTTCAAGACGGTGCTATACATATTTTATAAAACTGTCAAAATTCAAAGTACTGACAGACTGACTAGATAGATTCTAACTTACACAAATTAGCCACTAGAGGGCACTAAAGCATCAGTGGTACTTCACATGTCCACCAAACCTGAGCTGATGCACAGCACGTGTAAACAAAAAATTTAGTCTCATTATTATTACAGGACTTATTACATTGTGGATATAATGTGAACATATGAGATGCATTCAAGGCCTACAGGGCAGCTACAAGTCAAGTCAAGTCCATTTTATTTGTACAGCCCAATGTCACAAATTTGCCTCAGAGGGCTTTATAGTCTGTACAGCAATACAACATCCTCTATCCTTAGACCCTTGATTTGAATAAAGAAAAACAAGACAAAACAAACAAACAAAAAAACAGCTTCTTGGGGTCTATAATAGAAGACTGGGATGTACTGGTCACCCCCCAAGGTCACTGAACCTGTCAGTTTCCAGGATATGAAGCTGTAGTGCATCACTGAGGATGTACAAACAAACCACATAATGACAGCTAACATCAACTTGATGTTCAGTGAACTTTCTGTTTCTCAGGTTTCAGCTTTACAGTGAAGTGGAAAACCTCAGTGGATCACACACAAGACTGCAGTTCTCTTCATCAGGACTGCGAAAAACATCAGTAGGCTTCTCCCAGTACTGCAAAGGCTGGACGCACCCTCACACAGACTGAATGAGAGTTAACCAGAGCGAGTTGTCATGACAAAAAAAACCCTCCTGAGCAGAAAAGCTCCTGAGACTCATTTAGGTGTGTGTGTGAGAGAGAGAGAAAGAGAGAGAAAGAAGGAGAGAGAGAGAGAGAGAGAGAGAGAGAGAGAGAGAGAGAGAGAGAGAGAGAGAGAGAGAGCCTGTAGCACCTTACCTCGGCCACCTGGCCATTTTGACCTTCTGTGGTAACAAAAGGGCCTATTGAAGAGGGAAGATGCCAGTGACTCAGCAGGAAATGACAGGTAGCCAGAGATGTCTGATTTCTATCATTATGTGAGTTTCTCAGCCACACCGTCCTCCTCTACAGTTACTAAGGAGCACTGTAACGGGACAGAAGCAACCCTTATTTGATTTATTCAGCTGAAAGCATCATACCACTCAGTGAAGTGATACTTGCCATCAAATCTCCATTCACTCAGTCAACTGAAGTATCCCATCAGCTGTAATACAAAACTGCTGCAGATGGCCTCAGTGCAATATCATAAACTGACTTTCAGGTCAGTGTGCAGGGGAAATATGCAGTGTTTTTACATAAATCAACAACTGCAACATAAATACTGAGACAAGTGTAATGAGTGTAAACAAACAAGACCAGAGTTGGCAGCGTTGAGCAGCACTTACTCGGCCTTTTACATGCAGACAGTGCCAGTGGTGTTTTACAGCACAAAACAGGAAGAGGGCGCTGTTCTTCAAGCAGAGACAGACATCAAGCTTTCAGGGTTTCTGGCAACAGCAAATGGTGGAACAAGTGAAAGGCTGTTGGAAAAAATGAACACTAAAACATTGATCATGTCAAGAATAAAAACATAAAGTGAACACTAATGCACATGGATTGTTGCCCATGTATGTATGGTTTCACCAAGTAATATACCTTTTTTTAATAGCAGGAATTTAACAGTAGAAAAACCACAGGTTAGTCATGGCCATGTTATCCAGCTTCGGGGCCCTTTAATGTGCATGCTGGCTCACCGGCATGATTTACTGAGGCAGTTATTGGAACAGAGGCATCATTAATACGATAAGTTACCTGTGCTTTTCCTGCAATGACCTGTCGAAATGTTTGCCATGAAAAAGGCCTATAGGCAGGTTTCTGAGCAACATTATTATGAGATGTTGTGCTCACAGAGTGTAGAAAACACATCAGAATGACTGAGAGCTTATGGGGAGATCAACATTATAGAAATTGTTAGAAAATTAACAAGCAATTTGTGAAAAATATTCATTATCCCAAAAAGAAAACCTCTTTCAGCTCAGAGTGCATAATTGGCTATTGGCATATAGCAAATTGGTCAGAGCCCTAGATTTTTAATAGGGTAGTTTTGTAGCTGTAGTTTTCAATAAAGTGTGTTTATGGCTGTATAATGAATATTATAAACAGTCTCCAGACACTATGATCAATGCTTTGGTGCTCAGTTTGACTTGTATTATTGCATCATCATGTAGGTAGCAGCATTCAGTCTTTCCAGTCCTGGTCTCAGTGGTTTACAGTTATTATATAAAGTCAATTCAATTAATTTGATTATCTTTAGATGTTTAAATCTGTCAGTATGGAGTAAAAGACATACAGTCCTCTTCACTCTGTGTGCTGTGATAGCATGTCACCATGTTGCTGCTGAGGGAGGAGAAAGAATATTATTTATTCACTTTGGCCTGTACCCATCTTCCCTGTTGGGACTCCAACATATAGTGACTCCCCCTTCACCAGCCTGCTACTCTAATGTTTCTCCTCCTGCTGTCCCAGCCACTGCTGCTGCCAGCACAGCCACACTATCCTCACTGTGGTTTCATCTTATAGACCCATAACACTGTTAACACTGTTCTACAGGGCAGCTATCACCTCAGCTGTGTGCATGTAGTGTCAGTGAATACTCAGTCTGTGTGGTCTTCCTCTGTTAGTGTACTTTGATTGGTTACATATTTATTGCATTAAGTACTGCAATGGAAACACTGTAAACAAAACAGCTGTTGTGTGAGTGATTACAGATGCTTAACTACACATACCATACATTTAAATCTCTAATCATTGGGTGGTATTACTTTCTATGCACATATAATGGCATGTAATAACTCAGAAACTCCCAGATCTCCATGGAGGCCCTCGACACAAAACACTCTCCAGCAGCACTGCTCCTTTGAAAATGGTTTCCCTTTGGTGCTTTTGATATGCCAGGTGTTACTCACAAGCACTAAGCGAGGGTTTCTGTGTCACGTACAGGCCGCTCAGCTCCCTCGCTTTTGTTCTGTCTTGGATGCACTGATCTTGTCTGATGTGCACTCTTCACTCCGGTCCCCCGAGATCTCCCTTTCCCACATGCAGACGATCTCCTCCATCTGTTTGCATACACACACGCACACACACACACACACACACACACACACACACACACACAAAGCCCACCAATACACACACTCATACCTCTATCCCTTGATCTGAGCTGTCAGCTGTGATGGAGAGTGATCATTTAAGGCTGTTGGCACTCAGTATCATCTGGCACTGGCATTATGATCAGCAATGGGGCTCCTATTCAGGTGATGAAATCTAGTGAGGCTCGGTTAAAAAGAGGAGGACATATGAAACTATAAAAAAGTGATGAGGGGGGGAAGGGGGATAGGGTGTGGGCTCATAAGGTAAACTGAACTCTTCAAAGAGGAAGGAATATCCCAACATCCTCATCTTCTTTGAGGAAATCCTGCCAGTTGAGCCCTGCTTTCTTCTGTTTCATTTCAGCATCCTTTGGGGCAATTCTGTGGCTCAGCAAGTTGACTGTGTTTGCCAGGAGGACACCAGACATTCCACGAGCCACAAAGTCCTTGATGTGGTTGAACAGCTCTCCCATGGGGATTCCCCCCTCACCCATCATTGGGGTGATGATTTCTGCCAGGTGCAGCCAAATTTAAGCTACTGTACATCTTCCGTGATGTACTCTGACACCTCGAGGACCTTTCAGATACTGCAGGGTGGGCAGCGGCCCCACCATGTACAGGTTGTGAAGCAACAGGCTCACGTGTTCTCGAGAAACGCTGCTGCCCTCAAGTGTTGTGTCCACAGCATTTCTCATGAATTGACAGCACTGGAGCACTGCCTTCAGGTCCACTATTACTTTTGGCTCTGGCGCACAGCTGGAGTCTTCGGTCTTCTTTCCTTTCAGCGGAGTAGGATCCTCCACAGAGACTCTGCTAGGAACCTGGTTACTCCTCCAGAAAGTCCTGCAGGATCTGACTGATTGTGGATGAGGTCCTTCCAGTCTTCACAATCTCATGCAACTTCTGAAAACATCCATCAATGCAGCACTTGGCCGTCACCAGCTCCAGCTGTTGGCTGATAATGTAGAGGAAATGGATAAAGCACTCCAGAGACTCCTGGTTGCCTTCCCTTAGAAGCTGACAGGATTCAGTCATGCATGATAACGTCCAATTTTATACAGCTCCCCAATAAATATGATATTTGCCACCAGACGCCAGAAAGCCGTGGCATCATTTGGCTGCATCACCTTTATGAACTTGTGCTCTTCCTCCTACAGACAGAACCAATCAAGTACAGATTTATGGCACCACCACTATTCATGGAGCTCTGGAAGTGTCATCAGGACACAATTTAATAGTTTGTGCTCTCGAATTATTCATCTGTACGCATGAATTACCTTTTTTATGCAAAACCTTGCATGACAAACACCTTGCAGGTTGAAACATTTGCGGTAAAAACTTGGGAGATTGAAAATTTCCGCTAGCAGACAGCCTCACCTTTTCTTTAGTTGACTAACACACACAGTCCTCTCCAAAATCAGTTGCAGTGGCAACCTAATGGTTGGAGAAGAGAGCTTGTGACTGGAAGGTTATTGGTTCAATACCTGGACTAACAGGGTGAAGTGAAAAAAATATGGGGAAAGTGAAAAAAGCAGCGTTTGCTCTTCCTTTGTTACCACTGCTGAGGTGCCCTTGAGCAAAGCTCTTGACCTTAATTGTGTGAATATGAGGTCTTCCTGCAAAAGAAAGACATCGTCTCAGTGAAACTTCCTTGAATACATGAAGGTTAAAAAGACAAAACACCTTTCATCTATGTTGAGTTGACATTATTTTGCTTTGTCTGTAGAAGTCTATAATCTGGAGTTTTGTAGAAAAGTCACTACTGATGTTCTGTTTGTTGCCCACAACTCTTTGAAGGATTCTGTCCTTTGAGTTCGTTAAGTACCAGTAGCAATGACACAGCAGCAGGAACGACACAAGTGTCTCCAAATTAAGAATGAGGTTGTGTGCATTTTTACACATGTAGCTCAGCAGCAGTAACTTCATTAGTTATTTATGATGATTAATAATCCTGTGACAGGATTGGTAAATGAGACTATTTTTCTACACCTCAGACAGATAAGGTGTAACACAGAGATTTCAAGTTTATCCACTCAAATCGTTTGGAATAAAGCAACCATCCTCAGGATGAATCCTGAGCTCAAATCTGTTGGGACATTTTTATTTTACTGTAATTAACTATTACATTAAAATAATTACCACCCTATTTCTAACTGTACTTAATCATCATCATACAACAACCATGATCGTTATGACTGTGGGGGGAGTCAGGGGGTGGAGGGAGTTATTATGTGCTCTCCTTTGGTGAGTTGATCCCTTCAAGTGATTGAATGACTGTGTACTCACTCAATTGTTCCCAAGGGCTTTGTGTTGTTGTGTGTTTCCATGGCACATGTCATTTATTGTTTAATTGCAATGCTTGGGTGCTTGTGTCATGCGGGCATGTTCCCTGCATTAGGTGCCTGCATGTCAAAATGCAAGTTTGCATGTGTGTGTGTTTACAGGTGTATGTTTGTGCATGGTTGTTCAGAGCTGTCGGGGGAGGCGAAGGTCACAGTAAGCCGGGTGTGCAGGGCCTGGATAAGCTGCTAGATTTGACTAATCTGACAACTGAGGACGTGGCGAGGTGGGTCAGTAGGTCTGTGACCCTGACACACACCTGCAGACAAACACACTACTTGCATAAGTCCATCAATAACATTTCTTTACACACACCAGCAGGTAGGTTATGTCAATACACTCAGCTGGATCATGTTGGCTCAGGCTAAGCTGCATTGCGGTGTCTGTCTCCTGTTTCATGTGCTGATTAAACATGAGGTGTGTCTTTTGGTGGACGCTTTTATCCAAAGTGCTTTACAGTAGGATGTGACTGAGGGATTATCTTATACCACAGGATAGATGGCTAGACACATACATTCATACATACATACATAGATGACATGAGTATTTTAGCAACACACAATTGTTAACTCAATTGGTCCTGAGTGGTCAGACATTCAGAGTGTGTCCTGTCCACTCCATTGCACTGAGCCTCTCTCAAGCCTTTCCTTGACAGCCCTGACCCTGCTGTACCCCACTGCAAAGCGGACTCATTCTCATAACCTCAACATCGTACTGTTTCCTGCTTGGAGACACAGCTCTGCATTCAGCACTGCTTAACCCATAGCCACTATGAATTGTGGAATTATTAAACAGCCAGCCTGGCTTTATTCAAGGGTAACTTCTCCTACCAGCACCAATTAAGCTCACTGATAAACAAATGATTTCTAGTCTGTTTATTCTGTGCAAAAATTGAAGTTACTATTTGTGGTTTTATGGAGGTTATGTTTATGTTTCTGGGCTAGGAGCAATGACTTCCTCCAGTATTGTCTCAACATGAGACTGCCAGCCAACCAGTGGGGAATCCAGGAAGTCACTGACATGTGTGTAATGAGAAAATCAATCAAAAAAGTAAAAATATTTCATTCATTTTAATAGAGGCCTGGAGCCAGTTGCACCAGCTATTCATGAGTTCAAACTTTATGTATTTACGAAGTGCAGGTTTATGAATACTAAATTAAAACAGGTTGCACCACACAAACTAGTTCTTACAGTGACTGCCAGGTGTAATGTAGCTAACAGAACCAACTGACAGAGCTAACTTTAGCCTGCTAATATATGACTCATTTAGTGTGAGGAGTAAAAGAGGTAATATAGAATATCAGTGACACATGTCATCCAACACTTAAAATTCTCAACATTTAAGAGTTAGCTACTTCTCCATGTACACATGAAGCAATAAAACAAAGTAACAGTGTTACTTACATTTACAAATGATTGGCAGTTTGTAATAATTTGCTCTCCTAACTGAAATTTCAGAAAATTATGCTACAGTCCTGTTTACATAGTTCATTGCTTTTGACTGAACGTCACTACAGATGTTGAAACTAACTAAGAACCTAATTTTATGAGCTCAAACTTACAAATATTTTATTGTAACCCAAACCTGAGGTTGTAATATTATAATAATTATGATAATAATTAAAAAGAAAAGATTAGAGGAAAAAAATAGCATTTTTTTCTGCTTTCCCATTCTGTTAATTGTCTCATGATCCCTTAGATTATCACACTAAGGTTGGAATGCCCCGCAGCAGGCAGCAATTAGTGTTGACCAATTCTGCAATACACGAGAGATCAAATAAACAATCCTATTTATCATATCAGAGTGGGGAACCCTGCCTGACTGATTTGTGGTTTATCAATGCAAGACCACTATCAGCCTGATATATCTGTTTACTTTACAATGGAACACTAGAACCTAAATGTCAGTCGGTTGCAAATGATGGAGAAGAAAAGACCCAGAAAAGAAACTGGGTACATGTGAGCATTTCTACATTACACCCATTGGAGCTCAGTCCTCAGGCAAGACTACCAGTCCAAAACCTACAGTACACAGATATGATATTGAAGCATGGCAAGGAATTACAGAGCTCTCCATCCATGGTGGGAGAAATCTTTTTCTATGGCTCCCTCCCCCCTCAGCAGTCAAACAGCTCCAGAAGGGACGCAGGATGCTTTTCAAGATGCCCATCCCCCTCTTCCCTCTCCTTCTCTGGCTTTGTGTGTGTTGGTTATAGAGCAGCAGTCAGATGGCTGTGATCATACAAACCTGGGATTTGGCCAGCAGATTACTCTGAACCACACTAAATGACTTGGCGAGGATCAGGCCCCACAGAGGCTTTCTTTCATCAGTTGTGCTAAAACCTCCTCATTGCTGCCTATTCAACCTCCACATGAAGAATATTCACTGTATGAGGAACAAGTGGGCTGGGTTTTCTTGGTAAAAGCCTTCACTTGTTCTTTGTGTCTTGAACCATAAATAAAGACAATGACAAGGTGCTAGGTAGGTAAACAAGGGTTTCAAATGTTTTATTCCTTTAATATCACTGGCAAATATAAATTGCTGCCCCACAATTTCCAAAGGGTTTCCCACATTTGAAGTGATTTCTTTAGAAGACAGTGTCCAAATTCTCCAATTCTTAAAAAGTAAGTGCACAAAACGTTCACCTTTTAAAGTTATTACTCAACAAACAGACACGTGACCTTTCTGAGGAGAAAGGCAGCAGGCGACGACGATGTTCATGGAGCTATGACGCGGTGTGTCTGTGTTGCTGTGTTTGTGTGTGCGTGTACTGTGTAATGCATGAAAGCACCACGCCTGAGACCGTCACAATGAAAAGGAATGACCTTTGTGATACATGTCGATACATCACACACACACACACACACACGCACACTCGTACATATCATTTACGTCTGTTAGGTCTTACATTTGTGTCTGTTTTTAAGGCAATGTTAGCCACTTCGTATGTAGGGACAAAATGTGCAAAAAACCAAATATACACATGAACATGAGATCCCCTGATGCTGAAACCTGTAGCTTAAACAACTGGTCTGACTGTAGTCTTGTTCTTTGAGAGATTCCACACCTGCTTCTTAAGGCAGATGATGAAAGCACCAGGGTCTTTGTAGAGAGAGAGAGAGAGAGAGAGAGGGAGGGGGGGGTGGAGGGGAGCAATAGTTGCATGTGATTATTGACACACACACTGTTCCCCCCTCCCCTCCCCCCCCACTTTACACTCCCGCCTCACCTGCACCACGGATGCCAACGCAGCATGTGGAGGAAGGAGTCACGCTTAAAACACACGCACGCATGCAGATTGGCGGAAGACAGACAACAGGCCATGGATGGAGGAAAAAGGAGGAGACAAGAGACTCCCGCAGACAGACATTAATGCTTCGGTTAATACATGAAGTCTTTGTCAAGTGGACTTTTTTTTGCATTTTACTAGTAAACAAATGAACAGAAAACCAGAACAGAAACATCGCCTTACAGTTTGTTTGTTTTTTTAAACCACCCACCCTCTACCACCCCCAAAAAAATTTCTCTCTGAAGACAGTGACGAAACACACACACACACACACTCTCTCTCTCTCTCTCTCACACACACACACACACACGTACGTGTCGACAGATGGCATTTCAGTGAACACACCTGCCCACTCACACCTACATTTCAATACATTTCCCCTTTAAGTCCCCCTTATAGCATGGCTACACAGTTCCTCTCCGTTTGAAAAGGTTTCAATTTGACAAAAAAAAGCAGCATTCCACACTCAAAGACTTACATCTATTTTTCTGATTTCGTTTTTTTTTTTTTTTTTTTTAATTTTTTGGTGTACCATCTTCATGCTTAAGAGATTCGCAAGTGGCGGACACAGGAGCGGGAGGTTCCTTTGGCACTGTGCTGCTATGCTGCAGGATGGAGGACATCTACATTCAAAATAAGCTGCAATCCTCTCTCCCTGACGTGGTTTCCCCACCAAACAATCAGCTATAATCTCGCTGGACGGTGGAAGCCATTTTGTTTGAGGGTCCTGGGCGTGGAGATACGAAACAGAGCCAGAGAAACCACCAACCCTCAACCTGGCCACCAGCTTCTCTCACTTTTATACTTTTTAATTCACGGTTTTTATAATTTATTCTGTTTTTTTTTTTTTTGTCCTATTATTCGCCCCTCTTAAAAGGAGCAAGATGGCTTTGAAAACAGCTAAAAATTATCATCAACCACAAAGTAAACAATTCATTTTCTAGGAGCACCGTGCCGAATTCTGAACAGACACAAAGCCTCGAGGCACAAGAGACATTTCTAAATATTCTATGGATTGACTAGGCTGTGCAAACAAACTACACATAGTAAACTCTCAATAAACCTCACAAGAAGAACAAAGGCTATGACTAATTAAATATATTTTTATATTCATCTATATATTTAGTATATCTAATAAATACATTTTTGATAGACATAGAGATCTTTCTGTAGACTATTTACATTAAAAGGAGTACATCTTTGCAGAAACAATAAATAGCTATGAAGGCAAGGCAAAGGAGAGAAAATCTGTGGTTTTAACACTTTGGTGCCTCTCAGGTGTGAACACACAGAAAGATTCGGTGTGTTCTCACTGAAAAGTCAAAGCCAGTCGTTCTGTTTCAGGGTGACTTGACTCGTCTCCAGCTGAGCTCTCCCTTCATAAATAATTGGCAGGAACATCCACTCACAAAAAATAATCATGCTCTCAGTCTCACCTGCCTGTCCTCTCTACATAGTGGAATGTGCTCCAGTCTCTCGACTGCTCTCAGTAGATAGGCTCTTCCCTTCCAGATAATAACCTGGTGAACGGGGCAGTGAAGTAGTGTACAAAAATGAACCAGCACCTGCCAAAATATACCAGCATTCGGCCTGGTGGCTGGTGTTAGAAGTTTCCAAACCTGCTAGTGACCCCTGACGTGACACACACACACACACACATATGATACTAAAAGGATGCTGTAAAAACGCCACCGTCATCAGAGAGAGGCAGAAAACATCGAACCCCACCCATAACCCTCCCCTATCCCCCGGCCCCTTCACAATCTCATGCTGCATGAGTTTTTTTTTCTTTTGTTTTGTTTTTGTTACTTTTTCCTCTAAATGTCAAGTGTAGACATAAAATTACAGGGTAGTTTGAGAGCCTGCCCACCAAAGCCTAGGTACTTAGGGACGTATTGCTGTCGGCCCCCCGACAGTTTAACACCACACACAGTCTATTTAGTGTCCACAAACTCTGCTGAACTGCACAGCACAGGCAGGCCACTGACATGTTTTTCAAACACTCACTAGATGACATCATCTGGTGACATTGCTGCAACAGCTGTAGTGGGGGGGGGGGGGGGCTTTAAGTTTTTAAGAGACAGTGTTTGAAAAAGATGACACAGTTTTGTTTACAAAAGCAATTTTAAGTGCAAAATACCATGCACAGATGGTTGACTGGTGAGCGGGGCAGAGGAAAGACAAGCCCCACATCTGTGTCACACTTTGGGATGATTCTGTCTCACTGGACAGCTAGGAGCAATGGAGGGGTGTGTGTGTATGTGTGAGCATGAATGCGAGTGTGTGTTGTGAAGTAAGGGTGAAATCTCATAAGTGCTTCCCATGGCTCTTGAGGCATAGAAAAAGAGGCAGTGGGATATTGTGTGGTAACATTCTGTGGCTGAAAGTTGTGTTTCTGACGGACGGGACGGAGGGGCAGGTAGGGGTGGAGTGTCTTTCAAATCCCACTCGATTGATTGGTGCGGAGCAGAGCGGGCGACCCCCTAAAGACTGACCGCTGATGATGGGCTGGATGCGGATGGGTGTCTCAGAGGTGCTGCAGTCTGAATGGAAGTCAACGTGGGAACAGGAAGTCCGCAGAGGCCCGGCAGGAGGAGGGGCCTCAGACTTGGTCAGTCCTGGTAGGGAGGAGGGTGAGGAAAGAGGGGTGGTGGGGGAGAGGTCTTAGCAGGACCAGGGCATGGTGACACAATCTTGGGATGGGATTGGATGAGGGGAGGAGGCAGGAGCTGGGTCAGTGACCAGTGCTGTTTATAGGCTGCAGCCCAGCTTCTTGGCCATCTCCTGAGTGTCCTGCAGGCGCAGCAGGCTGGCGCTGGAGTAGCCCTCGTCGCTACAGCTGCTGCGCAGGCTGCCCCGCTCGTCCCCTGAGTCGCTCACACTGCTGGTGCTCCACTCCAGGTCACCCAGCAGGTAGTCCGTCCCCTCCACGTCCACGTCCAGGTCCTCTGTTGGCACCAGAGAAAAAACAATGGAGCAATTAAAATGAGAGATGAGAGCCCTGCTTTACTATAACTGTGTCGGAGCTGATCCTGGAGCTTTCTAATCAACAAAACTAATCCTTCCTTTCATGAAGTTGTTTTTGTGCAGTAAATACATTTTGTTTTGTCACTACTGTCTTTTGTAAAGCTTCTCCACACCTTTGGGTGCTTAGTCAGGTTCACAACATTGTAAGTACATGCATGCCTAAGCAGTGATGTAGAGGGAAGCACAATAAATCAAAAACCTCCCCATTGACCCCTTTTTAGAGATAGATGCGGCATCAAAATTCTTAAGCATATGGGAAACACCTTTTTCACTGCATTTAGACACATCATCACAGGAGGCGCACATGTTTAATAATAACATCAATAATGGCTGCAGTCCATCTAGGCGCGCAAGTGACACATAAATAAGAGTTTCGATAGTTCAATAAAAACTCTTATCTTTGACGAGGCAAATTCAAAAGATGATTTTATAGCACCTATCCAGATAACTTTTGGCTATAAATCTGCCTCCTGGACTGAGCAGTATCATAAATCCTTCCCATTTTGAATTTCCTGAAAAACAATAAAGGAAGGTTGTCTTTAAAAGAAGACAGCTGTTAACCGCATGATAAATGGGTCTGGGGTTCTTTGAGTCTCTCACCAGATGATGATATCACCTCCAATCTCTGAATAAAAATATTTCAAAAACTTCCAGTCCACTGAGAAGACACAAATGACCACAGAGAGATGTTAATTGTTGCCTCTGCCTATTTCATTTGCTAAATTATGAAAAAAGTGAGGATGTGTGTGGGCTCACCTTGGTCAGAGTCGGACTTGTCCGAGGACACGGTGGAGCCGGTGCTGTCCATGCGGGTCCTCTCCACACCCAGCTGCTCCAGACGCCTCCTCAGGTGTCTCTGTTCCCGCTGTAGCTGCTCTAAGGTGTGCTGAGCTCTCCTATCGCTCTCCTCCAACCTCTGCAGGGTTGGAAAAGAAAGAAAGAAAAAAAAAAAACACATGAATGCAGCAGTGTCACTGGATGTTGAAGATGTGTGATCACTGAAAGAGAGAAAGCAACACAAACTTGTTAAAAGAGACAACAAAGACATTTAAGTCACACAATACTAAACGCACTCACCCACCACAGTCAACGGTCAACAAATTGCTCTATTCGCACTGATAAGGTGAATACCAAACACACACACACACCTTGATGTGATCTTTGGCCTTCATCAGCAGGCTGAGGGTGGTGTGCCTGTTAGCATCTGGTCCCAAAGGAACGAGGGATTTCAAGCGCTCTAAACACAGCCGTAGATGCGCCCGTCTGAAGAGAACGAGAAGAAACAGAGAGCAAGAAACTGTCAGACATGATCAGCCTCATCCTCAAAGACACACACACACAAAAACAAGATTGTCACTTGTTTAGCATCAAAGTACTTTCTTGACCTCGGAAAAAAATAAATCTTAACTCAAAGTCCACTTAATAGCTTTTTCACCGTTCAACCGCAACTCATGGTGGATGGTGTTGCCATGGAGATGGCTCAGTTGTCATGGTGTGACCGCAGTGTAGAACTTTGGTTACTTGATGAAATCTCAGCCATCCCCATGACAACTCCAACTAATAATGAGGACCATGAGATACTGTAGAAAGCTCAGGGGAATAAATAGTAAGTCGACCTTGAGTAAAACCTCAAATAGATACAGAAAACATAAATATCACCCAAAAATGAAACAGTGAGAGTGATTTAAGACCCTTTTAAAGTAAATGGTAAATAGACTGCATTTATACTGCGTCTTTCTAGTCTTCTGGCCACTCAAAGTGCTTTTACACTACATGCCAACATTCACCCATTCACACACACAATCATACACTGATGGCAGAGGCTGCCATGCACAGTGCCAACCTGCTCATCAGGAGTTCTACTGCTCATTCACATGAACTCACACACCGATGGTACAGCCTTCAGGAGCAATTTGGGGTTCAGTATCTTGTCCAGGGACACTTCGACATGAGGACTGGAGGGGCCGGGGTTCAAACCACCGATCTTCCGATTAGTGGATGACTCGCTCTGCCTCCTGAGCCACAGCTGCCCAATGAGGTCAATGAGGCATTTGTATTTTCTCTATGATATAGTGTATACGTCCTCCTCTGCTTCTGTATCCAAATGCTAGAGTTAAGAGGTAGTAAGATAAAGGTTCAGCCATGTAAGATTCTATGTGAAATGATGAGACCCCTCTCATGTGTATTTCCACCCAGGAAGTCTACATTGTAACATTGTTACTTGAAGTTGCTACATAGGATATTTCGATGAGCAACAGTGTACAAATCCTTCCATTCTGCACAGTTCATCAAATGATTTTTAAAAGATATTTTTAAATATCACATAGAATACAATTAAATATCGGTTTCATGGTCATACAGCTCAAAGAATGACAGAAAACCAGAAGGGAAAAAAGACCTACAGTTATTTATTAAAGGATGGTTCACAATTTTTCAAGTCTGTCTTAAAACAGTCAGCTGCCCATATGAACAGTGAAAGAGGTTTTCCTCACTGTAATCATTTCTCCTGTTCATACTGACTATTAAAATATCCCCTTCAAATGTACTTTCAATGTAAGTGATGGAGGCCAAAATCCAGCTGTATATAACAATAATTTCTAGTAACAGAATTAATACATGTACGTAAAAATAATATATATTTTTGCTAAAATTGACATTTGCCCATTATGAGTGCATGAGCTTCTTTTGCTAACAGTAGTGACAGTGTTGCAGGTCTGCAGGTCTGATGGTGCTGACTGAATCTCAGTGACTGAAATCCAATGCTTTTTTTCAAGATCTGCAGATACCCTGTGAATTACACAAGATCATCTGAGACATATGCTCAGATCTGAACTCATTATTAATGTCATCTGTCCTATAACATCTTTACTCCCTCACAGTTAATATTTACATCTTTCGTTTCCTCCTGCATTGCTCTCAGCTGCTCTAAGCTGGCAGCCTTGGTAGTTGCTGAGGTCTGGTGGGTGTTTATGACCACTTGACCCAGCTGTTACACAACGCACACCTCCGGCTCCAGCCTCAGTGGAGTGTGTACGTGTCTGTACGCCTGTGTGAGCCTGAGTGAGTGGGAGTGTGTACGTCAGACGCTTCCTGAGAGTTGAATGTGAACATTTTTTTTTTTTCTTTTTTTTCGGACAGATGAGGGCTGGATGAGCTGTTGGTTTACTGTCTGCTGCCGGTGAGCCTGATGTGAGCGTCACTGCCGGAACAGAGTTTATTCAAATTGGACACATGAAGAGGGATTTGACTGCGGTTACACACAAATATATTCTCACCCCTTGCCCTTTTGAAAAAACACACACACACACACACACTCAAGTGAAGCCCACACGCACATACAAATCAGGATTGCTGAAACCGAGTGCCTGTCTCAGCTGACTCAGTCCAAAGGGCATGCACACTGCCATTACATAACATGGAAATGTCCTCGTCTGTGTTGTTCTGACATAATAAGGGATCAGCAGGGCTAGCTAATGTTTGTTAAACAACGCTGATGAGCAGCAGGCTTGTGAAACAGCGCAAGTCACATGGTATCTGAGCGAGAGAAAACACTACGGGCGTGGCAGCAACACACAGCGCTATTTCAGCAACAAGTTATTCTGGTTCAGTGTGGCTTCAGTGCAGTGTGTCAATAGGTGAGTATATATGTGGAGCTGCAGGCTTGTGTGCTATCAGCCCAAGGCCAGAACATACATTTATATGCCCTAAATTCTCTTGTGTCCTTTTCTGATGTGCGTGGATTTTGAAGGCACGCGACTAGTCTGAGTTGACACGTTTTTTTCTGAAATGAGGTTTAATGTGCTAGTCGAATTTGTTGCATAAAACGCTTGCAACTGTGTCGTTCCTTGCAGCCCAAAACGGTTTCTCCTATGGCAGCCCCTCACCCACTAAAAACTACAACTATGTCAGCAGGGTTCTCTGACCAGCAGCAGTAAATAAATCACCGTGCTCTCGCCCTTTGACCCCCCACAGTAACTGCCCATGCCTGGAAGGAACTTGTGTGGAAGGTGTGGTTGTGGCTGGAGTCATGTTATGTGGACGTAAACATGCACACACGCACGCATGCTCGTGGTCCCGTGTTTCAGTCAGAGGGGAGGGGAGTTTTATAAAATAGTCCTTTGAATGTGTGTGTGAGATTTCACTGAGCCAATATAGCTGGAGGGGGGGGGGGGGGGGGGGGGGATCTTGCTGCGTTCCTCTGCTCTGGCTTGCTAGCAGTGGGTCGGCATGAGTAATAGACTATCTGCCTGTGATGGCTTTCTATCATCAAGCTACTGCTGTGAGACACTGGCTAAAGGCTACGAATGTTCTCAAGTGTAACACAACGGCGCTACGGTCATAATTTTGACTTACTGCTTGTGTGTTACTTCATTTGGCATGAAGTGCACGCGCTCCTGCACACAGACATGCAGAGGGCTAAATCCCAGGCACAGACCACGGTGACATATATTATTCAGGTTGTCCATTGAGCTGCTGGATTGGATCAACTAGCACAGGCATGGTGGAGGCACTGAGAGGGACGGGGACTCAAGAAGGAAGAAAGACAGACTCATATTCTGACCCAAAATAGTGGAATTTTTTTGTTTGTGTTCATTACAACCAATAAACAGCCTGGTATCAAAAACTATCTCAGCCAAAAAGGATTATAGTACAAGTATTAATCATAAAATAGTCGTGCAAAGTCAGTTTCTTCAGTGTTTTGTGTTGTGCATGCTTTCCAAAGCACAGATAGTTTAAAACTACATTAAAATGGTATTTATCTCTTCAAATGCACATTGAGTATCACTATTCATCTATGCTGGCTTACATCACTGAAACTATTTAGTTTTTTGATAATACTAACTCCTCGGCTAGCTTCCAGATAACCCTTACGGTCTTTTTTATTACATGTCTGGTTCACACAATCATCTCAAGTCAATAGAAAAAAGTAATAATGGACTGAAGAATCCACACAGACAAAAATAGAACATACATTCAGCGCTATAAATGTTGTTGAGACAGCCCGGTTTAAGTTTTCGAAACCAGATCAGCTGCTCCCAGGTGCCAAAGGGCATATTGAGTCACCTGATACAAACATGATACCTCTTTTGTTTTATCAATGTCAGAGGGAGTTTCTGTTAGCACAAACCTATTTTAACACCAAACCAAAAGCTGAATTATATCATTAACATTCAGGCAGGCTCTGTGCTAGTCCGGTGAGGTTACACTTCAAAAAGAGTATTTTGTTCATGATATGGCTCAATTAAAGATCATATTCCTGCATAGGCTCTTAACTCAACTGCAAACACCTTGATAAGGTTCCTGGGTAGCTCTGATATTATCTGGGATGCTGACGCATGTTAACATCTTATCCAGTCGCTGTTGGTTCTCCTACTCTGCAAAGGCACATTGGACTTATAACTGGCTTATTGCAACTAAAGCTTATTTCCATTACTGATTCCTCAATCACTACATTTTTAGTTCATTGTTTATACATGGACAAAATAATAACACTCAACTGTGAGTGGGGCCCCCAGAAAAACCCTCACCTTTGACCTAAAAAGGGCTAGGGCCTATCAAAAGCTGCACAAGGCCAAAGTACATAATCTGACAAGTGCACATGCATAAAAACAATGTGTTCATTTAATCATACATGAACTGAAGAAAAGCTTGTTAGAAAACCCTGATTATGGAAACCAGGTTTCTCATGAAATTTCAATATGATGTTTAAAGTCCCCTTCCACTCAAAAATATGTTTTTCTTCTTTTCCCTACAGTTGGATGTTTGAGCTTCATTGTGCAGAATGATGTACAATGATGTACAGTACCAGTCAAAGGTTTGGACACATTTTCTCATTCAAGGGAATAGGAAGGTGTGTCCAAACTTTTGACTGGTACTGTATGTGCAGAGTTTGTTTTCACATTCATCTGCTGAAAGTGGAGAAATTCTCTGAGCTCATTGAAAATCTGATTTAAAGCGGCGGGCCTGCGATCATGATTTGTGACATCACAACTAGTTTGGTGCCAATCCTGGTCCGATATTCAACAACACAAGTGTGATGTAGAAACCTGAAGCCTCTACTGCACATATACTGAGAATGGACTTAACAGTGAAGTAGGAGACATACTTCAACTTCTGAAATGAAACATATTTGCATATTCTTGAATTTTAATGAGGGAGAAGGAGTAGATGCCATTTTAAGGATTTTAACATGGCAATTATACTTTTTTGTGGAAAAACCATATCAAACACACATTATTGTTCCAAGCAGAGTATTTTACATGTCTTAATACATGTCTGGAGGGGATCAAGAAATAGGATTACTGTGGAAAACTGAGTAACCTGGTGACATAAGTTCACTAGTCTTTTCTAGGTTTGCCTAGCATTAGGACACAAATAGGAAGACCTTCTGTTTATTAATGGGTTCAGGGGAGTCTGACAAGAAGTTGAAAGGTCCATAAACCAGCCTATCAGTCTGATTAAGACCTTAACCATAAGCTGCCATCTCTAAGACTGCATGCATGTAAAAATAAAGCTGCCTTTCAACACATTAAATGTATTATTTACATCCAATTAATGTCACCGTCTTTATGGACTTCAGTGTGCATCATCCAGCATCAATTGTGCTTTTATCCACAACTGCTTCCGCTTGTTGTGCAAAATGGATAGAAAAGATTTTGCATCGACAACCCATAATTTACGCACACTTCCATGGTGATGGTGGGGGAGGGACTGGGTGGTGTGAGCTGGTATTCTTAGGGATTGAGGAACAGCACTAACGCACAAATATGCCCAAACACACACACACCGAGATTTTTTTACATACCTGTTCTTTTCCATTTCATTGTGCGTAGACCTGTGGAGATAAAAGAAAACATATGAGCGACTACACATACAGTAATAACAGAGCCACTGATTGAACAGGGGAAGGTTTCCCTTCACTGTGTGTCATCACTGCAGTCCAAGGCCTTACTGCAGGGGAGTGAGAACGAGAGAGAAGGCTGTGTGTGGGTGTTTATGAGCAGTCAGAACAGCTGACAAAATGAGATTCTAGGAAAATGAAGAAAAGGCTGGGTATTCTGATGCCCGGGGCTTCTTCTATGGAGGAATACTGTGCTTTTTAAGGACCACACTCGCACACAGATACGTGATGCAGAGGCCAAGGGTAAACATAGTAACAGTAACCAGAAACAGTAGGCAGGAGCAGGAGTAGACAGGACTATGCCCCCTCATATTGCCTTATTATCCACTGTGCATGTAGCACTGAGCGGGGTGGGGGTGGGGATGGGGTGAAGGTAAATTGAGTGATGGAGGTGTGCTACTGGGCAGCATGAATCCTGCATTGCAGTGTTAAAGCAGCATCACCCGGAAACACACAGACAGAGAGGATGTAGGAACTGGGTCAAGTGTAGTTTTGGAGGGAATGTGCGAGTCTGGTCTGTGTAAAAAAAAAAAAAAAAAAAGGCTGAGTGTGTGGTGTGGTGTCAGAGTGACAGGAGGCAGAGAAGAAGATCCCCTCTGCATTCCTGAACTCTTCTCTACCTCCACCTGGCCTCCTGATCCCCCCACCCCGGGTTCCAAAATAGCCTCTGCACCTTCAGCTCTGCTTGGCCCGACGCTGTCATCATGCCATGATATTCAGGGGCTCACACGCTAACATACACACACACACATACTCAGTGATTCACCTTCATGTTGTTGCCACATTTGACAACCAGACTACCCAGTCAGTTGCAAGGATTTGTACTCCTACCACATGAGATGAAGTGAAGGGTCTTGTAGTGGAACCTATTTTCCGTTGCGTGGCGTAGTGCCACAGCAATGTACGTGTGTGCGTGTGTGTGTGTGAGGCACCAGGGGTATCGTCTTTAGGTGCTCTCTATCTCACTTGGCCCCCTCCAGCCAGTGTGCATTCCTGTGCAGGGCAGACAGCCACTGGTGACATAACAGTGCTGGTAGGGGAATGATCCCACTTATTCAGACTGGATTTCAGGCTCAGACCCCTCTCACCTCCTGTCCTGGTCCAAACACCCTATGCCTCTCTACCAATGCACCCATGACGCGACAAGATACAGCTGATATTAAGTTGTACTGAGTGATGACGAGAATTTCCATTGTGAGCATGGTTTACATTGGATTCCAGGTCTACCAATAACCACGACAACCAGACAGGCTACATCATATTGGCTCATTACACTGGATAACAATATATGACAATAACTCACCATACCACTAGAATATTACGTTATTTCTACATTCTGAAGCTCTATCTAATCCCCTGCAGAGAGAGAAATATCTTTCTCATCTGCTGAGCAAGGTGACTGCTGAATGTCAAGATCCTGCTGCCGCTTTCATTACTTTTTATTTAATACAAGAGGCGTGCTGATTATCCACCAGTGTTTTACCTGGCTGCTGGTGATTTCCCACCATTCTGTTCTGTAAACAAAGGCTGGTATGTACTGTAGGTGAGATGACTGGATGGCGTGAAGGAAAAGGTATAATGAAAATTCTGGTTAATTACAACTTGGGTCCTATTTTGGTAGTTTTGGCCGTCATGCAACACAGGTCCCCGGCCAGAATTGAACATTATATGGTATGCATCTTAACCACTCCACTACCGGACGCTTCTTCCATACAATACTTAAAACTGATCCACTGACCAAATGGTGCCAAGTATGTCCGGATCTTGTTGTTAAGACACATTTCAACAAAAGCACTGCTAACGAAACTCCACCAAGTCGAGGGTATGGAGTTGGAAAGAAGTGAGGTTACCAGACCTCTGTAGCCCACTCTCCTTATCTCTGTCTGAGGCAAATGGCTAGAGGCTACATTAGCCACTACCAGCATAACAAACTTGAATCTCCCACCGAGCTGTCTGTGGTTGACTTGCATTGTAGGGAATGTAGGCGCCAGGTTTTAACAAGAAAGATGAATGCGTGGAATAAAAAGCACGATCAAAACTGCATCAGTTTTGATCCTTTTGTAACTGTCCATCATGAGTCCGACAATGTTATAGGAGTGCTTTAGTGCTTTTAAAGTACTCGTTAAAAGTGAAGCAGCAGCAACAGGAAATGTTTGATTTGCATCAGCAGTAACTTAAACAATTAGTAAACAGCAAAATAAGGCTGTTATCTCAAAGTAAGAAAACGCAGCATGTGGCACTTTATTTGGAGATAAAACCAAAAGTGAATACACTTGAAATGTCAATAATGGTTCCTTATCGCACAGGACAACAGTGTGCACACA
This sequence comes from Thunnus thynnus, assembly GCF_963924715.1. Taxonomy (NCBI): domain Eukaryota; kingdom Metazoa; phylum Chordata; class Actinopteri; order Scombriformes; family Scombridae; genus Thunnus; species Thunnus thynnus. The sequence continues at coordinate 10,808,151 of NC_089518.1, forward strand.
CAAGTACAGTAGGTCAAAGATGAACCAGGGAGTTGGTCTGTAAACTGTGATGGCTGTGTACAACTGACAAGTTATTATTATGTTATGACTTTGGATTTCTCTTCCAAGTAAGCAGGTTTGTGGGTATATTCTTACTTAGAACTTAGACACTTACTTAGTTATTCTTAGGAATAACTTAGTTATTCTTAGGAATAACTAAGTATGATGATGATGACAAAAGTTACAAAATAAGACCCATGTTGAATTTTCAGATTTAATCTCCCTTTTCAGAGGGTTCCAAGAAGATACAAAACAGTATAATTTCACAATCATTTTTCTGATGAAAAATTGAGAATTGTCACTAATTTTGGGCTGCACATGGACGTCCAGGGGCCTCGCAGATATGGGCGGACGATGACATTTACGTCATGCGGACCAATGCGGACCAACATGGACCCTTGCAGTCAGGCGGATGCAGAAAATATGAATTGGCCTTTAAACCTGGTTGTAGCCTCTCCCTAGACAGCCACATTAGACTGAACAACCACACAGGGCGGTGAGCATGGGAGGACTCCATTTGCCAGCTCACTGTATGATTTCCATAGTGCACTGTAGTTGCACAGTGTGTATGTGTATGTGTAGGGTAGGGGAGGACTCTCTCCATCTATGTAATGGAGGAGCTGGAGCTCTCCGCTGCCTGCCAACAGTGGGAACAGAGCAGGAAAGACACAGGGGGGTGGAGGAGGTGAGAGGAGAGAGAAAACGCAAAGAGGGAAAGGGAGCGAGAGATGAGGGGGGAGGGGGGAGTCACTACTACTGACACACATGCACACATATACACTCCCCTCCCCCACTACTCACACATCCATGTCATGAAGAAACAACAGGAACTGGAGGGGCTTGTACATCCTGGTTAGAATGACTTCAAATACATGCTCTGCCCTACATTTCACAGAGTCTTAATGGCAACAAAAAAACTGATCATGCCTGATCAATGAATGATCTGGATGATCTTCACCATAAAAATTCAACCCTTCCCCAGAGTGGAAAATTCAGTCTGTAGTGCTGATCTGCCTATTAATGATCATACCATACATCATCTAGGCTGTGCAGAAACCTTATTAATAACAAGTGTGGCTGTGCTGCCCTTAAATAGTAATGAATAATAGCTGATAAAGTGCTCACAGCTGATGAGGGAGCTGCTGCAGCTTAACATAACCTTGGAGTTAAACAACAGTAAAAGCAACTCACAATGACAAGTATATAAATGGTGGTGAGCCAAAAGCTTTTCAGACTGACAGCATGAGCCTTCAAGTGATTTCATGGCTAGAAACAAAGACCGACCTGCAGCAGCTAGTAGTCCACTTTGACTGTACCAAACTAGTTCACTTCACTGTGCAGGGTCCATCTAAAAATGTTAAAACAAGCTGTGAGAGGGTGCATTCTTGCAGTCCTGCGTCCTTTAGTGTATGAATGGGATATCAGTAGTAGAGCTGCATCAATTAGTCGGTTAGTCAATGACAGAAAATTAATCACCAACTATTTTGTTAATCAATTAATCTTTTTGTCATTTTTTAAGCAAAACTGCCAAAGTAGCTGGTTCCAGCTTCTCAAATGTGAAGATTTATTGGTTTTCTTTGTAGTACATGATGGTAAACTGCATATCTTTGGGTTTTGGACAAAACTAAACACTTGAAGACACACCTTGGGCTGTGGGAAACTATATCTGAGATTTTTCACTATTTTCTGACATTTATAGACAAGACGATTAATCAATTAATCGAGAAAATAATCTGATAACTGAGAATCGATAATGAAAATAATCGTTAGTTGCCGCCTTAGGCAGCAGTAGCCAAGTTGTTCAGACACTAAGAATTGACACTGTTGTCAAGCCAAACGTCCAAGACTGAACAAAATATCTGAATGATGTCATGTCCCTTGAATAAAAACACTAATGAGGTGAGTGCGGGTAATTATTCAGATTTCTCTTATTAAATTAGATTTTGACAGTTAGTATCTAAAGTTATTGATTGGGTATAATGGTCTGTGATTCAGTATCAGGAGTGTGTGTATAGGATGGTATAGAAAACTCAAATGTGTGTAGCAGTCTTGTAACTTCTGGAGATAATACAGCTGGATATACACTCGCTTATCATGTGTAACAGTCTATACATAAACCTATTTATATGCCCACACGCCTATTCACATACCTGACCTCATGGGCTCTACTGTATTGTCCACCCTTTAAAACCCACAGATCTAACACTGCAACGCTGCAATAACAGCCCCCTTTAAATGGCCATTTAGCAACTTGAGGCTGGGAAACCGACCAGTTTGTGTGTTCTGTCCTCTCAGTGTGTCTGAAGACAAGTGTTTATACCCGTTTTGAACAACCACATTTAAAGTGGGGGAGTTGGGGGGGGGGTTAAAAGCCTGCCATATTAGACACGGTGCACACACTTTAGGACAGTATTTCTTCAAAGACCTTCAATTTTGCACTTGTTTGTACATGCGAAAAGTGACGTTACATGAAAGTATGACAAATAAAAGAAAGAGAGGTTGACCAAGAAGTTTAAAATCCTTCTTACATTCTCACTTCTGCACATATGACCAGTCGTTGCTTGAACCTTGTCTGATTGCCTGTTTCAGAAAGTTTTAAAAATAGCTGGATGAAGCCCCCCCACCCCCCCCAATTCTGATCTAAAGAAACTGTAAAGGTAAGGGGTGTCCAATGCTGTTGATGATCCCATTAATATTTAGTTTGAAGCAAACAGAAGCCGTTAGTGCATAAAGGTAATGGTCATAGTGGCCAATCTTTCCATCTCAGACACTACGAATTTGTTGCTGTCAGTGAAAACATTGACAAGCCCAACAAGACTAAACTGAATATTTGAGTGACATCAAGTTCCTTTTCCAGAGCACTTTATTCTGTAAATGTATAATGATGATGTAAATGAGGTGAAGGCAGGTAATTATAAATTCTGATTTCTCTTATTAAATCAGTACCAATCACAATTAGCTCGAAATAAAGCTGCTACTTCGCGCTTCATACGGTAGTGGTGTTATTGATATGCATAACAGACTGTCACGGTTCTCAGTTAAAGCCAGATTACATTCCAGTCTGCTTGTTTTCATTAAGAAACGCTATCATTTTAGGTATTCCTCCATCTTTTTCAGCTCAGTTGGAGCACTCTGCTCAAACACGTAAATATCCCACTTGGAATGTGGGTAAACAACAATTGGTTATCCTTAGAACGTAGATTAACTTCTTAAAACGTAATTATATACAGGCTTCTGTGGAACTGAACAAGTTACCAAACAGTATTAGAGAATTTAAACAATTTTAAGAAACAAATATAATTTTACAATTTATATAAACTTGTACACATTTTTATATTGATGTCATCTTTTCATGGACTTTCTTGATGGTTGTGTACTTAAATGTATCTGCACTGTAATTATTAATTGTCATTTTGACTGTGCTTGGTTGGTGCACTCTTTGCTTTTATTTTATTTATATTATATGTGGTCATTTTAACCATTTATCGATAGTTGTGTGTTGTTTTTGATTTGGTTGTGTTGTATCAAGATCAGCAGCTTTCTTTTGTCTATTTTTACATTTCTGCATTTGGATGTTGCTTTTATTGTTTTAATGTTTATCTTGATATTACAGTGTGTGGTCTCTGGGAATATTAGCGACTGTTATGGCAGAAGCTGGCAGAAGCTAATGGATGGGGAAAATAAACAAATATACGAAAGAGGAAATGCAGGTATTTTGAAGGTTCAAGACACTGAGATGAAGATTGTATCAGGAGGGTGTATCTACAAGGTGTACTCAAACGTCTGTGTATAGCAGTCTAGTAACTTTAGAGCCACGGTGATTAACGCTGGATATACCTGAGGTTACAGGAGGTAAGAGGCCTACATATAAACCTATTTATACACTTCACCTCAGGTGCTCGATACATCTACCCTTTAATATCCACAGATCTAATGCCAGACACTGCAACAACTACCCTTTCACACAGATGCATGCTCATTTCTACAAGTCAGATTTGCAGAGAACAGAAGACATTCATTCTGGTGGAGGGTAAATGGTGCCCTCATGGTTGGGGCCACTTATCTTGGTTCAACCCAAGTCTAAGGTCAATCTGAATGGGACATGACCTGGCTGCCACTCTGGTACATGATGCAATTAGCTGCATTTATGGTATGCATATTAATTAACTGCCTCAGTGTTTTTGTCAGTTGCCTTTTTTATTCTTTATTTTATAATCCTTCCAATGAAATGGAGACAGGTAATACTGAGTTGTGTCTACTGATGAGGCAGGTGCCCCAGTCTCACTGTTTATCGAAAATATCTATTCTCTATATTGATATGCCAACTTTTCCACCTCAGCCAAGCCTGAACCCTTTTTTTGCAATAATTTATTTGTCTTTATTAATTATTAATGAATTGTTTTCCATGTGTTAATGCACCTAAAAAAACTGGTAGATAACTATAATGTTTTGCATACCTTCGCCAAAATCTATTTGGTCATATAGAATATGGTTCCATCAGTGCTGCGTTCGATCATGCAACTATATCAACCTCTCCAGCAAAACAATAAATGTACTGAGGAGCACAATTGTCTGATAAATAGCAACATTTAGGTGCTGTTTTATCAGTTTACATCTTGTATGGGCCCTAATTCACTATACGTGAATCACTACAAACAAGTATTATAGTGCACACATATCCTGTTTTAAAAACTGCATATCTAATCTAATCACAGAGTGCACATTGAACGGTGAGGTGTGGATCCAACACCTTCCTCATTTGATTTATACATGGAATTCGGATTACGGACTATGAATGTACACTATGTGTGTGCAGTTGTGTTCCACTGAGGTGACTGGTGCTGTCAGGACATATTCACTCTTCAATGAAATGTCTTCTGCAGTCACCTTGGCTGACCCAGTTTGCCTTACTGAGTGGCCATTCGACTTAAGCCAGACGGATGTTTGCTGCTGTCAGTCACACACTTTAAAGAACACAACAGGAAGTCAAAACATGACCTTAGACAACAAACTCACACACACACACACACACACACACACACACACACAGCTATGGCTCCTCAACTCAGGACCATGTCTGTAGTGTTTGGCACAAATTAGCCATCAGGCATACAGGGCATTGGGAACGAAGTGCCAACATTTTCACATGGTGACTGTGACCTCATAAAAAAAAAATTCTATGAAAAAGGAAAAACCACTACATCCATGTTGTGCACATTAGTGGTATATGTCACACATTATTGCCAAATGATTTTATCTTAACAATTTCAGTCTAAATTGCACAGCAAGTTACTCTATACCCTCCAAATATCTTAATGTGCTATGCAAAGCTGCAGCGTGTCCATGTTGTTGAAACATTACCTGTCAAGCTTTTGATGCTTTACAGACCCTGATGTTGGGTGGAGTACCTCTAAAGGCAGACTTTTTTTTTTAGAGAGATATATTTCCTCTCAAACAAATATTTAGGCTTGTAACCATGGAAGGATTTTCACACCAGTGTAAGCTCTGTCAGAAAACCACAAAATACTGGTGTTACAGACTTTCAAACAGCTCCCCTCAGCTGGGAAGAAATATCTTGATATTTTTAAGAATTATGAAGATTTAAATCAGTATTTAGATACAGAGTTTACATTTATGGAACAGCACCACGACAAACAGCAAATTATAACTGTGACTTGAAAACAAACCCCAAACTAGGGAACAATTAGTTAATCCCAGACCCTGTGGAAACACCTTTGAAACGGTGATATGATGGGCAGAAGTAAAAAAAAAAAAAAAAAAAAAAAAAAAGAAAATTCTGGCCATAAAGAGCTGAGTAGCCTTTACCTGCTACTTGTGTTTTTCTTGCTTTTGCTCTTCCTTTTCAAGCTTTCCCTCTCTCGGCTGCTGATGAAGGGTGGCATGGAGGCATAGCCGTGTTCAGCTTCTGCAAGCAAATAAACAACATAGTGGTCACGTGTCCAGATATCTGGCAATGCAAAATATAGCCACAATGAAAAGAAGCCAAACCAGGAATAGGAAGACTGCAAAACGTGCCATATTTGATCTAGATCCCTCAGGAATTCAGTGGGAATGTCTTCGGCTGAAGTGCCAGCATGCAATGAATGGATTTCATGCAGAATTTTTACACAGTATTTTCTCCCCTCAGCCTGGACAATGATGTCATCTTGAACTGGAATAAACCCCACTAGCAAACCACAACAGCAGGAAAGGAGGGGCCTCCATGAAAACAATGTCTCCCTGCACATCTAACTGCATCTGCTGGATATGCATTCATTCTTTTATCATCAAAAATGCAAATGCAAATGTGCGTTTGCACAAATGCAGTATATCCCCCCCCAAAAAAGTTTGAATATTGATTTGCACCTATTTCTAGTTGGCGATGCATCCTGCTGTATTGTTGTGCAAAACGCACAACGTTGCTTAATTATATGCATAGCCCGGTTACTTGATGTAAAACAAACACACAACAGGATTCGACATTGCTTTGAAATGACAGGTTTATAAATTAGCCTGATGAGTGGGGGAGGGGGATTTTGTGATTTTTCACAAATAAAAACAGACCGTTGCAAACAATACAATTATACTTTACCTCGTTCCCTGCGATCAAGGTACTCGGCTGCTTCGATCAACATCTGCACCATTCCGATCGCCGCCATTTTCAACAATAACCCTGATAATAACACTGATAATAAAACAATCCGATGTGGGACTCCGTGGCTGTACGTGTCCGACCACTGGCTCTCCTTCTGACACTCAGGTGGCTCGCCGCTCTGTCACTGGTTAGTTTAGAGGCGAGAGGTAACGCTGAACAGTTACTCCTGCAATGTGTCAAACGGGCTATTTAAAAGTTAAAAGGACAACAACAATAACTGGCTTCTTCTTTAATGACAGTTAAAATGGTTCAGGTGAGGGATTGGCGTTAGCTGGCTAGTTGAGGCTAACAGCTAAGGTTGCTTTGCCCTCTTTAAAAAGCAAACTGTTCGCTAATGTTAGTTTTCCAGGTAATTCTTCGAGAAAAAGCGGCTTGTTGACAAAAAGAAAACGAAGGACTGCCTGACATATAGAAAAAATTAGTTGAGTATTGTTTGGCAAAAAAACAAAAAACAAGTTGGCCGATGTTAGCGTCCGTGACAAATAAAACGATAAAAGTTGTATGTAGTAAAAAATACGAACGTTGGCTGTTCAGTTGTCACAGGCTCGTCTGGAGTGAAATGAATAGAAAAAAACGAGCTAGCTGTCTTAAAAGTTCAACCGACGATGTCATCCAACCTTTTCGGTTTCGGGGCTGTGTGGCTGGTTAGTTTTGTGCTGGTTTATCGCTGATCTCACGCGTGATACGTCTGGCTGGAAACGCAGATAGCGACTGACATCAACTGTGAGTGTTTTATCAAACTGCTTCCAAAATACTGGCTTGTTGATCTGGACGACAGCTAACTACCGTACTGTACCACAAAGCTTCTGTGTGCTGGCATATGATTGGGTACTGGACATGACAACGTCAACTTCTATTGGGCCTTCAAGCCGTCAATCATCGCGAGGGGGTCGGTGCTAACTGCAACTCAGGCCCTTGTTCAGCCATTTTGGTTCCACTCCACATTCACACTAGCGTGCTGAGCGGAGCCGCAATGGACGCTGTTTCTGCGCTACAAACTCCTGCGTCGTGATTGGTTCCTTTCAGTTAAACTTGGTAGCCATTGGCCGCAGTGGCCACGAGCTTAAGAGACAACGCCCGCTTCTGACGGGAGACACGCCCCTCTGCCATGCTGCTTCGCGGTGTATGGGAACCATTGGTTCCCGTAGTGTTGTTTGTCTTATTTTGAGATCAGGGATTGGTCAGATTCACATGCTGTCTTACTATTCGTCTGTTGCTCCTCCTATCACAAAGTCTGCTTTCGGTAACATAGCTGTGAAAGCCAGCTTGCTTTAAAATGAGACGTACAAAGTACCCATTTGTAAAGCCGGACAAATCAGTCATCTACTGACGACATCGTATGTATTTATGTATTGCAAAATATCCTGTGTAGGACTACAAATAGAGAATACCGAATGACATTGAAAGTGGTGACAATTAAATCCAGAAAAATATTAGCTAATCAGCAACATCTTAACAGCCTGTTGCATGGACCAACACTGGTCGACAGTCAGGCTGTAAAGACATTAACATTTATGCATCATAAAAATGTTCCTGCACATAATGACTGTGTCAAAGATTTTCTTTTTAATAATGAGGATTGCAACCACACACTTTTAAAATGCTTTTATTTCAAATAAAATACAGTACACCACCTTGATAACAAAGCTCCACATATTTTGTGCACATGGGGTCTCCTTTCAATACTCAGCTGTGGCTTATTGCAAGCACTATTATTTACACTCATGCCTTTACTTATAAAAGGGTATGTACAGAATTGTTGCATCACACAAAACAAGTTAGAAATAACAGCAAATAGTACATCTTCCACTATTGTGAAGGGAGAACAAATGTATGTTTCTTGGGTATCACGATGAGTTGTTGGTACTTTCAAGCAATGAAGTCCAGTGGTCTATTGAATCCACCTTTTCTGTTCATGTACTGCCTAAAAAAATAAATATATAAAAGGAAAACATTACATCACTGTTACCCTCGCAACACTTGCAGATTACATCATCGAGCACCAATGGGAAAGCAGGGATCTCTGCATCGAAACACCTGCAGAGGTGATTGGCTACAATAACAGTGGTTGATGCTGAGAGTGCTCACTATGAAGGGACTGAAAAGTTAACATTTTAACTCAGCAACCTGACTGACAACTGGGGTTCAAATGACAACTTCAAACACATCATCACTTCCAAAAACTGTCAGTGGCTATGTGAAGCACTGAAGTGATGCTGCACGCCTCATAAACAGCTCTATGCAGTTACAAACCTTTTTTTTTTGTTTTAAGATGAGGGCTTGACATACCTGTACTTTCTCTTCATGGTCACATTGACGGCATGTGCATTCACAGATCCATCGGTTTTCTTCCCCTGTTTGAAAACAATGTTACTGTCTCCCACATATTTCATGCGTTAGCGACATATTCATGTGAGAGTGACACATTACTAATTAATGAAATGTAGAAGTCTCTGTTTGACATCCATTGCTCCTCATACTCCCACAACTTATTTATGAGGATAATTTAGAAGCTGCCTGCTTTTTCAAACATTTCACAATTATAAACTACAGTAAACATACAACTGAACTGGATCCAGAAAATACTATACAATGTGTGATGTACTTGTTGGTAAACAAAACCATGAATGAAGTTTTAAAATTGTATTTAACACACAAAGATTATGACAAAATTCTGAATATCCTATCTGCATTTCATAGTGTTGTGATATTATAATCCACTGGCAAAGGATTGTCAAAACCTTTTGTCCAACTTTTATAACAACAAATGAGTTAGCTCTCACTGGGCAACTCAACACTGCCTGTACACTCACATGCCTGCAGCTGTGAAACGCTTCCAGCTGCTAAGAATCTGACTGGGATGATGTAGCTGAAAGGCTTTTACTGTGAAACAGTTGCAAGTGTGACGTTGTCCAGTAATAGTTGTCATAAAATGTAGATTTGTACAAATTTCAGAGCTTTTTTGTCAATTAAGCAATCTGTTATGTTACAAGAAACAGTTGATCTTCATAACAGTGTCTATTAGATGAGAGTGAGACTAGTGAGCAATATGCAAGGGAACAGCAGCCACTGCATTATGCAGGAGCGACCTGCTTTATGACTCCTGCCTGCTCTGATTTTGACATTCACAAATTTGTTGTAGAAATTCATATCACAATGGCAATAAATGAAGCAGGCCCACTAAAATGAATGTAAATATACAATATTCCTGCTGTATTCTCTGTTTGGCTGTAGAATGCAATGAACTTTATTTGAAATAAATTGCACCTCCTTGTGGATGCACAACATAAGACACCCACTGTACTCTCACCTTGGTGGTGTCAAAGGTAGTAAATCCCATCAGTTTCATCATCTCAATTTCCTCTTCTGTTTTGCCTTGCATGTCTTCCGCTGTTAAAAAATGATGCATTGAATCAGGCTAAAATATAAGCGTTGCATTTGGAAATGTTGCATCCCACTTAACTTATGTGAATAAAGAATTTCTGCATATTATTCATCTTATACCTGAGATCTGAATGGGCTTCGCTGGCTTATCCTTAGCGTCTTTGCGATCATCTTCACGTCGGTCTTTTTGTCTCCCAGGAGAGAGGGAAGAGGAGCGATGACGTCTAGGAGGAGACCTGCAGAGGGAACACAAAGATGGCTGCAGGACGGGTTATCACAACTACTGAGGGCAGACACCTCTGCAACATGTTGTCTTGATACATATATTTTATGGTTGGTCCTGTTTAGACTGCAGATAAATGTACAGTCTAAACATTTCTAAATGTTTCTAAAACAAGTTTCTAAACAGTCCCCCCCCATTTCTGCAGGGGAAACTAAAACGGCACCAAGACCAAAATAACAATCGAAAGCATCTAAGAAACAATCAAAGCACTACCGATCCTTTATTAAATCCATTTAAATTGAACTGTAAAGCTAAAACTGCATCATATTGGAGGTGGAGAACACTTACTGGTGTGCTTCTGATTTTTAATGACCTGTATTTGCGGATTTATCTTCTGGAAACAATCTAACTGGCCCTTACACAATACACCTTGTATCTAGCTGGTACTCCAAGTAAAAAGACCTGGGGTCCTATGGGGTAATCACTGTAAGACTGACCACTGCAGTCATAAATCAATTCATCAAAACACTGTTTGATTTCCTCACCTTGAACGCCTCCTGTGAGGGGATCGTGAGCGGCTTCTCCGCCTCTCTCTGTCCCGATCTCTGGAACGAGAGCGATCCCTCTCCCTTCGCCTTCGCTCACGGTCCCGAGAAGTCGAGCGGGAACGTCTTCTCTCTGCAGGAAAGCAGGAAATGGGATCATGAAATTAAGCGGAAGCCCAAACTGAGGAATGTGGCATCCACAAAAACAGTATTCTTCTATAAACTATTTCATATCATTTATTTGTACCTTGTTGCACTTCTCAGCAACATATTTTGAGAAATATGCTATACCTAGTGTATATACAACCTGTAAAAATGTCAATGAAACTATGTAAATCTTGTTTTAGTGTTAAACCTGCAAAGATCTAAAGGAATGGAGTCAACTTGATGAAAGTGTGTGCAATGTGATAACAAAATAAGTAACCAAGTCTGGAAAAGGGTGGGAACTAGAGTTGCAGTGATTAGTCAATCAACAGAAAATAAATCAGGAACTATTTTGATAATCAATTAATCAGTATTTTGTTTTGTCTGGTTACAAATTCTCAAAAGTGAACATTTGCTGATGTACTCTTGTTTGGATCACTGTAACTGAATATCTTTGGGGTTTGGACTGTTGGACTCAAAATGTGATTAATATTTTTCAGTTTTCCAACATTTCATAGAGGAAACTCTTAATCTATGAATCAAGAAAATAATTGGCAGGTAAAAGTTAACGAAAACAATTGTTAGTTGCAACCCTGGTGGATACAGTTTAAACATTCACTTGTCTAAAATTGCCAAGCTGAGACATTGCCTGTTTTGAATCTCTAATCGCAAGGACTAATAATTACCAAGGAAAGTTTTCTGAGGCTTGGTCTAATTTTCTGATGTATATAAAGGAAGGACCCTAACAGGAAGTAAATATTCCTACAATTTTCTTTGTTGTTTTTTAAGGAAAATATGCTCCCTCATTTATTGATACATGGCGCTCCCTCATTTTTATTTTTCATTTCTCTCCAGAGAATTAGCTATAAGTACAGTAAGAAAATATATTTCTTATTGTACTTGTAGCTAATTCTGTTTGCTGAGATTTATTTTTAGTTTTCTTTTGTTTGTTTTGTAACTTATTTTTCATTGATCTACTGTAATAAGTGATTTTGTGTTTCATTGTGTTTTGTATATATTGAAAAGTTAATAAAAAAACTTTAATTACAAAAAAAAGAAAAAAAGATTGAAGCTGATATTGAAGTGACCACCGGACAGGAGCGACATTACAGCCACAGCTAAGCTATGCTGCTAAGTTTCTACGTGATTCATCCTGAAGAGATGAATCTAACACAAACAAACAACTGGCTTTATAATATAATGCCGTAATGTCGGAGCAAAGATGTGGCACAACTGTTGCAACTTATGAGGCCGAATATAGTGCTGTGGAATCAAACAGAGCAGAGTATTGAGGAGGAAGTGACCATGGTAGCTGTAACAGCGGCAGCTTAGAGAGAGGCGCCTTCAGCCAGACGGGAACTGTACTGTGAGGGAAAATAAACAAAACTAGACAATGGTATTAAAAAAATGTCCATAGGCGCAACCAGCAGACCGCAGGTGGATCCTAGTGCACCAGTTTAAAATGCTGTGTTGCAACAAGAGAGTGACTCTGCTCATTTGTGTTTGAGGGGGGTGACATTAGCTAAAGGAGGCATGTTCTGAAATGCCTTAAACTGTCAGTGTGGGAGTATTTTGGATACATACATCTCCAATTTGTAAAATTGCCACTGCGAAAAGATTCAACACTGTTGAAATAATACTGTTCAAGTGAAGGTAATGAACTATGTAATAACTAAGTTAAAAAGTTACTTTCAACGAAGCTGTGAGTTAAGAGTTGGGCTTTTAGTCCAACGTAAACTAACAGCAACAAAGCACGAAAAGGAGCATTGCACCGTTTATTAATGAACACTCACCAAAATGGCATGTAACCCCCTCAAGGGCTTCAGTGCGACCATTTACATCCTGTTGCTTCCTCCCATCTGTGCTGAGTAATTGCTGGTATGGTAGGTAAATATGCAAGGTGTAAAAGACTAACTTAACATTAGGCTCCTGTAGACTTCCAGCACAATGAGATGTTCTCAATTTCTCATTTCATTTTTACTAAAACTGCACCCCGCCCCTCAATAACCAACCAACCACACAGTGTTGGCAGTTAAGATAATACCTGCTTGTCTTTTAACATTGATACTGACAGATGCTGATAGCATGGAGATATTCTGGTCTACCTCTACTGACAACAGTTTAATAAGGCAAGACAATAAGCAAATGTTTTAGAGTTAATTAACACCAACAGCAAATTAGCTTATTTTATGTGGAGAAACGCTGCAAAGTAAATTTAATGTTAACCACACTCTTAATGCAGTTTGCATTAATTTGGGCAACTAAAAACAATTAAGAAGTGTGACAACTCAAAAGACATTGGTATAATGACGTAAGTCAATTAACCAATACTTTGCATAATAATATCGCTCTACTAAAGGAGGGAATCTCTGTCTGAATGTATGTTTGTCCTTTACATATCTTGACAACCATTCATCTGATTGACTTCATCCTTGGCTGATGTATTGCTGAGGAACCAAGGAAGTGCAGTGTCGAGTGTGAAATTGTTTGGATGAGCGGTTCTCGAGAAATAGGCTATATAAAAAAAAAAATCCCCATGAACAGCGTTGCTTCTGCTTCTTCTTCTGTCCGTGGAGTCAACGAGCGGAAATATGGACAGCGCCATCCTGCCATTGCAACCGACGCTGTGGTTGAAGGGTGGATTTCATCCGTAGTAATAAAAACAACCAAAGAGCATGAATTGAAAAAGTTCAGAATAACGTTAGTTCTTCTATTCCTGTTAGTACGTGTGTTCAAGACATGGTGCAGGATGTCTAAAGCACGGTAATCAAAACAACATGCTAGTTAATGGCAATAAAAGCGTTTCTATTTCACACTGTTGCTGTGTTACACCTTGTTAAGCCGACGTTGTACCGAGCGTAACTGGCGGTTAATTATAAGGTGATATTGAGCGTGTCGCATCTTAAGGTGCACCGTTAGCTAGTTAGCTAAAACAATATATGTTAGAATAGTTTGAAGGGACGTTTTTTTAAAAATGTTTGCTTTATCCGCTTAGTGAAGAACAGAAAACGTTTTCGCAGCTAAAATTGCCAGCTAACCTGCCCACATACATAACGTTAGCAAAGTTAGCCACCTCTAGCTTCTTACCTCGTCTCGGTGGAGTTCGGCTCCTGCTCCTGCCCATCTTTATAACCAGTCAAATGTTACGTTTAATTAGTAGATCAAACTCGTACTAATTATAGCAAAATACGGTGAGAAATCTTCATAAATAACGTGCTGTTGCAGCTGCTTTGTGTTCGGTTATTGGTCGCTCCTCCAAGTCAGGCTTTCTGTTGTTGATGGCTGACGTGTGAACATCCGGTACGCTTTCTGCAGAACAGCGCCCTCTATCGAGTTGGAGGACAGTCCTCTTGTTTTAGCAGCACTACTGCTTCCCACTAATCGAAAGTGTTAGAATTGATTGAATGGAGTTACAACTTCCAAAAACATATTTGTAAATACATAGAGTAATGTATTGTAGTATTTATACATATATTAGCTGTTGAATTATTAGTTATTTCTAGTAAGTAAGACTTCAAGGCATTATGGAGCCTTTTCACCCTACAAGTCCACATTAACATGTGATTAAAATGGAACATGGAAGCTGTAGGAGGACGAAGAAAGATAATAATCCAGCAGGAAAAGATAGACAACACGTGCATAAACTAGATGTTCAGTTGGTTTTAAATCAAACTTGATCTTTAATGACTGATACATGGTAACCTTGCAACACTCACTTATACATTCTAATATAAAATAAATTAAAACCATGAGCAAACATCACACATCAGCATTTTGTTAACAGCTACTGGTTAAAACGGAAAATAAATACAACTGTTAAGAGGTATTTTGCACACATACATTGAACAGGAAATGAGAAAAGTGGAATGTTTAGTACCTTCAGTATCTTCTATTACTGGGTTTCAAACTGCATTGACAAGCAACAGATTCTTTATGCTTCACATCCTTTTTTTTGGGTAATAATGGCATTTGTAGCGGCCTGTGTTTTGTTGTGAGCCAGTATCACTTTCTTTTTCCTCTTTTGTCCCTGCTGTAATAATGATAGTTTTACACAAAACCAGCATTCAAAAGAGCACAATCAGCAGCTATCAGTATATTTCTACATGTACTGCACCTGTGCTCACATAGTATACCTGCAACATCTATCTGATAATAATAACTAAATCATGACTAGAGGATGCCTATGATGATGAACAAATGTAACGTGCTAGAATGTCAATATACATAATGTCTAAGTGCCTATACATGGATTAGGGGTGCATAATTCATGGGGATTTAAATTTCCATCGTGTCTTGAAAAGTTGTGGATTTAAAAAAAAGGTATGAAACAAATTCTGAGTGGCATGTACATAGGATTACACTAGTAATCCTAGTTTGAAAAAGGAGCATCTTAGAACGGCTATACAGTGAAGCTAAGTAATGGTTTGATAGCACGGAAGGTGAAAATAAGACATTAAAAATGCAAGGACTGTGCGTGTGTGTGTGTGTGTGTGTGACAGGGTGATTAGAAGTAGTGTGTCAAAATGGGTTGGGTTGTATCTGACCTGGGTCAAATAGTATGTGAAAGTAATTATCAGTGTTTTTTAACCAGCTTAAGATGAATCACCACATAGATCAAATCAATGAGTAACAGTTTTACAGTAAAGTATTTGAAAGTCAATTTAGTACACAGAGTCTGTGAATGACATCTTAACTGACTGTGTTTTAATAGACCTTATGTAGTTAATTCCACCCATCTGCTACTCCATTGTACACTAAGAAATATTTCACAGTAATATTTCACCGAGGTCTGGTGTGTATGAACTCCTCAGGTCTCTGCTTTCTCTTTCTGCTTCTTGCTCTTTTTCAGGAACGACGGTGGCTTGAACTTCTTTTTCTTCTTGGATGGGGACTTGGAGGGCGAACCTTCAGGGGTGCCGCCCTGTGGTTTAGCCGGTGGAGCAGCAGGAGTGGAGGTGTCATTGGTTGAAAGAGCCTTCATCCCTTTCTCCAGTTCTTCTGTGGTCTGTTTTTCCTCTTCACCTCCGTTCTGTATGGCTGGAGAGTCAGTCTTTGCCTCCTCTGCTCCGGTTGTCACAGCATAAAAACAAAAAAGGCAGAAGTTTAGTAAATGAACAGAAAGTCTTGAGTGTGGCGGAGCTGCAAAGCTACATGCTAGACATGTCACTGCAGATGAACATGCTTGCTTAATGAGAAGTGGTTTGTCATACTGTTTCTCTGTACTTACTAGTGAGACAAGACCAAAGCACCAGAAGTGTTCCCTATGAATCAATGTGGAGTAACACAGAAAAGGACAGACAGAGGGAGACATGTACAGGAGATACAGTGGGTACAGAGACAGATGGATTTCCCTTCAGAGGGCTGAAATGTAGCAAATGTAAATCAAACAATAACGACGGTGACAACAGACTTTTAAAAGACATTTTGACTTGAAACACAGGTGTGGCTAATGTAATTAATCATGGCTGCATCCATTTACATGAGGCCTGGTGTTGTGCATGCTGCCTTACAGGAACAGCTAAATGCACCAGAGTCATTTTTAATGTTATATGTTGAACCTGTGTTTTCCTGTTTTGACAAGCCAAAATGCCTTCCTAGAAAAAAATCAATTAAACACGCCAACAAAACCTGACACCCCATGTTATTCAATAGTTTATCTAACATGTAAAAAAAGTCACTGGGACCACCGAGGTGAAAGTGTCCAATCCACAAAATACATGGAACACAGTCTGCAGTTTTCACAGATTATTTCTGCGGTAGAAAATTGTTCCACTCAAGACTGTATACAGGGAAACTGGGACAGGACAGAAATGTTGTTGTTCCATATTGCAAATGTAATGTTTCAATGCTCTGAACATCAACTTCCTTTCACTTCAACTGTTTTGAGCAGAAGTGGAAATCTCAGGTGGACTGTATATCTCAAAACCCTAGTCCAGATACTACTTTTTCTCTCATTTATCTATCTATAATCTGATTTTTTAAATGAATTTAAAAATCCAGTCAGTTTATTTTACAATAATACATCCTTATGTATAGTTTTCTATTTTTAGTTATATAAAATGAAAAATGATAATGAAGCATACTTCTAATCTAAGGCATATATTACTTGTCATAGTAGGAAAAGCACAGGTGTTACTAATACCATTAATGATGGCTTTGTTCTATTAAAGAGTCCCAATAAGTAATGACAGTGAGCCAGCATGCATAATACCAGGACCCTGAAACTGAAGCAGCTAAATGGAATTCAGCCATCATTAATTTGATTAGTTACACCTGTGCTGGTCCTAGTTTTAACTGCACAGAGGCGGTATCTACTACACATGATCAGGAGTAACATGGCTGTCAGTGAGCATTTGAAGCATGAGAGGGCAGAAGCAGCATTGAGTCACCCATGGGACTATGTAAAACTTGGAGCAGGCTGCCGGTCAGATAGCCAGTGTGCAAGGCGAGCGGAGCAGACGGTCAGTGCACTGCCAAGCCTCACCTGTGGGAGGGGGTTGGCTGGGCGGAGAGCCCTTTGTAGGGGAGGTAGCAGGGGAAGACTCCTTGTCATTTGCCACCTCCTCCTCTACTTACACAAACACAAACACATAGTCACACAGTGGGGGACAGTGAGTGCTCAGCTGAGCAGTGAGTGAGAGGCAAAGAGAAGTGGATAAAGTTTACATCACAGTCACAAGTGAAATCGAGCTTGCTTTAAGGGGTGGTGTGTGTTTCATTTTAATTCCAATGATGATTGTTGTACACATTTTTAAACATGATCCATTACCATAAACAAACAAGACCACTGATGAGAAGACTGGCTTCTCTACCAGATGCATTTTACATTATGTGCAACAAAGATGAATGGTGTTACATGACTTCACAGCTTCTCAGATGGTGCAACAACTGAAAAGCAGGTAGAAACTGTAATTTAATAAGTGGTATATTGGTAATTATAGATGGTACACACAGCCCCATTAAGGAGGTTAGAAGAAATTGTGCAATGCATTAATAGTGAAAGTGAGGGGTAACCAAAAACCTATATAGCCAAAGGTATATGGACACCCCTATTCAACAGTTTGGGGAAGACCCTTTCCTGTTACAACATGACAATGGTGACAATGACCTAACAATGGTTTCCCCAGTTTGGTGGTGAAGAACTTGACTGGCCTGCACAGAGCTCTGACCTCAACTTCATCCACAGGAGATGAGCCAGGCCTCATCTCCCAACATCAGTGACATCATTGATGCTCTTGATGTAGCTGAAGGGAAGCAAAACCCTGCTGCCAGGTTCCAAAATCAGAAGTTTTAGCTGTTCCATAGTTTTGGAATGACATATTCAACAATCACAAATGAGTATTGATATACTTTTGGCTATATAGAGCATAAGTAAATCACACTTAGTAACTTATTCTAATACTGCTCGAAAGGATAAATCTCGTTCAAAGCTTAGGAATAGAAAGGTGTCTACTGTATATTAGGACTATTATAAAACTGTAACTGTATGTACTTGAGTCAGCTGAGTGGAGCTGAATTAATCATACCATCAGTGCCTCCATCCTGTTTCCTCTGCACTTCCTTGCGGTACTCCTCCAGCTCCTGATCTGTCAGCTGGTTAAAGGGGTTGGGAGTCTCTGGCTCTGGTGGGACTTCAGGTGCACTGACTGGAGACTAATGGACAAGAAGAAACACAAAATCACAGCTTTCAACTATGGAGAGGAAAACAGACGGATGCTGGCAAGCAGAGAGACTGCAGGTTACCGGAGGACTGTCAACTGTTATGACACTGGCGAGGACTTGAGACTGCGGTCCTGCTGTCTTCATGTCCTGACGATTCTGCTGTCGGATCTGAGGAGAGAAAAAGTGTGTATAACATTTTTGATACACACAAAAAGTATGTAGAAGACAAAGCTAAAAATTGTGGCAGTGAGAAAAGGCCAGAGGCCAGAAAAGGCACCTTGTTTCGTGTCTCAATAACCTCTTGAGGGTTGGTGAAAAGAGGCACAAACTGGTTTGGGTTCTCTATCTTGATGGATGTGCTGCCAGCTTGAGTCACCTCCTCTGTCTTCAACCACTAAGTAAGAGAAAACCAACATGTAAACAGTTCGAAACAATATCTGTTAATCCACTTTAAAAGACAGAGTGAGCAGAATTTTATCAATGAATGTCCAAAATGTAGTAGATAGTCTGTATTATTTAGTCAATCTTGGGCTGAGAAGAAAACAGCAACTACATCCCTAAAAAGTATATTTTGTATATTATTTTGTGTATATTTGGTGTATATGAAGGGTATATGGAGTAAGTTTTGCCACCAGAGGGCAGACTCTGCACTGCAGTAGTCACCACTAAGAAGTGGGCTTTCCCCTGCAATGCAGAGAAGAGGAGAGAGAGGAGGGTGGGAGGGACTGAGGTGGAGAGAAATAGAAAGGGAGAGCAAAGCTCCTCCCACTGATGTAAGACAACCAGTCTCATATTGTTTTTGTCTCTAAACGACTCATCACTGCAGCTCTGAATATGGAGATAATATACACGTTGCACATGAATTACAGAGACAAAACTGCTGACTTTGTAGTCAGAAATACCCTTGGTTGAATGCATACCAAATATAACAAATCTCTTTTCAAATGATTTGGGAGATGGTGGATGAATATCTTTGTTACTGTGTCTGTCTCCTCCTAACATCAGTCATCATTTTAAAATTAAGTTCTAAACCTCAGAAAGATTCAAGCCTTTTCTTCTTTTCCTCCTCAGGAAAAGCAGCTCATTATTATCTCACTCTTGGTCCTGATCCCTCCAAGCTTCTTTAAAAAAAATATTATCCCTTCACATCCCTACTGACTCAGTCTACCCACCCCTCCCTCTTTGAGCTGGAGACATTACACAACTTTTAGGTTACAATGGCCACAATTTAGCGCTTTGACAGTCTGCTTGCCTTTGTGAATGTTGTCAAGTGCAATTAGTGCAGGTGATGCAGTTTGGACAATTGTTTCAAATAAGTCTGATCAGCCAATTAAGTAGACTCCCCAGCCTTATCACATCTCCATCCCCAGAGCCTCACAGTGGTGCGCTGTGCGTGTCCAGGGCTGGCCTCATCCTGGCTGACTTTTTGGTAGGTGTTTGGGGTGTTGAGCCATCGAGTCCTCTCCTGCTGCTGGCGCTGGGCAAAAGGGTGCTGCCTCAGAGCTGGGTGGACTCCGTCGTCGTCAAACTGGTGGAAGGCTGTGACAGTCGCAGGCACCTCCACCTCCCTCCGCGTCCGCGATCGCTCCAGCAGCACAGGGAAACGGTACGCGTAGCCAGTACGGTAACCCTGGAAAACAACAGGGGGAGCAGTTTTAGATGGTATACGTGCAATAGATAACATTAACTCACCCTACTGCGCACTTAACTGATGTCTGTGATTGTCCAGGCTGCGAGAGAGAAAGCAATGTTCCATCTTTCAGTACATTAGTAGCTCTTGGGTAATGCAAGTGTTTCTGTGGTTTGTAGTTTTATTCCACAGAACAGCAGTATCAGAAATGTATTTGCTGTTGATTTACTGCTGATGCAAACATTTCAAGTCACTGCTGCTTCACCTTGAAAGCTTTTCATTGGAAAACCACGTGGAAGCTTTTATGCTTTTACTGTGAAGCAGTAGTAGTTGTCACAGAGATCAATTACCATCTGCTGATGTTAAATTCAAACTGGTGTACACAGCAAAATATGGATATTGTGTCTCTTTTTGACATGGATCCGTTTTTAAAGGACTTTTTGGAAAACATTTTGGGAAATACTCTTATTTGACTTCTTACTGAGAGTTGGATGAGAAATCAATGCCACTCTCATATCTGTCTTTTAAATATGAAGCTATAGTCAGGAGATGGCTAGCTTAGCTTAGCATAAAGTCACGTCTTAACGGTGAGGCTGTCAGACACTCAGCAGAGACTCCTGGAAGTCACTACTCCTGGCCAAGAAATAGTCCAACACATAACCCACCATAAAACCACAAATTATTGTTCTTACAGGTCATTTTTTGTACAGATTAAATACACAATATATAATGTGTTAACTAATGAGCTTTGGACAGAGCCAGGCTAGATGTTTCCCCTGTTTCCAGTCTTTAAGCTGCGCCAACCAGCTGCTGGCTGTAGCTTCATACTTAGCATGCAGGCATGAGAGTGGTATTGATTCTCATCCCACTCTTGGCAAGGAAGCAAAAAAGCATATTTCCCAAAATGTCAAACTATTCCATTAATATTACATAAATGGTAAAGTAGCACCAGTAAGACATTCCATCCTTATAAATCCACCAAATCTTGAGGAAATCTTAATAAACATCTTGATCAACATTTTTTCATCATTGTACACATTTTACTTTAATATAACTGTTGCCTACCAAGTTATCCAGAGTTCTCATGAGGGCTTCAAACTCATGCTCCCCGATGCGGCTCTTGTGCAGGGGCCCAAAGGTGGAGCCAGCCCAGCCAACGGTGCCGGCTGGGTTGGGTTTATGGGTGGTCCGATCTAGCAGAATCAGGTTCTGTTCACCTCCAGCACAACACAATGCTGACACCTGGCACAAAACACAGATTTAAAACGGGCTACAACTTCTGTTTTCCGGCAAAGTTTTATTTCACCTGCATACATGTTTCATTCATACAAGCACAATGCCTTGCTTTACTGTGAGTGAGAAAAATATAACACGCTGCCCTCCCTAGTTCTGAAGAACTGATGACCTTACAGTCATATCTGCTTCCCTACAGGCCACTGCTGGTCCTGTAGGATTACTGCAGTGTCTCTTTTGGCACACAACACTACTATAGTGTTTTACACTGCAGTGCAGAGCTGCTCGCTGAATTACAGTGAAAGGCTATTAAGAGAAGGGCAACTGCTCAGGTGTAAAATTGGTGCATCTACATTACATGCACAAGTTCACTCTCCCACTCACACACATCTACACATATGCAACAGCAGCACTTAGTCTCTAGTACAGTGGTTCTCAAAGTGGGACCCAGAGACCCCCAGGGGTCCTTGTGGGGGTCCCCAGTAAAAAAAGTGAATAATTTATTTTCACAATAATTTCATCCAGAAGCAACACAAAGACAGACTGTATGACTATATTGATCATGGGTTTCATACACTTTCTGTAATAAAACGTTTAAAAGAAAAAATGTTATCAAATAGACATCCGTGGTCTAATTTGTGTCAGTTTATGGGTCATGGTTTATGGTTATGTGAAAAAGTTTGAGAACCACTGCTCTACTGAGTCAGCTGTTAGTCAGAATGTGTGAGTGTGTGTGTGTGTGTGTGTGTGTGTGTTTGTTTTTACTACCTGGATCTGGCAGGCAGCCTGGATGTGGTAGATGGTGTAGAAGGCCTCCTCCACAGACTCCCCCAGAGCCACAATGCCATGATTTCTCAGCACCAGTACCTGCACATCATGAAATCAACATTAACACTAGATTAAAAACCCACCTTATTTTATTTTTTGCTACAGCTGCAGGTTATGGGAGAACGTCCCTGTTGAATTAGAAGGCAAACTAAGACCAACTCCTGAGTTTAGCCTCCAAGCAGCAGCACCAGCTTCAGTAATTAATCCAGCATAAGGCCACATCACCTTATGTCTTTTCTCTATTCATTCTTCCAGCTCAAACAAATCATGTGGGAGGCACAGGAGCAGTAACTGCTGAATCAAGCAATGATACGCAAGTTTCACATTAACTGTCTTGTCTCTTGTGGTCTGCTCACCTTACAGGTAGGCCCCAGACTCTTCTGCAGCTCCACTCTGTCCTCCTCCTCCTCCATGACTCCATTGTAGTCATAATAGGCCACATCACCGACCAGCAGGGCCTCATGGGACAGTGGCAAGAGGCCGCACTTCATAGCTGATACCTGGCAGACAGTTAGCTGTCAGTTGTGGCAGGGAAGGTCATGAACCAGGCTCATATTCACAATGAGGAGTCACAATGTGCTTTACAAGCATATCCATGCTGGACAATCTATAATGTTATCAGACACTAACAGAAAAAGCTGATACTGGAAATGCTACAGCTATGAAATATTATCCAATGATCTAAAATGTGTCCAGTGTTTAGTGTATGAATGTGCATTTACTGCATCCTCCATTCAGCAGTGCCTCTCATTGCGTATCTGGATGTGACCAATAGAAGTCTAATGGTTTATCCTCTAAACAAAGAGACGGGACAGAGCTTTGAGCTAATGCCAGCCTCCACCCCGGCATTGTCCCAGGCTGACTCACCGCAGCTGTGGCCGGTGTATGGAGGTGCAGCAGGCAGCGAACATCTGGCCGGGCTGAGTAGATGGCCGAGTGCAGGCTGAACTTCTCTGTGTCCACACCAAGGTTGGTACTGCCCTTCTCTACCACTTCACCCAGGATATTCACCTTTACCTGGAAACCACAGGACACCATCAGCATGTGTTTCACAGAAAGGTCTAGAACTACCGCCTAGCCTTGACTGGATCCTCATGAGATACAATGTTTGGGAAGCAAACTCATCATCTGTGACACGCTTTCACCACAGTGAATGAAGCAAATTAGAACATAAGTAACCTTTGTCATAAATGTCCTGCTATTTTGCTTAGACTTGATGTAATTCTGTATTATATCAAAACCTGCTACTGACAAGTGTTATGATGATGAAGCGGAATTTCTCCAAACCTAGAGTTCAACTGATGTGTGCTTTTGAGGGCTAATCGATTACCTTTGACTGAAACTGTCAACACCCTCTGTTTTGTAAGTATATAAAGATAGAATTTCAGAGTAATTTAATTTAACAAAATCACCAGAATTCTACTGATGCATGAATGCATACAATGCAAGAAAACATAATAATGCAGTAAATCAATTAGACATTATTGATCAATTATACAATAACAAGACTGAGAGGCTCTGTAAGGCTGTACTTACATGTAGACACAGTGGTGTTTTGTGCTAACATGCTGATGTTTAGCAGGTATAATGTTTACCATTATCACCATTTTATTTTAGCATGTTAGCTTGCTAACATTTGCTATTTGCACTAAACATTAAGTACAGCTGAGGCTCCTTTGTTTTGTAAACACTTAGTCAGTACTTAGTAATAAACCAAAGTATTGGATACATTTTTGTTTTGACCTGACGATGGCACTATATGAAAAGGTAAAATCATCACCAAAGTTATTACAATTCATCCTGAGGGAGACATGAATGTCTGTACCATCCAATAGTTGTTGAGATATTTCACTCTGGGACAAAGCTGTAGACCAACCTACAGATCAACATTAAAAATGGCATCATATCAATAACACTGAAGGGTTGAATGCAATCAGGGCAAACGTCATGTGTCTGTCCCCTATTGTGACCGTGATTAGACCTGCTCACCAGGCTGGATCCAGTCACCTCGCTGTAGGCCAGGCCGTCTGGTAGCACCAGGAAGTGTTCCTGTTCTTTGCTAACACGCAGCTGTCAACGAGGCAGAGGGACATCAGTAAAGACAGAATGACGACGGAAGTAAACTCAAATATTACACCATTGTGTGAAAAGCTGTCCCTTAAATTAAATAAAAAACTAACAGTAAGACAGGTGCGACTGATCTGAGCCCAGCCATAGAGGTCAAACAGGCGATGGACGCTGGCCAGCTTGCAGCGCATCAACCTCTCCCCCTTCACCATGCTGCCAGGCTCCCAGCCATGCAGGTCGTTGATAGGTGTCACCATCATCATATCTGTGTGGTGGAAGAAAAAGAGAAAACCAGACAGAGACAGAGAGGGCAGAGAAAATGAGAATGGTTGATCACTTTAAAACTACATATTTCAAAATAAGGAAAATGAGATTGATGAATGATATCTTTGTTAACGTCATGGTAATCACTTTCTATTTGCATGAGGCTTGAGTAAGTGTTTTCAGTGCATGTCTAATTGAATAGTCACATTTACTGCTTTATGATAAACATGGATATTTTACCCTGATAATATTTGATCCATGCTTTGAAAACCAGTACCTCTCCCTGACTAGGCAGGACAACTTATAAGTTTACCATTATTATTAACACATGGACTTTGGTGTCCTCATGTAGTCCCCTATGTAATTCTGCCAAACTTCAATCTGAGCAGATGTCTAATCAGCCAGAATAACTAAAAACACCTGTGTGGGTGTGCAGTGCTTCTAACTCTAACCCTAATGAAATGAACTTTAAAAAATTCAGGCATACATTACATTCATAGTTTTCTCTCTGTGGACAAGTTAATTACTGTCAAGCAACTGCTTGTCATGCACAATTAGTGACTTACTAATTTTTTTCTTCATTTATAAATTGTGCATTTGTGCGGAGCTACTGTACATACTGCAGTTGATGTATTTACAATGTTATCACAATAGACCTTTTAGATAGAAGATAGATAGATAGACCTTTAAGCAGCAAAAGCACAGTTGTAACTTAAGTCTATAATGATGACTGTGTTCCATTAGGGTAGAAACACTCTACATGTGGTGAGCCATCAACACCTCTCACACTGGGCCGTCTGTTGGCAGATTAATCAGGCTGTCAATCCAACTCCATTTTACTGCTGCTTCCACTGTTGTTGCCATATATGTTCACAAGTAAAGTGGTTGGATTTTTACATAGAATGTAAAGAAAATAAAAAAAGAGGCTGCAATTTACTGCCTGCCTGTCTCCAATGATGTCGATGATCCCATCATGCTCCTCATGAGGGATTTGCCATTTCTCCTAGAAAATGAATGGGAGCTGGTGGCTACTCCCAGCCTGCAGCATTCAGTGTGTTTCTGTCCTTAGGTGTGTCAGTAAGCGATGCTGGTGAGCAAGTATGGACAATATCAGCTCCAGCTACGTAAATGGAATGCAGCCACTAATTATTATTTACACCTGTGTTACGCAAGCATCAAACATCATCCGGTCACCAGACAAATAAAGTGGCTGTGGGGATGGAAGCAGAGTGGAAGTTGATCATTTGTGTCTTCTCTATAATATTTTAAATGTTGGATACAACAAACAGTCTAATAATGAAATAAACACCCAGATTAACAGTTGATTGCTTAATCAATGGATCATCCAGTGGTAACAACAACTAACAGCTGAGCAAATTCAATGACTAGCTAGCAGTTTTAGCATGAGCCAAAACTGTTAGCTCACCTTATTTATTGGAAAACCCAGGCTAACCATAGAACCTCTTGGCTAACAATGACATAAAGTCTCCCAGGCAAACCACTGTTGCCAAACTGACCACTTAATCATTTTGGTTTTGTTTCTCAGACTCTGGCAAATTTATTTTTTGAAACTGGCTGGTAACAGATCTAGTGACCTCTTCTTCCCATGCAGAGCAAACAAAGTTGTCGTATGTGATGCTAACAAGGTTACATTTGAACTCTGCAGGATATACAAGCTAACAATAAAGCACCTGTGCTAACAGTGGTAGAACTAAACCTGTGCTGCAGTGGAGTAAGCAGGGTAAATATCCACTGCCCTCGCAAACTAACAAAGGAACAATGAGGCTAAAAATGCAACAATCATGGCAATGAAACATAAAGACTGTCGATTTGAATGTGTATGCAGTATATTTAGAGGTTTATGTAAAGGTTTTGTGCACGTACTGGAAGGGGAGACTGGTAGGGCGGCTGGAGAGCCATGTGAGGCCATGAAGTCAGCCAGCTGTCTCAGTGCCCATAGGTTGGATGAGCTGCCGCCCTTTTTCATCTGTTCCTGGATCAGCACATCCAACTCCTCCCTGAATGACTGTACCCAGACACAAATACAAATGGTAACACATTAGCACATACACATGTATATACAAAACACACATTACAAATAAATTAAGCTCTACAATAATACTCAGTTAAGTGCAGGATTTAAATATTTATGTCTCTGGTAATTTTTGGTTTGTCTAATTTTTCTACGAACACAAAAACTGAGCCATAAGAATAATTTCAAGCATGTCACAATAACATAAAAATTCAAAGAGGTTTTAAACACATATACTGATTAGCAAACACTCCTACACTACAGAGGCAACAGTGAGTGAACATATTTAATGAGTCAGCCTCTTTCCATTAGTCCTTTCACTCAGCGGTGCCAGAATGAGTTTTGAGTTTTAAGGACATCCAGCTTTGGATGACGTACTCGTCATGATCGGACTGACACTATTCCAGCCATAACACTATTGTAGCCTACCTCACCTCGTAAATGGTCACATAGTTTAGTAATTAATGTTACACAACAATATTTGCACTGCAATGTGTCTCAAGAATAAAAAATGAGATGCTACTTTTGCTGAAAAGAAAGTTGGAAAAGAGGCTATGATGAGCTGCTAACCCGAGTACCCTTCATAAAAAGGTAGAATATCAAGTTATAACCGACCAGTCTGATGTGCGTAAAGGTGTGTGTGGTTATTCTGCAGAAGCCTGGTGTCATTTTCAGGTGATTTAATGAATGTAAACAGAGTCAGTGGCTGTGCGTAATGACACTGCACTCTGGCACGGCACTTCTCAGAGGCTGCAAATTTATCAACATATCAGTCCTGCTGTCTTCAGATACTGCAGGGATTTAATGAACTGAAGGAGAAGCTTTTCATACAGTTTAAAACAGCTGTGGACAACAGATACTGTAAGAATCACCTACATTCATTTACAGATCAACACAGATGCTCTGACCACATTAAACGTTTCTTTCTGTGCAGATTTTGGTTGGAGAGTGTTTAATTGAAATAACTTATTTATATTTCAAGCATTAATTCGTTATTTACAGCAAGTATTTAGTTTGATCTTGTTGATAAAATCACCAAGTGGCAGCGGAGTGACTTTGCTCCAGACATAGACGTGGTTCTGGGACATGTGAGACCCATTTTCCACAAAAACACCAACAATTCGCTTTGCGCTGCCTATTTGTACATCTCTTTCCGGCAGTTCCCCGTGTATGCAGTGCTGGGCACCACAATACCACACAGACGGGCAAAGCAAATTTCAAGGTCAGGAAAATACCAAAATGTCTGTGTGCTGCTTGCACTGGAAAAATAACACCCAATATTGTATTTGGTGGTCAAATTATTTAAACTACTACTACTGAATTGGCAGCCATAGGCTACTCAGAGTCCTGAGATGATTTAAACATCCAACATGTTAGAGTAGGCTTAGACATTATCGTTGTGATCGTAATACCTGGCTTAGATGTTACCACTCTATAACCATAACACCTGAAAGTAGGGGGACAAAAAGTCTCGTTATGGCCACCCTCTCCACTTCATGCCCCTCATCAGCATCACGTAGCTTCCCTGTTGCCCTCCCATATGCAGAAACACACAGTCAAATGCTTAGAATGGGTCCTGCACTGACGGCAGCCCAAGCTGTCAAGCAGCATTTAGGAACAGATTTATTCTAAAGAGAGGAGATAATCGTATCTGGAGGAGAGGAGACAAAGAAGAAAAGAGGACACGGAAAAAGACTTGAACAATAAATCATGCACACACAGACAAACAACCATCTCACCGGACTCTGAAGGAGGCTGGAGATGCGTTTTTTATGCTGGGGTCCAGAGCCAGGGGTTGAATGCTGAGGAGACTGGAGGCTCTCAGGGACCCCATCACTGGGGCTGCGCTGCACCGGGGTGCCCTTAGGGGTGGGGGACTTGCTCATTTTCTACTGTTTTGCAGTGGGTGTCTTACAACCAGGGGTGGGTGAGGAGAACTGTGAAGAAAAGGAATGATACATCGGTAAATAACATCATAAACGTTTCTTGAATAGCACTTTTCAAAAACAAATAAGAGCAAATATTCTGATAAGTGCGCCAATCTAATTTATACATTCTAGGGTGTAGAGGTAACTCAATGGTTCATATTAAAAAAAGACATGATGCTGACTCTTAAAATGTTGATATGTTTGAAACCTTTTTAATAAAGACAAAACTTCAGATGGTTTTAATTCCAGGCTGCAGATCAGCACATCCTGACTTTTCAACCCTGACTTTGAATGACATGGCATGAGCAAGGCGTGGCTTGCAATATTCACAACTTTATTATTGATTTATTAATATTTTTTAATCAATATTCACCACTCCCTAATTCACTTAACAGCACTGAGTGACAACAGAAGCTTTGCTTTACCAAATGACATTCTTTGAGTAACAATGGCAGATACAGGTGACCTGAAATAAGCATTCAGCATCAGATTTTTGGATTTAAAAACATAGTAATTTGTTAATTAATAATGAGTGCCATTTGGTGCTAAAATATGGCAGTAAGTATGACACTTCAGGCATTGTTTGACAAGGTACCACTGAGATAAAGTCCATTTCAAAACATTGACTGGCTGGGGATGGCCCGAAGACACATCAAAAATCAGATGATGATGATGATGATGTAAAGACAGCAAAGAAGCTGACAACAAAAAATGTGTTGAGCTTTCTCTTGCCAGAGTGTTGCTCCCACATGGTTAAGGACGCAGCTTGTATTTTGAAAATACATTTTGATTCGTCACTTCCTGTTAATACCTGGTATGAGAATGTCAAGTGTGCGAATAAAGTGAACGTACAAGGGGATGGGACAGTCCTCTCTGCTGCAGTCCCATTCCGGCAGATAAGATTTAAAGGTTAAAGAGGAGAAAATAATAGGATAAAAGAAAGTATAAAATATATTATGTAAGACACTTTTAAGAAAAGCTATTTGAATTATGGCCATACAGCAGGTCTTTCTGGAGCCGTAATCCTGTTCAGAGGAAAAAGACATCAGCATCAAGGCTTATCCTAGGAAATGTAAGTAAATGTGCAACTGGAAGACGTGCAGTGTGCCGACTAGTTTATAATCTTCCTGATTACACTTTCAAGTATCCACAAGAGCCCTGCCTAAGGAGCCAGTGGTGCACATCAGTCCAGAGGTAGTTAAATTTTAGTAGTTAAAGAGATCTAAAGATAATCAAACGTTAAATAATTGCTAATTCAGACAATATGATTGATTGAACTGATTAATGTACAATTCAATCCCAAGTAAACTATGTTTTGTTCTGGCATGTATAAAAAACATACATACATATACAAGCATTAAGATAGTAAAACCTACCCTCACATTAAGGATGCTGTATTCCTCAGGGCACTGGACGATGGAAGTGCAGAGCTATAGAAAATGCAGCATTAGCAATAAGAGCTCACATGCAGACAGCAACATCCGAACCACTAACAGGAAGTTAGCTAGTGATACGGCTCAGTAATTGGAGAAAGAGTAAAGAGTTACTGTAAGGATCTTCAGAAAAGAGCTGGCCACTCCCCAATTGAAACACACTCAACTCGCGCGCACGTGAGTTGAGCACATGCACGCACGCACGCACACACACACACACACACACACACACACACACACAAACACACGCACACACACAGTGCTGCAGGGAGCAGATAAGGTCCCAAACACACCACACCCTCTCTCTTGTGCTACATCTTACTAACTGACTCAATTACTTACTTACTTGATTATTTGCAACATTGTAACAAAGCTGTGTAACCTAGACGACATGCTCTTTCTTGTTTTAAACATCCAGGACCATGTTTATAAGATGCCCACTCCAACAGCACAGAGGAAGTTACATCAGATCCATGTGTATTACTAAATCTCATTGCAGTGCACACATAAAACTCTGACAGATGACTAAACCTTTAATGGAGTTTCTGGATAAAATGTGCACTTTAATCTGACAGTATCAGGCTTCCTCGGCTCAAAAGTCACTGAAACACTGCACCAGCTATCTAAAGCATTAACTGAGCTCCCTAAACATACACTGACATATGGATTATGTTGTTTACCAGCCAAACTGCTCTCTGATCATAACTATCTTTTGATAATTAAGGAAAAGCTGCTCTGTTCAAGCTATTATTACATTTTCACTATGTACTCTCCAAGTAATCTGTGTTTTTGTTTTAATATGATGGTCAGTTTTTGGTTTTAAGCAATCACAAACACAGATATTCATACTTATTTTTCATTAACACCTTTGCAATAAACATTTAAACGGATGTAGTTGGATGCTTTTTAACAAATCACTTATTTTAAATGATCAGCAGCAGCCAAGTCAGACTTCATCATGTGGAAGCAGCAATCAGTCTGTTCTTTTCTCTCTCACAATAGAGGATGGTTCACAGTGTGTACGACTCTAGAGAGAGTTGAGGGGGCCCAGCTGCTGACAGGCAGCAGACAGAAAGCCTCTGTCTCCAGGGAGGGTCCTAATGACTGAGGGGAGACATGGAGATCTGGCTGCTGGCCCACTACGGCTGCCTTCTTATCCT
The DNA here is from genome assembly GCF_963924715.1 of Thunnus thynnus. NCBI lineage: Eukaryota > Metazoa > Chordata > Actinopteri > Scombriformes > Scombridae > Thunnus > Thunnus thynnus. Next base: position 10,839,378 of record NC_089518.1, read on the forward strand.
TAGTCACACTTTGGTGGCTGGCTGTGCTGCTTCATCACCTCACTTCTGTTTCAAATGAGCTTGGGGAAGAAGGGAAGCTGACTTCCTGCCATCCCCTTCTTCTCTTACAGCTGGGTTCTAACTTTGGAACCAAACCACAAAATTTAATCAAAAACCAAACCACTTAAACAGGTTAATACTTCCAAAGAGTATATAAGTCTATCCATAGCTTTAACTTTTTTTAGACATTCAGCCAATGCTCTTGTCCATAGCATCTCTGTGTTACTGTGGAATCCTTCACCAGAACACAAAGATCAACTAACTTGATGCTGCTGTGCTCTGTTGCTCTGTTTGGCCTAATACCTACCTTAAGAAGTGAACTAAACCTCCAATTTTCCAAGAAATAGATCATGGTGCACATTATCTTCACACATACAGTACAAGCATGTATTGACTGCTGTAAATCTACCCACTTGCGGTGGTTTTAAGAGGTCTCTGTCTCTGTGCACGGACATCCAGCAGCAGAGTAGCAGATAGGAGTATAATTACCTAAGGAGCTCTGAATTGATTTTCTTTGGCTCCGCTTTCATTAGGTTTATGCCAAAATGGCTGGCCAGTGGATCCCTACCAGTTACGTGACTAGTTTCTAACAAATTAGACTCTTTACTACTAATATTCCAAATTAATATAATGTTGAATAATTGTGATATCATGGTAAAAACCTGTTGTAACATCATTTACAAACCTTGTTTTCATTCGCAACTGTCTAAACTCATTGAAACTCATCATATGTGCCTGTTAAATTTATGGTAAACAACTCCTTCATAATATCATAAAACTTTAAATGTTTTGATGTAACTCATGAGTTTGTATGAGCATGAATGAGAAAGCACTCACTAATTTGCTATCCAGTCATAGTTAGTTCTGGATTGATGCCTACACTGTAATTGAACCCAACTGCATTTTTATTTTCATACATAACTTTTAGTCTAATATTCATGCCTAACAAATCATGAAACAAAACCTAGCTAAACCTTCTCTAAATATATTTTACAGCACGTCCATGTAACTTACAACAGGGTAACTTTGTTGTATTCAACCCCCAAATAAATGGACTCATTAACTCTTAAAATCTATCAGATGGAGTGTTTTGCAGAAATGCATCATACACACCATGAAAATGCATTAATGGGTGACTGGTATAGTGGTATAATACATTTTATAGAGGCTATAAAAACTGACATGTCTCTACAGTCTCTAATGGGAAATGTGGCTGCCACCTTGGCAAATAGCACTAGACAGCGCACAGTATAAAGAAACAATATCAAAATATGCAAATCACTTTAGAAAAAAACAAATGAAAAGGCAGTTTTAAAAAAAAAGGGAAGTGATGGAGTCCTAATAGCCAAAGGACTTTTAAAGGTGTTTCACTTTTATTGACTATATTAATAGATTGTTATTCCTAATGTCAACTTAAAATATCAAAACTGGTTATTGAGCTGCCTTTGATTAAATGAAACTGCAAAATCCTATTTACCTTTAATCTGGACAAGCCCTATCACAATGTATAATTACAGTTTCTATAACTGGATTGATTTAGTAGGGATAATAAAGGCTTAATTTATGCAAGACTTTTTACTAATTCAACACTTGACACAGTAAAAGAAATGAGCAGTTATTTGAGGGGTAACAGGGATAATATGTTGAAACTAATATCCACAAACGCTGACTTCGACATGAACTTCTACACTACTGTGGCTGAGATGTATCCCTCCAGGTTCGGCGTCTGCCATTGTGCTGAGGGAGATAAAAACCTGCACACATAGGGGAGGAAGGGGAGGGCTGATCAGATAGTCACGTGAGTGCAGCATGCAACACTGTGTATCCACAGCCGTATATTTCATCATGAATGCACAATATCTGTAGGATTAGTTTTATGCTTTAATAGCATCCTCCGCTTCTCCACCCGCTAAAGGCCCGCGCACTGCATGGCTGCCTAGCAACACTAGGCGCTGCAGCATCAGCACCAGCATAGCCACCTGCAAAATGCAGCGACAACACTGCACGACTTCCCTCTAAGAACCGGGCAAACGCCCGATAAAAAACGTCAAAATAGCTTTTGATGCTCCCCCATGAATAATAAATGATGACACTGTCCGGAACACAGATAGATTGAGCTGCTGTAAAACAACAAAAAATCACCACTGGCACGCTAATGAGCGAGATCAGACACTGCGTGGCTGAAGCACTGGTAGGAGACTGCCATCAGACATGCAGTCTCATTCTGAATACACGACAGACGCTGCACATATGGGACCTTGCACTCAACACGGGTCTTTATCTGCAGGACACAGTGAACACATGAAAACAGGGGTAATATGGAGAGGGGGCTGTGCGCGAAAGAAGGGTGCAATATTATTATTTTTCACAACCACGTAGCCCATTCAATCTGTTCGTAGAAAGATAAGGCTGTGCACCATTTGACCGACTACATGGTAAACATCAGCCAGTGAGGACAGCAGACTGATACATCAGCATTGAAATGCGCACACACCACTCATGCACGCGTCAGGGAGGACCCTGTACTACGCCCAGTCACATAACCATGATTGCCTTGTTCGACACAACTAAACACAAATATTAGCAGGCAGTGTACTCACCTCAGTGCATCCTTAGGACCGTCTCCTCTGTGTGGGTGCGGCACACCCACCGCCCAAAGCCGTCCTCAGAACAAGCAGATGTGGTTAACTACAACAAATCTGTCAGTGTTGGGTTGCGACAGCAGGGTTCCTTTGTCAGAGTATTTCAGGGCCTCAGCTGATGCCAAGTCAATAGACCCTGATGCTTTTCATCGCCGAGTGCGCCTTCGACCAGCCCACTGCCACGCCTGTCCAGTCTGACACCCAAGGGCTCCCTCTCAAACAACTACAGTGGAAATTAATTTAAGCAATGCACTTGCTTATTGTGTTTGTAAAGCCTACGTACAGCCCTGGTGGTGGATTTCTAATGCTGTCTCCTTAAACGTTGTTTAATTATCAAGGCCCAGTTCAAGTCGGACAAATATATCACAGTCGACCAGGCGCCACCTTCTGTTATAAAGGAGAAGAGCCTGTAACCTGGAGTATGTTTAAAACATGTTACAGGCATCCACTAATTAACAGCGAAGAGTACATTTACACAATACTGTACTTTACTGTTTACATTTTATGCCACTTTATACTTCTACTCTACTATCAGTGAAATATTGCATTTTTTTTACTTGACTGCATGTATTTAACTATTAATAGTTCTTTGTTACTTTTCAGACAAAGACTTAACACACATAAAACGTACAGTAATAACTTAGAAGATATGATGTGTGGCTGTAGGCACAATTCAAGACTACAACAAAAAAGTTAAAATAATGTCCCCCTCTAACAGCTACAACATTAAAATGCTGCTTATATGTAAATGTGTCAGTAATAATAAACCTATTATACAGTACAACATTCTGAAAGATGCCGTTATGCAAACTTATGAACATAAACTCAGGTAACAAATTTGAGCTTGTTAAGGAGTACTAAATCGCTACTTTAGTATAAACAAAAAAACACTATCCGGCAATTTGTCCTAAATGACATAATGGCTAACATAAACACACCAATCACAAGTGTCATTTCAATATTTCTATTGCATTTTGATATTTCCACTTGCATGTTTGAAATAAGGTCAGTAATAGTGTGTATGAAAATTAAACCTGAAATTAACTTCACACAACCACAGGTGTTTTCAGTTATTCTGGCCAATCTGACCTCTGCTCAGGTTGAAGGGGGGTAAAATTACACTGAGATGTCCATGAGGTGACTGGATTCCTTCAACTAATTGGAATGATAGAGGTGTAATGTTAGCCACCCTAACAGGTGCAACAAAGCCATACATGACAGTTAGGGTCAAGCAAACAGCCTTTAAAAGACCAGCGCAGACCAGAGAGGAGGTCTGATTAGCTAACATAAGTGACATCACCTGTGAGTGTACTGTAGAAGTGCTGGGCCTTTAAAGCTTTTTAAAAAAGAGACAACTTGGCAAACACAGCATTCAATTCTATGGACAAATAAATTATCAGAGCTAAAAAATAAAATTTGGGCTTTTGGAACAAATTTCCGTTTTCATGGCCATTTTGTGAAAGCTGATAATGTTAATTTATAATTTACTAAACATAAATCTTGGTGTCATGAAAGTATTGAAGTTACATGAAGAGGGCACATATCGGACACAGAAAATACAAGAATGGAAGCTCTCTTGTCAATTTTATTTATGGGCTGCCAAGGATACAGTTTGTAAATTAAAAATAAAAACACATTTATATGTACTCAAACAAAATGTCGGCTACATTTCAAAAGTAAAATTAAATAAGACAAATAAAATTGCATTTTCTTCAAGAAGAATCCTTTCTTCAAAGCAACGACACCTAAAAATAAAATAATCTAAGATTACAATGTCTTCCATCAGTACACTTGTTGATAGAAATGACCCCTGCCCTCCATGCTGCACTGATGTAGGTGTGTTTAGTATCCTGTATTCTCACATTACTGATCACACCTAACAGTGGTGTTTGATGCGACAGACCTAAAACATTTGACCAGAAGAGGGCAGTGAAACAATGCATTTGAAATAGGTGGTCTTAAGTCCAGATGAAACAGCATTCCCATCTAACCTCCGTATTGTGACGTATTTCCAAGCAAAACAGGATTGACAGGAGGAATTAGATTTGAACGTCAAGTGGGCACGTCATAATAAACTTTAGCATTGTGTTGCTAAAAGTTCAAGATTGATTGATGGGTGGATGTAATGATATTATTGGTTGAAACTGGTTGGTTCAAGCCTATGTAAACACATGTCATATTTTGTTTTACAAGAAAGAGAACTTGATTGGATTTTGATATGAAAATACAAAGAAACTGATTTTTTTTTCGTATTTTTTAATTAATTAAATAGGTGCACAATATGACCAGGGATGTGATCTAAAACGGTTTTAAAAGGCATTTTTCTTTTCATCTCAATTTTAATTGTTGATCTGTGTCAAATAGGCCAACAACTGAGCTCAAATGTTGTGAAACAAAAAATCATGAAAAAGTCAAAGGGAGGTAAATACTTTTATAAGCAAGAGTTTGGTGACGGCAGCAAACTATGCAGTCGCACCTAATTTCATCCTGAGCAGAGCTCCAATCAGCCAGAGTAACAGAAAACAGTGCTGAGCCTGTAAGTACAGAGTGTAATGGTGGTAGCAGGAAGATACCAGGACTTGGTTAACCCTAAATCCAATTTCAATCAAATACAGTTCAAATATGAATGGTTCAATTAACATACAGCCATTTACCCTGATTGAAAAGCACAGTTCAAAAGCTCACTGAAAGGACAGAGTACAAAGCATCATGCCTTTTTCACAGCACACATTTTGATTCGCACAGGTGTTGCTAACATCATTAACCACTCATTTCTATGAAAGTAAGCAGTGTGACAGTGTGACCGGGACCCTGAAACTGAAGCAGCTAAATGGAATACAGCCATCATTCATTTTATTATTTACATGTGATTTTCCTACTGTGACATGTTAAAATGTCTTCTGTGAAAAAGGCCTGTGCTTGTTTTGTACAAATTGTCATTTAGAAATTTCTTAAAAATGTCAATGATCTCTAAGACCACATGGGGGCAGCATTTGTATTCTCTTGGACTACTTCAATCTACCATTATTCATATTTGGGTCTAGTACTACTACTTCTACTAATACAACAACAACAACTAATAATAATAATAATAATAATAATAATAATAAATATCAACGACAAAAATTATTACATTTATGTTATCATTATTATACACCCTGATATTTACAGTTAGCCTGTTAAAAATCTTCATAATTTCTGGTATGATTTTAGTCATCTGGTTTTTTAGCTGAAGATGTATTTCTGATTTGATATACATGTATTAAAAAAAATCCAACCTGGCAGGTTTCCAAATATTGGTCCAAGCAATCTGCTTTAAACACCACTCAGCAGGGTTGAGACATCTGTTGGAGGAAGAAGAAGGTGATAACGCCTGTCTTCCAACAGTGTTAAAGACTTTTTCAGGCTGAAGACGTCACCATGACACTCATCATGGCACATCATTTGTACTACACGTTCAACATTGGTGCAGGATAAATGGTACAAATTCTCATTGTTTATAGTGTGTATACACACACACACACACACACACACACACACACACACACACACACACACACACGCAGTTGTTTACCTAGTCTAACAGCTTTTGTGACAGCCACAATCAAGTTAAAACATGAACAGCATGTCATGCCAATTCTCTGAAAATGGCATAAGTGTGTAATTGTCTTGATCTAAACCTCTTCACCTAAAATTATCCAATCAGATGACAAAGTACTTGTGGAGTCAGATTGAATGTCTCATATGTTAGGGTTACACATTCGATTCACTGAAGACAATCAAATGCTTCGTGTTGATTGCCAGTGGTAATTGTTGCATGTTTCTGCCAGATCATTTCAGGAATTAAACATGTGTCTGATTGCCTATTGTTTGAAGGGTCTGTCTCTCTAGAATTGTACATGAATGCTGCCCATGTAGTGTTCGAAAGGATACACTATTTGCCTACAAGTGATAGAGGATTTTGCATGCATTTCATCTATTAACTGAATTATGTAATTAGGTGAATGCTAGATTAACAAAACATATACAATAAATAATTGATTCTAATTCACAACTCAATTGATCATAAGAAGCCTGGGGACAAATATTTAAAGCTATTTAGCTAACATACCACAGAGAAAGATTAAAATGGCGATAAAAGAATATTTTCATTTTACTTCCATAGCTTCAGGAATTCCTTTGATATTTACTTAATTTACTTCAACAGTTAATTAGTTATGCGCAAACCTTCTAAATGTTGTATGTAATGTTTTATGGAGGTGAAAAGGTCAGAACTCTTTAAATACAGACGCCCCTGTAGGATATATTAATTTCATGACATGTTAATTAGATTAGAACTGATTTTATCAATTTTTACTGCCAGAAGACACTGCAGACCATCCACAGCAGTGAAAATAAACACATCCTTCATAGGTGTGAGATCAGAGCATCTGACCACTGCACCAAATGCATCTAGGGTGTAGCTGCCAAACAAGCACAAAACTAGGCATGTTAGGCATTAGGTAAGTTAAATGACTGACTTACTGAAGGCTGATCAGGTGCTACTTGGATGATGAACTGGTATGCAGGCATCATGCAATGTTGCAACACCAGCCTGGTCATATCTCCGTCCTCTGTTCCTGAATCTGGGGGCATGGTGAATCCATCTTCCATGCGCTCCTCTGACATGTTCAGCAACTGTCATGAAAATGCATTCAAGTAATATATCCTTCTATCATCAAATACTCACATGCTTTGAGCTCCAACAGTGAATCCATGACAGCTCCAATAAAGTAAAGTTTCCATTGCAGAGGGATCACTGTACAATGCTAACAACTTTTCACAACAGGAAAAAAACCCTCCTTATTCATCCTCAGACTCATGCTCAGACTGTTCCAAACACTCATAGTTTAGTCAAAATATGACTAAAACACTGCTTCTGTCTTCATATTCTGTGGGACAGCACCAATAAATTCAAAGTTGTTTAGTTTTCACTCTACACAAACACAAGAAAATGAGGAAAATGAATTATCTGTTCAAATGAAATGATGAAAAAATTACTCAGAAGACAAATCACATTCAAGTTCAAAGTCTGAATGGACACATACATTTTAAAGAAATAAATGAATTTAATTTTAAGGCTATAGATTAAGTAATTTGTCTACAATCCTTATGATAGAGTTCTTAATTAAAACATTCATGCTTCTGAAAATTTAATTTAATAATTCTATTAAAGGATCTTCTCTGTGTCATTAATATTGGGGTTCAATGAGGAATTATTTATTCGCCAAGTTCCAGAACAGAAGACAGGTGACAGGTCAGACTATAATGGACCAGGACCAGTATAATCAGGAGAGTAAAATGAAGAGCTCATGGTCCTGACAGTCACGACCGTCACTGTGGTCTTCACCTTGAATGATGCCAACCTTCTACCTATTCTCAAGACCTTATGTCAACAAAGTCATTTGACTGACTTTAGGAGGCTGGGCCATCTATAAGAGTATCCTGGCGAACATGCCTTTTCTTCTTGCCTGGAACGCCTCAGCCCGTTCTGAGTGATGGTCATCATTCCGTCTCATAGATCCATAGTTATAGCCTCATTTTATTAGAGGAACCTATGGTCCACATGCTCAATAGGCTCATAAGGGGCTTGAGTCAGCGATCGTAACACCAAGAGGAGAGCCCATGATGGAGCTCTGGGCATCCTGTCTGGCTGCAGGCAGTATGCGCCCTTAATGAACTAAGACACCAAGGAGTGTCTCCCAATTGACATTCCTCCTACTGCCTCAGGAAAGCAGGAAATGGCAACTGCATATACCTTAATAGTGCTAGATGCTCTTCCTGAGTCCAAGAGTGACTGAAGGAAGCTGTTAAACTATGTGAATAGAGCATGTGGCTGGGTCTAGCTGCTGATTGTGACACCAGTCAGAGAATACCCTCCATTTCTGGATGTAACTGGTGTGGAAGGAGCCCTAGCGCTATGTATGGTCTGCATGACAGCTTCATCTAACTCCTGAGGGAGGGGCGGTGAAGCAGCCACAACCACAGTCAGCTGGTTTGGGGTGCCAAATCACCATGGCCAGGTAGACTGCTCTTAATTTCAATATATTGATATGCTTGCCACTCCAAGGGGGATTCCACACACCCTGCATGGGGGTGTAATGGTGCACAAAATTCACAGTTCAGTATGTACCTCGGTTTGGTATGTACCTGTCACACATCCAGAAAAAACAAAAAAATTATATTAGTATTATTATAATTAATTATATTATATATCACCCCTATCAGAGACAGCACCCAAGTCTTGCATTCCAGTACAGTACTGCGTCATTAACACCTAAGAACTTGCATATTGTAATCCATACAATCCCACAGCAAATCAGTTATGCATTAATACATTGTGTGGTTTCCTAACTATGGTCCACCAGACCCTTCAACACAATGGTTGCCAGTCTAGTACCAATATAGTTACTCCCAGCCTCAGAATTACACTTCACACACAGTTCAGATTTATTGTGGTCCATTTTATGTATAAATTGGGGAGTAATCTGCAGACAGTGTAGTAGTCTAAATTGAGTTGCCTTTGCCCTATTACAAACTGAAATGTTATTTGTCAAATTTTCATACTTGTAACCAGGTTGCTTCATTAATATCTATATTCAGGTTGTTATTCCAGTCTTTGGATATGAATGCAGGCTTGCCTTTTTTACATTTAGAAGTGCTCTATACCCAAGCCCCAGAATGCAATTCTTTTTTCCAACATAAACTATGTTCTCCTGGTATGTTATATTTTGTACATAGTTAATCAAATGAAAGTATTTTCTTATTACATAGATGCCCAATAGTAACAATCCCATTACTGTCCCACAACTCAAAGCCCCTATCTGTCGAACCAGGAAAGAAGTCTATGTTGCTCCAAACTGGTGAAAGGGAGGACAGTTGTCCCTCTAATCCCTCCAGTCTTCCTATATCCCGCCAGGCTTTAATAGTTGTGTTTAAAATCATATGTCACTGGTAAAAGTTTTAATCTTCTTATGTTCTGAAGTGAACAAGAAACCCCTTAAGGACTGATTAACCTGAGAAGATTCTAAGTCAAGCCATATGGATTCGCTGTCATTTTTAATCCAGTCAGCAATGTAGCGTAGCTGTGAAGCCTAACATCAGGAACTGATAGACCACCTTTTTCCTGTTTTTCTCCTTTCCAGATAGAAGTACTAAACCAACTATTTATTTCCTAATTACTTTTCTTGGAAACAAGATTGGAAGCATCTGAAATTTAAAGAGAAGTTTAGACAGAATATTCATTTTAAGTAATGAGATCCTTCCTAACATAGATAGCGGTGAGGAAATCCATCTTTCAAGATCCTGATGATACACTTCAACAAGGGTGTAAAATTGGCTCTATATAATTGATGAAGCAATGGATTTATCATGATTTCCCAAATATGTAAAGCCCTGCAACGCCCACCTAAATGAGCAAGATAAGGGGGTGCAAGTATCACGAAGTAGTATCACAAAGGAAGAGCTTCTGACTTAGAGAAATGTATTTTGTAGCCCAAAAATTGACTGAGGCAATTAATCAAATCTAGAACTGCTAGTATTGAGCCCTCTGGATTAGTCAGAAGCAACAGGACATCGTGGGCATACAAGGATATGTTATGAACCTTGCCCCTAGCTGAGATACCTGTACCTGTTTTCGAGCCACGACAAAGGCCAAAATGTGGCCTGCAAAGGACTAGGTAAGCCCTGTTTGTAGCCTAGCTGATTGCCAGAAATGCTTTTTACTCTCACTGAAATTTGGCATCAACTGATCTAACATGGCAACAAGGCATGATTAGTTGTTCCTAGTGGAAACAAGATTCCAAACTGAAGCAGTTGTTGATCACTTGCAGCCCCCACTGGCCGGTTGAGAGGAGTGACAGTCCGCAGTCAATCACAGTATAAAACAGAGCATTCAATGAAGTTATAAAATGGGTTTTCCAAAAATTGTGAATCAACACAACCACAAGAGGTCCTTGAGCATACAGTCATAAATGTGCACAAAAAATATTAGGATGATGGATCCAGTAGTATGCAAGATTAGCTGTGGACAGATACACTCACAGACAGAGTGAGCAAACCACTACTTTTACTTTCATACTTTTTAACTACTTTTTTATCTCTAAGAACTGGTTTTTACGATGTGTTGTCCGACAACATAAGAAATCAAATGTTTTTATCTTTGTTCTGAATGGCTTCACTCAAAGGCAGAGTGAAGAGCCAACCATCACAGAAAGGGGAGGGGGACAAGGAGATGTGGTATTTTTTCACTATGGAGATAATGGTGCATATTTTAATAATAGTGTTGCACTCAGTCAGTGATATGGGTCTCTCATTTGTCATTCTGATGGCAGCAACACTACAGGGTAACTAGGCTATCTTGTCTAAGCTGGCTAGCATACATCCATGAGCATGCTACAGCTAAATAGTCCACTGCCAAATGTTCTGGGTGGCACTTGCACTCTAGAATTATTGTTCCACATGTCGGAGTATTATGGTAGGTCACTCAACACTTTTGATAAGTGTCGCTCAACAGAAATTAAAAAGTTGAGTGACATTTTCAATTTATGCTTTGGCGAAAGGTTTCAGTCGTCTCCATGGTAATCACATGCTATCCTCTAGCTGGCTTGTTTAGTTACATTATATCATCCCGACTGGGACTAATTAAACAAGTACGTTATAAGTTCTCTAAAGTTACAGATCAAAATAATGAAGTTCAGTGAAAAATACAATCTCCATGGCGACATTACCAACAGTATCCAATCACATTGTGCAGCAAAATATGACAGTGTCTGCGACATAACAAAATTCTCCAGTTGCACAACATAAAAGTGTCAAGCGACAGTTTTTTTCTGTCAAAAATATGTCATTTCTGTCAAGCAACACTTATCAAAAGTGTAGAGCGACCTACCATAAATCAGCCTCAAGTGTAATATTAAACAATTTTGGCAGTAACTGTTTGGGTCACGGAGCACACTGAACCATGGAAAGTCACAAACTGTACTGAACATCCTGTACCAAACAGTTCAGGATGAATACGTGTAGGGAAGCATAATAGACACCACTGTCCTGTGTGATGGAATGTTCCCCAAGTGGAACTCCAAGAGTAAAAAGGGACTTGTTTTTCCAAGGGCGCAGTGCCCAAATGAATGGCTGTGTCACTTGGAGTTTCACACACCTGTCTCGTTTTGGATGGAGATTGACCACCTCTGCAGTGGCCGAGCCCTGAGAAGACCTGTGGGGACCACAGCCACTACTGCTGAAATCATAACCATAAGCCATTTCCAGCCGCCCGCCTAGATGAAACTATTCTAACCCTTTGAGGGGTGAGGGAAGCTGACATTGTGAGGGAATTCAGGCATAGACCTACATAGTGTACTGTGTCGGTTCGAGATTTCTCTTTTTCATATTTACCTTGACTCCTAAGGCTTGTATGTGATTGATGACCATCCTTGTGTCCCAGACAACCTGACTGTGATTTGGGGTGCAGATCAGCCAGTCATCTAAATAAGGCAGGATCTTCAAGCTGGATATTTGAAGGGGGGATAGAGCAGCTTCCACCACCCTGTTGAACACTCTCGGTGAGGTGTGGTCTGAGCAGATGGGCACATTAAAGTATATGTCCTTTAAATCTAGGCAAGTAAAATCCAAATCCAAAATTTGTGTGGTGTTCAACATCTTGAAAGGTAGCACCTTTATGAACGTGTTAATCCTAAGATGGGACGCAGGCCACCATCTTTGTTTGGAACAAGAAAGCATTTGGAATAAAACCTAGCAAGCTGTTCACTGGAGTTTATAATTGCCTCTTTTTGCAGGAGGGTTAAAATCTCTTCAGCCAAAATCTGTGCCTGGACTGGGTCCTTCACCACTGTCATATGAACCCTGGAAAAGGGAGGGGGAAAATGGCTTCTGTACCCATTTGCCACAGTAGCCAGTACCCAAGGGTCTGACACACATTTTCCCCAGCTGTCCAGGCGTAGCTGGGAAACAGTTTTGGTGGCCAGCCCCTCAGCTCAGGGGAACAGGTGATGTTCCCATGAGGTCCTGAACTGCTTTCTTTGGGTTTCTCTTTAGGCTAAGAGCGTGGCTGGTAACTTTGTTGATGCTGTGGTGGGTGTTTTACATCAATACCAGAGGCTGAAAATTTCGTCAAAGGTCAAACCCCAAGACCATGAAGTCTGGTGTGGAGGCTGAGAGCCCCTGGGCCTATACCTGGCACCACCTGGTTGCTGAATGTACGCTGAATGCATTCCATTGTGCGGCAAGACTTCTCAGCCTTGTCCCATATGCTCTGACAGTCTGGATGAAACACTCTGCCAGGGACTACAGACATGTTAGCGATGTCTTTTCTATTCTCCAGTAGAGGGGTCTGTGCCAACCAAATCTGCCTGCTTGCCAGCATGGCTGATGACATGGTAGCACCAATGCCCCTTGTAAGCTGAGCATGAGCTATAAGGGCTGAGTCAATTAAGTTCATGGTGTCATGATCCTCAGGGCTGGCAGTATCTCTAATAGCTGCCAGGAAATAGCTAGAGCATTGCCTGAGCAGACCGCTCATGTGGCAGCATTGTTCAACACACCAAGCTGTCTGTCCTGTGACATTCCTCGACTGGGCAACAGAGGTTGGCAGTCACCCGTTCTGGGCCCAGTAATGTCAGGGCTGCCACTTCCCTTTCGACTGATGGCATATCAGCTAGCTCAGTATCAGACCCATTTTGGTTTGTCAGTTTGCAACATCCAGAATTAAATTGTGGTGTAATGGGTAGGGTTGTTCAGTGCCTTTCTAAGCATTTGCAAATAGTCTGCAGCTGCTGGAACAGCCTGATGGCTGGGACTGGGACTGGGAGTGCAAGAGGCAAACGAGGCAACTAGCACTCAGTCACTGCCTTCGTCTCGCTCCCCCCAGCACCCTTCTTGGGCTGCCAGCCGTCAGGTTCCCTTTGGCAGTGTTTGGGTCTGTCTGAAATACAATGGTGAAGGTGAACCCCCTACCCATTAATATGTTGGTGAAGTGCTTCTGTTCGATTCATGTTGCCAAAACACTACAACATCTTTACTCATTCATATTGATCGTATTGATCACATTGTATTGATCACATATATGTGTCCTCTAACTTCAAAGTAACTCACTATGGAGCAATTTTTAACGATTTTTCTGACCTCCTATTGGTAAAAACCTCTCTGTCAACTGGAACCTCAGTGAACAGAGGTTTCTGGAAACTTAATGTACAGAGCTTACAAGATAAGGATTTGATAACTGACTTAAAACACAGTTACAATAAAGTAACTCAATTAAATATTCTATATATTCTTTATATCTTATATTAAACTATGGGAAATACTAAAAATAAATCAGTATATTAGTTTGAAGCAGAAGAAACAAAGATCAACTATAGATGAACAAACAATATTAAATCTTAAAACACAAATAGACATCATACATATATATATATACACATACATACATACCAGTGGCGGCTGGTGACTCAAAAAATTGGGGAGGACAGGACTAAAACCAACATGGAATCTTACAACAAACCGCGTCAAACTATATCATTGTCCCACCTGATGAAATCGGAGGGCTGGGGGGCAATTTTAATTTTAACGCAAGCAGCTATCTACTGCTGCTACTCTGCTTTACAGTGGAGAGAATTGAAGATGAATTCTGGAAACTATCATTGGACCAACTCAATATCAATATTGCATTCTGGTTGTTGATTGGTAAGAGAGGACGTCCTCCGTTGGAGCGTCATTTTACGTGTTATGGCCAATCACAGATTAGCATGAACAAAAATGAAATACATTGAGTCCAATGTAAGAGATCCCGCCCTGCGGAGGACAGCAGGCACCCGTCTTCCTCTGTCCCCCCCAACCACTTTACACACTGCTTTTTCTCCTCCTGTCCTGCAGGTGTCACTGTTGAAGCATTTTAAACAGAATTTCAGCAATGGATTTTTTCCAAAGAAGAGAGAAAAAATACTTTATAAATACTGAGATTTGGTAATGGTTTATTGCAACCAAATATTCTTTTTTATATTTTGATCTCCCTTTTGCCTCTCAAAAAATAGAGGAGGATCAACCTCCTCTGCCTCTATGGACCAGCCTCCACTGATAAATACATACATACATACATACATACATACATAAACAATCAGAAAAAGATAAAAGAAATCTTGTTCACGCTATTAATTCTGGACAAAAAAAAACCTTGAAAGCAAGTTCATGAAATCCATTAAAAACAAAGAGATTGATACTGTTTTTGTGAAAATGTGAAAAAAAGAGGTCATTAAAGATTTATGCGCCACCACATACAAGAAAATAGAAACAGAAACAGACCTTGTGAACATGTTTTTAAAGACTACCGCCCGCCGACTTTTACTCAGCCTATCGGTGAAATAATACTCAGTCTAAACATCTGTAACAGTGGATGTAGTAAAAGAAACTGGGAGAAAAAACTGTGTGAAATTAAAGAAGAGGTAAAGAAATGGGAAAACAAAAACACTAATTACAAATCAAGAGTAAACATTGTTAAAACCTACATCCTATCCAAACTCCTTGCAAATATCATTCCTCAACCCAACAAAGTAATAAAAAAACAGTGTGCCATCTTAATCTGGGGAACAACCAAAGAGGTAACTAAAAGAGATTTAATGTATAAAAGTAAAAAATATGGAGGTCTGGGTGCTTTAGAGTTGGGCGACAGATTGAAAATTGCCTTTGTTAAAATTATATCTGCTGCTATCATCAGAAATGCTCTCTGGAAATGGAAAAAAAAGAGGAGGCAGGGCAAGATATGGAGGACATGGAAGACCCTTTACTGTAGCTGGAGCCTCAGCCGACATGCTCAGGCAGCTCAGGCCCACAATCGTAGCTGCACTCAAAATTTTTGACAAGATATCATTAAGTTAAGATCTCATTTTCTCCAATGCTACCATGATCTGACTCTACCTAACACAGTGAGGACTTGAGTCTTTCTTCCTCCACAGCATCCACCGACAGCCTATCACTTCCAAAAAGGGAATCATGTGCATATAATGAAAGGACATCAAGTTGATCCAACTTCTCTCTCTGATATGAAGGCAGCTCATCATGGCAGGACAGACTTGGCTCATGTAGCTCTGGGACTGTGCCAGAGACAGGACACTGGGCCTTCATTCTACCCAGTCTGTCCAAAAGACTCTGAATAGCTGCTAGTATCTTCAGCTGGGTGTCATTTAGCTGTGTTTGGTCTCCTGCAGTGGCAATTGGACTAAGCAGCTTCTTAGGAGCACTCTTCCCCAAGCTCCCTCCCTGAAGGTGATCAGGAGTGTGCACACAACTGTTCTTTGGAGATGTGTCTGCCTTCCCTCAACTGGGCATGTGGAGGATGAGCTGCTGCCTCACGACCAAGTGGCAACCTCCAGGGCTGTAAAATGAAGCCAATGCGGAAGTGCCAAAAACTGCAGTTCCTCAAATGGCCACTTGAGGCTGGCTCCAAAAGCGAGTCATAGACCCCCATGTTAAAATGCCCAACTTTACAGCAGAAATAAACATGTTTATAGCCTGGTACAAAAAACGGTTTAGGTCTCTATAGCTTTTCCCTTTCATGACAACTGTACGGAAGGTGAATTTTTTCATAACTCATCGGTTTAAATTTTATTAAGCCGTAAAGTTATGCATAATGAAGGACATGGCTGCTTTGAGTGACAGGTCTGCCAGCCGCTACGTGGCTTGTTTCAGCCATTCAGCCTGCCTCTTTGCCCATTTTTGATTGGCTGGGAGTTAGGCAGCATCACGCACTGCCAAGATGGCGACGGCCGGGGCGGCTCACTTTGAGCTTCAAAACCGCTCTTCAGAAACCAATGGGTGACGTCATGGTAACTACATCCATATTTTTATACAGTCTATGCTCATGACATGCAGACTGCTCCACCCGTCTGGCTCTATGAATGCCCTCCTCTAGAGAGAGTTCAGTAACAGCACTGCATGAGTTTTCAATATCATCCATCAAATGCCACCCCCAGGCAGGGGCAGCATTCATGATGGCCATCGCAGGAGTCTTTGGGAACATTTGGGAGGCCATTTTCCAACCAGCTACGAATAGCTGAACTGAAGAAACACACTAGACTGCGCCCAGCTGGCCAGAGTCTCCCAATCAGTAAATTATATGACCAATAATTAATTAATTTAAAGCATGCCCACTGTAAACAGGGGATAAGGACAACAAAAATAGTACTACAATGGTGTTTCCAGTATAATAATAAACTTAATTTTATAATTAATTCAATTTATTTATGCAAGAAAAATCCAATTAACCGTTAAGACAAATCAAATATACAAAAATAACTACATTTTTCTCAGAAGTGAGGTTTAACACTTTAATCATATATATACATAAAATGTAAAGACTCCACTCAATGTGTGCAATAGCACGAGGGAAGGTTGAAAACAAAATACCCACTCACTGCGAACAGTGAGCTCCTGGGAAAAAACACAGCAAATCAATTTCAGATTTCCTTCCAACTTACCTGGGATAAAAATGGTTAGAACAAATAGTATTTCATTTACCAAAGCTGTAGAATAACTCTCTACCTGCTTAACCAGATGCAATCAATTAGGTCACCTAGAAAGGGAGATAAAAGGGGGACAAAAACAGTCCCAAAAATAGTTATGGTACTTATGGTCTTGGATGAGGCGAGTAAGGCAAAGAGGAAGAGGCATGTCCCCCCACATGCTCTTATAGATGGCAAGCCAAGCCTCACATGACACTAAGCGCAGCGCAAGTCTCTTTGCTATTTTAAGACTGACGCAGTTGTAATTTTCCCGTCCAGCGCCCACGTTGTTTAAATAGCAAATACACTTGCGTCCATCAGAGCGCCAATGCACGTGTTAGTCTTAAAATGAGGTGTGGTCAGGCACATTGTTGGCGCATTGCTATCTTGAGGAAGCAGAGAGCGATTGCGCTATTGACCAACAAAAACCTGGTCTAAAGTCAATGGTGCAATGTTTTTCTGTTATTTTGAGGGCGCATTATCGTTATAGTAATATGCGCCTACATAAGCGGGTGCACAACATACACTCTGCGTGTTACATACACAGGACGCGCAGCAGGCACAAACATGCAAAAGGTAGCAAAAGGATTACAATGTGAAAGATTATTCTTGTGTATATTAATATATTTAAAAAAATACATATCATAATGCTTAGTCATAATATTTATCGGAATTAACTAATCGCAGTGATGATGGATTAAATTGTTTAATTATTTTACCAAATCATGGCAATACATGTAGGTATTTAAACAGACGGACAACAATGGATCAGACACAGATCGACTTTCCTGCTGCATCAACACATGATGACATGAGGAACACAAGGAAATAAATGAGGTGAAAACAATGATCAAACTAACGAAAGAAAGAAATGTGCACAGCTTCTAGCTGCTGCCAGCACCAAGATCAGAACCTTGGAGAGCTGATCAAGTCCTAATAACTGTGTTAATGATTCTTTACATGATTAAAATTAATGATTTAATTTTTGAATATTTATATTTAACAAATATTCTTTAACATTTTTGAGAGTACAGTGATCAGGTTTCCATACTTTCAGCAATTAAAATCACGCTGATTTGACCTGTTACTCCATGGCTGAACAAAACGATTTTAAAGAAACCAAAGCTGTAATTAAAAAAATAAACCTTTTCAAAAACCAAATGAAGATAAATGTGCAACAAATTAATGAACAGGTTCTTAAACTGGTGGTCTGTGGCTGACCACAGGAGGGTCCAGGAGCAGCAGAGGCCAGTGTGCTCGTTATGGATCGTGCGCTTTCACTTTGCGCACGAGCAGATCCGTTGCCTCTGCAGAGAAGCGTTCCTTCTTACTACTTGGCAAATGCGCCATCATAATAGCAAGCACACCTGGCTCTTAAAGGGAATGGGAGATGACACTGTGATTGGTTTATTGCATGTTACGCCGAAAACACACCCATGATTAATTAGGAGACTATGGACAACACCTTTGAACCATGCACCTGGCGCATCGACCATTTTCCCGCCGTTAAAATAGCAAAAGTGGATTTGGACACACCCTCAATGCAATTGCGCCATGCTCTTCAGACCGTGCGCTTTAGATTGTTAAAATAGGGCCCAAGGTCTCAAAGATAGGTAGAAGGATGGCATCATTCAAGGTGAAGACCATGGTGACAGTCTGAGTGAGGTTGAAATAAATATGTACAGTGGAAAAAGCAGAAAAGACTCACATCATCCACCCTCCATAGATCACTGCCAAAGCCGTCACTCTGACCAAAAGTGATTGCATTCTTTAGGAAATCAGTCCCACTGCCATCATCCTGCAATAGAAAATAACATTAATCAACATTTCAAAGCAAGTGGCAGTTCTCAAGACTCAAAGCACACTTGTGCTTTGAGTCTTGATGAATGCAGTACTTACATTGTCAGTGTCTTGCAAAACTGCAACAAGCAATCGAATGTATTCTGTTGCAGCTTTAAGGGTGTCCACTTTACTGGGTTTCCGGTCTGGTCGCATAAGTGGCACCATGCGCTTCAAGCGAGAGAACATGGTGTTCAAGTTCCTGATCTGCACAGAAAAGAGGCTGAAGGTTTACATTAAAGAGGTACAGTGCACACTTAAACATGTCCTTTGAACTGTAAACTAAATTATATGACTGTACTTTTATGGAAAACGTCAATGCTGGTGTTAATATTGACACTATCACCAAATTTATAAAAATCTGCATTTCACTGGTTGAAAATTGCTCAACCTGTTATCTGCTGTTTAAAATCAGCCTTGAAAAGGCAGGGCCGATGCTGACATAAAGTCAACCATTTGGGAGGTCCCTACCTCATTAAATTTATATAAATGGTAGAATATTAACACCCACCTCCCCTAGCCCCCACCTGCTGCTGCCGATTGAGACACATCACTCACAGCTTCAGGCAGCACAAAGCTGAAAGGAAAATGAACAGCATGACGACATTTAAATGAGCCAGAAGTCATTTTTAAAACTGACTGACCTGCTGGGGGAAATTTCACTGTCTGTGTTGCAGGAGGAAAAGCTGCTGGACGCCACAAAAACAATAGCAATCCTCTTCATGGTTCGTCCTGTAGCTCTCCAGCTGTCTGTTCCTGCAGTTATCAACCTTGTTTTAAAACATTAAATTGTTCAACCAACCATGTTACTGAACCTGTCCGCAGCAGCCGGTGTAACCGGAGCTCTGGCCTCTGCTACTCTTAGCTCCTGAAGCTAAAACTGTCTTTATGTTAAAATAAACCGAATTCAACTCGGACAAGTTTATCTGAAAACAACTTCTGGCTTAAACGTCGCTGCACTGTTTGTCTTCCTCTCAGCACTGTATTGGCTGAAGCCACCATGGCTAGTCAGTTAGCCAGGTGTATTATGGCTTCAGATGGCCACAGCTAATTATTGTGTGTGTGTGTTTGTGCATGTGACACAGCTCGGGACCACCATGGTCCTCCACCACACTAATGTCCACTTCAAGGGATTCTGGAGGGGAAAAGTCCTCCACCTCAATAGAGCCCTCAGTGGCATAGGTGTCTTGTGATTCTGTGTCGCTCTCCATTTTTGGAGACTCCTGCCGTCCTGTCTCATACATCCATGACAACCCCACCCACCCCAGTCCCCTCCTCAGCTCCCCTCCACCTCCCTTCTCAGACCCTTGCTCACTTTTTAGCATTTTGCAAAGTTATGCAGTGGGTGGAGTTAGGCCACCATGAAATAGATGACGTTGAATAAGAGCACATATCTAAAGATTTTAAAGTGTTTGAAGCTGTGACATTTGTCATGACTTCATCTTCTATCAGTAATGTATGAGCTGTGCCTGTTTTGCAAAACCTGGCACATCATGCAAAAGTAATAAAGAGAGTATTGCTATGTCCTTTTTTGCCCTAATTTGATCATAATCGGGCTCTGTACAGAAAATGGTGCAGCATCTCATTCCAGCACAAGTCTTCACATAGTGTCCCAGACTCAGTCAACATTTGAGAATTGCATTTTAAAAAGACATGTCCAATTGAATGTTACAGCAACCCGTTGAGAATTGTTAAATTGTTGAAATACAGGACTGTTACAATTAGAGCCCTCAGTTAAGATGTGTTTAATATATTATTTATTTTATTAAGCTTTATTAATTCAGTCAGTAAATCTGTTTGAGATCAAGATCTCTTTTGCAAGAGAGACCTGAGAAAAGCTTACATATACACAGGATAAGATGATAAGATGATTCATTCTCATCACAGTCACGAAACAATCATCATACTCACTCAGACACACTACTTAAAACAATCATATACATTATGAAGTATATCAGCTACTAAAACTCAAAAGTCCCTCAGAGGAACAAGTGTCTCTAACTTTAAACTGTGTTGCAGTTCATTCCTGTAGTGAAATGCATAATACTGGAAACTAGCCTTCCCCAGTTCAGAGTTTGTATGAGGAACTTTGAAAGCCAACCTGCTCTGTGATCTGGTGTCATGGTTATTAGCTCTGACCCCAACTAAAGATGTTACATAACTTGGCAACTTACATAGTAAGCCTTATAAATGAAGACACAGGTATGCTGGTGCCTTCTAGATGCCAATGACAACCTTATTATATAACTCATAGTGGTGACAGCAACAGCTGTCTGCTGTGGCATCCAGAGGTTTAAGGGTGGTGGCAGCATAAGCATACAATCTCCATAATTCAATGTTCAACAGTATGGTTGATTGTATAATGTGTTTTCTGCTTTGAAAAGAGAAACAAGCTCTATGTTAGAGTGAGAAAGAAAAAAAATCTTACATCATGAACCATTTTTTTTTCCATTAAATTACTTTCTCGAGTTTAACTGTGCTCATGAAAATAGAGAGATTTCTCCTTTATGCCAAACTGCACTGACAAATCCTGGGATTTAACAGGGCTATTCTTACTGGAAGAGACACAAGTCTTAAAGCAAGACTTTGGCCTGTATCTCTCCTTCATATTGGCCACAGGTCATTTCGGTGTATGTATTGATTAATCCAACAACCACGGTGATGAAAAACGTGAGGAGAAAAAACCGAACAGCTGACCAGGGTGGCCCAGTAATCCACTCAATATTAAACCCAAAAGACTGTAGCTGGACAGTATGAAGAGGAAAGGTAATTGTCACTGGTGAAATGTATCTGTGCGGTCGCTAGTTGCGGTGTAATGGGCACTACAGTCTGTCAAATATCGCTAATAACAACTCGTAAAGTTTAATGGCGTTAATAGATAGCTGGTGCTAAATATAGCTAAACTGGCTATATTGGTTTGACGTGACCTTTTCAAGAAAACAAAACCTGGCTCGCTCTCCTCACATTTTATCCAACTATCAAGCATTAGTTCATGGTTTATTAAATACAGTTTCCACAACTCACTCTCAGTCGTTCTTTGGCGTTGACCAGCTCTCTTTTTTTCACAGTTTCACTGAAGTCTTCATTGACGAAATATAATCCGTCCTTCCCTCGTTTAAACTTTTCGATGTTGTTGTAAACAGGCAGTGCTGACTCTCCCGTCAAGCGCTTCAAAATATCACTCATTAATTCCTCCTCTGGAACCTTCATTTTAACAAGTAATGCTAATCCCGACAATATATTGCCTTCTTATCGATTTTTTCTGTACTGTGTCATGTAAATAGATGGTAGAGGAGCCCCAGGCAGGGCGGGGATCACACCTGTGCTGCTACCTGTTTAATTAGACCTCTGCGGCAACGGACCGAGGTGAGGCTCTCTGTCAAAAGGTGAACAAAATGTCATGGTTATATACGTGTTCACACTACAGAGGGCACTGCAATGTTGGTATCCACACATATCACCTGAGTAAATAGTTTATTCCAGGGAACGTGTTAAAGAATAAATTAACTGTGCTGTGTTTCTTGGGCCACCAGTCCTTCAATATGCATTAAGAAACCTCTTATGAGGGACTTAACTGGCTTATCAACAGTGGTGGATGAAGTATTCAGACTCTTATGTAAGTAAAAGTAGAAATACTGTATTCTAAAAGTACTCCATTACAAGTAAAAGTAAAATATTACTTAAGTAAAAGTATGGAAGTATTATCAGCTAAATGTATTTAAAGTATTAAAAGTAAAGTGCATTATGCTGACTGGATTCTTTTAGAGTGTTATATTATTATAGTATATTATATTGTTTGTTTTTTTCACTAACAAATACATGTAAGAGCATTTTAATGCTGTAGTTCATCAACGTGGAGCCAATTTTAGATACTTTTGGTAGATAGTACTGCATCATATTACTTAAGTGTATCATATGCTTTTATAATAATAACAATAATAATAATAATAATAATACACTTCATTTATATAGCACATTTCACACACTAATGCAGCTCCAAGTGAATAATATTTGTTTTAAAAGAAAAGAGAAGACAATTTAAACAACAAACAAAATCTGGAAGGTTTGTAGTAACTATAAGTGGCAAATAAATGTGGTGCAGTAAAAGTTATAGTATTTCCCTCTGAAATGTAGTTGAGTAGAAGTAGAAAGTAGCATAAAATGTAAATAGTACAAGTACAAGTACCTCAAATCTGTATTTAAGTCCAGCACTTTACAGAGTAAATGTACTTAGTTACTTTCTACCATTCCTTATCAACACAATATTGATACTTCATACCACCTGTTTAGGACACCTATGATCAAAATTGGCTCAGCAGATACAATTTTGGGAATAATAATATTTTCAACTCAGTAAAGGAAAGGAAGGAGACAGAATGATGAAGGAATAGAATCAAATATGGAAAGATAAAGGGAACATAGAAAGAAGTAAGGAAGGAGAAAGAAAGGATGGGGGAAAAAACAATGCGGAAGAAGTGAAATTACACTCTTCTTCTGGTCAATATTTCGAAAACCTGATGAAATTACCCGTTATTATCCGAGATAATGATGGTTTTGTGTCTGTAAAGCAGAGCATCAAACTGAGAATTTCAACAGAGCAGAAACAGATGAAACAATACAGACAGTAGAGATATAGAGCGTGATATTGAGGGGTTTAGACCTTTTCTGACCCTTCTGAGTGAATCAGAAGGTTCACTGAATATCAGTTTGAATGGTATTTAATGACAAGGTTTCTTCAGGAAATCATGGCAACTTACAAGGTAGCCCGTTGGCTGAGCTGCTTGTTTACTGTGTTTTCTTCCTCAGGTAGTAAAGAAATTACCTTGCTTCTTATTGTTTATGTTACTGTGACAACTGAACTCAAAGTTTCCTGTTGTCTCTATCCTGAGTAATTATTTTGCATCCTGGCAACATTGATGTATGGACTATAGGAAGCTAAAGTAATGACACGTGTAATTTTGATCCAAGTAATCTCAATGTGCTTTATCTTTATTCTTGTTTCATAAAGGCATATATCATGTTAACATCCAAATGAAAAAAATTATAAATTACATTTAACAGTACGGAGCTAATATTATTACCAAAGCCTAAATATAACACTGTCAATGAAACAAATATTCAGGTCACTGTAGTCTGATTGTTTGTTTGTTTGTTTTTGTTAGTTTTTTTTCAATCTTTTTATTCCTATTATGCATGCAAAAACAAACAAACAAAACAGAAGAAACAATAACAGCTTCCATTGTTTTAGAATGTTTCAACATAAAAAGAGGAGGGAAGTACATTTAAGTCTGTGTATACTGTACACATGTACTGTGTGTAAATGAACATTTCATCCCTGGCAGACTAAATCAAAATGAACCCACAGGTCCAGGCAGTGAAACATTCAAATTTGTTAAAACAACAACAACACAAAAATAAACACACACACAGACACACTAGTATCATCAGTTGGTTTCCACTGACAGCATTTGTGTAAGAATACACCAAGGCCATAAAGTAGCAGCTAACACTGTCTCAGGTGCATGGGGTAGAGGTCTTGCAGGTTGCCTACCATCTGTCAAGAAGGGGTTACCAAATCTTATGAAAAATATTTTCCTTGTTGATGAGTGTATATCGTGGTCTTTCCAGGTGAAGCACATTTGCCAGATCTTTGAGCCATGTATGGAACTTTTTCCAATTTCCAATTGCAAAATGAGTTGTTCGGCCAAAAGAATACAGAGAGAAATGGTTAATTTCTCTGAAGTATTTGTACAGCAGGGTACAGAGATTAGGCAAAATATACCCAGCAATGAGTCAAGAATGATGCCTTTTTTGAAGGCTTTTAGCAAATAATCAAATATGAGCAACCAGAAAGGTTTCAGTTTTGGGCAGGACCAAAGCTGAGGTCTGTACTACAAAGCAAGTTCAACATACCCAGGAAATCTTTTTGTTATCTGGCTTCACTGAGCCTAACATTGGCCATCCAGATAACCAGTACTACGAAGCTGGTCATCAACTAGCTCAGTCAACTCTGGGTTTTCCAGCTATAAGCACGTGTGAGATGAAATGGTGTTACACAGTACCTGCTGAAAACTTCTGTTTTAGGGACAGCAAAAAGTCATATTCAACAAAGAAAAATGTAAATGAGCCTGTAATCATACAACAGAATAAGAAGATGTAGAAACACTAGAAATAATTTCCACATATTAAATGTAGGCTAAGGCTTAAAATACATATAGGAATTTATATATATCACTTAAGTATAGAGTGAGTATTTTTGCTGTTTACTTGGATGATGAAGAAAGCATTCTGAATATGTCACATAAAAAAGAAACTTAAAAGTAATGTCAGACTGTTTCTGCTACCAAAGCAAAGAGTGGAAAAGTAGTTAATAACTGATGAGGTCTATCATGGGAGCCAAGTGGGCGGTGTGCTCCAGAATTATTCTTCAGTTGCTGAACCTTACATTACCAATTACGTAATAAAAGATGACTCACTCTGAGTGTAATAAATTCATTATGCACAATCTTGAAAGGACTAGTATGTAAAAATCCCATGATTGCATTAATGGAGATAGGCATAAGTGCACTCTTTTGCCATTTCATCTTATAACCAGAGAGGTTTCCTCACTGCTCAATAAGCTGAAGTAGGGGTAGAATGGATGAAGTGGGGTGGGCTATAAGCAATGTGACGTCATCCACAAATAGAGATCGCTTATAGTCTGTATTAAGAATTTGAAGTGGCAGTACATTTTCATATAATCCAATCCAAGATTAAATGGTTGTGAAAGCTCACTATTTGTAAGAATTGTAGCCTGGGGTGAGCATACATAATAGAGATCCAATTCAGTCAAAGTGTTTTAAAGAAGAAAGCTCAGATCTCCATTTAATATGATCAAAAGCCTTTTCAGCATCAAGAACAATTATGGCCGTCTCCTCTTTATGTTTGTGGAACACAACATTAAAAAGATGACAGAGATTAAAGTAAATATGGCGGCCATTTAATTTCCATTTGAAGAGGCAAAATTGGTGTATAGGAGGACATTTCTGAAGGATTCCTTTCCTTTTTCAGTATCAAAGCAATGTTTGCTGTACAAAGCAAATGGGGAAGCTCTGACTTTTCCTTGGCATAGCTGAACATACGTAAGAGTAATGGGGCCAGACGAGACTGACTGTTTTGTAGAATTCAATAACAAAACCATTGGGCCCAGGGGCTTTATTGTTTGGACAGCAGCTTTTATCTCCTCTAGAGTAATATCTGAGTCAAAGGCCCTAGCACTGGATTCATCCAGTGTGGGTAGCTGACATTTTTAAAGAAATAACTCAACATTATCGACCTTGGATGATTTTAATTTTGATTGATGTGATTCTTCATAATACTGAGCCAAACATTAAGTATACTTTGTTACTTACCAACACTGCCTATTTCAATGTTCAATGGGGTATCTGACTATTGTTTTAAGACAGACTTGAAAAACTGTGAACGCATCCTTTACGGAGTCAGGGTAGTGACTTTTGGCATTGAAAACAAAACCGGAACTGAAAAAAATTTTTCCTCTTAAGTATGAACGAAATTTATGAGTGGTCCAGACCTGTCATATGTGTCATGAATACATCATCTCTGCCTTTCTTCACTGGGGAGAAAATCTTGTTTGACTTACAATTACGATGTCCTAATATGGATTAATTTGGAGTTTAAATATACAGAAATTCAAAAAAAAAAAAAAAATCATCATCATCATGGCTGCCAATTTATTTAAAAGGTTTTTTAGATTTTATGGCCATATTTTAACACAGCAACTTCTACATTTCAGTAGTTGCTAGGAAACTGCGACAGCTACCTCTGTGCCACTCTGCAGCTCTATGTCCAGTATCATCTTACGTTGCAGCTGACAATGTAAAACATCACCTGTAGACTATAATATTCTCCTCTAATATCTCTGTAACTGTCACTGCCTCCCATCACGGAGTGCTTTGCTTTAGAAAAATGTTTTTTAGCATCTTACTTCACGTCAAATCATTCCCTCTATTTCTGTCACAGTGCAGAGCTGCTCTGATGACATGTTGGCTGGATTCATATTTTCTAATTGTTTCTGGTCTCTTACTGTCACTCCTACATTTGTTTTTGTCTTCTGATTTCTGAAAGCAGGACTTGAAGCTGTGCAGTGTTTTTACTCTTTGGGAACTTTTTTGTGAATGGAACGCGGAACCTTTCTATGGCAATTTTAGGGGCGTGGATTATGCTAATGATCACATCTCACAGACACACCTCCTCATGAACAGGTGACATTCATCAGGCTGAAACAAACGATTTACAACAAGTTCAGGCAGTTCAGAGAGTTTCATGAATCCCATGTAGGATTTTCTTATTTTCCTCTTATTGCTTTGTGTGAGAACAAATATAAGGTAACAATAAGAGAACATTCATGTATGAGGCCCATTGACAGTAGATGAAAAGTATTGGCACTGAAAGAAGTTGCACTGAAAAATAAAACAGCCATTGAAAATCTTTAAAGCTTTCAACCTTTTAATAAAATATGAACATTCATTTTTTGACCTTGCATTTTCAATCTTATCTCATTTCATGTTTTAAATTCTGATGTGGTCAATTTTTTTTGATGTCTTTTTACACTGACAGTTTTTTTCACACTCACAGCTGAATTCATTTTAATGACTGTGCTTTATTTTTCATGGCCAATACTTTTCTTTCAGTTAGTACTATTAACAAATCTGTTAACATTGCAGTGGTTGTTTGATCAGCATTTAACTTTGACAACAGAGGCTAGAGTTTGTGTCCCATCCTCTGCCATACATCAGTGTTGGTCATGATCTTTCTCTAACCTTAACCAAGTAGTTTTAGTTGTATAAACATACTGTGTATACCAACCAACACAGACAAATTCCCTTTTTGACTTGAGTTAACCAGATTTTATTTATTTTTCAACAGTGCAATAATTTTGTGCAATAATTCAACTGTGCAATACTCTGGTATATATTTATATTTATAGTGCATTAGTACTGCATTCAACTAATATTTCTTATTTAGTTTTGCTTTTTCTTGCTTTTAGCACATTTACAGATAACTTTTCTCAGCCCAATTATTTACACTACTGTTCTATATTGTAGTATGATGTATGTATTTTCACATATTCCTTATTTTTCTTATTTTTCTATTTTTCTTTATGTAGTGTTATATATTGTAGTATAATGCACATATTTTACATTTTCTTATTTTTCTTATTTTCTGTTTTTCTCATTACTGTACAGTTTATTATATTATTATAATTAGTTGCATAATGCACTAAAACTTAATGCATGTTGAATGCTCTGAAGCTAATGCAGCCAAAAGAGCCAATACTGTACTGTACATTGAGCTTATTGTAATTTGATATAATTTTCAAACACTGGTAGAATCAACATTAACGCAATCCCACTTATTTTCTGGAGGAAATGCTTCCCTAGTTGATAATACACTTTAATTCTAAAATTTGTAAATTGTGTATTTTATAATTTCCATTTAACATAATATTATTATTACTGTGAAAATGTTGTTTTCTTCCTTACTGTATTATATTCTAAAGTTTTTGTTTGATTTTATGCTGTCATGCTTCATCCTCTGGTGTCCTTTGTTTCCATTCACAGTGTAGTGACCACGGTATCCAATCATTGAAATCCATTTGTGTAATGTGTGTCACTATTGAGCTGACTGAGATTAATAGACACCAGTGCAAAAAAAAAAAAAATTGAATGTCCAGATGTGCTTCAAAATAAAGATATTTGTTTATTCGCTCCTTGCCTTTACAACAGTTGCATATGGAAAAACTATTACAAAAGATGCAAAATAAGCAAGCAGGGAGGTGCAAGCTGTGCAAGGTCTAAAGACTGTATGCTTTCTAGTCAGCCACACCACTAGGCTGCAGAACCTGTCCTTTAAAGGAAAATCAACATTAATAAACACACATTGCACACACAATACAAAATGACCAGTATACAAAATTAAGGAATATAAATGAATACAAACTATGGAATTGGCTCCTACACACAGATTAAAACCACTCAGGTGCAAACTAGTGACTAGCCTGTGAATGGAGCCCGTGAGGGTAGGATCAACACATATGTTTGATCCTACCCTCTTTTCTGATCAGTACATCAATGAAATCACCAAGTCCACATTCTTTTACTCGTCCGGAGAAGTGATGCAGCTCAGATGATGTCTATATAAGGTGACAAATTTCCATATTTGGAGGTGGCAGGTTGTGTGGATGGATATATCATAACTTGCAAAAAGGGGACGTTGTGGACTTTACTGCAGGAGACAACTATTCGCTTACCTGTTATCTTCTTGTCAGGTCGGTCTCAGTCTCAGTGAATTTATTAAGCCTTTGTAATTAAAGTCCATGTCTGTCCTGTCAATGAGATTACTGTAAACTTTCTGAAAACCACTGCATCTCTCTAACCCTCTGTTTGTTTGTTGTCCCACAAGCACAAGTGTCATGAGCCTCTCTCTGTCTCTCTCTCTGTCTCTTTCTCTCTGTCTGTCTCTCTCTTCTCGTCCATGTCCACTCTTCTCTGTGCTGGACCACTGTCTGTCCTTAGACCTCCTCCCTCAGCTGTCTGTACCTACTTCCAGATGTAATGAATCTAGATCTTCATCCTCCAGGAGATTCAACCTCACCTCATCTCTCTCTCTCTCCCTTGTGTATAGTTTAATTGTCTCCTCTCCCTTTTTTGAGTATTAGTAGTAGTATAGAGTGAGTTCTGCCTCTTGTGTGTATGTGTAATCTGTCCTCTTTCCAGGTATTCATGCTGACGGAGATCATGTGGCTCAGGTCCTATCAGTTTGATGACACCTGGAAGTTGCTCGACATCCTCGTATCTCACATCATATTCTTCATATATGTTATCAATCTATCCTTAATTTTGTCATCCTAATTTTCCATGTTGTCATTTTGCACAACATCTGCTGGAAGAGGGATCCCACCTCTGTTGCTCTTCCTGATGTTTCTTCTATTTTTATATATAAAGTTTTTTGGGGAGTTGTCCCTTATCTGAATTTAGGGTCTAAGGATAGAGTTTGCTTTATGTTGTACTGATTGTAAACCCCCTTGATTTGTGATTTGTGATATTGGGCTATATAAATAAAATTGACTTGACATAAACATAATGCACATGACTATGAAGCAATAAAATTAATCATTTTTATGAATGTGTCTGCATCAACCATTTCCAAAATGTACAAACAGAATCCTACCCCAACTTATTACATCAATAAAGTCCACTAGATGCAGCTTTTGGTTGGATTCACTATGTTAAATTAATAATCGAGAATTAATAAATTCACTATGGTAAATGATCAGGTGAGAACGTTTTCATCCCAACAATATAAATCAGGATTTAGACCTGGGCATAGTACTGTGATGGCAGCATTGAAATTCTTGAATGAATGTTGCGGGTGCATTAGATAACAAACAGGATTGTGTCGCCCTTTTATTAATTTATCTAAGGCTGTCGATACTGTTGACTATCAAATTCTTTTGAAATGCCTAGAATCTTTTGATGAAAAGTCTTGTAATTGGTTTGCAAATTATCTCAGTGGTAGAACTCAAGCTGTTGTGGCTATACGTCAAGCTTTAGGAGTGTTAACAAAGGTGTGCCACAAGGTTCCATTTTAGGCCCACTTTTATTCACAGTTTTCATAAATGAATTAGGTGACAAAGTGGCAAACAGCATAATTCATCTGTACACAGACAACGCTATTATCTATACAATAGCGCCCTCTGTTGCCCAGGAGGTCCAAAACTTACATATTGGTTTCTGTGTGATACAGCAAACATTACTTGATCTTAAATTACTGTTAAACTCAGATAAAACCAAATTTATGCTGTTTTCTACAAAACTGACTAACAGTACTATGGAAGTCAATATTACTACTCTTAATGGGACACCAATTAAAAGAGTATCCTCTTATAAATACCTTGGTTTTTGGATAGATGACAGGTTGTACTTCAAAAAACATATTGATGAAATTACTAAGTCTTTAAAAGCAAAACTGGCATTTTTTATGGACATGTAAATAGGCATGTAAATTAGGCATGTATTATCCAGAACTATAGAAAGCAAATTGTTCAGTCAGCCTTTTTATCTGTTATGGACTATGGTGATGTAATGCCTCTACTCTTAAACCTAAGGTTCATTACTGGGGACAGCTTTAGAACACCTCATTGCATTCAATATCAGAGGACTCGGTGGCAGTCATTGGCAGTGAGAAGAGAACAGCACTGCATTCTATTTATATACAAAGCTCTCTTTGGCAAACCTCCTGGGTACCTTACATGTCTTATTAACTATAGTTCAATTTCACTCTGCACAAGGTCCCAAGACTAATTGGTCCTTGAAAATCAACACGCCAGCATTGAGATTAGGAAACTGTCTTTTAAATATTACACTATACACAAGTGGAACAACTCATAGAAGATAGTAAAATTAGATGAGCTAATCCCTTTTAATCATTTTAAATCTCTTTCAGCTGACATAGAGCAGTGTGAATGCATTTGTTCTAGTTGAGCTTTTGTGTGCATATATTGCTTTTTATTGCCTTAATATGTTTTCATATTATGTGTTTTATTGCTTTTATATATTGCTTTTATTGTTTCTTATATTTTATATTGCTTATTGCTTATCTGTTCATATTTGCTTTTTATATTTGCAGATTATGTTTTATTGTTTCTTATATTTTTTTTTATGTTTATTGTAATCAGGGCATCCTTATAAAAGAGAGCTTGCTCTCAATGGCCTAACCTCTAAATAAAGAAAATCAAAAAGTATTTCAGCGCACACCAGGATACAAGGATTGACACGGATTACATTAAAAAACCAAAGGAGCAAACTGCGTGTTTCGCACGTCGCTTCATCAGATTTGCTCTGCACTTGATTGCTATCAGGTGTGTCTTTAAATAGTCAGGTGCTGATCAACAGAGGATCCAACATGTTCACACACAGCATCTCATTTTCAGGCAACAGAGACTATGATTACACCTTACAAAATGAGATATAAATATACATTTCCATAAGACTCATATCCACAAGATAATGAGATGCAATTAATGTCAGAGTAGAAAATGCACAATAAGGCTATCCCATTGTTAATAAAAAAAAATAAATAAATAAACATTTCATCATGCATCTCAAAAATAGGAGGAGGTAAATACTATTACAGACTAGATATACCTGTCTTATTTGGGGGAAGGGAAGGAAGGGAGTTGTGCCAGGAGGGGTTTTAGTGGCTCAACTTTACCTACATACAAGGTCACCTGTAGGCACTGAGAAAAAAATGTAGGTTAGACAAACGAGCACAAGTTCCACAAATGGACTCAAGTCGAATGCCTCATTCAACCCATGTGGCTCCAAGGAGTTCAGAGTATATATCAAATATGCTTCCCTTTTCAATAGCTGATTTATGATATTGCCACCCCTAGGATCAGAGTGACTCCTTCAATACTTATGATTTTAAGGGAGGCAGCAGATCCACGGTTTCTTTCCAAGGACACTTTAAAGGTATGTCCTTGAATCCGCACTTCAGAGAAAGTGTTGTGATATAACTTTCCTGATATAACTATTTGTAAGACTAGTGGGGCTAGATATGTATGGATGATGGCTGGACCACTGAGCGGGCCATGGCATTCAGATGATACTGCCTATCAATCCAGTAGGAAAGTCTCACCTGTTCAAAAAATGGTCAGGTTGCCTGCATATTTTATTTGTGTGTAATCAATTAGTTGTTTGGCCTATAAAATGTAATGATAAAGAATTGTAATAATAGTGAAAAATGCCAGTTATAAATACCCACAGACCAAGATGACATCTTCAAATGTCTTGTTTTGTCAGTCCAAACCTGCCAAAATTCCGTTTACCATCACAGAAGGCAAGGAAAACCGTAAAACCATCACATTTAACAAGTTAAAACTAGCATATTCGATTATCAAAATAGTTGCCAGTTAGTTTTCTGCCGACTAATCATTGCAGCTCTAATGTAGGCAACAAGTCCTCCGAGTTAAATGACAAAATAAATCGTTTGTAATAGAAATAAACTTTTCCTATACATGAATGGAAGACAGAGGCAACCTGGAAGCCATTTATCATCATGAGCAAAAACTTTGCTGCCATCTCTGAAAAGTCAAAGCAGGAGCAGCTTTGGCTGACTTTGTGTTTTCTGATTTGGCACACATTTACAGCATATTCCATCTTGGTTTTCATTTAAAATACATTGGCTTTGGATGTTGTTTGTGAAGGGAGCAGACAGTTCAATTTGTTTTTGGCTTGATGATGCGAGCATGCAAACCTGCATTATCACACTAATGTCTGGTCCAAATATGCAGATATAAACATTTCTATGTGAAAGTAAGGTTTTCAAAACACCTTAAAGCTTCAAAGTGATTACTAAATCCAATCCAAATTCAACTTGATCTTAACAACACTTTCTGAGGTGTAGCAATTAAATTATACACATACTTACATGATGATAGATTGTTATACGTGAGATTTCCTCCAACACTTTCCAAAAGGCTTGCAGGCAATTCTCCAAAACAAATGCATCCTTGGAAAATCTTTACATAATGACTGCTACTTGAAGACACAAGAGGCATCTCTTCTTGTCACAGCCCACTGAAATTTATTGCTGTTGTTCTTGGTAAATGTGTTTAAAGATACAAGCTATAATATACACAATATACATATAGATACATAACAGATTGTAAAACTGAGATTGCTAATGCCAAATGGTTTTGGAAAATGCAATAAAATTTTTAAAATAGCTCACACACTATTTTCCTTTGCTCAAAAGAC
The DNA here is from genome assembly GCF_963924715.1 of Thunnus thynnus. Taxonomy (NCBI): domain Eukaryota; kingdom Metazoa; phylum Chordata; class Actinopteri; order Scombriformes; family Scombridae; genus Thunnus; species Thunnus thynnus. Next base: position 10,873,266 of record NC_089518.1, read on the forward strand.
AGACTTACATGTGAGGATCCTACACCATCTTTCCATTTGATTTATGCATTTCAATAAGGAACCCTCAGGTTACATACCAGCCATTTTTTCTTTTAGACTACAGCCACCCCCTGTAACCAAACATAACTTTAAAGCTTGGGCTATAAATAGTTATTCATCTGATCCGTGGATCGCTACTTATTTCACCATGAGGGGTGTCATGCTTTCAAGTGTGTGAACATGAGGGTGACCGACACAGACCTGTGACCTGTCCACACATTGCATTAAAATGTTGTCTTGAGTGATTCCATCACAAGTGGACAGCTCTAAGTACAGGTAGAGTGTTAACGAGGAGTTTCTGCTTGACCAGTTTCTTTAGAAAGGAATGATAGGAGCTTTGGCCACAAACTGCCCCTGGTGCCATGATCATGTTTGTGGAATATAATCTCCTGTACCAATGGAAATGTGTGGCACTGAGACTAACTTTAAGGTACACACCACAGAAAGAACATATACAGAGAAATGTATATATGCACTCCTCATCTGAATTCCTTCTAAATTCTCATTCACCTGCATTAAATTGCACCAATTAAAACATACAGTATCTGTGGAAGAAATGATCTTCAATATATGGATATACAGTGCTGCTTGAAAGTTTGTGAACCCTCTAGAATTTGCTCTGTTTCTGCATAAATATGACATAAAATATGATCAGATTTCCACTCAAGTCCTAAAACTAGATAAAGAGACATCAGTTAAACAAATGAGACAAAAACTTTACACTTGTTCATTTATTTATTGAGGAAAATGATCCAATGTTACATATTTGTGCGTGGCAAAAGTATGTGAACCCCTAAGATTATCAATTCATTTGAAGGGGAAATTAGAGTTGGGTGTTTCAATCAATGGGATGACAATCAAGTGTGAGTCTGGAAGGCCCTGCCTTATTTAAAGAAGAGAAATCTGGGTCTTAACTGTCAAACTCTGAGCTTCACAACACAGGTTTGTGGAAGTGTGTCATGGCTCAAACAAAGGAGATTTCTGAGGACCTTAGAAGAAGAGTTGTTGATGCTCACCAGGCTGGAAAAGGTTACAAGACCATTTCTGAAGAGTTTGGACTCCACCAGTCAACTGTCAGGCAGATCGTGTACAAATTGAAGACATCCAACACCATTGTTGCCCTCCCCAGGAGTGGTCGAACAACAAAAATCACACCAAGAGCAGGCGTGTAATAGTCCAGGAGGCCACAACGGACCCCAGGGTAACATCTAGGAAACTAAAGCTCTCTCTTGCAGTGGCTACAGTCGATGTTAATGAGTCCACCATCAGGAGAACATTGAACATCAATGGTGTGCATGGCAGAGTTGCAAGGAAAAAAGCCACTTCTCTCCAAACAGAACATTGCTACCGTCTACGGTTTGCTCAAGACCACATAGATAAGCCAGAAGGTGACTGGAACAATGTTCTGTGGGTGGATGAGACCAAAATCGAACTTTTTGGCTTGAATGAGAAGCGTTCTGTTTAGCGATGAGCAAACACTGCATTCCAGCATAAGAATCTTATCCTATCTATGAAACAAGGTGGTGGTAGTATCATGGTTTGGGCTGCTTTGCTGCCTCTGAACCAGGACAGCTTGCAATCATTGATGGAGCTATGAGTTCTGAGTTGTACCAGCAAATTCTACAGGAAAATGTCAAGGTATCTGTCTGTGAACTGAAGCTCAACAGAAAGTGGGTCATTCATAAAGACAACGACACTAAACAACAAGTTGTTCTACCAAAGAATGGTTAAAGCAGAAGAAAGATAATGTTTTGGAATGGCTGAGTCAATGTCCTGACCTTAAACCTAAAGAAATGCTGTGGAAGGACCTGAGGCATGTAGTTCATGCAAAGAAGCCCACAACATCCCTGAGTTGAGACTGTTCTGTAATGAGGAATGGGTTAAAATTCCTCCAAGCTGATGTGCAGAGCTGATAAACAGTTACCGGAAATGTTTGGTTGAAGTTATTGCTGCAAAAGGGGGTCACACCAGTTACTGAAAGCAAGGGTTCACATACTTTTGCTTCCCACAAATGTGTAAGATTGGATAATTTTCCTCAATAAATAAATGAAAAAGATGATTTTTTTTTTTTTTTTTTTGTCTCATTTGTTTAATTGGGTTCACTTTGTCTAGTTTTAGAATATTTAGTGTAAATATCTGATCACATTTTAGGTCATATTTATGCAGAAATACAGAAAATTCTAAAGGGTTCACAAACTTTCAAGCAGCACTGTATGTTCATAAAGAATGTTCTAATAAATGCCCTGCCATAAGGATTTAATCTCCAAGGCCTCTCTCTCTGTGACATTCATGGTCTCTCACAAAAGATGTTTTATGTTCTGGGTGCCAGCATATGAGATAAGGTGGCGGGACTGTATCCATGTATATGTTGTGCCGAAGGCTTCTCTGACGTCAGAGTTGTTTTCAATAAACTTCATATACTCAAGTAAGAATCAACTGGAGCCTGTGGAGTTTCTTCATCTTTATTCTTCATCAAAGTGTTATTGGACAGATACTGATCAAGTACAAGATTTCTCCAACAAATCTACACAGATTGTGCAACCTGGGAGGAGGGAACACTTGGGCAAACAGAGTCAGAGTGAACTCTAATTGTAAATAACAAAGATAGCTTTGTTACCCATCCAAGGCTACCACCTTATGCTGGCGCCCAGAACATAAAACATCTTTTGTGAGAGACCATGAATGTCAGAGGCCCTGTAGATTAAATCATTAAGGCAGGGCATTTATGAGAACATTCTTTTATAAACATATATCCATATATTGAATTTCTTCCACAGTATCCATGAGGGAAATACAGGAACACCATTGTGTAAAAATATGCAATTAAAAGTGAAAGACCTGCATTCAAAAATGTAATTATAAAAGTGAAAAACTAAAAACTAAGTGCAAAAGTAAAAATAGTGATTATGCAGAACAGTACCTTTACAGTGTTATGTTATCATATTCCGTCATGGAATTAAAAAAAAATATGAAAAAAATTATTGTTATTGATTAATTTACATGTAAGCAGCATTTTATACTGTAGCTTGTCAATGTGAAGTAAATTTTTAGGGCTGCAAATTATGATTATTTCTATGATTCATTAATCTACCAATTATGTTCTCCATTTCTGATTGGTCATCAAATTCATCAATCATTTAGTCAAGAAAATGCCAGAAAATAGTGAAAAACACCCATTACATTTTCACAAGGTTCTCAAACCCATAGATATTCAATCTACAATGATATACACGTGAAACAGAGAAAAGCAGCAAATTGTCGCAGTTGGGAAGATGAAAACAATCAGTGTTTGGAGTTTTAGCTTGAAAAGTGACTTAAAGATAAATATTTAAAATAGTTGCTAGTTTATTTTCAGTTGATCAACTAATCAATTAATCCATTAATGGTTTCAGCTCTTCTAATTTTAACTACTTAGGCTACTGTTTGGTAGTTTTAACCCGTAGCAATGCACCGTATTTTATAACATGATCATATGTTTTGTTTAAAAAAAACTGTTTAAAAATGTATAAGTATGAAGTAACATAAAATGGAAATAAAGTACACGTAAACTGAACTTAAATACAGCACTGGAGTAAAGACTACACTACACACCCATGACAACGTATGAACTAAAGTGTCTTTTATTGCAAGGCTCTTGTGGCCTAAGTAAAGTGTTCCTATTATTTTGTCCATCCTCCTGTACATCCATGAGCAGTAAACGGGACCACGCCGCGCCTACTCTGCAGCCAATCAGCGTTTTGAACTCGGGATGACGTCAGCGAGCGACCAACTCGAGGAAGTTGGAAGTTTGTGACAGTACGACTCTTGTTTTTAGCGACAGTTTTAATTCACGTAAAGAAACCGAACAGGCAAAAGTATTGTTTTTGTATGTATTATCTTAAGAAGGCGGCCGTGTAGACAAACTTTGTGTTCCTTGAAGAAGGAGGACAGACAGGACGTAAAGTCGCCACACATCACTGACTAACGATGTTAGCGTCGAGCCTACTTGGGAATTACTGCGCCGAACTCCATGATGACCAAGCGAATAAAGTAAGTACAGGTATAAAACACTCAAGTAGGTTTCCTTTGAGGACATTTGCTGTATCATGACGCAACTCTTCGCCGTTTAACGTTAGCTCTACTGTGAGGAAGTTCAAACAGGGGTTAAGCACGTAGCTCGGCTACTAGCACGTATGAAGCTAGTGACGTCTCCACGTCAATTGTCTGCTAGTCCAAATATCCGCCCCAAGCGACCCTAATTATCATCACCTGTGTGCCCAGAGGTGGAAACGTAGGAACGGCTTACCAGTGGACAAAATGTAAACAATTTTGGGCTCAAGGAGAGGCCATCTTCAGGAACATCTTGGGAAAACAAGATATTGTTGTTAATACTCTCACTTGTAAAGGATTAAATCAGACGCAAAGCCAATAGCTTTGTCTTTAAGTTAAAAGTGTGTTTCTGCAGAGATAGGTTTGGTTTAGAATATATTTTGTGACAAACAAATATATTGAATACTATCTAAATGTAAACATTTAACTTTGGAAATGTGTTATCTGCTGTAACAAAAAATACAAGTTAGTTTGCCTTGAAACTTATTAAAATAATGTAAATAAAACTTAAGGCTGTGATTACTATCACATCAAACTAATTTGGCAGGGCAGCAAACATCTCAAATATTTTAGACACAATAATGTTGAGGTTCAACCAAGACGAAAAAGGTAAACAAGTGGATCACAAAGGCCCTGGCACATTCATACACTCAACTGTAAGATAAAATAAATTCTGGTTTAACATCTCTCAAATGTTTTGGAGGTAGAAATCTAAGTAAAACGTGCAAAATTGTACCTGTGTGTGTGTATATGTGTATATATATATCAGTGGAGGCTGGTCCATAGAGGCAGAGGAGGTTGATCCTCCTCTATTTTTTGAGAGAAAAAAGGGAGATCAAAATATAAAAAAGAATATTTGGTTGAAATAAACCATTACCAAATCTCAGTATTTATAAATTATTTTTTCTCTCTTCTTTGGAAAAAATCCATTATTGAAATTCTGTTTAAAATGCTTCAACAGCAGCAGTGGTGGTGGTGGGGTGGGGGTGGGGGTGGAGGGGTGCAATTGGTGGAGTAGGAGTGGGGGACAGAGGAGGACGGGTGCCTGCTGTCCTCCGCAGGGCGGGATCTCTTACATTGGACTTAATGTATTTCATTTTTTTTCATGCTAATCTGTGATTGTCCAAGACACATAAAATGACGCTCCAAGGGAGGATGTCCTTCCTAACCAACCAACAACCAGAATGCAATATTGACATCGCATTGGTCCAATGATAGTTTCCAGATTTCATCTGTAATTCTCTCCACTGTAAGGCAGAGTAGCAGCAGTAGATAACGAGCAGTTAGCAACAGTTAGCTTGTTTTAGCAGCCTGAAGGACTCTTTATATATCCATGGAAAGACTATTAAGGACTGTTGTTAAGCTAACCGGAGAAATTATCTGGTCTGTGCAGTGCAGCAGCTGCAGGACGCTGCCGTGGAGGTTGGAGAGAGAAACAACCAGGAGAGTTAGCTTGTTTGTCATTGTTGCTAATGATATCAAACTGGTTAAGCAGCAGCCACAAAGTTCTGTTAACTAACAAACAAGATGACCAACAGTCACAAATGGATGTTATAACATGGATACTTCATCTCCATGATAGAAAGAAGAAGACATCAGATAATGTGAGTCAGATACAGCTTCTCTCTCTCTGTCTCTTTGGTCGCTAATTTCATCTCTGATGGTTAAATGTCTCTGTGTGGCTTTTTTTGTGAAGAATGCAGCAGAGATCATGTAATGTGTTGTGGGTAACGTTAGTTTGCTTGTTGAAATTACAATGCGCTATCTGGACTCATTCATTCGTTTTTATTTGAGTGGTTGTTCAGTCACCTGTTGATGTGTGATTAGTGAATGAGTGTGCAGGAGGTCTGGCTGCTTGCTTGTGACAATTTCTTCAGTTTGTTTTTAAGCTGAGTCGTATATTGAGTAATAAGCTTAGTAAGTAACTAGAATAACAAGTGTTAACTAATGGAGTAACAGATCGTAGTTGATGTGTGTTCGGTACTGATCGCCCCCAACGGTTCGGCAGGCATATGAACTGCGGATTAATTACAAAATTTAATGTCTCATTTAAGACAAAGTAAACAAACTGCTGTAAGTACAAGTCATGGGCAGACAGCGTCTCGCTAACAGGGATTTTGAAGAGCAACGATCAAACCAGCATCTAACGGGTCCAAAGTGACATTTGAATTATGTTTACCTGCTGTTTAATGTGCCGCAGCTGAGCAGCTAATTAGCATCTAGCTGCTAACTGACGTTAGCGGTGAATGTTTGTTATCATCAAGTTTTGATGACGTGGACAGAGGCTGTTTCATTCACTGTTTAAAAGAGGAAGGTTTCATGCCTCATATTGCAATAACTGAGCATTAAATATTTTATATATTTTATTTTATTTAAACATTGGACATCTTAAATGTTTGTTTTCAAGACCATGGGCAAAAGTTCCTTGCTGTTTCTGGATGTAAGTCTGTTACAGAATAAATGGAAAACAAAGTTTTATTTGTCTCTCCCTTTTTTTTTCGCTGATCCTAATAATGTTCTGATCCGTGACTCAAATCTGTGATACAATCCGAACCGTGAGTTTTGTGTTCATGTTAACACCCCTAGTGTTAAAACAGCAGCAGTTTCCCTCGGTTCACCTGCTCACAGTTTTTCAGGTACTTGGCAGGTCAGTTGTTCCTGCATCTTGGAGAAGTTGCCACAGTTCTTCTGTTGATTTTGGTGTCTCAGCTGCTTCTATCTCTTCATGTAATCCCAGACTGACTCCATGATGTTGAGATCAGGGCTCTGTGGGGGTCAAACCATCTGTTGCAGGACTCCTCGTTCTTCTTATCGATGAAGATAGTTTTTTATGACTCTGGCTGGATGTTTGGGCTTGTTGTGATGCTGCAGAATAAATTTCGGACCAATCAGATGCCTCCCTGATGGTGTGGCATAAAGGATAAAGATCTAAACATCTAATGTGCCTAAAACTTTTGCACAATACTGTATATATATATGTGATTCTATCTATCTATCTATATATATATGTATATATATATATATGTGTGTGTGTGTGTGTGTACAATTAGTATATTCAGCTATAATCATTTATCTTACTGACTACGTTATTTTCTGTGCTTAGTTCATATATCATTTGATTCGCTAGTTTTCTTTATGAAATGACAATAATGTTAGTGGGTAAATACCCCTAGCTTCAAGCTTAGCCTAGCAGTTAGCTTTGTGCATTCGCAGTCAAAGCAGCCTCATTAAAACAATGGTGTGTGATGACTGTTCCGCAGTTGCAGACAGGATGTCACTACTAGGGAAATGTGTTCGTGAGTTAGAGTAGCTTTTTTTGGCTAACGTCACTTTAGATGTGACGGGCACTCCAGATAGTTGTATCCCTGCTAATGATAGCACTAGCGTAGCCTTGTTGGCTGTGATAGGAAATGGGTGTGTACTTTGACATGCAAACCAAAAACTGCAGACTGACAGGCTGTTGTTGTGTATATTTCTGCTGTTAAATCCATCCCTATCGAGTAAGAAATGTCCAAAGTTTATCATCTTTATCAACATACATTCTATTGCGATCCCGTATCAAGATTGTTTTATCGCCAAGCCCTACATTAAGGACAAGCAAAAAAATGGCTGTGTAATTCTGTTGCCTAAAACTGTGTTGATGACAGACATCTGATGGCAGCCTAATGATAATTTGTCAGGTTAAGATCATATTAATTAGTTACAGTCAGCTCAGATTATTAAAGTTGGAATGCAGAAGTTTTTGGGAGAGTTAGACTTGTGAGAATCAGAATCAGAAAACAATAGTTTACAATAAATCATTTTATCTCGATTATCTTGTTTTCATAATCGTTGGAAGCCAATATCGAAAATGAAATTCGATTAATCGCACAGCCTTAGCCATTTGACATGCCACAATAGGAAAAGCACAGGTGTGATTAGTAACATTAATGATGGCTGAATTCCAAGCTTAATTTAGCTGTGTGTCAAAGAATGTCCGTCGGACAGAAACAGACTCCCAAAAAACAGTTCCATCGTGTGTCTTTTCACACTCGCATCACTTGTCCATGTTCGGAAACATCAAATGGAAGAACTGTGAGGGACTTTTACAAAAATACTTCAGTTAATGTCCATTTTATTCATGGTCACTTCTGTGCTGGAGCGAACCCTTTTATTTAAAAGCTTAATATTTATAATTTAAGAAATAAAAGTGTGCCAGCGTTATTTTGAAGTTATTTATTTATTCATTCACTCATTTTGTTCAAGCTGTGAAGACAAAAAGAAAATTAAATAAAGTCCAAACCATGATCTTCTGCTGTGTTTAAAATGTATACAGTGGAAACCGCTGATAGTGATCACAGTTACAGTGATCAGCTGCCTATATGGATCAAAAAGCTCGGGACAGAATCATTCCTGTACAAAATTTGTGCTGTTTAAATAATGAACCTATAGTAGTAGTTCGCTTACAGTGTTTATTTTGGATCTCTTTATACATGATGGAAAACATATGGAAAAACATTTAAAATTACGGTAAACCTATTTTTTATTACTTTCTTCCGATGATAAGCAGCTGCAGCACCATTATTGCCCACCTGAGGTTGCTGCTGCGTGACAAACGTAGTCTCCTTAAAGCTTACGACAATAAAAGGGGGAAAGACATCTAAGGAAAGGATCACTGCTCTCTTCACCTGTTCTTCTGCCGGGGAAAATAAGTAACTTGTCGTTGGCAAAAGTCAGAACACGCCGCTTCGAAATTGTGCGCACACTGTGTTTGAAACAGCTGTACTGTATTTTGAAACAGTCAATTAAATTCATTAATAGTGAAGCTGTCCGTTTCATTACTTTGTATTCATGTTGGCTAATAAATTTACAGATGTCATTTAGATGGTATTCTGCATGAGAAACAAAGAAAAAAAAATCGGTTATAATAATCATCCGCTTATAGTGATATTTGACCCGGACAGACATGATCACTAAAAGCAATTTCCACTGTACTTATATCCTTCTGCAGTTTCTTGTCCAACTGCAACTTCTTATTTTTTAACTTTCATTGACACTTGTAAATGGACATCCTGCAAAGGAGAAAATGTGTCAAAGAGTAGATGATGATATTGGTAAGTTGGTTCTCTTAAGTTGCCTACACCATAATTTTAAACATACATCTGATATTACCTAGTATAGTGATAATATAACCACGGCCAGTGATCAGAATGCTCATTTATTAACAAATAAAGACAAAACCATGAACAGGGACAAGCACTGCTCTTCACTTTCCCAATCAAGCCGGATGGGGGATCAAACTTCTAGTAATAAGTTCGCTCTTGTAACCTTTAGACCATCACTACCCGCTGACAGGTAGAGATTTAATCTGTCGCCAGTTTTGTGCCAAGCCATCTCCCTCACCTTGTGAATTGCAGCAGTATTACCCTTTTTGGTGAAGACTACTTTATATTCTTCATATAGTTTCATCAGAAGGGTTTGTTCTGCTGCTGAGAAGAACACTGCTCTAGTTTTCCCTTTTTTTGCGACATAATATCCTCTTTTTGATAAACGAATGGTCTGGGCACACTGTAAGCTTATTCCAGCCTGGCGAGAGGTAGTGTTGACTAGACAAGAATAAGCTGCGTTAGTGGAACAGCTTGAGCCTAAAGTGAAAGCTGACTTTTGCACAACTCCATTACATAAATAAATGTCACCAACTGAAACAAAACGTTGCATTTATCCCTGTTCCTTTGGTAAATGCCAGGGCCATGTTTTGTTTTCTTCCACTTATTCTTTACCCCCTAGCTTGTCTGCAGTGTCAGACAAAACATGTCAGGCATAAGCTGGACATTTCAGAATGTCATGACATTAACTGGAAAGGTCTTCTTCTCACCTCATTTTGCCAAGCTAATTCTTGCTAAACTCTCTTCATTATATCAAGGGTTTTTTCATTATTCTACATTGTAGAACAATACCGAAGACATCAAAACTATGGAATAAAACATATAGAATCATGTAGTAAACAAGAAAGTGTTAAACAAATCAAAATATGTTTCATATTCGAAATTCCTAGAAGTAGCCTTAATGACAGCTCTGCGCACTATTGGCAATATCATAACCAGCTTCATGAGGTCGTCACGTGAAATGAACTTCTGAATGAGAAGGTGTGTCCAAACTTTTGACTAGTACCATATATATGTATATGTATGACCTGGCTCAAGTGGCCACAACAAAAGGGAAACACACCATGGCAATGTTTAACAAAAGAAGCCGTATTAAACCAAATTAAGCCAAATTAAAGAAGTAGGTAAATGTAATTAAAGCATGGGGTGTTGATATCAGTAGCGTCAGTGATGCATGGTATGGCTAGGTGTAAGGTGTGTGTGTGACTGTTGTAAGGTACGAGAAAGTAAAACGTATCAAAACTAAGGCAATATAACTAAACCAAACCAAAACAGGTGCCTGTGGAAGTGAAAGGGGGAGATCATGACGATATTTAATTGGTTTGATCTAATTAAATTGACCAAAAGTTCTGGTTGGGGGGATAATGTCATATTCAGACCTCCTACAAGTCAAAGCCAGTCTACCGTTGTCATTGTGGGTCTGATGCGTTGTATGCCACAGTTTTACAATATTACAGACTAGAAGCTACAAATACTGTCAAAAGAGCCAAAACAAGTGTAATATTCCTTCTTTATTGATGCAGTTCTCGAAATGCCTACAGCTGAAGTTTTTTTTAGCATTCTTTATTTCATCTCCAAATTTATCCTTGCTGAGGTTTTGACCACGATGACATGATGAAAATAACATAATAGACTCGATTATCCAGCACTGCCTCATTGGTTAGTAAAAAGTATGTTCTAAATTTGGGAATAAAAGCTCATTTCACTTGATGCACTGAGCCCCTTAATGTTAGTTGCTGCCCTTTTTACACAGCCTGTTCAAGGCGGGAATGCTGCGCCTTTATTCCGCCTCGCTATTCTGTATAAAAGGTATGGACACGCAGCGGGGGGCAGAGTTGCTCCTCCAATAAGTCGGCTACGGAGGTAGTCATAGCCGGCTGGACGTCTGTGTGAAGCTTCAGGATAGCTGGCATGGCTGGACAGGGAGCTGACGCTATTGTGTTACACATCATGCTGGGATGCTATGTAAAAGCACACACGGTGGCATTATGCCGGTTTTGTTCAGTGAAAAAAAAATAAAAATGAAGGTGGCTTAGTGACGGATCTCCTTTACAGCTATAATGCGGTATATCTGTATATAAAAAGTGAGAATATATGAGATGAGAGTATAAAACCGCTTCTGTAAAACTGCAATGAACACCCCACCGGTCGGCAAGACCCACGTATATGTATTAACAGTAACGCCAAATTACTAACACTATATTGGCTAGCGTGCCAGACAAAAGACACTAGCGTTAGCGTTAATATTACTTATCATAAGCAAATCGATTATGTTTGATGGCTTGGTGCCGATGAGCCGAACACTCTTTTGACCTGTTCGCTTCCTTTGATAAAGTCGTGATTATTTCTTCGCGGTTCCAGGCTATTTTTGGGTGGGTGAGCCCTGCATGCCTTGCAGTAGAGGAGAGTCGTCTTATTCATTTATTCGACACCAAGCCAGTCTATTTTCCATTTTTCTATAGTTGAAGCTGCAACTTTCTTTGCCGTCTTATTCGTCTTTATTTTGCTTGCTGGCGGTGGTGTTGGTGACGGCCCAGGACTTAGGTTGCTTTCATCGGGTGGAGCAGTTAGAGTTTTTGTAAGGAGGTAGCGGTCCATCCTGGCAGCGAACTTCACTGCAGGTGCAGCAGGAGTGCAACACCTCTGTCAGGTATCGTAGTGCGTAGCGTGAACAAAAGTGCTGTTTGTGTTTGTGTGTTGAAATTGAAATTAAATGAATTGGATGAAAATAAAATGATGGCATCATGTAGAATTAGGATATCGACCTAAACTGGTAAAGATAAAATTATTTTTTTCGAATTTTGGGGGGCAATTTCTGCCCCTCGATCATGGTTTTTAGGGGCATTCTGAGATTTCTTGGGGCATTTTTGCCCTTGCCCCCCGCTAATTTCCGACGCTGTCTGTTGATCAAACACCTCCTTGATGTTATTGCATAATGGATAAGAATCTAAACATCTGAAATGCCTAAAACTTGAATGGCATTTACTCAGTGTGTTGCGTAGGTACATAGTCAGACCTTGAAAAGTCTGTCAGTTCCTTTAAATCTCGTCCTAAAACCTTTCTTGTGATCTTTCAGAGCACACAATTTTTATTTGAAATCATAATCTCCCTTTCATCTGTTTCATCTGAATGGCTTTTTCTCTAATTAGAAACATAGTCAGGCAAAACAGACTGTTGGCATGTCTGAAGCTGTTTCAGAGTTTCACCAGCATCATAAAAGAAAATGCACCCCTGAAGTGGTGATAATTTGCCTACTGTCAATGAGAATAGAGAGTGTAGAGCAGGGAGAGTTTGACTACTGGAGCTGCAGAAAAAAAAGTCCAAACAAATCTTGAAGTGCTCCATTTTGTACTACATTTCCTGTTTCTCACCTTGACGATGTGTTGGAGATTACTGCAAACTGCAAGAGGAGCTTGATTCTGGCAGCCCTCATCTAGCCATTTCACTGTGGCTGCATCCTCTTTTACCATTCCTCCCTGCAGTATTTAAGACTGATCCACTGGCAAATTAGTGCCCTAAAACATCCATATCTCGAATCACATCATTTTTAACTGCATCTGGTACTGCATCTCCTCTGTAGTTCCCCAGTGGTGGAACGAGTTACCAAACTCTGTTCGATCTGCAGAGTCTAGGGCTGTAGTCAACCAAAGAAAATGTTGGTTGACTAAAATCGTACATAATATTTAACTAATCTATTAGTCGCGCGGGGGGATATAACAGGACAGAGTGCACAGTAAACTCTGCAGCCACACATTTCTCTGTTCTGTATTTCTCTGTCTTCAGGTTATGCTAACCCATTGTTGCTAACTTTGGAGCTAACCTCCTTCACTTTTCCAGCATTTGGGGAAACAACAGACGTGACTTTTTAGCATTTATTAACTGACACACTGTAGTCTGTACTGTACATTTACTGCCAGACTGACAACTTACTACTAACCTTTTCCTCTGCTCCGCTCGCATCCACTGTCATTTCTCTGCCCCTCGCTCTTTCCTGCTCGCTACGCAAACATACTCCTCAACGGAGCCATGCGACCAGTGGTTTCCCAGGCAACGGCAGAGGTTGACTTACGTACCGGAACAGTGCTGCACAGAGACTCCCAAACGCTGTTGATATCAAATATAAAAAAATAATTTTTTTTTTGGCCTGGCGGGAGTTCTCGTTCTGACATTATGGAGAAACACAGATTCACTAGCAGAGTCCCTCTCAATCTTTTAGAAAAGACTAAAGACCAAGCTCTTTCGCGAACACCTCTGCACTTGATGAACTGTAGGGTGAAAAAAAACAAAACAAAAACAAGAAAAAACAAAACATACTTCTGTGCACTCTATGCACTCTAATCATTGCCTTGTAGCACTGCCTGTTGGCATCTATGTCCTATCCGGCCCAAACTTAAGCTTTATGGCGCTTACTCGTGTTGTTGTCTCCTGACTAGATCCTTGCTTGTGTTGTATCAGTCTCATATGTACGTCACTTTGGATAAAAGCGTCTGCTAAATGAAATGTAATGTAATGTAATGCAATGTAATCTTTAGAAGTTAGGTTATAATAATAAAAGCTTTTCAGTGGTTTGCAGATGAGACTTAAGTATTAAGAAGCAGCAGAGAGTGCGATTGCATTAACAGCATAGATAGTACTGCAAATTAGAGTGAAACAGAAAACAGTAAGGCTGTGTTTAAGTAACAGGAATGAAAGAGGGGAAGAAGTAATTTTGCCTAATAGTTGATGCCCACTAACTGCCTTTGGGTAAACAAAAAAAGAAGACAAAAAAGTGGTTTTGCGTCTATGTCAATGATATTTTGTAGGTGCGCAATGCCTCTAACATGCTGCTGTTTTTTGAATACTGCATTGTTTATGCTCCATACTGACATGCCATTGGGTTTTCATCAGCAGAGTAACTTAACACAACTCTGATATGACTGAAAGCAATAAGGCAGATATCTGAAAGTACAACCAGGGATGTAGAAAGAAACTTAACTTCAAACCACAAAAATTTAGTTAGAAGGTACAAAAGTAGTCTTTTAAAACGTCTTTCTCTCTGGTCTCCAGCACAGACACACAGGTGAGTCTGCAACACACTGCTTGTTTGAGGGTGGATGGGTGGGGGGAGCATGCCAGCAAGCAGGGCCGCAGCAGTGTGGCTCGCCACAGTTGTCCCCTGCTGTGAGGCTGTAGTGGAGATGCATTTCATTGTGTGTTGGTTTCAGTTGGCTCGGTGTGGCCAAAGCGGACCGACCTGGGCTAATGGCGAAACCCTATAAGCAAAATATACAGCCGGAACCCATCAAAGGAAAGCTACAATGCAAGTTATTTTCTCAATGCAGATTTGTCAAATTTTAATGTAATTTGTTAATTTGGATGATCACACATTCACTATTTTATTATTCACTTAGTGTACTGCTTATTCCTATATAGGACTTCTTTGCTCAAATGTAGCTCCTCTCAAATGGTTTAGGTGGACAAATACCTGCACTATCTTCAGCTGTCTGATGAGACTTTGATGGACGTGTCAATAAGATTTCGAAGGGAGATGGACAAAGGCCTGTGCAGAGACACCAACCCTACAGCTGCCGTCAAGATGCTGCCCACTTTTGTGCTCTCCACTCCTGATGGAACAGGTAATACACCTTTCATATGGGAAATCTCTGGATGTAACAGGTCTACTGAGCACAGTCAACCCACGTTTGACCCAGTCATATGAAACTGATGTCTTAGGTTATTCTCTGGTCGTTTTCATTCACTCAGGTCAGGAGCTGTAGTTCCATGCATATCACTGCAAAAACAAATGCAGTGTTGTATGCAAATGTATGCAAATACAGTAAATTCAAATAAAGTTAAAGGGTTAATATAAACTTAGCACAAAAAGTAAGGAAATTTGTGTTTGGTAGATTATTTCTTTGTTGTAACAGTGCTTCTAGGCAATAAATCTTACACTGTTGGAAAGCCTGTTTATTTCCCTTTTCCCACTGGCACAAACAGCACGCCCAAGCTGATCCCACAAGTGTTCAATGGGGTTGAGGTCAGGACTGCTGGCAGGCCAATCCATCCTCCCCACTCCCAAATTCTGGAGGTAGTCTCTGATAAACCCCGCTCTGTGGGGGCGAGCGTTGTCATCTTGGAGGATAGAGTTCAGTCCCAGACTGTGGAGATATGGGATTGCCACTGGTTGCAGAATCTCATCTCGATATCTCTCTGTATTGAGTTTGCCTCCAATGATGACAAGCCTCGTTTTTCCAGTGAGGGAGATCCCGCCCCACACCATCACACTGCCTCCACCAAAAGATGTTACTCTATCAGTGCAGCAATCAGTGTATATAGCTTTCTCTGCGTCTTCTCCACACCTTGTCCTGATGATCCAGCTGCCGCAGGCAGAATCTGGACTCATTGCTGAACATAACGTTCCTCCGCATGTTCAGGTTCCAGTGCACGTGTTGCCGAAACCAGCGCAAATGGGCCTGACGGTGAAGGGCAGTCATGGCAGGCCTCCTGGCAGCCCCATGAGACCGGAGATTGGCTGTGTGCAGTCTGTTCTGGATTGTCTGGGCAGAGAGCTGTCGGCCATATCGTCCTGCAAACCTTGACTGCCAATCTGCAGAAGACAGTCTACGGTACCTAAGTGCTGACAGGGTGAGCATATGTCTCTGACATCCCCCGTCATATGGAACTTGGCCTTCACTTTGGAGATGGTACTAGGGCTCACTCCAAATAATGCTGCAACTTGGTTTTGTGGAACACCAGCTTGAAGTTGCTCTATCGCATGGGCCCTATCCAGATCAGTCAAACGTGGCATGTCAATTCTTGGAGCAGACACCTATTGACCACTGTTGCAGGGCCCATGCTCAAAGGTGCCTGATTGGCACCTGATTGCCAGCATGTGGGGCTACCAGAAGCTCAAAACAAGAGTCAATAGCAACAGCAAAATAAGCTGTTTGGCATTGGCAGAGAAGATTTGGCAAATTTTTCATGGGCGCAACCCACATACTCAGCTCTGCTGCTCATCCCACAAATGCATGTTCCTTATAAATGTGGCACCATTTAAAAGGGAAATAAACAGGCTTTTCAACGGTATAAGATTTATTGCCAAGAAGCATTGTTACAACAAACAAATAATCTACCAAACACAAATTTCCTTACTTTTTTTGCTAAGTTTATTTTCTCACTCACCTCCTGTGGTAACTAGCTATGCAGATAGTCTGATGGTCACTTTTGTTCACGTTTTTAGTTGTGACGAGTTCAGTCAAACTGCAGTGGAAAAGGTAGTTTGGGGTTTTGCCAGAATTTCAACATGCTTGAAAGAATCAGCCTCATACAGAGCGAAGGGGCAGCAGTTTTGCACTGTAAAATAATATGATTCTGTCTGGTGATTCAGTCTTTACAGAATACACCAATGCATAAGTAACTTTCTGATCACACAGCTTTTGACAAACACTTACCTTGGCTTGAGTTAGGCCAGAAGTGCTATGTGGTTGAAGGTATTTTTTAAGAGAACAGTGAAACAGGAATTTTCTGAGATTTTCTTTTAGAGTCAGACACTGGTCTTGACTTGAAAATATATTAAATAAAAGTATTGATACTTGTTACTCTATACGGGATTGATAACCATGTTCACAGCATAAAAAACAGTACAATTGCATACTGCTGATTTACATTGATTTCACCAACAGGCTCTTGTTTTCCCATGTCAGTAATGTGTTTTTGCTGTGACTGTATTATTATGTGATTTTAAGGTACTCTGTGGAGTGGAGGGCAAATCACTTTTCTTACTTGTTTTTTGAAGGAAGGAGTGGAATAGAGGATAATACTGAGGTATTTGACATGAGAGACTACTTGAAGAATCTCTCCTGACACACAGACTTTAGAGTTGCAGTCATATGCTGAATGCATCGTTGTAAAGATTATACATTATAACATTTAGACATAAATGTTAATGTATATTCTTCTAAACATTTAGACATAAATGTGAATCTTAAAGCCATTTAGTGGTTGATTGACAGTTGGAGGTGGTAAAAAACGCACCTATGCACCAGCAAAAGGTGGAGAAGAAGAAGACTGCTAGCCTTCCTAATGTTTCATGAGGAAGGAAAGGCATTCAGCATGTTTGTTCTTGGATAACCTTGTTAAAGACTTACCTGCGATTTAAAGTATGCTAACTCTGGTTAAAATTTGAATTCCTTGTGTGTGATAAGTGATGTTGCATGAAATATTTTTTGATTGTTTTTTTTATCGAAAGAACAAGGTGAATTCCTGGCCCTCGACCTTGGTGGAACCAACTTCCGAGTGCTCCTGGTCAAAGTTATGGCTGGTGGCAAGCAAAAGGTTGAGATGGAAGATCAGATTTATGCCATTCCTGAACACATCATGAGAGGCAGCGGGTCTGAGGTTAGATGCATTACACATTACACACAGATAATATGTACTGTACACCACAAACGACAGTATTGTTGTTGCCGGCCACCTGTGGTCTAGATGCACTACCACAGAAGCAAGAAACACAGCTGTGCTGCTCTATGTATGTATGAATGAGACCAACTATAACACAGTCAGCAGGTCACAGTGCAGTCTCAGTTGAATTAAACTGACTATAACCAGACTATAATAAAAAGTCTGTTATCAGCTTCTTAAGTGTGGAGAACCAGGATGTACAACAATCATAACAACAAAAGATGATTAAGTATCACTTCCACATAATTAATAGCTAAGCATTAGTTCATCTGTAGTAGATAACACATTAGTGTGCAAAAGTTTTAGGCACTTAAAGTAAAGTGAGGATGCTTTCAAAAAGAATGCCATGAATAGTTTTTATTGATCAATTAACTTCATAAAAGTTCAGTTAACAGAAGAAACCTAAATCAAATCAGTATTTGTTGTTACCACACTTTGCCTTTAAAACAGCAGCAGTTCTCCTCGGTTCACCTGCTCACAGTTTTTCAGGTACTTGGCAGGTCAGTTTTTCCTGCATCTTGGAGAAGTTGCCACAGTTCTTCTGTGGATTTCGGTGTCTCAGCTGCTTCTGTCTCTTCATGTAATCCCAGACTGCGTCCTTGATGTTGAGATCAGGGCTCTGTGGGGATCATAACATCTGTTGCAGTACTCCTTGTTCTTCTTGTTGCTGAAGATAGTTCTTTATAACTTTGGCTGGATCTATGGGGTTGTGGTCATGCTGCAGAATAAATTTGGAACCGATCAGACTTAAGGCATCATTTTTTAATCTTTCATTGTACAGTTTCAGACAAAAATCTGTAGTTAGTAGCTTAAACTGTGTTGCATGTAAGACCATATGTTGCCTTTGATTAGTTTTATTTCAGTGCAGAAGAATTGGTAGTGGTATTTAAACAACCACACCACATACTATGAATGTTACTACTATTAATAATAATCATAATCATAATAGTAGCAGTGATTGTAGTTATAGCATCTATGCATAGACACACGCACACACACACACACACACACAAGCAGACGCTATACAGAAAATGAAACCTGCAATTTTTCAGCTCTTGGTTAATAAGAAAAGTGACCTTTTCTCTGTCCTGTAGTTATTTGACCACATAGCTGATTGTCTGGCTAATTTCCTGGAGAAGTTGGGCATGAAGGATAAAAAGCTTCCTCTGGGCTTTACCTTTTCTTTTCCCTGTAAGCAGACCAAGTTGGATGAGGTGAGTGATTTTAAAAATCATTTTGTCTCAAGTAATATTTCAACCATAAGTGATTACCATTATCTTGTAAACCTCATGTTGGTGAAAACACTGGTGACGTTAATATAACATAGTGAGTTTTAGTGCAGCTTTGGCCTTGTCCAAAACAACAACTGAAATTCATACCAACTTTCCGTAACAGGTTTTTTATGGGGGGGATTCTTTTAGATCCATCAAATCAACTAGAAACTTATTGGTTGTATCATTGCACATAATTATTTAAAATGTACATCAGCTGTAAAAGACAGGGTTATATGAATAATATACGAATGAGGAGGCATACTTTATATGCACCAGTAGGCAATAGGAGTATACCAGTGGCTACATAATTACATCATGACTGAAGGGATGAGCTGGAAGAAGCTGTTTTATGAAAGTATTGGATCTGAGATTTTGAGTCTTTAGCATTACTGGACTGTCATGGATATTTACTGTTTATATTTTATCCTATACAATATTTTAAATCTTCCTTTCACCTACAATTAATATGATTATTAAATCTTACAAAAACTAAAGAGGGAATTTAACTGTGGTAACATGCTGGTCCGTAAGTCATCATCTTATTACTTCACAACTCAAGTGGAATAGTGGGTTAGGGGTTACAAGTGAATGAATATTAAATTAAATTACTTTTTACATTACACAAAAGTTACACACACACAAAAGTGCGATTACAAAATGGTGGCTGGTAAAGAAAAAAAAAAAGAGTGGCTGGTAAAATTTTCAAATCGTACAGCTGTATATCGTAATAAATTTTCATCTGATACACCAGCATTAGAGTTGGGCAAAAAAGCTGATTACTGTTGTCTATTCTAAAAGATCTGGGAAAATAGTGCTCTTGGTCAGTGTAGTTGCTTTTAAATGTATTGTCCTTACTCTCTTTGAGATAGTTTTGGAAAATCATAGCTGTTTATCTTAAAGGACCAGTGTGTAGAAATAAGTGGCATCTAGTGGTGAGGTAGCAAATTGCAACCAACTGAATACCCCTCCCCCTTCCAAGCGTGTAGGAGAACCCATGGTGGCTGTGAAACTTGCAAAAAACGTGAAAGACCCTCTCTAGAGCCCATATTTGGTTTGTCTGTTCTGGGCAACTGTAGAAACATGGCGGTGCAACATGGTGTGTATCTTTGCATCCCGTCTGGATATTGTGTTTACTCATTTTAGTATGTGACAGTTGTCTTAATCTGTTTATATTGTTTATTTATTGTTGTAACAATGTTTATGCTGCCCTCTTAGCCAGGTCTCTCTTGAAAAAGAGATTTTAATCTCAACAAGACTTTTACCTGGTTAAATAAAGGATAGAAAGAAAGCATCAAGTATTGCTTGGTTTTTATTAAACATGGTTTCTAGATTTATATTTTAATTAGATATTTTTGTATCAGTTTGCTGTTTGAATTTTCTAGTCAACTTTAACTTTTAACAGAAAATGTAAACTTTGTTTTTTGTCAATTAATGATCATGATGTTCACTCACAGAAACCTTTCAATTCAATGGTAAATTGCAATGTCATTGACAGAGGTTTTTTGAGTTAATAATGTGTTATCTACTTTGGTTGAGTCACTCAATCAGGTTGTTAGTTGGTAAGGTCTCTGACAGAAACCATAATATTATCCTATATGAGGGTAGATGAGTGACAGTTGTGCAGCAGCATCATTCATAACTGACACAGTGCAGAGTATTTTGTATGTACTTCAATGCAATTAGGGATGATAGTGTTGTGGCATCATGTTTGATTCCCCAAAACGTCAGGAAAAAGGCTTCTCTCTGTGGTTTTAAAAAAAACAATCACCTAATTTGTTGATTATTACAACTAATGGACTGACCCAATTGCTGATGTGTTTCAGTGTGAAAATTTCAATATACTTGTACCTTCATCATATAGTGGCATTATACCTGTTGTAGCATCCATTCGTTATTATTCTAACTACCAATATATGCTTGTTATTTGCAGTGAAAGTGATGTAGGCTAGATATCCATCTGAAATCCACAATTGAGAGTGGCAAAACAATGTTACTATATTGTCCAATATTTAAATTCAAAACAGATGTTTAGCCTCCTGAAATGAAACTACCACATAGTGTTGATTTTGTTCTGTGCTTTGTTTCACTTATATTCAGAGTGTTCTGGTGTCTTGGACCAAAGGCTTCAGGATAAGTGGAGTAGAAGGACAGGATGTGGTCAGCCTCCTGAGGAAATCCATCAAAAAACGAGGGGTAAGTGTTCCACAGATCATTTTCATACATTTCCTTTCCAAACTTGTGTGCATTTGCACAGTGAGCTAAACAAACCTGGTAGCACTCACTGAGAATCAGCAGGGTGTACCACGAGTCATTTAGGACTCACTTTTGTTGGAAGTATTTCACTGGGAGTGAGTGAACTCAGTCCTGTTTCCAAATCCCACATGACAACAGGACAATTGCTTACATCACCTTAATTGTGGACAGATTTCCTGAGAAGTGTGGATCAATCACTGGTTCCTAACATCACCTCTGAAGGCCCAGCCATTTTGTTCAGTAGGCAGTATTTACGGACACAGTATTTACTTGTCAGCCTGACTTGTTCTGGATCTAGGGCGTGAGGAGCTTAGATCCTTATATTTTTCTTCTACTTGCACAGTTCTGTGTGTAGTTGGCAGCTACCATTATGACCATTGGCTGCACATGTTTGATACTCACAAACACCTGGGGATTAAGGTAAGATGAAGGAATGTGCACAGCATTAATTTCAATGGCAGCATGCCTGCTGTCCAACATCCATTCTTCTTAAGTGATTGGCGAGTTTGCCCACTGTCCAGCTGCTTTGCTACTACTGATCATGTCCCAGCATTATCGCCAGCAATGACCCCCAGGGATTATGCTTTGAGTGCCTGAGTGGACGAGACCATGCAGAGAGGGGTGTTCAGCAATCACCATCCTGCACGGACTGCTGACAACTGCCACCAGCAGTGGTAGGACAATTTTCAACACTTAGAAGTGATGCTCAGCTGCGAGGAGAGCGAGTTGGAGTCCCCCACTCCAGCTAACAACATACTGCCACCATACACTGCCCCTGCGTTCTCAGAGCAGCCGGCGGTGGTGCGTTCACCGACCACCCCACTGTCTCATCTCTAGCCACACCAGCCCCTTCTCTACAGTGATGCCCAGAGGTGTCACAGCACTGTGCTGGTGTGTGAGCGCTATGTTTGGCGTGATGCTGTTGTGGCTGCCATTACTGTTTGGTTTCAGAACAGCACACACAACGCATTTCTCTGATTGTGAATGAGTGTCTGTCGTTCCCACCCACGACAGACAGAATCGCAGCATCACTGAACTGCTGCATCTTGGAGGCCTGTGGTGTCCACACAGACAGCATTGCTGCTGCGGTGCCGCTGCTGCCAGCTCTATCTTTCTATATAGAGTTTGACTTTGATAATGCCCATCAATAATCTCTCTTAATCTTTCATACCATTTAATTATAAATTTCATTTATGTTTAGTTTAGACAGAAAAAGATTAAGAAGTGTGTGTTCAATTGTGAAAAATAAATAAATATGTGAGGTGAAAGTGGTTTTCTTTCTGACAGACATGGTGGGGTCTGGTTGGGGCTACTTCTGGTTTTATTTTTTTTTTATCGACTGTATTTATTATTCCGCTAATTAAACCCCATTGTCACCACTCCAAGTGAAGAAAATCCCTCCAGACGACACAGAGTTCCCCAAACTAGCCAAACACACTCCAACAAACAAGAGCTGCTGCCACAATGTTTAAAGCCCTGTGTGTGCAGGAAATGTTTCAGCTGTGTTTTTCAGTCATCCGTCACATGCGCCTCTGATGGAACAGATGTGCTTCTATTTGACTCAATGCAGCTGTCTACACAGGCCATGTAACAGCTCGCATTTTACTACACTTAGTTTGTTTTCTTCTGTTTTGCACACATAACTCTGGGTTCTGAGCGCTGCTTAAAACGCAGACTCAATATTGTACATGAACGCATCCTGTGTAGACACTACTCTACTTAAGTGCTGCTAACACTACGCCTCCTGTGTAGAGGCAGTGTAAAGGGCAGTCAAAGATGTCACTGATCCTCCCAGCAAAGTGCATCCACAATGACCAAACTCCAATCCAGGTCAACCTTGGAAACAGCCAAGAATTTGCAACTTTTTCCAAAATATTTTTGAGGTCCTTTGATAAACTAAATTATCAATGCTCAGCCCACTAAATTTTTATTTTCACTTGTGTTAAGAACAATTTAATGGTAAAATGCAAAAAATATTTTGAAGATAAAACTTGAATATTAAAAACAAAGCTGAAATTTTTGTTATGTTGTATGATCCAAATCAACCATATTTTGTACCTGTTTGAATGTAATTATTAGTGACTTGTAATCCTATGAAATATTGGGAAAATGTTGTCTATAAACTTAATATAGCCCAGCAAATCATATCTGTAAATCAGGGGCTCTATGCCTATTACCAAACTTCTAAAACTGTATGAACTTTGTGCTGTTTTTAATGTTTCCAATTACAATGAATCTCATTGCAGGATTTTGACGTTGACATTATGGCAGTTATCAATGACACAGTGGGAGCCATGATGACCTGTGGCTACGATGATCGTCATTGTGAAATTGGCCTTATTGTGGGTGAGTTAAGTCTAACTGTGACTATAAATTAAATCACAAAGATTGGCGAAGATCAGTGGATCCCACCACACCACAAGCGGGAGCTTGCATGTGTTAAGTGTCTTGTGAGATGGTTTCTGTTTAGTTTCACATGGTACCTGCACTTGACTGTACTGAAGAAAACAAAGATTAGAATGTAAACAAAAGAAACTGTGTGGGCTAGTTCAAGGCAGCTGAAGCATTGAAAAAGAATTGATTGAATCCATACAAGAGATCAGACATGCTGTCAATGCCATAAGCTTTGCTTATGGCATTGACATATTTGGTTACAATTTGCTTACAATTTCAAATTAAAGGAGTTTGTTTATTTATTTTTACCATTATTGGGTATGATTATGTGAATTGTATAAGTTTGACTTGAACTGTCTTGAAGAAAAGAAAGAAATTTTGAATGAGAACTGGTTAGTAATTAATATGTCAAACTGACATCTCATCCCTCAAGGAACGGGGACCAATGCCTGCTACATGGAGCAGATGAGGAATCTTGAGCTGCTGGATGGTGACGAGGGGCGGATGTGTGTTAATACAGAGTGGGGCGCTTTTGGAGATGATGGTGCCCTTGAGGATCTGCGCGCTGACATCGACCGGGAAATAGATGCAGGCTCTCTCAACCCTGGAAAGCAGCTGTGAGTGTTTTAGACCTTCAAGTAGTGGCTTTATATACTGCAACTGGAGACAGCCTTGTGTTGGAGACACCAGTCTCCCTGATCAAAATCCTTTTTTTTGCATCCACTGAAGCTGTTATATTGCTGGTATATTGGGTTCTTTTAATGTGAATACTGAAGAGTATGAGTCTGGTGTGGCCAGGGTATATTGGGTAGTGATTAATATTTTTAGTTGCAGTGATACTGACCTGCTTAAATCATCTAAATACATTTTTATGTCTGTATTAATGGGTAATGTTCACATGTGTGGACACTGAATCTGTGGCGCAGATTTGCATTATGTTGATAATGCATAATGGAGCTGGAGAGGCTAGAAGTGTTTGTAGCATTCCGCAGTGAATCAGTCTGGGATGTATTCTTAAAGCCAGTTTAGTGGAAACTCTAGGTTGTTACCCTGAGATGACAGAAACATTGGGTTGTCCTGTCCAGAAAGAGAAGTGACTTAAACTCTGGGTCAGTTACTGCAGTAACTTACTCTGTGAACCAAACTTGCTCGCTGGCAGGATTACTTCAACAAACCCTGAGTTTGTCTCTCTCTCTTCCCTCCTGCAGAGCCTGAAGCAACTGTCAGACAAAACATTTCATTTCCTCATTCATTCAGTCCATATCAAAGTGCATATTGAAGCACACCTGCGGAGGTTTACTGTATGTCAGAATCAAAATCCCGGTTGGATATTAGTTTGTTACACAAGGACTATCTAAAGTTACCGCTTTTATGCGCTATCAGTCATTTCTTTGAGCATTGTTCTTTGCCCTCACATTCAAATATTACACAGTGTGAATTCACCCTCAGCTCAGAATAAGATCTATGCATGCCCTTTTATAACACTGTGACTCCGTGCACATTGATCGGATAGCTGTCAGGTTACTAGAGCAGCTCCTGGACTGAAATGTTCAGTGTACATGAGTAACCTTAAGTTCAAATAAAAAAAGTCTGTATGAAGCTTTAGACACATAAGATCAATGAATAATTATCTCTATCACTCATGATGTGATGGTTGCACTAATGTAACATTCCTATCATAGTTTTCATATGATTTTGAAGATTATATGTTAAGTTATATGTTATGTTAATATTTCTGAGTGAGCAGGATTGTGCTGCGCCTGCAGACATTAAGATTTATTTTAACGATCTAAAGCGCACGTCTGAAGCGCATGGCGAAAGTGCATTTAGGGTGTGTCCAAATCCACTTTTGCTATTTTAACGGGGGAAAAATTGTTGACGGGCCAGGCACATGGTTCAAAGGGGTTGTCCTTAGTCTCTTAATTAATCATGGGTGTGTTTTGGGCGTAACATGCAATAAACCGATCAGAGTGTCATCTCCCATTCCCTTTAAGAGCCAGGTGCACTTGCACCATTGTGAATTGCTATTATGACGGCGCACTTGCCAAGTAGTAAGAAGGAACGCTTCTCTGCAGAGGAAACGGATCTGCTCGTGCGCAAAGTGAAAGCGCACGATCCATAACGAGCACACTGACCCCTGCTGCTCCTGGACCCTCCCGTGGCCCCAGACCACCAGTTTAAGATCCTGTTCATTAATTTGTTATGAATGTATTTTCGTTTGATTTTTGAAAAGGTTTATTTTTTTAATTACAGCTTTGGTTTCTTTAAAATAATTTTGTTCAGCCATGGAGTAACAGGTCAAATCTGCAGGGTTTTAATTGCTGAAAGTATGGAAACCTGATCACTGTACTCTCAAAAATGTTAATAAATATAAATATTCAAAAATGAAATCATTAATTTTAATCATGTAAAGAATCATTAACACAGTTATTAGGACTTGATCAGCTCTCCAAGGTTCTGATCTTGCTGCTGGCAGCAGCTAGAAGCTGTGCAGATTTCTTTCTTTCGTTAGTTTGATCATTGTTTTCACCTCATTTATTTCCTTGTGTTCCTCATGTCATCATGTATTGATGCAGCAGGAAAGTCGATCTGTGTCTGATCCGTTGTTGTCCACCTGTTTAAATACCTACGTGTATTGCCACGATTTGGTCATATAATTAGACAATTTTATCCATCATTACTGCGATTAGATCATGCTGATAAATATTATGATTATATTTTTTAAAATATGTTGATGTACACAATAACAATCTTTCACATTGTAATCCTTTTATTTGTCATCTTTTGTATGTTTGTGCACTGCTACACATCCGTGTGTGTGTAAAAAGCAGAGTGCACGTGCCTTTTGCACCCACCTATGTAGGCGTATATTACTGTCTTGATAATGTGCCCTCAAAAATAACAGTGAAACACTGCGCCATTCATTTCAGACCAGGTTTTTGTTGGTCAGTAGCGCAATCACTCTCTGTTGCCTCAAGATAGCAATGCGCCAACAACGCACCTGACCACACCTCATTTTAAGACCAACACGTGCATTGGCACTCTGATGGACGCAAGTGTATTTGCTATTTAAACAACGTGGGGGCTGGATGGGAAAATGACAACTGTGTCAGTCTTTACATAACAAAGACACTTGCGTCGCACTTGGCGCCACTTTGCGCCAGGCGTAAGATAAGGCCCTAAATGTAGTTTGAAAATGAGGTTTTTTTTTTTAGGCTGTGTATAGTCTGAACGTGTTTTAACAATGTTTAAATTTACTTCATTTGGTGACATAGTTGAAATATAGTCACTGAATGCCGTTGAGCCAAGCTCCAAATAGACGTTTAAAACACAGCTGTGGCTATGGCTCAGGAGGTAGAGCGGGTTGTCGGAAGATCAGCGGTTTGATTCCCGGCTCCTCCAGTCTGCATGTTGAAGTGTCCTTGGGCAAATACTGAACCTCAAATTGCCTAGACTAGAAAGGCGCCATACAAGTACAGTACATTTACCATTTAAAAAATGTAGCTACTCTGTTTGAACCTCGATGCCTTTTCAACTGCAAATCACAAAACCCATTATTACTGGATCAGACTGTGATCTTACAATCACTTCTCTACGTAAAATATTTCTTATTGATCTATATAATTAAATCCCCCAACACTCCTGTCAGTACTCTGGATAGCGCCACTTGGCCAGACGTATCAATACACTTAATGTCATTCTTGCAAGTCACTATTTAATTCAGCTCTATATGCAGCGTGCTGCAAACTTCAACATTGAATAGAAAACAATTACAACAGGCAATAACACAACATGCTACTTATCAGACTAACAGTCTACTTTGATGACAGACTTCTCTCTTCATTTTATGCTTTTTGTGGAAGGGTCATCTGCAGCGTGTTGCCCCTCTTTTACCCACATCTCTGCAAATCTCTGAGTAGGGACCCTGCTCCGCTTACTGCATCATAACGTAGCCTTGACGCGGCAACATCTTTATTGTCACATGAGTGCGAGCGATGACAGTCAAAGTCTATTTTTGATTTTATTGTTATTTGCACTAATGACGCTTTACTTAGATTTTTTTAGCCTATTTTTATTACAGATATTTTATATGGTCTGTGGGTGGCAGCATAAATCACTATAAGGAGGATGAATTTTTGTCACCACCAGGGATAAAAATAACTCAGCAGAGGCAGGGATATATTGACCAGAGGGGGGGAAATCCCCACCACCACACCCTAGTTGTAATACAGTAGATTATGCAATAGGCAAACCTCCTCTGGAAACAGAATGACAGCACTCAAACGTTTTTCATACTTATTCATAAAATACAAATCATGTGTGGAGAATCTGAATCATGAATGATTCCTGAAAACACTCATGCATTTTTGTCTACTTTCTCTTTATATGCCAAAAAGTTTTTCTTTTCTTCTTGTCTTATTTCCCGTTCCAAGTACATCTGGGCTCAATCAGGAAAAATATACAACTATACAGTCCCACACAGCTGCACAGTCATGGTTATTATTACTGGTCCTATCATATCAGCCTAAGCCTGAAAAGCTCTGTTCTGTTGCTCTACCTGTTGTCTCTCACAAACTAATCAGGGTGTAGATTTTTATTTATAGTTGCTTTGCTTCCCCGTGTCCATTCTGCTCTTTCACTAATAAACTGATTTTCATCATTCTTCATTTGTCACATTCTGTGACGGCCTGACACTGCGGTAGATGGATTCAAAAATATTCAGGAGGAAACAGATTTTGTGAGTTGTGTGACTGGGGTGAAGTGGAAAGTGAGCCTCATTATCTTTTTGTACTTTACAACTTATGATCATCTAAGAGAGTTTCCCAATTTCCCATGAAATGGCTCGACAAAACTATTAAATATTCTGGTGTACAGATGATCAAAAACTGGAATGGCTGTGTCATGGAAATTGTCTGAAAACACTAAACATACATATAAAGTAATACACAAAACACTGCTGGGTTGAAGATTAAAAGATATTATTATTGTACAATAAGGAGACAGAACACACAAAGATTTGCATCAGTTCGTCTGTCTCACTATACAAAGCCAAACGGACCTTTTTATAGTCTTTAGAGACCAAGAAATGATTATTGATTGGTCAAATCTTACAAACTTATGGATTACAGCCAATGGCAAACAGCCATGAGATATACATTTACATGCACATGTATGTTATACAAGAGTCACATTTCCCCAAGACTCAAGAAACCAAGGGCCCCAAGCCAGATATGGCCCTTGTCCTCTTAGCATGTTTTACTCATACTAGGACCCAACATGTTGCCTTATTTGGTCCTAAGCCAGAGGGAAAGAAAGGTAGGCCCCATCAGGAATAGCAAGAAAACATTCCTTCCCTCAGACACACACAACAACAGAGGAGAGAAGTAATGTTTGATATACATTTTTATATTAAAATGATAAGCCAATCCTTTGGTCTTTCATTACTTTTACAGCTGTGTCAGTAAAGCTTGGATCCAGGTGTTTTCACTTTTTTCGTCAGCACATGTCCTTTGCAACATCAATTCATGACTCTGTTTATGCGTCTCTCAATGGGGAGATGCAGCTGCATGTAACACTATTTGTTAAATCAATAGGATGGGCATTTGATTTTTGTGAGGGGACACACAATGCATTGTATATTTGACACAAGTGGAGACGCATTTTAATACCAGGTGTGAACAGATGTACTTAAAGCTGTCTGCTTGTGATCGGATCACTCAAGACGCATGTTAATGCCAGCTGTAAACAGGGCCTGAGTCTTTGTAGCTTTTGATTGACAAGTGATGTTAATGAAATATTAGACTAACAAGCTTGTGATGCTGATTGTTAGCAAAGATGCAGCTGTGTTCATCAGCGTAATTAATGACATCATTGTTTTGTCTTATTACTGCCAGTCAAATTCTGACTGCTGACCTCTGATACTTGAAGGTCTACTACAGTGTTAAGTATCACTCAGGAGTTTTGATACATCATTTCATACTGATGAAGTAAGAAAAACTGTGAAATGTTGCACTGTCACAGATTGTATGTTTGTAACTGATTGTATATTTAAATGCATCCTCAGATCTTGGTTATGGCCAGTAGAGTGAAAGGGCTTATTCAGAAGTTTCCTCTTTAAGGATACTTAATACTTAACATGAGTGATATGATGAGGATTTTACATGTTAAAAAGTTCATCTGCTAGGCTGTGAATTTCTTGCATTTATGTTTGTATGTGCATATACTGTATATATCCATAGTATTTTGGTAGGTAGGCAACTCCAATAACCTAATTACTTGAAAAAATAGTAAATATGAAAGTGACATCATTTTGTTGTTCTTTTCTGCTTGTTAATGTGCAGGTTTGAGAAGATGATCAGTGGGATGTACATGGGAGAACTTGTACGTCTCATCCTGGTGAGAATGGCCAAAGCGCAGCTGCTGTTCCAGGGAAAGACGACAGCAGAGCTCCTTACCACTGGAAGCTTCAACACCAGCTACATCTATGCCATCGAGAATGACAAGTTAGTTTGTGTACAGTATGTGTGTTTGAGAAACTCAGATGCAGTAGTGATAATAGCGGTGTTGTATGAAGCAGAGTGTCCTCTAACACCCTGGTCACACATGGACTCAAAGTAGCAGGCTGTCTTGCCTTTCACAAGCCTGAAGTTTGCGAATCTATTTAACATGTAATTTACCTACACAGCTCTGATTGTACTTTTTTTTTTCTCCGTTGCCACTACGCTGGGGCATGATGAAGTAATTTGTTTTCTGAGCGAATTGTTTGTGTGGAATGTTTTTCTTATTCAAGTCCTGGTTGCCCATTTAATATATATTTATATTGAGTGTGGCAGCCGTTGACTGAGACAATCAGCTTTTCTTCTATTTTGTTTGAAGTATTTTATGTAGTTGAGTGATGCACAAAACAGCTAGGCTTCTGTTTAACAAGCACGATTGGTTATCTCTAGGCTTTGCTGGGTGACTTTTGACCCTTAGAATTGCAATAGGTGAAACCAGGATGTTATGTAGAGATTCAGTACACAGTGAATGGCAGCCTGTTGTGCCTGCCCTACAGGGCTGAGTCCATGTGTGTGAACAGAGGTTATAACGGAAAAAGACTGCAAAATACCCTCCAACTTCACAACAAAAGTTGTTTTACTCTGACTTGGTTTTGTACCACTTGAATGAATGGTACGACTCCACATACAGTATCAGCATATGGTAGTCAAGTTGGTAATTGCTAACCTAAATACTTCAAGGAACATGCTTAATGTCTTCTCCTCCCTCTGTTTCATATGCAAAAGTAAGAAAGGCCTGAGAAGATTAGTTTGCATTCCTTTAAAATTAAATTAATATCATCTTACTTGTAGGCCAGTGAAGAATCGCAGTAGGCATAAAGCAATAATTTACGTGCTAAATGAGCTTAACGCCAACATTTCAATATAGGGTGTGTTGATAATAAGTTTTAAATTTTCCATCCATCCATTATTTGTAATAACAATAATTGTCTATGGTGTTCAGAATTGCTCTAAGCAGTCAAAGTTACAGAGATAGTGATTTCTATTTTTCTTTACCTGCAGAGACGAGGAAGGTCTGGCGAGTGCTGAGAAGGTGCTCCGGGGCCTGGGTCTGGACCCGTCTGTAGAGGACTGCATAGCCACTCGGAGGGTGTGTCAGATAGTATCTACACGGGCCGCACACTTATGTGCTGCCACCCTAGTGGCTTTACTTCGGCAGATCCGGGATAACAAAGCAGCTGAGAAGCTGCGTGCCACTATTGGAGTGGATGGCTCTGTCTACAAAAATCATCCAGAGTAAGTCATCCTGAGCACCATCACATCTGTGTATTTCATAAATACACACATACAGCTGAGCACTGTTGAGTACAGGGGTTGAAGTTCTTAGGCACCATGCCTGATTTTAAGCATACAGTAGCTTTAAATTCATATAATACTTAATTCAATACATACACAAAACTTTTCAGGCTCACAAATCTTTTCTTGCTTTAATCGTTGTGAGTAGAAGGATCATACATTTCTGCGGAGCTTTGTTCTTAAAGTGAATTTCAGTACAGGTGGGAAATGGAAACAAGATTGAATGTCAACCTCAACAATGTGGTAATTGATAAGTAATTATCGTATGTTAATATTATTATAATATATAATAATAGTGGCAGTTGGTACACAGTATACTTCCATCCCTGCCAAATACTATCACTACCATCACTGCTGAATGGACACATTCACTATTCATTCTGTATACCTACATTTTCCTGAGTACACAGAGGAAACCCATGTGACACATGGTGAACATTCATTGTGTCAGCCTCTGCATGGTCAGAAGTCAATACAGTCAGGCAAACAGCTTATGGACTGTATGAGGTCAGAAATATATATAATGGAGTGCCAAAAGATCCTTATTACTTCCACATTCAGTGTAAAAAAAACAAACAAAAGAAGCACATAAAAATCTATGGGAGGTGAATAATTTTATATGCCAGCTAGATTTCCTAGTTGCCTCGGCATTTTATCAGTTACTATTTCAGTTGACAATTGCCATGTGTCTCTGTCTAACTGTTTATCTATTGCCTACTTGTTGCTGATGCTCTACCTGTTTGCCATTCCTGCTTGCCCAGTATCAACCGAGCAGCAAAGAACACTGTGCCTTACAAAGAAGCGAGCACTCACAGCTAAAGTGTAAAAATCTACCCAGTAGGCTGTTTCACACTCCATAATGTGGCCTGCGATGAAGGCTTATTGACACAGCAGATATTGTTTGTGCAACAAAGGGTTAGAAGGTAAATTCATTTCTATTTTGAAAGGCTTGTGTGATAGTGGAGCGAGAGAGGTCATAGTATAGTCAATATAGCTTTCAGTAGCTTCAATAGCTTACATCCTCTTGCGAGTGTGAAAGTGCACAGCATATACACATTATTTAATACCACCTGGTCCCTTTTCTGTCCATTGGAATGGGTAACTAACATAACAATCAAAGGATGGCACAATGTTGATTTGTCAAGTGGAAAAAAATTAACAACCATTTTATTTTGCAAACAAACTGTTAAAATTGATAACATTGTAAGTTTTGATAATGTTGTATTTTCTGATGAGGAACAAAAGCAGTCTAAAAAGAATAAATCAAAAGGCAGTAGAGTTTAGTAATGCAATTTTTCCATCATAATGAGCTATCTTGTTGCATTTGTTCAAGACGTGATGTAAGTTGGCATTATTACACCTTAAACATTCGTTAACCCTGCCTGTGTAAGAGTTAATGGAACGTATCTCCTTTGGCTAGGTTTCACAGGAGGCTCAACAAAATGGTACGGCGGCTTGTGCCTGACTGCGATGTGCGTTTTTTGAGGTCTGAGGTTGGCAGTGGGAAAGGTGCAGCCATGGTAACAGCTGTAGCCTACCGTCTTGCTGCTCAACATGCAGAGCGTCAGGGCATCCTCGACACCCTGCGTTTGAGTCGTGAGCAGCTGCTGGAGGTGAAGAAGCGAATGAGTGAGGAGATGGTGCGAGGCCTTTCGAAGCAAACCTATGAACAGGCGACTGTGAAGATGCTTCCCACCTATGTCCGGTCCACACCGGATGGAACAGGTATCTTTAAGAGAAAAACTGACCCTCCCCCTGACTTGTTTTAAGTTAAGTTTCCTCTTTTCTTGAAGGCTTTCATATATGTATTCAGGGTTATTCTCTTTGTTGTCATCATCAGAGCATGGCGACTTCTTGGCTTTGGACCTTGGGGGCTCCACTTTTAGGGTGCTGCTGGTGCGAGTACGAAGTGGAAAGAGACACAAAGTAGATATGCACCACAAGATCTACAGTATCCCACAGGAGACCATGCAGGGCACAGGGGAAGAGGTAAAATATCTTCAAAACAAGTTCTTAAGTATTTCACATGTAAGCAAAAAGTAATTACTATAAAAGCTGTAATGTGATGTGTTTAATGTGCAACAGTGGAACACAGTTCATTGCACTGAACACCAATTTGATTGTTTTATATTTGATTTTAAAGAGGACCTATTATACTCATTTCAGCTCTAAGTTTTTATTTTTGGACCCCACTAGTGTAGCTTCGCTTGATTCACGGTTCACAAAACTACTTATTTATCTTATACCGACCCTTTATGCAGCCCCTCAGTGTGCACAGTTTCTCTTTACACTCCATTTTAGGTCCTGTCTCTTTAAGGCCCCCATCCAGATGAGCCCACTCTGTCCTGATTAGCCAGTTTTACGTATCGGAGTTGTGTAAGGTTACCGTCAGTGCAAACCTAACCTTTCCTGCTTCACTGCTTCAAATTAAAAGCTTTTAAATGACTAAATAACAGGAGACGTGTTCCTCACTGAATTAGCAGAGCTGCATTAGTGGCACTAAAAACTGGTCGACCCAACAATATATGGAGATATTTGGAGCTATTTGTTCAGCGGATCAGTTAGAAATAATGCAGGGAGGAATAGTACAAGCAGAAACAGCCATAGTGATGATGATGTTTGATGAAGAGCTGCAGACGACCAGCTCACCTCCAACAAGTAAACTACTTATTTAACTTTGCTGTGCTGTGTAATGGAGTCATGGTTTGGTGTAACTACTCCCGGAGTGGAGCAGCGGACTCGTTCACTGTGCACGGAGCAAATGTCCATATAAAGAAATCCATCACAAGCCGATGTTGGTTTGGGCTAAAAGTAGAAAAAACCTATGGAAACTTAGCATTCAGAGCAGTCTGAAGCCAGTGCTTTTTGCACACAGTGATTACTGCTACATACGTTTACATCATTATTTAACACATCGGCCACTTTTAAGATCAACAACCGACAATGTGACATTATACGTATGTCTGAAAATAAGGAAAAGCATAATAGGTCCCCTTTAAATACAATTTGCTTATAAAGATATTTCTCTTGAGGATAGACATAGTACAGAAAAATGTTCTTATTAATGTTGTTGTTGATTAAGGGACACGTATGGTAGTTATCATTTCACATAGCATGTTGTATAGTTTCTAAGTAATATTGCCTAATATCGATTCATTCTGTGAGATTCTTTGCTCCACACAGTACACTGAGAATAACACTAGAGAGAGAGAATGGAACTCAATAGTCACCTACTGTATAGCAACATGCTTTTCTCCCCTCTTGCACTGATATTTCTTACTTGGTATTTATAAACACCATGTGTAACTGCTTAATACTGTGTACTGTATTTTTTGCAAAACTGAAGGTAACATATGTGATAGAGAAAGATACATTGTTTGTAACCTGCTAATATTTCTGTACATTTTTTTGTATTCTCTGACTCTTGTGTTCCAGCTTTTCAGCCATATTGTGTACTGCATCAGCGACTTTCTGGAATATATGGGCATGAGAGGAGCATCCTTACCTCTGGGATTTACATTCTCCTTCCCCTGTCAACAAAGCAAACTGGATCAGGTAATGTGCTACTCAGTATTCCTTAAAAGTGGAGGATTAGATATCCTACATGCAGTACCAGGCAACAGTTCCCATTCTCTTGGATGAGAAAGTGTGTCCAAACATTTGACTGGTACTGTTTGTCATTTTGAATCTACCTGTATTTTTGCCCATTTTCATGCACTACACACTACTGTCTATCCTCTAAATAAGTGAATCACAATGTTTTTACTGCTGAATTTTAGTTGCACATGTAGCATTTATGTCTATTGCATAGACAGTTGTCCTTCAAAATACTTTGTTTCACTACACTTAGAAAACACAGGGACATGGAGTGGAAATAAGACCTAAAAGCAACATTATCTACCTTGTCGGTCACCATGATTGGCATGTTAAGCTGTTTCATTATTTCTTTGGCCATACATTCATACCATATGGCTCTTGACCTTCTGTAAAAGAACATGAGTCTGTTAGGTAGAGAAACCAGAATGGAATGTACTCTCCTCTTTGAACCTGTCAGCGCACTGTGACGAGGAGCGCAAAAAGCCAGCCTAACACTGTGTCTACACAGAAAGCACATTTAGCAGAGCAGCAGCAGCAGCAAGAGCTTTGTCTGTGTGTCTACACAGGAGGCGTTCAGATAAAGTGTTGAGCATAGGTCACCCGCATTTTGGAAGTGCTCAAAGCCCAATATACAATGACAGCAATAAGGAGGACAAATGGAGGAAAATAGACTTGACAGACTAGAAAGCTGAATTGATTAACATAGAAGCTTTCTGTTCGTCAGATGCACATGGCACGGACGACAGAAAAACACGGCTGAGACACTTTCATTGTAGAAACTGTAAATCGTGCAAGCACGGTTTTCACAATGACACATTAACTTGAAAAGTGGGAGCAATCAGTGAACTATGGGGATCATTTAGCTTATGACAACTATGTGAAGCACTGCACTATGAATTTGAAGTAACCCATGAATCAACACCTCTTAACTTTCTAATGTTTAAAACTCAGACAAATTCAGCCATTTGTTTTTACAGAATAATGGATTGTATATGTGAAATGTAACATTTTCAGATCAGCTGCCTTGTTTTTCCAGCTTGAAAACATGAAGCCAAACCTGAGGACAGCCCACCTCATGGAACATACATCCAGTCAAGTATAGGAAAGGTTCATGTTGATGATTTAGTGAAGGAAAGCACTTGTAATCTGTGGTTTGGTTAAAGGGCTGGTAATTAGCCTGCAAAATTATTTTGGTGAAAAACTAGTTAATTTATTTATCTTAATGACGTTTGAAATTTAACATCTGGGTGTAAAGCAGGTGTAAAATCTGCAACACTGATTTAGCAGAGAGAGAGAGAGAGAGAGTACAGCAGAGAGAAACAGTGAGAGAAAGATGCATTACAGTGACAAGTGACTTTAGCAGAGCTTTCTGCTCTCCAACACAACATAAGACAAAAGCGCAGGAATGCAACAGTCTGATATTTTTCAGGTCCCTCCTGTCTATTTTTCCTGACTTTTAATTGCTCCCAGCAGCTCCAGTCCAGTGTGATTTGATTGAGGCAGCCAGTTATAGTTATTAAGTAGACTGTTAAATTCTTATATTTTCTATTTACAAAAACAGTCCTGTCCAAGGAGTTCAAAAGTTTCACCACAGATTTCAGAACTCACTCAATCACTGATCTTTTTGTTGAGCTGACAACATCAGGATATTTAACTCTTGTTTCCTCACATATAGTGTTTCTCTTGCATGATGGATAAATGCGCTCCATTCCTTTCCAGACTTGCGCAACGCATGTTAAGACAGTCTGGCATTACCTCTTGCTTAAAGGCATTTTATGCAAATCAGATGACCTGTGACTCGTGTCGTTTACATTTGTAGCCTTATTAAATACCCTGCTAAATTAAAAAATTGTGGTGATGCAAAAGTGTGGGCCTTTGACAGTAATTTACAACATGCTTAGTAAATAAGTCTGGCTGTAAAGGCCAAACCCTGTTACCACTGTTTGACCTGTGCACTTCCACTGTGCCTCAAGTCACAAAAATACCAAAAATCTATTGATGAAGCCTAAATAAGCTCCTGCCATGTGAATGCACTACATGTGTCTGCACTTTGATTTATGAAGATAAGTCCAATTATATTGCTTAAAATGCAAAAGTATGTAGTGAGAAAATTCAGCATTTAGAAAATGTTATATTTTGTTGTTAGTGTGCAAACAACTGGAGAAACTGCAAAGTACTTTAATCAAACCACTTTGTACTGGTTGATCAGAAACAAAGACTGTATGTGAACACATCAGAAAATCACAGTGCATGAGCATTATTAGACTGTGGCTACATTTTAATCATTTTTTTTACTTTTAGATGAAATCACAAGGAAAGTAACAAGGATGGACAAACATATCAATAAAACGGAAAGTAGACAATGTGCAGGCTCAATGAAAGCAATCACAAGCAGGCAGAGAACAATTATTGAGTTTCTTGAAGTTACAGAGGTACAGGTGTTTTGATTTTGATGTGACATTGCAGATTATTCCATGAGATTGCTGCGCTAACAGCAAAGGAAGTCTTTCCTACATGTTCGGGATTTCTGAAGCGTCAACCAGTCACTGGAGCATGTTAAGTATGGGCCAGAAAGCCAGAGCAGCAGGGATGAGATATAAAATGTCAATTTACCACTAATGGCCTTGTAGATAAATAAGTACCAATGATTATGACGGCTCTCAGTCAGGGAAGGCCAACCAACTTTATAATAAAGAATGCAATCACACACACACATAATTTAATGCTGTCCTTTTTCCAGGGCATTCTTCTGAACTGGACAAAAGGCTTCAAAGCTAGCGGCTGTGTGGGAGAGGATGTTGTTACATTACTCAAAGATGCTGTCCGCTGCAAAGGGGTTAGTACACACATCACAAATACATTCTCAGGAATTTTATTGAGAAACACGGCCTGTGAATGTTGACACTTCAAGAAAATAATACAAAGTTTATCCACAGTAGAGAATATTGATTACACTGACTTACATTTACTCACACTACAACAGTGTGTACCCTGTCTTTCATGTAGCCTCCTTTCTCACATTGATTATAACAGTAGCAATCCACCTACCTAAAGATTCACATACACTAGTCAGTGTCAAGGAGTGACTGCAGCAGAGTGCATGTCTCAAGACATTGTAGAATTGCTGTCATTGAAAATGAAGTATACACTGCTCTCAGTCATTTATTTCCTCTTTGTTTGATCATCTCTATTTCCTTATAGAACTTTATTTTAATTACGTTTTCCTAAATGTATGCCACCAGTCAAAAGTTTTAGGACACCCCCATTTTTCAAGTTTTTATTTAAAGTTTAAGTAGCTGAAGTCCAGTGAATAACCTTAAATGGTACAAAGGTAAGCGGTAAACTGCCAGAAAAAAAAAGTTTAGATTACTAAAAGCTGAAAAATAATGTAAATTTTGGAGTATCAAGTAATGGGTTAACAACTCACAGCTTTCTGTAGCAACGGATGTAAAGTAAGCTTTGAAATTTGATGCAAACAATTCCTACAAGTGTCCCGATCTTTTATTAATTACTTACAAAGCCTCTGTCTGTATAAAAACATGGAGGAGGAAGCATGATGGTTTGGGGCTCTTTTGCTGGATCCAGAGTTGGCGACTTGCACAGAGTAACTGGCATCCTGGACCAAAAGGGCTACCACTGCATTTCTGAGAGCCATGCAGTCCCCTCCTGTCTAGGCCTAGTTGGTCAGGGTTTCATCCTACAGCAACATAATGATCCCAAAACATAGTTCCAGGCTGTGCCACTGCTACCTTGGAAGAAAAGGTAGGCTTAAAATCATGGAATGGCCTGCACAGTTGTTGAGCTGGTTTGGGATGAACTAGACAGAAGGGTGAAAGCAAACCAAACTGCAAGTGCATCACATTTCTGGGAATTTCTGCAGCAGTGTTGGGAAGAACTTGCCAAACAAGATTTGATTTCCATTGTAGAAAGAATACCGCAAGTGTGTTCGGCTGTTATATGTGAAGAAGGTGGCTACTTTGATGAGTAAAAAATTTAGATTAAACTTTGTGAAACAAAAAGATTCCATGATTTATTTATTTTTTTAAATCTCTAATTGTTTATTTGTTGTGATTTAATTTCAGTGTACATTAAGACATTTAACAATGTACATTTAAACCTCATTTTGTCTTTTCCCCATGAAATAGATCTTAAGTTGCAAACTTAGAACTCT
Source organism: Thunnus thynnus (assembly GCF_963924715.1). Lineage (NCBI taxonomy): Eukaryota > Metazoa > Chordata > Actinopteri > Scombriformes > Scombridae > Thunnus > Thunnus thynnus. The sequence goes on from NC_089518.1 coordinate 10,912,519, forward strand.
TTTTATTAATCGTTAATCTGAAACTCTTTCTTAGGTTTCAATGAAGAAACCGCTATTGATTTTAAAAGTCAATAGAGGTTAAATTTAATCGGTCATTCATCTGAGTTAAAGGATGAACCCTTGCCATAAATGGATTAAGTCAGCAACCAGCCTTGAGGGTTACTATATTGTACACAGAACCCCATATAACTCAGGAGATTATCTGGACCTTCCAAGCAGGTTTCAGGATGTCTATCAACATATGCAGTGTTTATTTATTTATTCATTTATTTTTACCAAAAATCCTTTATTAAAGCTACATTCAACTGTTTTCAGATATTTTGACTTATAGTACCTCTGCTCAGATTTAGGTAAGGTATAGGTATGCCAGGAATGACCTGAGGCCACCAAACACTATGTAGTAATAAGAATGATAAAAGTGTACTAAAAATAACAATAACAAAACAGCAACCAAAACATGTAAAAGAGGAACTAATTAGAAATAAAGAAATACAGTATATGCATATACATACATACATTTACAATCACGACATTCTGTAAAACTAAAGTAATTATCAGGGCAAAAAAAACAAACTTCTGTTCACAAAGTCACCTCCTGTTCTCCAGTGATGAGTGCAAGAGGCTACACCAAACCAACAGGATGAATTTCAGTGCATTTGATATGTAACTACTTAAAATGATAGGCCTGCTATTCGTTAGCAGTCCTGAATGATAGCTGGAGTGGATATTAGTGCAAACAATTAGTCTTGTATTACAATTAGTGTGTTTCCAGTATAATAATTTCCATGTAAGCAATCGTCACTGTACTTGCCACTTTTACTTGTAACAGTTTTAATGTTTTTTTAATGTGTTTTAATGGAATTGATCGACAGTTGTCAGCAAGTCTTTTGTCACTGCTTCCAGGAATTTGACTTGAACTTTGTGGCAGTGGTTAATGACACGGTGGGAACCATGATGACTTGTGGCTATGAGGATCCCAAATGTGAGGTGGGACTCATTGTAGGTAAGTCTGTCTACTCCCCACCTTCCTTTGGAAGCAAGTCTCTTTGTCTCTTTATAAATATGAAAGTAAATGTAATAACTCTCCGGCCTTTAAATCAGGCACAGGGACCAATGTCTGCTACATGGAGGAAATGCAGAACATAGAAGTGGTGGAGGGTGATGACGGTCGTATGTGTGTCAACATGGAGTGGGGTGCATTCGGTGACAATGGCGAACTAGATGACTTCTTCACCCAGTTTGATCGCTTTGTCGATGATTGCTCTAACAACCCTGGGAAACAGAGGTACTGGATGGGTAATCTACTGTCACTGTATGTACATGAAAAACAACCAAAAAGTGCCAGAACTCACATCAAACAGCATCACATGTAGTCACAAGCACTGTATATTTGAGTTAGAGTATTAGAGAATTAGAGCAAAGGTGCCCAAGACAGACAGATACAGACAGCCAGAGAGACAGTAATATTCAGTAATATTTGACAATAAAAACTTCAGTAACAGCATCAAAGAATTTTGCAGCAGTAAAAGATGTGTGAATTGCACTTTATGGAAGCTGTCCGTTCAGCACCACAGTGCTGCTCTGATACATTGTCTGATTACCTTAAGAATGCAAGACGGAGTCTGAAAGTGCGTTAGAGTTAGTGACACTACTTAGGCAAATACTTTTATGGTAGTGAAGCCCACAGCTCTCATCCTTTTACGGCTACATTGCCCAGTGAGCGCTTTCGAACTTAAATTCTCACAAAATGTTGATAATACTACCTCTCTTGGCAGCTATCTTTTCTTTTTAAGGTTCCTTCTTTTACCTTTCCTCAAGTCTCAGTGTGCATTGGTTCTTGGTGAGATAATAATTAATGGCCATGCATTCCATTGACCACTATATGATATCTCCATGGTTAAAGAGAATTTGAATCACAGACTTTCTTTTCTGGAGTTCCATGAGTATGCATGTGCTCTACATATCAGGCATTACGACCATTATTGCCTTAATAAACATTAAGGCAATACACAGCAGCAACACAGTCAACCACAACATATTACTAGAACAATTCGAAAACTGGGTGGAACTTTCTGGCACAATACTAAATTGGTTGAATACTACTTAAGGGACAGGGACTACTTTGCGCCTATAGGTAATTACATCTGAGTGGACAAAAATGACATGCAGAGTTCCCCAAGGCTCCATTCTGGGGCCTCTTCTGTCGACATCTACATGCTTCCACTAGCTCAGATTATGGAAAACAACAAAATATGTTACCATAATCATGCAGATTACACACAAATTTACATAACTATATCACCAGGGGACTATGGTCCAAGATAAGCACTGATTAAGTGCATTGAACAAATCAATGACTGGATGTGCCAGAATTTTCTTCAACTAAACAAAGATAAAACTGAAATAATTTTTTTTGGAGCCAAGGAAGAACAATTAAAAGTTAGATCGTGTTTACTCTCCTGTTTGTCTGTCTTATTCTATTTAACCTTATTTTTACTACCAATTTAACACTTTTTAATTTTAATTAAATGTCTTTTTTTATTGCCTTGTGTTGCTTTTACATTATGTCTTGATGCCTTTTATGCTTAATGTAAAGCACTTACATTAAGCATTGTTTTTGAAATGTGCTATACAAATAAACTTGCCTTGCCTTGCCTAATGTGAGTAAGGCAATAACAGTTGTAATATAAAGTGTGCTGAGTAAGATTAAAATCTTACCAGTATCATCTTTAACTGCATGTAAGATGCGTGTAAATGCTCACTTAGTCATTCTGATAAGATCCCTGGAAGGCAACAGGACAGGGACACTATAGGTGTTAATTAGAGGTAGCAGCATATTCAAAGCAGGACCATTAAAGAATGTTTATCATTAAAAATGTGGTTGACCAGGCCATGTTGCCCAAGTGCTGGTGCTTTTGGGCAAATTTGCTTTTTTTTGCAACACAAAAGTTTTCAGAGTAGTTTATCCAGTAGTTAAAGTAGTTTAGTACGAAGTACCCAGAGTACCAAGAGTTTTGGCAGTAGTGAAATTAAGATTACAAATAGTGCTAGTCAATTGCCAAAAAAAGAGAAAAAACTAGTAGAGAGCAATGCTGCAATATCAATGGTGTGTGCAGTGGGTGAGAGAGGAATGTTCTGCAAAGTAGAACAGAAATAATCCCAGAGGACATAAAGAAACTCACTCCACCAGCTTATGTTGCAGAGGAGTCATCCGTTCCAATGATAGAGCTATTGCCAAAGTCCCTATAGCAACAAGGTCCTTTAGAAGCTGCCAACACAATTGTGGGCAGATTCATTGTGCTCAATCCAGATGCAGTTCACTTCGTGGCTCAACAGTTGTTCCTGTGGAAGTTCACAGATGATACAGATCGTTGCCTGAGCTGTATTAGAGTTTTATTCCAGCAGTTAATAATAACCTACGATTTCTATTTATATACATTCATTGCACAACAGATCTGCTGTTGGCTACCGGGTCACAGTTGATGTATTCAAACTTTGCGTTAACTCTGCCTGCCCATACCTGTCCACCTTTGATCTTGTCACATCCTCGAGAGATTTTCACTTTGTAGGCTTCATCTAGTTTGTCACTTTCTGTGACAACACATACTACCAAGACATATTACATTATTAACCAGAAAAATAATTGAAATACATTTGTTGTATCAAAAACACAGATGTAACTGTATATAGAATCTGTTATTCAAAAATGAAACTTTTGAAGAGCATCATCACTCACAGAAAACACACTGAGGAGGATTTCAGTATTTCCAAGTCAGTTTCAAATGAGCATTGCCTGCACTACTCAGCATATTTGGCATGTCACATATTAATGTCATGGGCGCTCTTCATGACAAGAACATTGGCTTCCTCTTGAAGGAAGCTGGTCTGGACTGTCTTATGAAATTGTCTTTATGAAATGTCATCGATGAGAGGAGCTGACACCACTGGACATAATTGATTCCAAGCCATCACACCTCCTGATAGTTTCCTCCAATTAAACCCACCTCTGTGACAATTAAGCTTCCAGTATACCTTTGTTTGCTTTCCGAGCTTTCATTCATCAGAAGAGCTTTCATTAGATTTTTTTCTGGGGGAAAAAAAAGTGATGATCGATTGTGGAGTTTGTACAATTAAATCAAGTTTTATAGTATGATAGAAACTGTAAACAGTATTATTAGTATGTATGTTGATATTACATTTTACATTGATATTATTACCAATGTGTGGCTGTGGAAAGTTTTCAGTTTGTGTGTCTTTTTCTCTTAGGTATGAGAAGATGATCAGTGGCATGTACCTGGGAGAAATAGTGAGGAATGTTCTAATGGATTTTACCACTAAGGGCCTGCTGTTCAGAGGCAAACTGTCTGATCGACTCAAGACCTGGGGCATCTTTGAGACAAAGTTCTTGTCACAGATTGAGAGGTGCGTGTTACAGATTACTCTAGGCTCAAATCTCCTCAGCTCACCCCTGTTTACTGTGTTAACTGTGTGGTAAGAACATAGAATACATGTGAGATTTTGCAGTGTACTCACAAAACCACAATTACAAGACTGGACATTAGTGATGTGTCAGAGCCAAATGAGACCGAATGACATGAGTTGGAAGTTGGAAGTTACATGTAAATATCAGGCACTCTCTGCTTCCTCTCTGCACACTTCTGCCAGCCCCAGAGGCTATGTAAACAAACTGTGCAAAAGTTTGGGCACCCTACATAGTCAGTATTTAGTAACAGCCTTCTGGCAGATATTACAGCTTGCAAACACTTTTCGTAGACAGCTAAAAGTCTTTCAGTTCTTGTATTTGGGATTTTCTCCTATTCTTCCATGCAAAAGGCTTCGAGCTCTGCAATATTCTTGGGCCATCTTGCATGCACAGCTCTTTTAAGATCTACCCACAGATTTTCAGTTATATTTAAGTCAGGGGACTGTGCGAGCCATTCCAAAACCTTCAGCTTGCGTCTCTTGAAGTAGTCCATGGTGGATTTTGAGGTATTTTTAGGACCATTATCCTGTTGTAGAAGCCATCCTCTCAGCTTCAGCTTTTTCACAGACGTTATGATGTTTGTTTCCAGAATTTTCTGGTATTTAGTGGAATCCATTTTCGCTCCACCTGTGCAAAGTTTCCTGTGCCACTGGCTGCAACACAACCTCAAAGCATGATAGATCCACCCCCATGCTTAACAGTTTACAAGGTGTTCTTTTCATGATGCTGCTCCTTTTTTCTCTAAACATACTGTAATGGGAAATTGCTGATTACTCAATAAACACACAAAGAGAGCATTGTCAGGTTATGAAATAATGTAATCAAATAATACAATCAGAAGTATAATGCATCATAGTTCTAGAGACAAAGATACGTACCACCTAGCTATCTTTTCTTTGTCTGAAAGGTTTGCACTCAACCAGTCCCTTAAATACTACTTGTACAGAATTTAAGACATCTGTTTACTAACCTTACAGGTCAGCAACCAACCCTCAGATAGAAACATAAGTCAAAAGTTAACCTAGGAACAGTCTTTCTTCACGACCATATATGACAGTACATAAGCATGCACCAAGTAGCATCACAAAATAACATTACTACCATATTAAATTAAGGACAAACCACACTATCCTCTAAAGCTTATCAGTTTTACACATAAACATCTACATAACTACAGTTTATCTTATCACTGGCTCAGGTAAGGGTATAACAGAATGAACTTAACTGTTAAACACACAACTGCCTCATCTTACACAGCAAAGAACTAAGTTTAGAATAGACATGGCACAGAGGAATTTAGAACATGTGTGAAACACAAACTAACACTAAACTGAACTTAAACACTATCTGAAACATGTATGATATATTCAAGGAATACATCAAATGATAACCTATTATTCAGTTTTCTTTTACAATACCGTTGCTCATTGTAGCCCAAAGAGTTCTATTTTAACTTCTTCGGTCGACAGCACAAAATTCATCAGGCTTCTGTAGATGTTCCATTGCATATTTTTGACATTGGATTTTATGATGAGGATGCAGGTAAAGTTTTCTTCTACTGACTCTTCCATGAAGGTCTTGTTTGTGCAGTGGAAAGGTGCCCCACCACTCCTGAGTCTGCTAAATCTTCCTGCAGGTTTTTTTGCAGTCAAATTAGAGTTTTGATTTGTCCTTCTGACCAGCATACGAGCAGTTCTCTCAAAGAGTTTTCTTGATCTTCCAGATATCATCTTGACCTCTGCAATTCTCCTAAACTGCCATCTCTTAATTAAATTTCACACTGTGGAAACTGCAAGCTGACAACACTTTACTATCTTCTTGTAGTCTTCCCCTGCATTGTGGGCATCGGAAACTTTCATTTTCAGAGCTGCTTAGACCCATGGTTGCTGAGTGTTGGCAAAAGGTTTGAAGAGTCAGAGTATTTGAAACTGGCACCAGCTGACATTTCCTAATGTTGACATGACTCAGGCCTAATGAGCTGATTGAGGTCTGAGACCTTGTAAAAAGAATCTGAGACTTCAGAACTTAAGAATACAACTATATCTCTAATCTCTGAACACCTGTCTGGTGTATAACTTTTTAACTTATGTCTGGTGTGTAATTCTTCTTTTCTAAGGTGTATCGAGCCAGTACGACTCCAAATCCACAGTTACAACTAAATAACAATGCGGCACCATGTTGTGGTGTAGGGCTGTATTCATACAATAATAAGTTACTTTAACACAGAATTCAAATTCATTTAAGTTCAATCAAGTACAGTTATCGTGCATTGAGTAAACCTTCAAAATGGGTTCCATTGGTTTTCCAATGAACTGTGTTACACTCAGACACATTTGTCAACATGCTCAATATGTAAATCTTTGGGTGCAAAACTGCCAACAGTCACAACCTTTCAAACATTTTTCACCAGTTCCTAACATTTTACAGACTGACTGACGAATCGATTAATCGAGAAAATAATCAACAGATTAATTCAATGATGAAAATAATCATTAGTTGCAGCCCTAATCCTAAAATTAATTCATTAACAAGTACATTCTGAAATGTATTTGTGTAACCTTTCAGAGATGTTAAATTTAGCTTACAGGTGCAGCTACTGAACTATCAGTTCTCAAACGCATTTGGACCACAGGGGGCCAGACTGAGTTTTATATAGATACCAGGTTTCCTGAACATGGACCAGGCAGCAATCAGAGAGGCACAGCAGCTCACTCATGCAAAAGGAAAGATGAAAGAAACTGTTTTGAGTGAAGTAGGTATTTCAGAAAACATGCTCAAGTAATTGAGAAAGAACCTTTAAGCTCTGCTCCAAGGCAATAACTGAAGAGTTTTATTTCTAACCATGATGTCCTTGAGTCTATAAAAAATGTTCTATTCACAGAATCACCTCAGTTATCTCTGAGCTGCAATGATAAAAGTACAAAAAAAATTCCAAAAAAAGCATCAATCTGTGAAGAATCCTTTCAGGAAAGAAACTATTTCAGTGCTGTAAATCAGTTAACTAATTAACTGCTGCACATCTTTTAAGATGATTTACATGATAAGGTGTTTTTGTCCACCGCAATAAGTGGACAGTCATATGACCTAACCTTGCAGTAGCAGTGATTCAAAGTTATTTAACTTGCTTTAATGACAAAGTCCTTTTCAGTACAGTAGGTGTGTCAATCACCCGTTGATTAAGCACACCTATCTCATGTGTATAACCCCCATCACTCTCTGTGATCCCAAAGTGACCGCCTGGCCATGCGACAGGTCCGCTCCATTCTGCAGCACCTGGGTCTCACTAGCTCCACATGTGACGACAGTGTACTGGTGAAGGAGGTGTGTAGTGTGGTCTCCCGCCGTGCAGCCCAGCTCTGTGGTGCTGGTTTAGCTGCTGTGGTTGACAAGATACGACAGAACCGCAACCTGCAGCAGCTCTCCATCACCGTGGGAGTAGACGGCACCCTCTATAAGACGCACCCTCAGTAAGAAATGTTTTTTATGTTTTTTAATGTTTTTTTTCAAACATTGTTCAAGGCTACATAAATTGACTTAAATCCTGGGTTCAGAAGTTTTCTATTTAATGAGGAGTTTCCACAGTTACTGCCTGTGTTTCCATCCATTTGAACAAGGTGTACATCAAAGAGTACACAGAGAGATTTTCAAGTAACAATTGTTCAAATTTAGGTACCCCTTTAAAAATCCTTCTGTTGTTCTGCTCTTTCCCCTCTCAAATCCCTCCTACCCTGCCACCTTCTCTCCAAAGTTTCTCCAGTATCATGCAAGAGACATTGCAGGATTTGGCACCACAGTGTAAGGTGACTTTCCACAAGTCAGAAGATGGAAGTGGGAAGGGAGCAGCACTGATCACTGCAGTGGCCTGCAGGATCAAGAGTGGAGGGCAGCACTGAATCCCTGTTGGTGGACAGGTGGAACCAGAGCCACTATCACTGATCTTATATACCAGGTTACACTGAATAGTTAGTTGAATACACCTTGGTCATATTAAGTTCTGCAGTACTGAAATGTTTAATCTGAATTATTTTGTGTTTGTGGGTTGAACATGCACATATGAGAAATGCATAGTTATGGTGTGAGCTGAGACAAATTACCTTCAGAAATGACAGTTTGTGTGCAAGAAGAGTTGCACCTTTTGTGAAATGTGACTTACAAACTGTGGGGCTCATTTTTTATTCTCAAACCCCCAGGTTTCCTCTTAGCTTGACTGATGGCTGTGACCTGTGTTGAGTTTCTAAACATCTGCAGAAGTAGTGTTTATTCATACAGCTCCCTTAAACATCAAATATCACAAAGTGCCACACAATAAAAGACAAAAGCACAAAATAAAATTGAACTAAAAGAAAATTCTAGGAAGTCGGAGCCACTACTGGGCGGTAGAAGAAAATCGGAATGCTAAAAAAACACAATTTCATTTGTAAATGATCTGGGCAACAAAAATTATTTTTACATTTATACATTCTTCCATAATGCTTTTTATAGTTGAGCTCCATCCTGTTATAAACCAGAATAAAATGGTGCTAGTTTGGAGTATACTGTAGTCAGTTAGAAATGACTACAGTATACTCCCGACTAGCACTGACAAAGACCAAATATATAATTAAAACCAAAGCTTATACATATGTTATTTCAGCACAGGTCTAAAGTCTCCTGTCATATGGTCTAATGACTGTAACAAACTTATTCTGATACAATGAAAAAAGAAAGATGTACCAAAATTAAACAGTACATTCTGTACATATATTTGACGAAACTTACATTTGACAAAACACATAGACCCTTAATTGCTTACCTGGAGGGGAAGTTAAATAAACCACATTGGTCAAAATGTAAAGGGCCAGGATTAGTGGAACTCCTGGGGCCGGGTGGTTGTGGGAATAGAGGGTAAATGGGGTTTGGTTCTACTCTTTATAGCCTTGTTTGTGTTATTTTATTTATTTTTTTTCCTTTGTATTAAATTAATTTGTTTTGTCTTTTTTGGATATTGCATTGTTTGAAGAAAAGGAAAGTGGACTTTAATCTATGGAACCTGGTGGTTCTGCAAATGTCTGTAAAGGTCTGTAGCTTCAGAGAGAAATTCAGATGATTAACAAGTCAGAGGGTAGTTCAGTTGTGATAATCTGTTGCTTTCCTTGAAATAATGTTTTGTTAAAGCCATAAACGACATCCAGTGGTACAATCACAACAGTCAGTCTTTGTTTGTGGAACATATGTTTTTTTGGAAGAAATGTTATTAAGATTTGCACCAATACCAAAAATATCCCAATACTATATCCAATGGCAAAATGTTTTTACCCCACTGATTACACCATAATGTTTGATTCAAATCTTTTCGCTGTGATCTGAAATTAAAACTGAAATTTTTCTTTTTGTTCTGTTGTTTTTTTTTGTTCAGTTGTTTGACCATGTCTGATTTAGTCATTATTAGGGTGCCTGCTTTGCAATGCAAAGGCACACTTATCCTCCATACTTATTATTCTTATTTTTCTTCATATTCTGTATAAAATTTTGGCAAGTTACGTTTTATGACATTTTTGGACACTCTTTGTCCAGACCTAGAATGTGTGATGTTGAAAATTGCACCAATCTTTTTTATTATCATCTTACTCCCACAGCTTCCACTCTACAATTCTCTAAAATTTTCTACTTATAGTGCTGCTTTCATAAATAATTTCATCAACCAAAGACTATCACAATAAAGTTGACCTTGAAATCTTACTGTTCACCATTCAGTGGAAGTCATTTTTTCTTGTATTCAGGCGAGCGCAAGAATAAAAGATTGACATGACAATTTCTGTCAGCCAAAAAAGATGTCTCAGTGTCTGGTACAGGCAAACTGTTGCAAAAGTCATCTGCTCTACCTGAAATGCAGACATGATAGTTGTTTTATTTTGAAAATTTAAGGTGCACTGAAACTAGCTACGAAGTTATACTAAAGGAATACTCTCAAACAGCTGTCACAGCAGCCAGTACTGTCTGCAAGTAAAACTGACTTACGTGTCCAGTGAAAAATTATCCTTATCTTCTCTGACTTAAGCTTTGTCCCATCAGGAAGAGCTGCACAAATATTTGCACATTTCTACTTTATCATTCTGCTTTCTCCCTTCAGTGTTCTAGCTTTCTTCTCCCATCACCTTCTCTGTTACACTCTGTTTCTCTGCCAGTCTGCCACCTCAAGACAACTGGAAATATCCCACTGCTGCTTCCTTTACTGCTGGACAGTGCACCAGCAGGCCACGCTGTCAGCAGCACACCCACTAAAGCCCAGAGGGGTGATCCGCAGTGCACACAACTAGGATTACAACAAACGAGTGTGATTTGCAAGTGAGTGACAATCCTAGGATTTTCATTTCATGACATACCACACCGTCATATTTTACTCATGAGTCCTATGAATAAAATATGTACCATCATGGAATGAGAAACGTAAAGCATACAGGCTAATCTGTTACACTGCCATACCTGCCCCAGATATCATAAATGTTGCAATTTAATCCGGAAGTCTTTATTTGAGCCCTTATGTTATTTGGTACTGGTCTATATTTGAAGAGAATTACATTTATGAAGAGCATATTTAAAGAGTTTAAGAAAATACAGGGACACAGGGGCCCTTTATTGCTTACTTGGTGGGAAAAGTTAATTAACCATGGTGGTCAGAATGTGAAGAGCATGGATTCGTAACTCTCCTGGGGCTTAGTGGTTGAGAGAATACAGAGGGCAAAAGGCGGAATTAGCTCAAGTCCTTGTAGTCATGCTTTTTTTTAAATGTATTTCTCTGTTTCTCCCTGTTTGTCTTAAGTATAATTGTACTTCCTTCCTTAAGATGATGTGTATCTGATGTAAAACAGAAAAGTGGACATGTAAAGAGTTGCATCCAGTAGAGAGAGTTCTGCAAAGGTCTGTAAATTTCTCTAAGGGGAAACTTTAAATAATTACTGAGCCAGAGGGGGATTATTTTGTGAGAATCTGTTGCTTTCTTTGAAGTGCTGTTCTGTTGAAGCCATAAACAACAACACCCAGTTGTATAATCACTAAAACCAGACTTTCTTGTGAGTTTAATACATTTTAATCTAAGTTATGCAAAAATAGCATGAATATCCCCTTACTGTATCCAATGGCAAAACATCCCATAAAAATACATTACAATGTTTCATCTGTTTGATAGAGCAGATGGAAAAACATTCATAAGCATAAGAAAACCATATATTATTGTAAAAGAAAAAAGTGAGCTTTGCTATTCGCTCCTTTGAGAACACTTGACATTTACAGAAAAATAAGAACAGGATCCAGCCGGTGAGCTTTGAGCTGAGTCTGTTCCTCCAGCAGAAGATTACCTGCTGTGCATTTAAATTTCTCCTCCTCTTCAATTTAGAGTGCATAATATGCAACCTAATCAGTGTTATTCTGCTTGGCTTTACCTAACACCATTATCACTATGGTGATGCCTTTGGTTCTTTGAATGGCACATGCCATGCAAGGCAAGTTGATGAGACACACTTCATAGAAATGAGTGAGATTCTTCTTCAGTTGAAATGTAGAAGAAACAATTTACTTGGAACTAGTAATTAGGGAAATGTGGCATTAACTAGAGATGTATTATCTGTTCAGTATGCATGTTCAGCTTAAGTACCACTGCACCACATGGACCAAATACATTACAGTTTCATTAATATGGGTACTAAAAATGGCTCATTACTGTTCTGTCCTTTTATATATATATATTTATTTATATATATATATATATATACACACACATATATATATATATATATATATATAAATCAGTGGAGGCTGGTCCATAGAGGCAGAGGAGGTTGATCCTCTATTTTTTGAGAGGCAAGAGGAAGATCAAAATTATTATTGAAATTCTGTTTAAAATGCTTCAACAGCAACACCTACAGGGCAGGAGGAGAAAGGAAAGTCTGTGTGAAGTGGTGGTAGGGGGCAGAGGAGGACCATGGATGTATAAAGAGAACTGGAGCCAATTTGACATAGCGGCCAAACCGTGTAATTACGTCATGTGATGCACACTGGCCCAAAACGACTTTTTCCCATAGACTTACATTGTGAAAGAGACATCTGTAAATCAGCGGATGAATTTTTCTGAGTGTCACAACCCCCGCGAAATGACTTGTCTCACTATCAGAATTAAATCCGTTTGGTCCAATCACATTTCAAAAGCCTAGAAGAGCCGCATGATTGAATTGTTTTATCCCCATTCAAGTTAGCCGGAGGGCTAAACCAGAAGTGTGGCCACATGCGGCCCAGACCACCTCCGAATGTGGTCTGAGTGATCGGATCTCAATCCGTCCTCAATGCATCTTGGGTGCGTTTACACCTGTATTTAGAGCTGTCCACTTGTGATCGGATCACCCGAGAAGGATGTTAATACCTGGTGTACATAGGGCCTTTAATTCTTTGGTGGATTCATTTAGCCAGGGTTGCGGTTCTTTATTTGACTTTTTATCCATGTGGGGGGTGACTAAGTCCAGGACAGACTGACAAGTGTGATTAAAAAGAGGGACCGGCTCCTCTGTATTAAAATGAGGATGAGAGGCAGTTAAAAATGCAGTAGTAAAAAGCTCCGAAAACTTGCTAGCAGACATAGAATTAAAAACACAGCGGCGGATGGGTGTACTGTGATTAAAAGGTATTTGGGTTAAAACCACATTGAATAAAACTGCTTTATGAGACACACAGATATCCTTAATCTCAAAATTGTCGGGGCTGAGACCGCTGTACAGAACTAGGTAAAGAGTATGACCCTTGGAGTGTGTGGGTTCTTGTATTGTCTGTGTGAGGTTAAAAGATTCTAAAGTGTCCATAAAATCAGTTACAAATGTCTGAGAAAGGCAGCAGATATGGATGTTAAAATCACCTAAAATGAGAATTTTGTCGTACTTTGACATGAAGTGGGATAGTAGCTTGGCACACTCTTGGATAAAAACATTGTTTGGTTTGGGCAGTCTAAAGTAAAGTGAGTGAGTGAGTGAAGACCCAGATTTCTCTTCTTTAAATAAGGCAGGGCCTCCCAGACTCACACTTGATTGTCATCCCATTGATTGAAACACCCAACTGTAACTTCCCCTTCAAATGAAATGACAATCCTAGAGGTTCACATACTTTTGCCACACACAAATATGTAACATTGGATAATTTTCCTCAATAAATAAATGAAAAAGATGAAAAAAAAAAAGATTTAATTGGGTTCACTTCATCTAGTTTTAGGACTTGTGTAAATATCTGATCACGTTTTAGGTCATATTCATACAGAAACAGAAAATTCTAAAGGGTTCACAAACCTTCAGGCAGCACTGTATATCTGGTCTTACAGCTGTTTCTATGGTTCCTGTTATCTAGCTTCTTTCCAATGCTATATAAAGTTTGAGATTGTTTTATATAATTCTTCAAACCAGGTTTTTTTTTTATTGTGAAAGGTAGACATACTACTGTGTTGAAACGTTAGTCTGTTTGCACAATTAAAGGCTGCAAATTAATCAGTGTGCTCCAGTGCCTTCTGTTTTTCGAAATGACAATTCTATTTTTGAATGTTGACTAGCACAGGTAACCATTGCCTCTATGTACAGTACATTAAAGGATAAGGCTGGCAATTTTTCATCTTTATCTTATTTTCAACAAATCTCATGTGCAGAGCCAAACCAACAGTGAACTGATCCCACTTTCAAGTATTGTGTGTGCATCCAAAGCCTGATATATCTTATTCCTCTGTGCCGTAGACTTTTGTTGTTGTCCAAAAACTATTAAAAACACGTCAATGAGCTACACTGCTGCACTGGGTGACATGTTCCTTTGCCCTGAAGACTATGGTTACCGTAGTTTGTTTAGAAATGGCTCCAAAGAGTAACAACAGTGATAAAATAGTAACCCTATGGAGAGAAGTTCCTGCAGAAGCAGACTGTGCATGCACCATAATGCGGTTCCGTTTACAGAGCGTCGCTAGCTTGTTGTGCTACATATCACAACCTCTTGTCTTTGAACTACATTGTAAATTTCTCTAAGAACTTCAGTGCAAAGTCAAGTTTGTTGAAGAAAATGTAAATTCAGAATTTCTTCAAAAGCTCAATAAGTTAATATAACAAGTGTTACAAAAATGAACAGAAGAAAAAGATCAGTATATTTTTAGACCTCTTCAAAAGAAGGTGATGAAATGGATTATTATATCTTTGCACATTATCTCATGATTTCTGCCCAAGTTAGTGGCAGAAAGAGCCAGTGCCTATTACAAGCTGGGAGGACATGATAAGCATCAGCTACTCTAATGCCTTTGGTAGTAGACATAACAGGAGATTTGATCACATTCTGACTTGGCAAGGTGTTAATGTTACAAATTGTACAAAATGGAAATGAACTACATTACTAACCTGTACTGACTTTCTTTTAGAAAGTCTTTCTGCCTGTGTGACGTGAACTATGAGCAATTTAACTGTGTAATTCTTATTACAAACATCTTAATTACAACATAAGGGCAGTAACTGTTGCAGGATTTCCTAGTATTAGCAATTAGTTGAGGACGAGGCACTCATTTACTGTCTGCATGCAGCAAATCTTTCCTCTGGATAAATGTAAAGCAGAGCAAAGAGGGAGTCCTGCCATGATGGAGTTGATGTTTGTTCTTTGAGTACAGAGTCTATTTCAAGCTCAGGGGCACTCAGAGACACACAGGTACCACCACAAAGCTCAAATTCTTCTGTTTCCAGCTGTCACCATGAGAAATGATGGAGAGCGTCTCAGAGTAAGCTTTGTAAGCTGTGTTACTAAGGACCCAAATGTTAGTATGAGTTATGCTGCAACAAATTCCTTTTATTCATATGGCAACTGAGTCAATACAGATAATCTCTAAGTTACCTGTACTGCCTCATAAGCAGTACACATGAACAGAAGGACTTTGAATGAATAATTTATTTGGTAACCATTACACAAGAAACACAAGCATATAAAACAGCACAGATAATGGGCACTTTAAACATGAACATTTACTGTAGATTGCTGCATACAATCTGACACACAAAAGGCTTAATTTATGTATGCATTAACACTAAAAAACCAAGCTGTGGTGGGATAGCACACAGTACAGCATATAATACCTGCCAGTTTAGCAGCTAATGGTTAGCCACTATATATGTCACACATCATTTATCTTTACAGCTGATTGTACATTGCGCTTCTCCTCAGCTACACCCACAAACAAACGCAGCAAACGTCTCCCATCGCTCTCTTTCACACCTGCATACATAATTTGTGTGAGGTACAGTGTAAGTTGAAGACCATCACCTAAAGAGTGATCCATCTGAAGGATACTACAGATTGCTCTGGAATATAAATGATTACAATATAAAATCTTAAACCTGGTATCCACCTTCTCTGATATCTCTGAAATTGTTTGCTTAGAATTTGGTCCAGATCTGATCCAGACTGAAAGTGACCAATGGATTGCCATGAAATTCAGAACAGATATCCATGGTGCCCAGATGATGCATCCTTGACTTCCCCTGACTTTTCATCTAGCACCATCATGGGATTCTTTGTGGTTCTGAGTAAAATCTCTCAACAACTATTTGATAGATTGCCATGAAAAGTGCTACAGACATTCAGGATGATTCTATACTTCAAATCTTTCACTTTGATGTGAGGGACGTTGGCAAGGCCCTTTTTCAACATGCTTCATGTTGTATTCACATGCTGACCAATCAGAGTTCTTGCATCCCCATGTGGTATCTGCCTGTTGTACCCCCTTTGTGTACTTTTCACACTACTTACTTACTCTTTACTACATCTTTAGGAGTTGCATGTCAGCTAGGGTGAAGGCTCTGAGGCTACGCCCTAGCTAATATGTGACCCCTTAATGCAGAAGTATAAATCCTGTTCCGAGCTGAGTGATGTTAGCTCTGACTACGCTAATGAACTGTAGCAGTCACATTTCTCATTTAAACATAATAAGACAATCTTTGTTTAAAGACAGGCTGAGTCATCATCTTCCATCACTACATTTTATTCTGATGGTTACACCGTAGAGAGGAAAACCAAATGCTTCTGGTTTGTTTGAGGTTGCAGCTGAATAGAGAAGAGTTTTCTCTCTTTCTCATACACTTTTACTCAAACTGGCCAAAGTCGAATCTCAAAGACAAATATCAGAATAAAAAACTGAGAGTTTCAAATCATCAATAATAGCATTGGCTTTCAAAAAACCCCATATTGGTCGAAACCTAGTACAGAATTAGAAACAGAGCTACAGTATTACAGCCAGTTACACAGCATGAGAAAAGCATAAAGAACAACAATATAAGTAAAGGCTTTGTATTGCAAGCCACAAGCATAGTCTGTTTTGGTTCACCTGACATCAACACTGAATCATTTCACTAAAATGAGCATTCTCTTCTGACATCAGTAATACATTCAAATGAATTCAACAATAATAACAAAATTACAACCCTCTGTGTGATAAACATCCTTTGCTGATGGCATGCTTCACATTTCCAATGCAAATTTAAATACTTGAAAAGAAGACATGAAAGCATTTCATTTTCTGTTAGCACAGACATTAGTATGTTTGCATATGTAAACAACAAGCTTCCTTAACTAACAGGAAATATATATAACTACTGATAATAATAGGCTTCCTCAAGCCTCTTCTAAAATACAATAACAGTACTGCACATAATGTTGACAAGCGCACAACCAGGGAACACATTCAAGTTACACCACGCCAGTGACTCAGCAATAGTAATGACAACAAAACACAAGGATTCCAAAGATCAACACTTCAACATAGGTTAGGGATAAATTCTTCTTCAGTTATACCCAAATCTTTGTCTATGGCTCTTACAAATACATTTGTTGTTGTTCCAGCACTACAAAGCACATCTGTATATTTTTGGGTTTATAAATTCTAATTAGTATTTTATATGGTAGTGGTGGTACAGTATCTCTGTCACTGTAGTGGACTGCAACTTTTGAATGCAAATACTGCACGTTATTTACTCATAAAATAGCTTTGTTCCTCTTACACTCTTATCAGGTGTGAGTATCATGGTGAAGGATTCAACAATTGTTTTTTTACATCACAGTCATAAACAAAATACCTCTAATCTTAAAGAAACACTGTATCTTGAGATAACAAAAGATTTAGAGTAGAAAGACATTACAAGTCATTTACTCTTGAGTAACAAAATGGCTTCTGAGTTATGTAATTAACCGGTTGGTGTAGAAAGCATGAAAACATACAGAACATTTTTTTTATTGCGTTAATGAAATACAATAATTGTTTTGTATAAATTAGTTAAACGCACAATATGTAATTTCAGCCGCTAGGGGTCTCTCAATCAAAACAATAACAAAAGACGGAGTGTGATGACGGTGTGAAGTAGCAAGGGATCATGGGAGTTGTTGTCTTCGTTGTTAAACAACCAGCTTCACCGGGATAGGATTACTCCAGTGTTAATCATTTGGGATGTTTTTACCGGGAGCCGAATTACCCGCAAACGTCTTCTCCTCTCCAGAACAAACGGACCCGGAGATTAGAGGTAAAAACACTGAACAAAGCTGTTTCACCTAAAAAATCAGTGTTTCTTTGACGATGTACGGCGACCACCCGACGTCCGGTACAGGCTGTTAGCCGAGTTGTTGCTAACACTTGTTCGGTTTGTTTCTCTTATAACTTTAGATCCAGACGTTCGGCCGGTTTCTCCCAGGAGCCGAATTATCCGCAGAAATCTTTTCCTCTCCAAAAAGAAACGTACACGCAGATTAAAATAGTCAAAAATACTAATTAAAGCTGTTTCACCAAAAAAAAAAAATCAATATTTCTCCGACGATGTTCGGTGACCACCAGATTTCCTGGAGGGGCTCTTAGCCAAGCTGTTGCTAACGTTTGCCCAGTTTCTCTGATAACTTAAGATCCAGACGTCCAATGACTAAAATCCTTCTTCCAGCTTAAAGATATAGTTACAAGCGACCTAAATTGATCATGAAAATGAGGCTTAAAACTGAATGAAAGTCAATTTATAACAGTTTCTGTGGAACAACCACAACGCCGATGTATTATCTTGTATGTGTGTAAGTTACTCTTTGGTAGACAGCATTGTAACGGACAAACACAGCGCCGCTGATCATCTAGTGCGTGTTTACTCTTTGGTAGAGGAGGAATGACGCCATTGTCATGCGACCAAATGAAATGGTCAGTTACTTTGATTAAATTACAGATTTCTCTGGGTTTGAAAATTGTTGGAAACATTTGGGATAATGTAAGTACACAACTCAACAAAATATATAACATAGGTCTAGCTGTTTTTAGACATTTTAATGTGGAATAATTACATATTATACCTTTAAAGGTGCTGTTCGTAAGATGGCTCTTTAGAACATTGACTGTCATATGAATCTACAACACCAGCAAACTTGACAGTTGCTAATGTTTTTGAAAGTAAAGTATGTATTGAGATATCACTGGCAAATATTAATGTTACCACCTGTTAGCCAACTAGTACATTACTGTAGAAATGAGACCTGAGGCTGCATATCATAAGGTTGAGTAGTGTGAATTTAAATCCTGATATTTCCCGGGAATTCTCACGAAAATCTACTTATTTGTAAAATTTGTAATCTTGACCTATGAAGGTAGTTCAACAAGTTAATCAGACCAACTGATTCTCATATGGTTGTCATTGTCTTTTTCTCAAACCCCAAAGACTGTGTTCTGTAACAAATTGTTGTTCACCTAAAAATATTAACGCATAATCAAGCATATGAAATCAGAAATGTCAAATAAATTGATAAGAAAAAACATTTTACGATTATCCACAGGTTGTGTTTTAAGGGGCACTCCAGTGATTTTAGTATTTGAACTTCCATTAAGTTGGGAGACTCACAAGAGACAATTCAAAAAAAGAATGATCAAAATCAAAGCACCAGAAGCTGAGATATCCTGACTTGCAACTAATACAACTTGACACCACACTTCTAGTTTGTCATGCAGGCCTTATGTTGAACATTTCAGGCTCATACTGGGATAACCCCGGTGACATCATCAGGGTTATGTTTCTTAAAGTTTCTTAGAGTTGTTCTCCTATTGACAAGAAAACTTAACTTCATGTGTAAAATCAGTAGAATGCCCCTTTAAAATCCAACTTCCTTTGTGGTGAGAAATCCTGAGTTTCCCTTGCAAAGAGTGACATTGTATTCCAGGAACGAAATCATTTTAAAATCACAGGAAAACGTTCAACCCTAATAATGTTTAGTGTAGCTCCCCTAAACACCCATCTAGCAGTAAAGAGAGATTAGCAGGCTAGCCAGTTTATGCATCTTTGGGCTTTATTCAGTCTTTCTGCTATCAGGAGACTGGTGTACTTTAACCCACGACAGGGTAAACAGCCTGGATAAAAGAATTTGTACCAAAGTAAGTTTTTAACAAGTAACAACAAGCACAGAGCAGCATATTTACAATATTCACAACCATTTGTCCACTCTGTGTTCAAAGTAAGATTTCTAAAGACATTTTTAATGACTGACATTTAATACATTCATTGTGCAGATCTTCTGATATTGATTGGTTCAAGTTTAATTTATTGTCATTTGCATGCTTACACATGAAATGAAATTTGTACTCAGGTCCAGCAGTGTACAATACAATAAATCTAAAAATCTATTATTAGTCCTATACTAAGAATAAATAACAATAATAAGCATATCTATAAATGCCGTAGTGCAGTGGATTAAAAAAACTGAGCAGCATGTTAAAAACAGAGCATGTTAAGTTAAGATAATATGGCAGCATGACAGATAGCAGCAGAGCAGGCAGAATGGTGAAAGTGCGTTCAATGAGGCATGGAGTTCACCAGTCTGTCAGCATCTGGGTAGAAGCTGCGTTTGAGCCTAGTAGTTCTGGTCTTAATGCTCCGCAGCTTCTTGCCCAAGGGGAGGGGGTCAAACAGTCCATGATTCGGGTGGGTAGGGTCCCCCATGATGGGGGCCGCACTGCTCCTGCACCTGCTGATATAGATGTCCTCAATGGAAGGAAGGCTGCTGTGGGTGATATTCCGGATGGCTTTCACCATCGTCTGCAGCGCCTTCCTGTCAGCAGCAGAGCAGTTCCCATACCAGGTGGTTATGGAGAAGGTGAGTGTACTCTCCACCACATACCTGTAGAAAGCTTCCAGCACGGAGGCATTGTGGCTGGCCTCCTGAGAAAATAAAGGCGTTGGTTGGCTTTCTTTAAGATGTTCGAGATGTCTATGGTCCACTTCAAGTCCCTGGAAATGTGGACTCCAAGGTACTTGAAGCTGTGGACCATTTCCACAGCTGCTCCACTGATGAACAGGGGGGAGGGGATGTGGCTTCTCCTCCTAAAATCCATGACCAGCTCCTTCTTCCCCACATTGATGCAGAGGTTATTCTCCCCACACCAGTCCACCAGATCTTTCACCTCTTGCCGGTGCGACAACTCGTCATTGTGGGATATCAGTCCCACTACGGCCGCCTGGTTGTTTGGCTGAGCAGTCTTATGTGAATAGCGTATACAGCAGGGGGCTCAGGACACATCCTTGGGGGAGCCGGTGTTGAGGATGATGGGGGAGGATGAAATCCGAGCAGCAGTACTTTATTGGCAAGAGTCTGCGGGATGATCGTATTAAACGCAGAACTGAAGTCCAGAAAAAGTAGCCTGACAAAAGAATCCCCACTCTCTAGGTGGGTGAGAGCAGTGTGGATAACTGACAACACTGTATCCGATGTAGAGCGGTTCTTCCTGTAGGCGTACTGGTGTGGATCTATATTGATGTCAGTCAGCAATGTCAGTCATTGTTCCTTATGTGGACCATGACTAGCTGCTCCAAGCATTTCATGAGTATCTGGGTCAAAGCCACCAGGAGATTGTCATTCATGCTTTTTGCTGCTGCACTTTTAGGCACCGGGATGATGGTGGAAGTCTTAAGACACACCCACACCACAGCCTGAGAGAGTGGGATGTTAAAAATGTCTGCCCATACTTCTGTGAGTTCATAAGCACAGTCCCTCAAAACTCTTCACGGGATATTGTATGGGCCTGCTGCTTTCCGGGGGTTGATGTGCTGCAGAGTTCTCCTCACATCCACAGCAGATACACGGAGGGGCAGCTCACCTGGTGGAACAGTGAGCCTGGAGCTGGGGGAGGAGTTGGAGGCTTCAAAGCAGGCATAAAATGTGTTAAGGGCATCTGGGAAAGATGGGTTCCAGGGGCATTCAGCATCTCTCTTGCTGTAGTCAGTGATGGTTTTTATGCCCTTCCACATCTTCTGGGGGTCATTGGTGGAAAAATGACCCTGAATTTTAAGAGCATACTCCAACTTTGCTCTTTTAATTCCAGCCACCAGATTCCTCCTCGCTGCCCCTCAGTGCAGGTGTGTCTCCAGATCGAAAGGCTGCATCCCGTGCCTTCAGGAGACACCGCACATCTCCCTTCAGCCAGGGTTTCTGGTTGGGGCAGATGGTGATCTTCCTGGTGACTGTGATGTCATCAATACCTTTACTGATGTAACCGCAGACAGCTGACGCATAGTCCTCCAGTTCAACCCTGCCCTCATTGGTCGCAGCCTCTCTGAAGATCTGCCAGTTGGTTTGCTCAAAGCAGTCCTGAAGCATGGGAACAGCAGTACTGGGCCACACAGTGATGTTCTTCTGTGTGGGCTTATTGTGTCTGAGCAAAGGATGATGAGCAGGAATCAGCATGATAGAAATGTGGTTGGAGAAGCCCAGATGGGGACGGGGCACTGCTCTGTATGCCTCCCATCTGTTGGTGTACACCTGGTCCAGTGTGTTGATTCCCCTGGTTGCTATGGAGACGTGCTCATAGAACTGAGGCAGAGTGTCCATCAGCTTAGTGTGGTTAAAGTCCCCCATTACCACAAAGAATGCTTCCGGATGCTTGTTTTGGAGCTCACAGATGTGGTCATGTAGCTCCCCAAGAGCCACGTTAGCATTAGCACTCGGGGGAACATACACAGTCACAATGACCACAACTGTAAACTCCCGCCGCAGGTAGTGTGGCCGGCACTTCAGCGTCAGATATTCCGCTGCTTCAGAACAATTGCTGCTTACCAGAGAACAGTTGGTACACCAATGCTTATTGATGTAGGCACAGAGTCCTCCTCCGCAGGTTTTCCCTGACAGTTGATTGCAGTCAGCTCAAGAGAAGAGTAGCCCCTCAATCTGGCAAGCTGCGTCAGGCATGTTGTTGTTTAGCCATGTCTCTGAAAGCAGAAGTGTGCAGCATTTCCTCATCTCATCTCAGTCTCATTAAGTCCATTTTGTTATCCAGCGAGTGGACATTTGCTAGAAAGAGTGTTGGCAAAGCGGGTCTGTTGGTAGCTTTTAGCCTAGCTAGCAGGCCAGCTTACTTGCCCCTCTTCTGCCTCTGGGCACACCGCTTCCTCCTTCCTCTCAGCTGGTGTGTTTCCCTTCTCCAGCCTGCTGTTCTCAGGAGCCTCAATCTGCCTAACACTACCTTGAGCTCTGGTTTAGTCACCACGCTGGGATTCACAAGTTGAAGTACTTCCAAAAAACTGTACTTTACCGCGTATCCTATGTTATTACGTATGACCGCTGGTAGCTGAGAAGCCGCTGCACTGCCGTGTGCCGCCATTGTGTCCATTCATAGTGGAATGGACTTGGCAGCAATGTTATATCATATTCATAAGTATGTTTTAATTAGTGTAATCACTTGAAAATAAGAATCGCTGCTTTTTCATTACCTTAGAATGAGCCCTTTACATCTACATAGGGAGCAGGTCCTCTTCCACGGAGCCCACCATGTTGAACTGCCATGATATTACAGTAGCCCAGAACAGACAAACCAACCACTGGCTTTAGATTTTTGTGAGTTTCGTGGCTACCATAGGTTTTCCTACATGCTTGGAATGGGAGGATGTGGGAGGGGTATTCAGTTTATTGCAACCTACAAGCTCACTCCTAGATGCCACTGAATCCTACACACTGGTCCTTTAATGACTGATACCGAACATGTTGCTTGTCCCGCTTTTAGTATTATTGCGTTTTGTTTTGTTTTGTTTTTTTACTATTTTCCTCTTACTCTAACTAAGTGCGATTTTACTGTATTTCTTCTAACCTCTTGAACATTATCTTCCCCTCTGCCTCAATAACCTTTTTTACCACGGGTATCAACTGCTTCATCTTGTCTCATATTAAATATTCCACTCTTGATCTGTGGTTGTTGCATGAAATTGACTTGTAATCATAATCTGTCATGTGAACACAATCTGGTTTGGCTCTCATCAATAGAGGCAGTTGATAAGCAGCTTGGTGATATTGGTAATAAAGGATCATCAGTGTTAGGCTGACTAGGCTTAGTGAGGCCAGGTACAGTAGCCCAAAGAGAGGCAGCCTGTTTGGAGTTTATAATTTAAAGTCTCAACAGCCACTGGCATTGACCAGCAACACTTACAAACTCCTGCTCATGAACAATGACCTTTTAGCTCAAAGAGGCAGTGACATTAATGATTATTATTACTGATGTAAGGATTTGCGTGTTGGGATTGTAGCATGTTAGTTTGGGATTTTTTATGCTCTTTCTGTGCTATTTACTTTGTATTTCGTACTGCTTGACCTCTTTAAAGGTGGTGTTGTGGAAACATATTTTCATATGCCAAACATTTATCTAGTTGGAAGTTATTTATTGTGTGCTTGGATGGAAATTTAGGTAGTTGACCAATAGCTTTTGTGTGAAGTGTACAAACTTATTTTATGATGTGTTTAATATGGACAGTTAACACTGATATTTATACAGTTGCAATGTTGTGGAGGTAGATTTGTATTGTTATGTGAAGGCACAGTTTTTCAGTGACTGCTGGATGTCCTGTATTATGATATCCCTCATATGACTTTGCTAAAGAGGCATTAACTAGTATACCTGTTTTTGTTTTACAGTCATGTTGAAGTTACCAACGTAACTATGCAAGATCATTCCAGGCAGGACAGTTGTAATGTAGCTGTAGAACTGAAATAGAAAGAGGCATGGCAGTCAAAATTAGAAAGTAATATGCATTATGGAATGGCTCCATATATTTTTTAATGACATAGTGGGTATGGGTCACTTCTCATTTTCTGGCCAGTAAGAAAATTGATTTCTTGATTATATGGAATATGATGGTGTTGTTGTAAAATACAAGGTACACTTGGGGGCCAACATAAGGCTAACCACAAACAAGACTAGGTCAAAACCTAGTATATGGCTGGACCGTGTGTGGTCAATGTGCGAAACTGTGGCCAATTTGTTACAGGGATAGTCAGTGGTAGTAGGCCTATCTACAACATGAATTCCTGGATATTAAATGTTCATCTGCGATTTTCTGTTGTGGTCCCAGTAATATTTGTTGTTAAAGTGTAGTGAAGAAGCATATCACATGACATGTTTAAGCTACAAAGGGTTTAAATGCAGTTGCAAGAACAATACCTTCCATTCATATCTTGGGATGTTTGATTTGAAAGGGAACTTATTTCAATTCTAACTATTACTATTCTAATTACCTATCTGTTAACTCTCGCTGCTCTTTCATCTGTTTCACTCAGCGGAGTGTTTGTGTCTGCATTAAGTGTTTTGTCAGAGTGATGGTTATATGGGCTTTAACTGTGCGTTTTCCCTCATGCCTCTATGTGCCTTTTTTCTGCCTCTTTCCTGGTCAATGATCATGGAGGCTGGGGTGGAAATTTTAAATGAAACTTTTGACAGCATTTTGGTTGCAAATTCAGGAGGCTTATCTCCAACTGGTTAACGCAGACTCATGTTTTAATGCTATTGTTCATCATTTGTGATGTGAAAACGTCAGAGAAATAAAAAAGTGTGCGTCCTGGTATTAGTCCAGTTATAAAATCAAAACGCACCGCGGAGCGTCTCCCCTGCTGGCTGCTGACAGTGCTTTTAGCCAGAGAGTTGATCACACTGGACGGTAGAGGAGGAGACGGTAGAGATGCTGTTTAAACAGGAGTTTAGCCGACTTGACTGCTTTTAACACCGGAGCTGAGAGCGTCAGAGCTTGGAGCAGAAACACAGTCACTCTGCGTTGTGCTGCTGTCCTCCACTTCCATCATCTCGCTCCAATTCATTTTGAAAGAAACACTTGGCCAACTGAACAATGGTGTAACGTCATCACTCACTCAAGCACTCAGTCACTCACTCACAACTGCAGTTATAGGGCTTGTCTGTGTCTGGTCCAGCCAAAAATAATTATATATATATATATATGAGCTAAAGTATTGTAATGGGTTTTTTGTCTGTCCAGTACTTATACTTGGTTTGCCTCGCTGAACTCTACTTTCTCTGTCATGATAGGGGTTAATACATTGTTATGGTAAAATGGGACATATGGGCAAAAATTACAGTAAGCCCAAGGTACATTTTACTAGCTCCTGTGGAGTCACCTGTGCTGCTCTTGATTGGCTGAGCATGAGCATTAGCAATTTTCAGTGCTTATGTTAGATGCTGCAACTAGTGTTGCAATGTGTAATTATCCTTCCAAACAGTAAACACATCACATATGTAACATCTGATAATTGATCATTCCTTCCTTGGACTACAATGCAACATACTATGGCTTTGTTTGGTTAATTCTGGATAACTTTGTGAAAACTCAGTTATCCCACGCCTGATACACTGAAACTGCCAGTGAACTAACTCTCCCTGACTCTTCACCATTACTGCCTTTCTTACTCACAGCTGCCATTTCTAAGCCTTGATCTGAAACACTTCTCTTTGAGTGGGCTGCCACAGACCCCACCTTTGCACTCCTATTGAGCACAGCTGTGTCGGTCAACTTGTTGTCATTGTGGACTCGATTTCTCAGTCCAAGTATTAGGTGGTTGTGATTACTAGTGGCATCTCTGAAATCAGTACCTCCACAAGGTGCTTGCACAGACATTCCTCTCCTACCCCACCTGGCAATCCTCCTCCACAGCTGGCACTGCACTAGGCAGGAGAAGGTCCTGGACTTGCACACTGCCTTGAAGCCCCTCTTAAAGTTCTCATTGTAGTAGCCGTAGATAATGGGGTTGACGCTGGAATTGGAGAAAGCCAGCCAGTGGGCAAAAGGGAAGATGTAGCTGGTCAGAAGGTCCAGCTGGTCTCTGTCCAAGCCTGCATAGTCCGTCATCATCATGAGAGTCCAGAGTGGCAGCCAGGACAGCATGAACAGCAACGTCACCAGGATCAACATCTTTATCACCTTGATCTTTTTCTGTGATATCATTTGCTGACCACCCCTTCTACCCCCGACCTGGACTGTGGCGTTGGCCAGCTGGGGCTCTCTGTTTGCAACCACAGACGAGCACAGTTTGACTCCAATGCTTCCATACATCAGTGAGATGACTGTGAGGGGCACTAGGTAGATGTGAGCGAACAGAACTGCTGTGTAGACCTTTCTCATCTGTGGGTTGGCAAAGTTTTCATAGCAGGTGTAAAGGGGGAATGTATGGTTGAAGTCATCATTGTACACCATGTAGTGGAAAGGAACTTCCTCCACAGTCAATGCCACTGCAGCAGGACACATGATCACCACTGCAAGCACCCAGATTAACCCAATAGCTGCCTTGGCAACAAGTATGGTCGGCTTGGGTTGTAGAGGGTACACTATACAGCGAAACCTAGAAAGAAAAGTGCAGTGCCATTAGTTAGCCATATAGCTTTACGTAAACACCAACCATAAACAAAAGAATAAAAGAAACTGAAGTAGGTACATCATTTTCCATAATAATGAAAAACAGCTGTTTTTTGAATTTTTTTACTTACAGTATCCAGTAATTTAACATAATGAACATGCAATTGAGATCACTAACTTAACTTAGTCTGTCTGCTTTTTGGTGCTGGTGAGTTAGTGTACTTTAAGAGCTTCCTTCTGCTTCTTAAAACAACGCAGTGAGAGTGAACCAAAACAGTAAAAGTTGTGGACCATAAAACCAAAACAATGAGCCTAAAGATGCTAAGTAGTACTGACAGGAAGTGCAGAGTTGGGTGATAATTCTCTGTGGGTTTGTCACTGCAAGTGACCCAATTTACATTACACGAAACCATTTGATCCATTATTAAAATAAAAATATCCATTATAGCAGCTTTAAGTTGTATTTTAAAGTTGCATGTCTTGTTTTTCAAATGGTCAACAAAATCAGAATGTTAAAAGGAGAGCCAAGCAAATATAAAATTTAAATATTTGATTAGCTGTAATCATCAAATATTTGGTATTTTTACTTCACAAATGACAAAAATAATATTTCAGTTACTCAATCAATTTCAACTAATTAGTTATCATTTCAGCACCAACTATAACTGATATTAGGTATCAACCAGAACATATACTAACCTTTCGACAGCAATTGCCACCAGGGTGAAGACTGATGCAGACACGGACACGCCCTGCACAAAGCCACTCATCTTGCACACTGTGTTAGAAAAGGGCCAACCTGTTAAAAAAAAAAAAAAAAAAAAGAATAGAAAAACACTCAATAGAGTAATACTCAAGCTAGGGGCTGGATGTTAATGGGAATTCAGTGATATTATTGTCACTCTTTAACAACAGTTCACAGCTAACTCATTAACAACTTGTAATGTGCATAAATAGAATTGTAATAATGTAAGTAATAATGTAATCAGTTTACAGATTCAGGGAGTCTGCAGATATTCTTAAAACTGGAATTTAAGTTCAGAAATGGATGAAGATTGGTTTTGAACTCGTATTTAAAAATGGGTCAGGTTTAGATTATATTTAGATTTAGGATTAAATTGGTCAAGTGACACTTAGATTCCCTCCAGACATGTTTTAAGACATATAGAAATACTAGGCTATATGTTTTGTCTCCTACTTCTCTGTAATGTTCATGTGTCTGTGTGCACTTGAGTTCAAATTTCAACATCACACTTGTGTAACTTGCATACTGGACCTCGACTGGGTCCAAACTAGTTGTGATGTCACAAATCATGCTCGTACGTACAAGCCTTAAACTCAGATTTTAGGTGAGCACAAAGAAACTTTCCTTCTTCAGCAAACTTATGTGAAAACAGCCTTCTAGTGTCAAACTCTGCACAGTGAAGCTCAAACATCCAACTGACAGAACAAGAGGAAAAACACATTTTTAAGTGGACGGGAACTTAAAACATATTCATTTCACTTGATACCCTTTCTAATTTGTATTGTATGTTGGGCACGTGGAGGCATGCCACCTTGTATTTCTTTGTTATTGAATGGCAGAGGAAATGCAGTGTGACAGTTAGGACATATGACTCACACCTTTCTTCCTTCCTTTCAACATGATCATTGTTTCATTGTCCCTGCCAAAGCAGCAAAGGAGCCTTTAAACGCACAATATGTCATTTCTCCCGCTAGGGGTCTCTAAATCAAAACAATAACAAAAGACGGAGTTTGATGACATTGTGAAGTAGCATGGGATAATGGGAGTTGTTGTCTTCATTGTTAAACAACCACCATTGCCGTAATTGCAGTCAGTTTTTCCCAGTTAGGATTACTTTAGTGTTCTTTGTTTATGAGATTTTTACTGGGAGTCAAATTATCCGCAGAGGTCTCCTCCTCTCCAAAACAAATGGACCTGGTGATTAAAACTGGTAAAAACACTGAATAAAGTAGTTTCATTTTAAAAATCAGTGTTTCTCTGACGCTGTTCAGCAGACACAGGACGTCCGGAGGGGCTGCAAGCTGAGCTGCTGCTTATGTTTGCTCAGCTTGTTTCTCTGATAACTTAAGATCAAGACATTCAGCAGGTTTTTACCAGGAGCCGATTCTCCACATAGTTCTCCTCCTCTCCAACACAAACATACATGAGGATTAAAACTGGTAAAAACACTGAATAAAGCAGTTTCACATTAAAAAAATCAGTGTTTCTCTGAGGCTGTTCGGCGGACACAGGATGTCCAGGATGGGCTCTGTGTGAGCCGAGCTGCCACTAACGTTTACACTAACGCTCAGCTTGTTTCTCTGATAACTGAAGATCCAGATGTCCGATGACTAAAATCCTTCATCTGAAAAAAGTTTGTTGTAAAAATGTGGCTTAAAACTGAATAAAAGTCAATTTATGACAGTTTCTGGCGGACAACCACAACGCCTACGTATTATCATATTATATTGTATGCGTGTACTGTTTGGTAGATGCCATTGTAGTGGGCAACTACATTGCCAACTAGGGATGCATGATATTGGATTTTTTGCCGATATGCCGATATTTCCAACTCATTGTGGTTGCAGATGTCGATACCGATATATGCACATATTTTTTCCAGCTGGCTGAAGAGACTATTATGCATGCAAGCATAGATTATAGGCTACTATGATCAAGAAAGACAGTATATAAGGGAAGAACTTAGGAAGACTAGAGTTCAGTAGCTCAGCATTAAAACTTTAATGAACCTGCCAAGTTGGTGGTTAATCTCTGGTCCACACTCCAGAGCAGAAGGTGGCAGTAATGCACCTAATACGCTGGTTGCCAACTGCCGGTATAAACCAAAAAGAAGAAGGGTTTTTTTTTCCAAACAGAGTGGTACATCCTGGCAGCCGAAGTGTTTCCTATCTGTGCAGCTGAACACAGCAGCTCCTCCACGGACCAGTGTTTCCTCCGCAGGCTCCACTTCACTCAGCTGCCCAACAGACCCGCTGCTTCTTCCCACTTTAACCTGAATAACTAACCGGGGCTCGGTGCTCTGGTTGAATCCACCTTCAGAGCCAGGGCTAATGTTAGCTCCGGCTCTCCATGTGGATCCAACCGGAGCACCAACATTTATTCATCTTATTTTTGTGCCACACCAGCAGCAGAAACACTCTGTAAATGCAACTTCTACAAGTTCTATAAAATAAGATAAAATATTATGATTTTTTTAAGTTGTTAGCAAACAATGGCTATTTACACATCCAGCAGATACAGACCAACATTTATTTGGTAAAGGCTAAAGTTCATTAAGTTCACCAAGAGTTCACCTGCATGTCTCACCAAGGGACTTTCCTCCCCATCACAGCCTTCCTTGCAGTCACATGATTTGGCACAGTGGTCACAGCAGTTATGTTTTGGAGATATGGGGGTTGCTTCCTGTTCGTCAAAGAGGCGCATCAATGTCAACCTCCTGCAACATGTCCAGACACATGTTGCCGCATTTTGTCTGACACTCCAAGCAATTGTCTTCCGTAGAACAATATGATTGAGTGTAAACTTGAACCATCCCGGCCTGACTTCCCATACGCTTGCATGCATGCCTCTAGGTCTTGTGGTGGTCCTAAGTTCACAACATGACACACACCCTTTAAGTCAACATCCATTCCAAGAGTTGTGGTGGCTATTATAACTCTGAGAACAGCTGACTCATCCCCCAAAGATTTGACGATGTCTTGCTCGACATTCTCAGATGTCTCAGAGTGGCAACAAGCCTGTTTTCTGGTAGGTCTCTTGCTCCCACTGGATAGAGAAATTTCTTCCGAAGATAACGTTTGAAGACTGAACTGTAGAGCTCAGAACAATCTCTAATGGTCTTGCAATATATAACAGTCCTTTGACTGTCAGGCCCCTTTGACTAAAGTTCTTTCAGTAACCATGAAAAGGTCTGAGCTGGATCAGACGATACCTTTTTCACAGTAAGTCTTATGTCGTCCCCGTCAGGACTTTTGATGACCTCCACATCAACATGATATTTAACTACATTAAACCGATAACTTGCCCTGCATAAACTTTTACTGGCCCTTGGCCATTGGACCATGGGTTATGTTGAACCCTGGCTTTAATATGATAATGCTGCTTAAGCAGCAATGCATCTACAACACATAATCAGCACTCTTCTAACACTACTAGATGATAGTGAATGATGATACATGAAAAATCACGTATTAAAAAATCTTTAAAATGATACTCAAAATTCAACTATCTTGCCTCATCAGGACTGTGCAGGTGTGGTTTAATCAGATTTGATTGACGATGGCAAAACAACCCACCAATTGTCATATTCTGGTTCAAATGCTGATAAGTCCTTATTAGTTCATGGGCACACATGACATCATTTTTTTCTAACTGAGCCCTACCCACTTCAAACCAAGGAGAGGAGAACTGAGGCAAAAAAAAGAAATACTGTAACAACCAAAATTGCTCCAATGTTGGCAGAAAATAGTTTGTGTACATGCAGGACCCCATCAGTCATACTATGAAACTGATAAGAAAATTGATTTTCAAGGCCTTAAAGCAAGTTAAAGAAAGTCTCAGTAACTTATAGTAACGCATATCTAGGAAGGCCATGTCCACCACAAACCTGCTTACCACAAATGCTGCTCTCTATCACAGTGAATGAAATAATGTAAACAGGCTGATTCCTCACCAGTTAGTACTAAGTAATAAGAAAAGACAAAGTATGCCACAAACATAATTACTGTGATGATGTGTGATTAACTGTGATATAATTTAAGCACTATATTGCATCATGTACAATACAGACATCAAGTGCCGTAGTGCTACCAAAAGGTGAAATCCAATTAATCAAAACCTATACTGAATGCTTCTCCTGCAAGACTGCTGTAACCCCCCTCATCAAGTGAAAATCCAACTTTAGGCAAGAAATAATAGAACACAAGGTTGGGCCAACCTTTTAAACTCATGGGAGACCTTGCATGCATAGGCTAGGCACCAGCCACCATATGGCCATTTCCTAGTTGGCATAAGCTGATAAGACTATGAAAAAGTTACCACCAAAAACTAGAGAATGTGAAAAATAATGAAAATTGTTTATTGTGCAACAAGCACTATATCAGCAAAGGACACTTACAACTGACATCCCAAATGTGGATGCGGCCAAGATCAAAGCCTACTGAGGATCAGGGTTAGAGTCAGTCACTTTATTTTTTATTATATTAGTTGGAGACACTCGAATTGTCTGCAGAAACTTGCAGGGTTTCATCATGAGCTGCCTGGAATACAGTAGAGAGGCTCACATGGCTAGAGAGAGCAGGACGTTTGAGTAGTTTTTGTTACTGAGGACTGAGTGATTTTTGAAATCCGGTTGGAGCTATTAGCTAATTGAAATACTGTCATACTAACTTGATTAGCTTTTTTCTATCACCAGTGTAAATTAAACCAAACTAAGCAATGCCTGACCAACACTGTTGAACAAGCATGTAGTGACATGATAACCTAGCTGTCACTGAGGCCAGAAAAAAAACTAAAAGTTTGATGTGATCTGTTTGTAGCAATAATCAAATGGACAGGTGACCTGTGTTTGAAATCACTACCTATTTAATATATAGTATAGTGCATTATAATTACTATCCACCACTTTGTGCGAGTGTCAGAAGAGTGTGTACATTTATCCACTATCTTGTCAGCTACTTGCCCTCTCTCCTCTGGCTTCTACCCTGTTTGGTTTTGTTGGTCTTTAGTTTAATTAATCTTTTAGTTATGTTCTGTACAATGATCCTATTTTTAGTTTTTCTTAGTTACAACTCATGTGTGCTCTCCCCTCCTTTGTCCAGGTTTGTGACAACCTGGGGGCTCATCCAGGATCAAATGAGACATTTTTATAAAATCAAATTTTGTCTTTGTGGTAATTTGGCCCACTTTTGTTTTTGATATCTCCTGTGATGACAGAGTTTGTGGATTCTCTTGAAGGTATTTGTTTTTTGGTAAATCTGGACTTTTGCCAACAATTGCCTATTACTACTTGAGGGAGTATCATCTATGAGTTTTGTGTTTTTCTTTTGGGGTGAGAGCAATCTTCTAGATCATTTTCAGGACAAGCTCCAAATATGTCACAACTCAGCTCAATTTATTAGTTTATGAAATTCATTTTGGTACATGTATACATTTATGGCCTGAATTGACTTTCCTGCAATACATTGCTGAGGAGTTATTACGGGGTATTTATTACCTGTGATGAGGTTGTCCACCAGTGTTGTCGGGATGCAGAAGATGCCCACCAGTAGGTCACTGATAGCCAAGTTGAGGATAAAGAGGTTGGTGACTGTGCGCATACGGCGGTTTCCCAGCACGATCAGACACACCAGGATGTTCCCCACCATACACAGCAGGAAGATGAAGAAGTATGCCAAGATGTAGCTGGCAGCCACACACAGAGAGTGCTGATAGAAGGGTAAAAAGGTAACGTTGGTGACATTGGCAGCGCCATCTAGGCTGGTGTTTATAAGAGCTGCTGTGATAGCTGATCCCTCCACTTCCATCCCTTCGTCCCCCATGTTGTCCAGCATCTCCATCCTTTGCAGGAGAAATCAAATAGTGACAAGAAGAGACAAACATTTTTTTTCTCTTAATTTACAGTTTTGCATTTAAACATGATATACATAACAAAAAAAAATATAGAACACCAACTGGGGGTGTAAAAAATTTCCAACCTGATGTGTGTTTGAAATTTGACAAAGCTCACTGCTCATCCACCTCAGCTTGACAATGTCTGTCAGGTTTCTTGTTTCATAAGCT
This sequence comes from Thunnus thynnus, assembly GCF_963924715.1. NCBI lineage: Eukaryota > Metazoa > Chordata > Actinopteri > Scombriformes > Scombridae > Thunnus > Thunnus thynnus. Next base: position 10,946,462 of record NC_089518.1, read on the forward strand.
TTATATTTTGGTGAAATGCTCATTTTTTGTATAGGTGCACATGTGGAAATTGTGCAATAATGCCTACAGAGTCTGAGGATATATTCTGCTAGGAAATACCACAGGTAACATTTTTATTGGCTACACTCATTTGTCTGTTTGCAGATAACAGCAGTTTGTCACATACCATGACACTTACCTTATGTAATTCACATTAGGTTACAAGACGGCTGCACCAGCTTGAGGACAATTTTTCATGTATGGTAGACCATCCTGGGTTAGACCCTGTTTGCCTGATTGTGTTCTACCTACAGAATGCATTCAGCATACAGAGCTATGGGCCTTTACAGCTAAGAGAAATAGAGCAGTAAGTGTTTTTTTTTAATTATCATAATTGCATTCTGTATGATTACAGCTAATGCTGTTTATGCAAATAAATATGTAAGATTTTATGCAATTTTGCTTTACATTACTTCAGGTAGCTTGACATTATAATGGTCACAACACACCATTAATGGCTTAACACACCCTAAAATATAGTTGAACAATGCCCCAAATTCAGAACGTAATTGTCTTTGAGTATATGGCCAAGTTTTCATCAGCAGATACTGTGCATATTAAATATGAAATCACATGAAACATTTTACAGATACTGTAAAACATTTATTGTCATCAGTCATGAATAGTTGCACTATGCAGTGTTTTGTCACAACATCTGATAATAACCTAAGTCATGCATCAATCATCCATGATAATAAAAAATAAAGTAGAAAAAATAATTCAAGTATTCACGGAATCCATAGTAAAAAAAGATCTTGAGACAAACCATAGATAGATATTTACATGACATAGCTGTTGACTAAACATCTTGTTCAAGTCTTTCAGTCGTTACAGGTATCTAGCCTATCAAGCTGGTGATGGGGCTTCCTTGGACGGAGGATACAAGTGGTCATTCCAGCATGTGTGGTTCTTATTCACCAGGAGTTTCCTGACGCCCTAGGCAGATATGTGGGTTTCAACCCTCCCTTAACCAAGATACATAGCTGGTGATGACCTCCTTGTCTTGCCACTCATACTGTGGACACAGGTTAATACCTTATCCATGAATGGTACTGGGTCCACAAAGACTTTCTCAAAGATGACATCCATCAAGTCATCCACATACCCTGTGCAATATTCGACAAAGACTTTGTTTAAATTTTTTCATTTTTATGTATGTGTCAAAACAAAGACTGAAGGTCTGTTTCAAATTTTCTTATAACAGCATGTTACACTTAATATAATTTACATTTATATTTAGTTTTGCAATGTCCTTCAGGATTTTCTTGTGTATTTTTCAAAAAGATATTCCCTCTTGATGTTTTGCTGATGATGATGGAGAGTGCTGTCTAACATGTCAGTCTAATATCTCCCATAGGTGTTCAATTGGATTGAGATCTGGTGACTGTGAAGGCCACAGCATATGATTCACATCATTTTCATACTCATCAAACCATTCAGTGACCCCTCGTGCCCTGTGAATTGGGGCATTGTCATCCTGGAGGCCACTCCCATCAGGATAGAAATGTTTCATCACAGGTTGATCACTCAGAACAATTTTGTATTAATTTGCAGTGACCCTTCCCTCTAAGGGGACAAGTGGACCCAAACCATGCCAGCAAAATGCCCCCCACAGCATAACAGAGCCACCAGATCCCCTCACTGTGGGGGTCAAGCAATTAGACCTGTACCGGTTTTTCCTTTAATTTGTAACCCCTCTGTATATGGTCGGTATATGTGAAGGTAGATTCTGAACAAATGACAATAGTGAGTGGAAAGTGTTAAAGAACAACTAATCTAGGAAAATTGTTCTGTGAATTTGACCCCTGGTGGGTACACTTTTGAAACACCTAGGTACTCACAGAGAATGCACAATGCTGCATGTGTCACAGCCACTTGCATGTACACAATGTTAAAATTGATACTTTGATATTTTTATCTAGTCTACACTGGGGGCCAGATGTACTGTATGTAGTCAATTAAAAGCCAGGTCTCCGATAATGGTCGGGGGTGTGGTTGACACAAACAAATAAAGGCTGGCCCCAAAAACAGACCAGGGAAAAAACAAGAGTGGATGACCTCTTGGTGCCTGTTGTATAATGTGCATGCCAGTTAAGCATAAATAGTAGTTACCTGGATGTAAATCTGAGCGGGAGACTGAGCAGCCACACATTTCTCCATTCTCTATTTCTCTGTTTAGTCTGCAGGTTAGGCTAACCCATTGTTGCTAACTTCAGGGCTAACCCCCTTCACTTTTCAAGCAGTTGGGGAAACAACAGATGTGACTTTTCTTTGTCTTGAGAAGCTGCAGCATTTATTAACTGACACACTGTAGTCTGTACTGTACATTTACTGCCAGATTGACACTTGACCGCTTCCTCTGCTCCACTGGCATTCACCGTCACTTTTCTTCGACTCACTCTCTCACTCAACCACTCACTCACCTATTACGCCGCATTTAAGCACTGCCCTATTCCCTAAAAAGAGCTATGCTACCAAGAGTTTCCCAGGCAATGACACAGTGGTTGACTCCTGCACAGAGGCTCCTAAACGTTGTTGATTTCCAAATGAATGGATATTTGGTGTTATTTTTGGTATTAAAAAATATTTTTCTGGCCTGGCGGGGGTTTGTGTTGATGGTCTGCCAGGCCTGTACAATTGTAGGGGAAACACTGGAGATGGAAACATAGGGTGAAAAACAGAAAACATTGTTTGGTTTGGTTGTTAACCGCTGAGTAGGTTTTTGTGGCTGTTGTGTGATTTTTATGCAGTTTACACAGCTATCTGTAAAATGCCAATCAATAAACTTAAAGGTACAGTCAGTCATTCTGGAAAAAGATTATTGATATTTGAACTAAACAACCAAACAAATACACCCCTCCCTTCATGCTCCTTCATTACACTACATTATCACGAGCGTAAAAAAAAAAAGTCTCATATGAACACAACAGTCCATCCACATTCTCCGACTGTCTGTGGTCTCCCCAATTCTCACTTGACTTGCATTCAGCATCTCTGTCCACAGAAGCAGCCGTCTGTCAGCTGCAGCTCCTGGACAGCTGAGAGGACAGCGTCCGGACAAACTGCCTTCGCCAGGCTGACTGAGAGCAGAAATTTACTGAACCAAAATAGTTTTCATGTCGGCTCCACGGGAAGAAATCAACAGTGTTTGTACATATTGATTCATTGATACACCTAATAAATTGAGAACATGTACAGTGGGATATCTGTGTGATTTAAACAGCTGCTTGCTCAGATTACACTTCACTAAACGTGACAGAAACAGACTCGGAGCATAAAAAAACACAGGAGGTCTCTGTGAGACTCTCAGATTCAGTGTGGATTGATACATTTAATAAAATGGAAACATATCTGTTCCACGAGAACATACTTTCTATGTGAATTGGCCACAGCCTCTCTTTCTCCAGTTTGCCAGCCCTCCCCCACCATTCAGTGGTTGCTGGAGATGGGAGACTGTCATGTCCTCACACAGGCAGCTGCTCTGATGGTTTCCTGTCCTATGCACGAGCACAAACACTGCCTGCTGATTGACTGGAATAGTGTTGTGTGGCTTGGTCCGAGCCACTTTGTTTGTTTCCCATTTACAGAATCAGGGCTGTGTATGAACACTGGATTTTTTTTCAGCGTACACACAGAACGGACAGGTAGCAGACCGTGAGGAGATATTCACTGAATTAGACAAAATGTGTATTGAACAATCTTTCTTCAGAATCACTGACTCTACCTTTTAATATTGATTAGTTTTTTCTTAACGTAAGAATTGTTTTCTCATTTTATTTAGTATTCTTTTCTTTTTATCCTTAATTGTGACAAAACCTTGAAGTCTGTTTCAAACAAAGAGAAGAGAGACTGCTGGTTAATGAAGGGTTCAGTATATTCAAAAAATCGACTTTCAATATGTAGTGTAAGGCTAAAAGATAAAAGATGTTAACAATGCATTTTTGTTTAATGAAAGTAAACAGAACTTCACATTCAAAAAGTTCTTTTCACTTAAATTCACCTTTTCAATGATTCAGTGCAATACAATCGTTGTTTATTCCCTCAAGGCTTTTTCCATGCACATACAAAATCAGATGAACTAGACTGAGATTGTTCAGTATCAGGACTACTGACACATACTGAAAAACGTGGCTCAACTAACAGTATAGTATTATAGTACATCACACACTGAAGATAATGATCACTTAAAGTTCTTACGGCCTGCAGAAAACTGCTCAACATGAAACTGCTCATGTGTGACTCGAGGCTTAACGTATTGCAATGGGGAATGCTAAGGGAAAGCTAATTCAGCTTCTCTAAAAAATATATTTTAATTTTTAATGTTATTCAACATCAACCCTTGATCACAAAGCCATGTTATGCCTTACTTTTGAGGTGTTTCGTCGTGGTTGAGGGGTCATCTCGGCAGGTCCAGTGCTGTTTGGTGTAGTGTTACCAGCGGTGTTGCAGTGAAAGAGCCCAGATCAGGCTTTGGACTGTGGGCATGTCTTTGTGGGTGCAGAGGTGTTGAAGGAGTCAAGCCATTTCAGGCTGCTCTGAAAGAGTCTTTAGGCCAGTTTAACATCTAGTTTGCAGTATTGCTGTCAGAAAGCAGGTAGAGATCCAGTTTCAAGCATTGTTTTCTTCTTCAATTTAAGTTTAGGATTCAGGCTTTGGTTGGCTTGTAGTAACTTGAGTTGCGTACCGAATAAAGTTTAATCTGACTACACTCAAATCTTCAGTGGCATTTACTTCAAAATAAAATTACTGTACGTGGAAATACAAGACTTAATGTTACATATAAAACAAACAAGCTAAACTTGTTTCAATAAAAGATTAAATATGCATATACTTAGTTGAAAAACAAATAAAAGAGATAAAAAGTTCTTGGAGGCCAGCTCAAAGAGGAATCTCTTTGAGGTTGTTTTATAAGTTAGGATAAAACGGGAGGAGTTTGGGTGTGTTCTAAAGGTTTTCGCACCAAATAATTGATGAATATTCAATTTCTTTGTTTTCCAGAACTTTAGGTGTGATTGATGTTTGCAGCCCGCGTCTTCTGAAATAAAGGAATTTTTGGGGAAGTCTAATTCTGAGTTTTTACATCCAAAAATCACACTTCAAAGTCACTAGGTCTGAACATTTCCTGTCAGCTTGTATCATATTTGTAAAACCATTCAAGAAAACAGTTAAGCAGTTTACATACGTTTCATAATAAGTCAGTTCTTCTAATAACATTAACCTTCATATAAACACTTCATAATGTCTAAGCATACAACGCTCAATGATACAACTATTTACACACCTTAAACCATCTACACCGAAATAAAGTTTAATACAATAGTGAAAGGAACTAAAGTTAGGCAACACTATGTGATTAGATTACTTTCAGAAACATATTTAAATATAAGTTCAATATAACCTTTACTTCATAATATAAAATCAATCAATGTGACTATTGTTTAACAATAAAAGAAAACTTTGAATTTAAATCCTTCAAACATTATATCTTTACATTCCTATTAATTCAGAAAATTCACTCTTTCAATACAATCAAAAGTTAAACACTTGTGTTTTAAAATACAAATACATAGTTACTAAACATTTGTCAACGCTTCATATAAGGGAATTTAATTCTTGTCACTAGAGGGCAGTGTTGTTACATGTAGTATGAAGTTAATAAAATCAAGGTTTAATATCTCCTTGGTAGATAGTCACACAACTATGAAAGTTATACCATTATTCTTGCATTTACATGACAAATAACACAGTATAACTTGCATTGCATGATTAGATATTTAAGTTACATGAATTTCAGGTTTGGCTCAGTTTTGCAGGGAGGCTTCAGGAATGTGGGTTAGAGTTTAAGGCCCAAACGCACTGAAAACATCTGACGCGCATGTTTTGAAGTACACCTATTATTTTTAATGGCCAAACACACACCAAAAGCACTATGAGGCACGTAAAAGTACCTTGACACCCCTACTCCGACCTTGTTTCGATTTTGGAGTGTCAAATGAGGACCCAACGACCAAAACTGTTTTTTCTGCAGCCAAAAAAGAGATAGAGAGCGCAAGCCAGCTGAGCACCGGCAAGTGCGCGCGCACGAGAGAGAGAGAGACAGAGAGAGAGAGCGAGCAAGGAGAGCGAACGGTGAGAATAAAGCCGGTGAAAGAGAGAAATAAAACGTTATATATTCTGGTTATTTCATGGAAGTCATGTTTTACAGCACAAATCAATAACCATCAAACAGTCAACAGATGATTTACTGTGGAAACAGACGTACTTAGTTTCAGTTTCATTTTCCTCCTCTGCGTTTCTCCTTTTCATCATTCACACTACACATGCTCCAGCAAGACTACAGTGTTTGCGGTGAAATGAGGACGAAGATCTCCAGGCTTCTAAAGCAAGTGAAGAAAAACAGTGTTTTGCCTTCTGTGTGGCTAAAGTCCTACAAGGTAAAAAAAAAGCAACGGCTGCTGCAGCAGTGGAGTGCGTAAAGACCCTGAAGGGAGGCTTACCTGCCCTTCGCAATGAAAAGGCCCTGGAGGAAATCATAAACAAGACCAAAGCATCAGCAGTTGCACACGACCTCAAGATGCCTGACCCTAGCACAGACATATATGGGAGAGATTTTCCACATCCATGAAGAGTCCTCTTGTTTGGATGTCCAAGTTTGACATACGTATTCAATCAATGTCCTGTCTCACCAGTTACAGGGTGTATGATTATATCATTTAGTAAGTTACATTATTTCTTGTTTGTGTCACAGATCTGCCATTAGATAGTGCAGTTTCATTCTCGGAACATGACATTTGCAATAAAATTAGAAAGAAGCTATGAAACACATTCTTTATTTGTTGTTGTTGCTAAAGGACTGGATTAAGCTGAACTTGAGCTGACAGAGGGGAATTTATAAAATTTTATTTTCACCCCACTGTTATTCATACAGTGAATAGAAATCCTTACAGCTTATAAACTTTATACTCCACCTCACCAGAGGAGAAATACTAGTTTCTGCACATGCTGTGTGATAAAGGGGCTGCCCATATTGCGTGGCTGTGGCTCAGTCAACAATAAATTGTCTACTGATTGGGATCAACATTCCTGTCCATAGCTGAATATGGTAATTTGCTGCTTTGACATACAGCATGTTGGTGTTCAAGTGTGCTTTCTGCTGTAGTGTAAAATGTTCTAAAACCGGTGTATAATATTGTTGGCCATTCAAATTAATACAAAAATGATGAATGTTGTGCAGCATTTAATATGACCTCATTATATAGACTTTCTCTCAGCACCCCCAACTCTGTTTGACTTCCAGCATCCCTAATTTCAGGATTTATAGTCCCTCTGTGTCAAACACCTTAAGACCTCAGCTTTTCTATTGTTTCAATAGCTGCACATTTCCTATGTGAGTAAATCCAGCAACACTTTATACCGCTACCATGACTACACAACACACAGTCACTGAAAATTTTATTTATTTTTTATTTAATTTTGATCATCAGTAATTATAGCAGGAAGATACAATTTTCTTTTCTCATGTCTGTAAAACCACTACAGTATAGTACTGAGATATGTAGGGATTAGATATGATTTGTTTATGTTTGAGTAACTATCTAAGCACAAACAACAGCTCTGTTATTGTACCATATGTTTTCTACCCTGGTTAATAAAATTGGCATCTAGGCTTTTGAGAGATTGGATCTATAATGTTTTGAGGGGGACAAATAATTATTGCATCTACAACAGACAGAAGTTCCATAATAATGGAGGATGTGAGTGGTGCCACTTGTCAGTCTGACTTATGTCCTGCCCTCTTTTCACCACCACCGAAAAAGAAGCGAATTTCTCTCTGTCACAACTATGTCAAGAATTAAATGTATTCCCTGCGTCCGCGGAGGGTCAAAACACTACACGATCACATGATTCATGCAGCTACAGAGTATTGTCTTTGCAGCGTGATAATGGTGGAAAAAGATTAGACTTAATGAAATTAGTTGTAAGCATATCTTTCTTATTCTGCTTTGGCTTCAATGGAAGTCAGTCACATATCTTAACATTTCGGATTTCTTTCAGATACTAAGAAGCAGACATAAACTAAATATCAATTCATCCATCTATTGATGTCAAGTCAATTTTATTTACATAGCCTAATATATAGTACTGACGTAATTGCAAGGCAGTAAAAAGCTCATTTATTCAAGTAAACCTAATTATGTCTATGCTGGAATAATCTACTAAAACAAGAGTGCAGCAGGTGGTTGATTGGTTGTAATGGCCTACAGCATTAGCATACTTTAATAGTTTGACCTCCTCACCACAGCTAGATTACTACTAAGCTACTACCGAATATCAATAAGCCAATCCATTAGCAATATAGCGATGAGTTATTATGGCTTTTCATGAATAAATCACTGGTGTGTGGACGCATTTTACTGATCTACAGCAAAGTGGGTGCCACGGGACCCCGGGATGCCAAGAGGATGGGCCAGGGGTGCTGTGAGATTAATCATATAACTTTTCACTTATTGTGCGTTTTTAATAATGTTTCACCACATAAAAAGTCAGCAACATTTGCATTAACCACGTTTAATGTTAGAGTGTTAGAACATATTAAAATAGAATAAATAAGCAATGAATATCAAAATCACCATATTAAAAACAGTTTAATATGCAGGCAGTCTCAGCTGACATGACAACTCACTGTTGCAGATTGTCATAGTAACACAACACGCTTTTTGGCTTGGGAGTTTTGCTGGAGCTCAGCAGTCAGAAAAAGTGAGCATCAGAGCAGTGATGGAAAAACAGCTCAAAGAAATCCTGAAACATCTCAATGCAGAGATGACTGAATCTGAGCTGCCCGACAAAACAACTGGACTAATGGTTAATTGACAGGTTTTGGTTGCCTGTGGAAGACGGATACCCGTCCTTGTCCTTGCACATTCACTGTGGTGTTACACCTCCCCAAATTCATAGTAGTGTTATGTGGCTTTCTCATCGCTGATAAATATGAAAACAACACAAGAGAAGTCCTGTCAGAGGAGTCAGACCTGCGGATTGTTCTCACTTCACATCAACACTCGCACAAGTCCCACTTTTTGGGGTTTTGTTTGTTTGTTTTTCCTCGTAGGCCTACATCTTAAATATAAGCTCATTTTAATTAAAGAAAATGAAAGAAATTCATTAACATATTGACTGTATTCATTGTTCATTTTAAGTAAAACGATGTATCTGTAAATCTGCATAGCACCTGTTGGTTTTTCTTCTGAGTGATTGAGAATGAGACTATATTATTTAACTTAATATTTATATAATATAGCATAATATGAAATTGTTAATATTGATAAGCTTCTGTGTACATATAGGTTGTGGAAGTTATATTAGGGGTTGGGTGGCTCAGGGTGTCATGGCAAAAAATTTACTTTGAAGGGGAACTCATTAAGTAAGTCAGGCACAATTTCATTACATTCAAAAGCAATGTCACTCCAACGTTCAGCTCAGCTCATACTGTCAGTTCTAGTTCTAACCCTAACCCTAACCCTAACCCTAATCAAACACCTAATAAAAAATAAAGAATTAATCTATGATTGAAACTTATGTAAGCTTGGAGACATAAGTAGTAACCCACATGATTTCCACTGAAGGGTCTTGACGTATGGCTTCCTGCTGAATATGAAAGGAGATATAAATGTTTGACACTGGTGAGGAGGAGCAATCATCCATCACAGGAGGCTTATCAGGCAATAGACTAATATTCAAATCAATTCAATGTGGTGGCTTTCAATTAGCAGCCCTTTATTCAAATGATTTTCAAACACTGTATTTGTACACAAATTATTTCAGATGATCATGTATGATTTTGCTCTTAATGAACAGTGATCTATCACCAAAAACTCCTTATTTAGAGTTTAGACTGTTATATTCTATTTCAGTTCAGTGATCAATACTGATCAACAGCCCAGACCTAGACAAATCTATGTCAGTGTTTAAACACTTATGACTCTCACTGACATTACAATATAGTAATAGTATATAATAGTTGAGTATTTTATTTTTCAACTACCTTTATGCATAAAGAGAACCAGAGACAGCTTTCTGTGAAACACTTATATTAACACCAATCTGATTGTGTACAACATTTCATTTCACACTTTCAAAGTGATGTGAGTGATGTGTAATCCTGCTTTGTGAAATAAATATTACCCTTCTCCTCCATCCTGTTTCCTACATTAGCAAGATCAATCCATTTTCTGTTGAGGGGGACCTGAGGTACAGTAAAAAGTTGTAATGCATAGATAATGCTAACCTGGAAAATGTGATGAGTTTTAAAACTGAAGGTGATTTCAAGTTCTAGCCTTTAAAACCAAAACCAACTCTGCACTGCTGCTGCTGCTCATCCTAGTGTATGGAAATATTCCAGTATCCACGATCTGACATAAAAAAAGATAACTATTCTCATAGTTTGAAAGGAGTTGATACCATTCCTTCTCTTTGTTAAAGAATCTGAAACTCTACTTTATTTGTCATTCTGCTCCTCCATACTGTAATTCTACTATTGCTACTTTTGTCTGCCCTGTATTTCTATCTATCTCTGCTAATTGAGGACTTTAAGGACTGAGAGTGTAAATGATTGTAAAACCCCCAGAGGAAAATATGTGATATATATAAATAAAAATAATATAACAAAATAATCAAAAATGTATCAATTTGATTGTTGTTTTTGATGTTTTGTTTTTGATTCAAACTTGGTACACTACTGTACATGGACCACAACTGCCAGACCACCCCAAAAATGATCTGTTTTGGTATTTTCTGAGGCAAACAGATAATATACTGATAAAACACTTTATACACAGGATTGATACTGCAACACTTAGTGCTGGAGTGGTTAAATCTTGCACTATACAAAATGGTGTGCATCGAACAGCAGCCAAGTTTCAGCACAACTAATGTAAATGCAGATAGCAAGAGAGTGTGAGTTTCCAGTCAAAGAGTAAAGGTCACAGCCCCTACTCAAGATAAATGTTATTAGAGTGGAGTTACAATGCATATCTTCTTCTAATATGGATTTGTCAGAAAACACAAGCACAAAATGACTCAATAATGTCGAGACTTTGAGCAACATGTTTATCTTCTGTGTTTGTTAAGATTTAAAATGGTAGCTCACACAGGTGTCCACCTAAAGGCATGAGGCAGAGACAGAATAATTACAGCTCTCCCTCGGGAAGTTAGAAATGTCAAACTAAGGAGGAAAAAAGTCAAACATGACATTACAGCTGCAGTAGAAGGATGCCTACTGTTGTTAATGATTTTTATAGAAAATTATTTCTCAGTAATCATTTCTTTAGTTAAGCAATGTGAAAGACTGAAAGTTAAAGAAAGGCCATCAATTTCAAAGTTTGTTATCTTGTTATTTTGTAATTTAGTTGAACATTTGTGCTCGACTGTCATCAAAGAGAAAAATAAGAAGTTTTAGAGAATAGAGACGAGAAGTTTGTTCCTTCCTGAGAAAGGAAATTGAACACTGAAGTATTCTGTGGCCATTAGTGTGTGGCTGTGTTGCTGGAAAGCAAGTATAATAATAAAAACTACACAATAATGAAATGATGTTCATAAAACAGTTAGATCTGGTCAGGTAACTAGATTGGACAAGGACATGTCAAAGGACATAGCAAATGTTTTTTAAATATTCTATTATTTAATTTACAGTCATGTGGACATTTGATTTGTACCAACCAAAAAACATTTGAGAAACATGTATATGGTACATCTAAATTCCTGCTAAAAGGTCACTGCAGACAACTCCAGAGATCAGCAAACATACTGTCAGATCAGATGTCTCATCAGAATCAGACTTGATTTAGAATGTATGAATTATTGTATAATTAAACAATTGTGGTAGAATCAAATTAGATTAGATGTTATCAAAATTCAGATTGGAGTGAGGCCAAAATGGGATGGAAACACTGTTCTTCATCTTCTATGGCAGGTGTGGCCAACCAGTAGAACAATAAAAGCCAAAATAATAGTTGTACTAATTTAAAGAGCCACATTACATCATGAACACCCTGGCAGGAGCATACTCACATAAACAGCAAATTCCTATTAGATGCAATGACAGCACCCTATTTACATGGGTATTATTTCTTAACTTGCATTTAAATACTTCAGACTTACTGGAACTTCTGGCAATCCTCATGTTCTACAATCCTGTTGAAATCTGGCTTTTGTTCTGCTGTTGCCACTGGCAGCAACTCCTTCACATGTTTCAGTAAGAGCAGAACAATGCTTGGATTTTACTTCTTTCAAAATAGAAAAATATGATACTATCAAAGACAAATATTGCTATATCAAGTATTGATATTTCTCCACTGTGCCAACATGTTCTATCCCTTCAAACTATTTCCAGTTTGTCATCCTGAGACAGTTCAATATTTTGCGATGCTGCTGTCACATGGGGTTTTCAAACTGTCCAATTCAGCAGTGACAGGGTCAACAAGAAACTTAATCTGCAGCCTTGTCACCTGTAGATAATGGAGTCTGTTCTCAAAACTTTTGGAGATTTTCAAGCAGTGTTACATACACGCTTTTAGCACATTAGCAGCTTGCCCACTTGCATCTGACAAACAGGAAGAAGTAGAAGAGGAAGAAGGAAGAAAGTGTCATTTTCAATGTGGTAATTAAGAGCATAAAATTGTACATTTCCAGCATGAGTGTTATGAAGTCCCCTCAGTTCAGCTTTTACACAGGCCTAAGAGGACACTCACAGAACTGAGCATAGCATACCGTCTTCAACAGATAAGACTTTGTTCTTGACAACATGTCTGGTAAGATAAAGATTAGATACCTAAAATGATAAAGACGCTGCTCTGAGTCATGCATCGTAAAATAACCTGCAAACAAAGTCTTTATTTAGACTGTATTCTTTAATATTCTGTTTTGAATACATCAGTGTTATTAATACTGGTCAATAATCCAAATCACCAACCAATATACATAAATGTATACTGTCTACAATTTTGAATGCACAACATCAAAAAAAAACTTAGAAAAATGATCCTGGCAAAACCTTTTTTTTCACTTGTTCTTAACTCATAAACACAAGAGAGAAAAGAATTTAGACTTTCAGACTTGATTGGATCTCCAGAAAAAAAAATTTCTCGCTTGCCTTTCAGGGCTTCCATACAATGCTCTCAGCAACCTGTACACATTCCTCCAGACAACTGTCTACTGTATCAATGTTGATTATACTAAGTAATGCATAAAGGTAAAAGTATTAAGAGCCAAGTTCATGAACAGGAGCTAAGAGTCAAGTTCTTGAACAATATATAGGTGCCACATTTGTTGCATGATACACCTAGTGCATTAATTCTGCACCTTAAGTATTTTCATGGATCCTGAAAAAATGTTGTTCCTTTTTTATGCTCAAGAAGGATGTTCACTACAGTTCAAAAGTTCCGCAGGTTTTCAAAAGCATTTAAATATATCATGTTGGGGTTGCTGTGACTTTTGCTGGCTGACTCTGTGATTCCTGATGATGTGAGATCCGGTGTGCAATTCAACATGGTGGCGCCCTGCTGCTGAATTAAGAACACTTCACAACAAAAAAGCTTAGGACATAATTCTACCCTGGTTCAATACTCTACAACGGACAAACTGGAAGACCTGGAACAGTATATTGACGAGTGTTTTGACCAGCTCGGCACAATGGGCAAAAAAGGGAAAAAGAGATCAACATGAGCTCTACACCTTCTGCCAAATGCCGTTGTTCACCCAACTCATTCATGGACTCACCCACTCAGACAGACACTTCTAACTGCTTCTCCATAGAAGCTGCTTCTCCATAGACCATAAGCTGCTTCTCCATAGACCATAAACTGTCTGCTGTGGATGCAAGGATTTCCCTTGTTGAACTGCTACACAAAGAATTTCAGGGGTTAAAACGTAGCTTGGAGTTCAGCCAGGAACAGATCCTCACCTTAACCAAAGTGAACAAACAGTTGAAAAAATCTGTCCAAACTCTCACTGAGTAAATAGCAGCTGTCACCAGAGAAAATACACAATGAAAGAAACCATACTAGATCTGCAAGTGCGCCCAATGTGAGACAACCTCATTTTTATCCCAGAGCTTTCTGACCACTCTTCCTCTGATCCTGAAAAAACACCAAAAGATTTCTTGACCACTCAGCTTAAGATACCATCAGACAAAGTCAACCAAATCTCATTCCACTGTGTCCACTGTCTCAGCCACAATCAAGGCAAATAATTGCCAATTTGAATAATATAAACACAAAAAACTGGTTAAAAAACAAGGAAAGGAACTTATGGAGGGACGCAAAAGTCTTTTCTCTATTGGGAAACAGTTCCTTGAAAAAGAAAGGAAAGCTGTGATCTCCGTTGATGAACTGTATGTTGATGGACAACTCTTCCGCAACAATGACCAGACACCTTGGCTATTCTAAGAAACTGTTTAACCTGTCACAAGAAACATATAAATGAGCACATCATAGTCTCCAAGTGCTCCTCAAGCCACTACCTTGTCTCGCTTGTTAGTCAATGATGCAGTAATCAAGTCTATGTGCTTCACGTTTCCACACAGTCTCCAAGTGGGGATGAGACTGCTACCAATGCCAACTTCTGGACCCAAATTTGCAAAAATAACTTCAACAAGAGCAATAATACGAATTTACAACTCATACAGTATAAGGTTATTCATAGAATACACTACATTGGTGAGAAATTACACAACATGGGATTTAATGAATCAGACAGATGCACAAAACACAACTGACACTTACTTGCATGCTACTTGACACTGCTCTCCAATCAGGCACTTCGGGCTGCAAGTTACAGATCAATTATCTCACATACTGGACTGCCACATCCCTTTATCCCCGGAGGTCTGCATATTAGGCAACCTATCAGCACTACAATTACCCAGCACTACTCTAATATTCTCCTCACAGCCCTAACTATTGCCGGGAAATTGAATCTGTAAATGAAAAAGTAACATCATACAATGGAAAAACCTCCTGATAGATCCCTGGAAAAAATGTCTGACTCCCTCAGTCATAAAACAGCTGAATGTAATAAAACCTGGTCCACAGTCATCAATAAATTAACCTCCGCTATTAGCTGATCTCCAACCCACAATGCAATGATGAATGCGTAAATACACACACAATTCTGCCTCCATTAGCCCAATTTTCTATCACGCACACATTTCCCTGCAGTATCCTTGTGCTCACAAAAGAGTGAAGGTTTGCGCTTGAAATAGCAGTGGTTAAATTATATTCAATGATCTGCTCTGTGTTCCAAACTAATTTGCTGACTTTATGTGTTTTAGTCCAATACGAAGACATTATCTGACCAAGAGTGATGGAGGTGCTTTGGATATTATGATACTAACTGAAAAGTGCGGTACAAATTAAATTGATTATTATTATTATTTACTTGGTTGTAGTGTATTTTAGCTGTCTATTTCTTCCGTCCTTATTTCCGCTTGTTTTGTAAGTGGTGTGTTGGAGGCTGAAAAAAAAAAAAGAGAGAGTCAAAATTAAGATGTTGCAATACCATGGCAAATAATTGTTGAACACTTTGGGCAGTTGTTTGGAAAGGATGAGATTGTGTTTAGTGTGTTGATTCATTTTGCTGAGGAATACAGGCAGTTTGGTCCATTAGATAATATCTCAGGATTACATTTTGAGAACTATCTTGGACATATTAAGCATCTTCTACACAAGTCACATCAGCCTCTACAGCCGGTAGTCAAAAGGTTGTCTGAAATTCAACATGTTGGGTTACTATATCCAAGAAATGATCCAATGTTATACAACATCCACACTGATGGCCCTGTCCCTCCACAATTAATTTCTTCACAACAGTACAGGAAGGTCTCCACTAATCTGTTTACTTTGTTTGCATTAGTGGAGAATATAGTCCAGTCAGAGGAAGATGTGTATGTAATGTACAGAAAGTTCAAACACAAACAGCCATACTATATATATATATATATATATATAGTCATCATACATGGGTACATACAAGGTAAGTGTGGCTTGCAAGAGAATATAGGGATATTACGCAGAATGATGTATGTGCAGAGTTTGACACTAGAAGGCTGTTTTCAAATTCATCTGCTGAAAGTGGAAAGTTTCTCTGCGCTCAATGAAAATCCAATTTTAAGGGCTAGGCCTACAGGCAGGATTTGTGACATCACAAATAGTTTGGAAGCCAATCTTGGTCCAATATTCAACTTACACAAGTGTGATGTGGAAACTTGAAGCCTCCAGCGCACAAACACTGATGACGCACTTTACAGTGAAGGAGGAAACACCTGTTGTCCAGCAGTTCAACTTATATTTATAGATTCTGGATTTTTAAAGGAAAAGGAGTAGGTTGTGTTTCAAGGATTTTAACAAAATAATTGAATTTTTGTGAGAAGAACATATCAGATACAAATTATTATTCAAAGTAGAGCAATTTATATGCATGTTAAAGCATGTCTGGAGGGGATAAGTATGAGACAGACATCCCTAAATGAAAAACTAGTCAAAGTACAGTCAAGCAAGTCTTTGAGGCTCAGGTTAGGTCTCTTTCTGCAAATATATGACTATAAGGAGCTGGTTACAATGGCAAATGCTACCAAACTAAACTGAAATATAATCATGGCTTTTTGTTTCAACATATATATTGGGATCCAGCGCAGGGCAATAGAACCCCCTTTGTCCCCCACAACAAGCAAGAAATGGTATGCCATTGCACTCCTCACTAATAACCCCAATTTACTGATAACATGCATGTAAAATAAAATTATTTGTGTAAACAAATGAAATCACACTAGTTTCATGCTTACAGCTACAGTAAAGTTACAGCTTTTTTTACCCTACCTCTAGAGTTGGGGTTGCTGAGGGAAAGTCTATATAATCATATTAAATGCTGTGCATATAGATTTCACATATATGAGTAGTACTTTAGTCCCTCTTTTCACTGAGATTATTTTCAGATTTGTGATTTTTTCCCAATATGATATTTTTCATTCAGATGATCAAGAGTACCCTAATTTTGGATGTAGATCACATGTCTATTAAGAAAAATTCTATTTTTAGAAGAGAAAACTGCCCAGTCCAAAATATATTATAGTTTAAATTATAATGGTAAGTGTTGAAAAGCCATTTGAATTGTCATTTTTTTACATTTTTATCAAATTAATGACAACAACAAGATTGACGCTATGGTAACAGGACTGACCACAGTAACACACATTCTACTGCGTACACTGCGCATCTTGGTCTACACACTACTGTGAAGTTTTACCTCCAGAGTTACATAATATTGTTTTGCAGTTGAACGGCATTGTTGTATTAGAGAAGCACATCCCAGATAGCAAAATTGCTGTGGCCCACATCCAGCCCACACCCAACACTTTCAGCACTTTCATCCTGCCCACATAACGCATGGAATGATGGCACTTGGGCGGTCTGCTCCTGTTTCCATGATCTGGGCCACAAGCAAGCCATATGTCAACCAAGAACAAACCAGATAAACCAAAACTGGCCCACATCCAAAATACACATACCTGAGAGCACCACATCTTTACCAAAAAAGGCTCACATTTGATTTGGAATATTTGGACCATATTTGCTATTTTACATGTGGGCCATTTCAGGTTCACATCCATTTTGTCCAGGCCAGAAGAAGGCCAGCAGTGCTGCATCATTGCCTGAAGTGGCCCACTTCCGTATGCTATCTGGGATTACATTTCTAAGAGTTCTAATATTTTTTTTGTCATTGCAGTTCCAGGCAATGCATAATATCCTTTAGGGAAAGGGCCTGCGTAACAACATACTTTCTCTCCAAAAATAGAAGATAATGGTATTTTTGTATTTGGCTTATATGACATTTGTATAATTGTTACTCATTGTGTAATGTATTGTACAGTATTTACAGCTGCTTCAACAATTAACACAGTTTAATGCTTTCTTCATGTTTCTGTGTGTTTTTTTGAGCAACAATGAACAAATTTCCGCGACAGACGAAGCCCAGGTTTTCATGCATCTTGCACAAACAAGTCTGTCTCTCAGACACTGTTGGACTGACCACCCAAAAAGGACACAGGTGGCACAATAAAGAGTAAGAAATTACTCGATTTGGGTAATCTGTCAAAATCTTCCTGTGAGCATTTCTAATTGTGTTCACGAGGAATCATTTTTGCCTTTTAAGCTTGCTCTTTGTCTTTGTCTGCTTCCTACCTGTGGTCAGGCTGCTCACATCATCCTGCTCAAAGAATAGCCTCACACAGTTCTTAACTGAGTCGGCTGTCCAAGTGTTTCTTTTTTGTGTAATGTGTGGTGGTCTTTATCAGAATGCCTCCACCTTTTCTTTGAGAACCCAAAAACTGTCTTTGCATACTTTCTGAGCCTTCTGTACTACCTGTGGAAGAACTGTGATCCTGTGAGACACAGCATCCCTTTCCCTTGTCTATCTTTCCAAAGCTCAATATCATCTTTTCAGTAATGATAGGAAATCTGACACAAAAACTACTAATTTGTTTAACTTATTCTAACCTTGAAGGACTTAGGTGATTCTGGGCTCACTGGTGTTGTGAACAGGCTGTTGATTGCAACTGATGCTGCCTTTTTTGCTGCCCTGCTCTTTGCCTGGGCTTCTCTCCATTTTCTTCTCTGTGACCTCCTCTGTCTCTCGCTGCACTCATGTATGGTTTTTTCTTCCCTTGTTCCCTGTCTCTCCTCTATTTCCTCTTCTCCCTTCCAAGGTAGGCTACTTCCTCCTTCTTTCAGGATCTGCATCTCAGCAAGCGTGATAGTGCCTTTGCTTTTCCGCTGAATTTAATGGCATACTACTTACATTTGTAACAGTGTATTATGGTGTAACTATAGAATTATCAACAAAATGATGCTAAAACTATGTAAATAAGGCAATAAGCTCAGCAAAATAACTGCATTACATTAAATACCTACAGGATGCATGGAAATCAAACAGTACTAATTAAAAATGTGGCCGATGCTCATATGCTACCCTCACTGAATGATATGGATATTAGCTCAATAATACACACGATGACATTTAAAAATATTTTAATCTGATAAGGTTAACCTTTAAAGACAGTGAAACTAGGGTAAACACTGATCTATCAATCAATCAATCAATCAATCAATTTTTATTTATATAGTGCCAAATCACAACAAAAGTCATCTCAGGGCACTTTTCACATAGAACAGGCCATCCATGTTACTCTCATGTCAAAACCTGTTACTCCGGAAAAGTAACAGGGTTCAGCATTTCAAGCTAAAACACATGCTGTGAACTTTCAAAGGTTATTACTTGTAGATATTGATTATATTATGAGAAAGAAATATTTTTTTAGATTTATATGTTAAAAAATGATAACAGTATTGATGTTGTTAGCTTGCCCCCCCCCCAGTCAAACCTTATAAAATAGCACATCAGAGATGAGAGAAACTTACTTGTCTGTGAGCTGTTGGCATCCTGGTTCAGAGATGATGCACCTTTCTGCAAATGATGTCATTTCTGGAAAGTACCATTATTTTGCAAGGGTTTTTTGGTGAGGGTAACAGTGTCAACACAAAATCAGGGGACACCGATAAATTGATATATATTTTTGAATATTATATATATATATATATTTAATAGTATAATATATATTTATAAAAATACTGTTTAACACTAAGATCATACTTAAAATAATACATAAATGGGAAAATCTTAACATTTTGCTTACATTTTACTATTTAAAAGTCCTGCTGAAGTAGAACAGTCATAGCTGATGAGGGACAGATCAAAAACCTCATCCTCATCAGCATAAAAGTAATTATTTAACATCATATTTCACTGATTTTAATTTGATGGTATATTGAGGAGAGAAGACATAGTAATGCTATATTTTTAAATTACATAGGCCTATTTATTTGTTATAGTAATTTTATGACTGATTATTTCTTGACTGTTTTTTGTTTTTTTTTACTGAAAACACTGCAGTCACTTTAACTTCTAAAACCCACCACCGTTTTAAAAAAAAACGGATAAATAAGTACATAAGGCATATAACGTGAAAACACACTCTCTCCAAAGACTCTTATGGTAGCTTGTTTGTGTTGTCATTTTCAACCGGTTTTGTAGAAAGAAAGAAGAGATGACAGAGTCAGTAAACAGCTGCTGGAAAGCTAATGTTGACAAAGTCCAAGGTTGTTATTGTTTTGTTTTTTTTTTTTTCAGGGAAAAAGCTGCGGTATCCGTGTAGCTGTAATTTTGACACAATTAAATCCCAATTAAGTCAGCAACTGCGGCTGAGAGGTGCTGAATCCATCGTGTATGTAGTCTGAGCATTGTCCCGCTGCACAGGTAAATTTATGTGCGAAAACAAAATGACCTACCTCTGTGGTTTCAGACGCTCTTTGACTTGCGGGTGTCACGCGTCGATTGTCGAAAATGTGCAAAAAGAAAACAGAAGATGAGCAACAGGTGCTGTGTGTCGTCCACGGCTTCCAGATGGTCTACAAGTTTACTGAGTTTTAATAATAACATGAGTGACAAAGTTAAAAGTAATGATTTATTGTTGAAGGTTTATCCAGAATTCATAGAGATACACTGACGGTCCGCTGCCACAGTCTCCACCCCGACTGCCTCCGCTTGTATGGGAGAGCGGACAGAGTTACAGCATGCTGTTGCAACACCTTTAGTTTCTACAGACAAGCTTGAGGGATGACACTGACTCTGCATATAGAAGTGTAGAATGTAATAATCAAATGTACATTTCTAATATCTATCTATGTATCTATTTATCTATCGATCACATAGAGGGGGGGGGGGGGGGGGGAGTGTCAAATTAATGTCTTCATGAGCTGTTTCTTGGGTACAAATCTTAAAAACAGATATACAACAGATAATGTAAACCACTGTCTACTAAGAGTCATGGAATCTAAATTGCTCATTTTAACAGACTGTTTTAAATGTCTACAAGTGAATAAAATCAGCCAGCAAATTAGAGTCAGCTGCATTGTTGTGCCTCTAAGGTCAGTTCTGCGTTTACTCCTGTTGCTGCTGTCATTTCTTGCTCCTGCACTTGTCAGGTGTCCTATAAATATTGTGACTTAATTACTCAGTTGCTTTGAGTTGCATTTTACATTATGGTTATTGTGCTCCCTGGCTTCCCTTGAGTAAATGATATATTTCTCTATGGTATGGTAAGGTGTGGTTACATTAGCCTTCTGTTCATCAAAATTGCTCAGCACACAGCTCTGAAAAAAATGTGAAATATTGAACAAGTACTCACAAACTGTAAAAAGTCAGTGAGACTGATGCTGCAGTAGTAAGGTAGTGTAATATTGCACTAAGCTAGAAAAATTATTTTTCCAAATACTGTACATATGTACATGGTTAAAGTTGTGCAAATATAAATTCTGACCTGCTGAGTCAACGTTGGATGGAGATTGCACCAAAATAGGAAACACATGTTTAAATTTGCCTGTGCAGGTTTCAGGTGATGTGGATTACCCTCCTACAATCAAACCAACAAGTCCTCCAAATTAAACAACTAAATACGACATTTGACTGCGCGCTCCAGCAGAACACATAGGAGTGCAATGCAAGCATCCAATCCCTGTTACCCGAATTTAGATATACAATAAATATTTCCCCATTTTTCGATATATTTGTCCCTCCTACCAGTGCTTCTATAAAGTATTTGCTCATAAGAGGCTACTTTTCCAATTTCAGTAGACCAGTCCTGAAAGGACAGGCTCCCTGGTGTCTTCTACCCCCTCATTAAAACCTGTCTACCCACCATGATGCAAGTCAAAATCCAATGGGACACATTACAATGGGCAACTTATAGAGGGTCACCCAGTGCATACAGCCTTGGTTCAAAATTGTCCTCAGAAATTTCTGTAATACGATCGTGGACCTGCTTCCAAAAGTCTTGGATCACCAGGCACTCCCATAGGACATGGAATAAAGTGCCCTCTGAATCTGGTGCCTGACACCTCCAGCACTCCACTGAGTCCTTAAGACATAGTCTGTGAAGTTGAGAAGGAGTCCAGTAAAATCGGTTGAGAATTTTGAATTGGATAAGATTAATTCTAATATCCCTTGACATTTTTTTAGTTTCCACAAATCTCCTCCCACTTCTGTACCCTTTATGAAAGGCCCAGGTCCTGTTCCCAGGCTGTCTTTAGAGTATTAGGCACTGTATTGGCCTGATCAAAGATCTTTCAATTATAAATTAAAGCCTTGACATTTCTAGGTGAGCCAAAGACCTATGTTAGTAAGTGCTTTAGTTGTAAATGTTGCCAGAACTTAGATCTAGGAAGGCCAAACTCTTGGACTAGCTTAATAAATGTTTTGAAAGTGTTTTCTTTATATAAACAAAATACTTTCCACATACAACATAAGCTTGTGAACTGTATTCCCTATTCTGACCCCTGGGAAGGCGTCATTTCAGCGTATTGCAGCCGCTGGCGGTTCCAGCACTTGACAGAAGAGTGCAGGAGAAAGACCTGAGCCTTGTCTAGTAGAGATGTGCCTGAATACAAATACGTTATTTGGCAAAGCACAGATAGTGGGTTTTTTACAAACATTTATTTTGTACAAATATTTAAAAAATTATTTGTTTTTGGGAAGGAAAAAAACCCCATGTCAAATACCAGCATGCAGGTCGGTTACATCTCTATATCAGTCTCTCTCCTCTGCTCTGCTGTTATGTCTATCAGCAGGTGTCAATTAGGGGAGTCACATCCACCTGCTACATGACGCATATTTCCTTATTTGGACATCTCTCCCTGAGTTGTGGGTGTTCCCCAGAGATAAAACTGAGCTACTGACACAGGCAAAGTGTTTACAAGGGACTCTCCATAACCTGTTGTTCCCCTTCTCCTTTCTCCTTACTCCTTCTCCTTCACCTTTGAAGTTCTTCTCCACAGATTACACGCTGTGCTGTCTCTGTGTTATGGGTGTATAAATAAATAGAGGTCTGCACCTTGGTGATGCAGTTGGTTTTAGTTCAGTAGTCAGCGCAGTTGTCTATGATCTGGGAGACTTGAGTTTGAGTCCCGGTGTGGTGACCTCTTTCGTAAGATAGTTCAGTTATTCATAAACACTTATTTTAACACTTTAATATCCTAAAATTAAAAGCGTAATAAAAATAAAAAAATGGATTTTTATGCCTATTTCCACTATTCAAATACAAATACAAATATAAATATAAATAATTTTGCTGCCTCAACAAATATAGATACAAATACAAATACTGGGCTCTCTGCACATCCCTATTGAGTCTGTTTGTCTGCACTGTTGGCTCTGGTTGATTATACAGAACCTTTATCCATGTCATAAACATCTGACCAAACCCAAAGGCTCTAAGAGTGTGGAACAGGTATCTCCATTCCTCACAATCGAACGCTTTTTCCACATCTAGTGAAATAGCTGCAATTGGAGAATTTAAATCCTGGACTTACCATATTATGACAAGTAGCCATCTTATATCAGATGAGTGTCTTTTACTAATAAATCCCATCTGATCAGGGTGAATTAGACATGTGATCACTTTGTCAATTCTATTGACTAAGTACGTTCAATAAAATTTTACAATCTATTGAAATCAAGCTGATTGGTCTGAAGCTTTTACAGTCACACAGATCGTTATCCTTCTTAAGAATAAAGTAATGATGGTTTGTGATAAAGAAAGAGGCAGTTTTCCTTCTCTAAAAACTTTCTTGAACAGCTGCATAATTAGGGGGATAAATTTAGCCATGTAGTATTTAAAGAACTCTGCTGTAAAGTCATCCTGGCCAGTCGATTTGCCAGAAGGTAATGCCTTTATTACATTATATAGTTCTCTGTAATTAGCCTGTCAAAATATTCTCGCTGTTCCTCATTTAGCCTGGGAAAGTTCAAATCATTAAGAAAAGAGGTTATATCTTCATCAGTAGCGGAGCATTCAGATTTATAAATATCTATGTATAACCTCCTGAATGTATTGTTAATATCCTTAAGATTGGTCACAAGATTCCCTCCCTGATACCGTATTGCAGGACTTGCTGAGCTTGATTGCTTCTGCTTAAAATATCTTGCTAAAAATTTCCTTGCCTTATCCCCAGATTCAAACTAAGTTTGTCTTGCCTGAAACAAGAGAAACTCCACCTTTTTGGAGAGTATACAGTTACACTCATATTTGAGTTGTGTTAACTACCTCAGTTTAGAAGGAGAGATATTTTGCTTCAAATTAGTCTCGGCTATTTCTGTCTTCTTTTTTAGTTGGGTAAGCAGCAAGGTATTTAGTTTTTTCCTGCGTGATGCATATTGAATGATATAGCCCCTGAGATAAATGTTGATTGCCTCCCATGCAAAACCAGCAGAGGGTGCTGTGGGCACATCGATTTCCATATAGTATTTAATTTATGTCCTTATTTGAAAACAGAGTCCTGTAAAAGAGCGTCTAGGTGATCTAATTGTTTCACTTAATGGTAATAAGTTCAACGCAACATAGGCATGGTCAGATATCAGAATGTTCCCAACTTAGCACGATAAAACAACAGGAAAGAGAGCACTGGAAATAAGAAATAGGTCAATTCTTGAGTATACCTTGTGAACATGAGCGTAGAAGGTGTAATCCCTGTCTGTAGGATTCAACATCCTCCAAACATCTGTAAGCCCCCAAAAAGTACATAAACCCTTCACTGTGAGAACTGAGTTAGTTGGTTTACAACATCTATAGCTACTCCAATCTAAAGTCTGGTCCAGAGTTATGTTCAAATCTCCATAAAGAATAGTGAGGAAGTCCCCACTCTCAAGTAACTTACTCTCAAGGTCTAAAAAGCAGCTGGGGTTATCCCCATTTGGAGCATAAATATTAGCCAGTATCACTGACTGTCCCTGAATTTCTGCCAACGATGATAGTCCTACCTTCTCCATCAAATATTTCCTCAAGACATTTAAATTGCATGTTTTGCCGATTAAAATAGCAACCCCTTTGCTTTTACTAGAACCAGCACTGAAGAACACCTGCCCTACCCACTCCCTACACAACTTATCAGTCATGTTGAGACAAATGACATGAGACAGTTGTCTGCTCCACAAACACTGGAATGTTTTCTAATCTATCGCCCCTATCAACAGTAATCGGCAGCATAACATAATTTGTGTGTACTTTCCAAAACTGTTACAAATCACTGTTAAAAAAAACATGTTTTATGGTGTGACAATGTTATGGTTAAGGTCTGGTTAGTTAGTTTTACGAAAAGATCATGGTTTGGGTTAAAATGATCACTTTGTTAAGGTTAGAGAAACATGTGATATGGGTTAAAGTTACTACTTCCTTAAAGTTAGGCGACCTTTGTCATCATGGCTACAATAATAACCTCTGGGTTATGGTTAGGGGACGATTGTAGTTACACTTTTTAAAAAGCTATCCATACTCACAGTTGGAAATGTGACACTTATGAGGAAGAAAATTCATTCCGCTACATTTGTTAGTCCTCAAGAACATGCTTTGACAAGTCACAAAGGTTTGATGTGAAAATGGTCTATTCTGCCACACCAGCATCAGCAGGCTGGCTTGGCTTGCTATATATATAAACTGACAACATCTGTAAGGAATCACTCGATTTTGAATGCCTCCAGCCAAGTAACAAATTGCCACACCTGTCATTCACACACCTATTTATATACAAATGTGCACTGACATTTATCCAGCGCTAAAATCCCCAAAGATAGAAAAAGTAGATCAAGGGCAGTTACATTACTCAACAATTAGTGGGCTTTATGGTGTTGTTGCTGTATGCATTCTTTTGCTTCAGATGATGAAAAGTTAGTTTCTCATTTGCCTTGCAACACCGAATATCTTTAAAATCAGTGTCGTAAGGCAACTCAGTGCTGTAACCAGAAACAAATTATTCTTTGTTTTGATGGTGGCTAAGCATTTAAGTTGACGTCTTGAGCCCACACGGGCAAACATAGAAGACCACCTCGCACACGCAAAGTGCAGATGCCACTGCTGAGATACCTTCTTTAATTTGTTAGATTGTCCGTGAGGAAATCTGTGTGCACTTGATATTAAATGTTCACCTGTTAATAAATTATTGGAGGAGCTTGAGGAGAAAATTATTTTTCTTGAGGAATTTGGAAATAAAGCTGATTCAAATCTTGTGCAGTTGGAGAGCAGATCAGAGATAACCTGAGACAAAAGATGGAGGTGCTAATGAACCACTCCCACTTGGTCAAACTTGGAGAGCGAAATAAATATGACTATGAACAATTTTTTTAATGGATTCATTTGGAGTGCATCTTGGATGTTTTTTCTCAGAGACAGACAATCTCTATGACCTGAAAACCCAGAATTGATTATTTTACTCCACAACACTGGTGATTATCTTCAAGCATGAGAAGCCCACCTTTTCATCTTATCTGCTTGGGAAGTAAAACTCTTCTATGAGAAACTAATTGTCAATTACAATGCACTCACCATTAAGGTGAGTTTAAGGTCAGCCTTGCTGATCTGTGATCGATCAAAAACTGTTTCTGTTATTATTTACAGGTAAGCTCTCAAGATAGACTGCAGTGCAATGCAATTTTGTATTCCACTCTGACAAAGAGGAATGAGACAAAAATCTCTCACAGTATTGTCATACCCTTTATACCTGGACTTGCTTCCTCTTGTCAAGGCTGCTTCTTCCAGTAAACATCCTTGTCTGGTTTTGTTCCCATCTATGGTACTGTGGCAGTCTCACAGCCCTCTAATGCACCATTTTAGCCTTAACCTAAAGGTTAACCTTAAGTTAGAACATTCTCTGCTCACACTCCCAAAGACCAAGATACACATTCCATGAAGCCTTTCATTACATTAATAACACCTGTGTAATCAGGCTAAAGTTCTCCCTGTTACAGGTTACATGGTAAGATTCAGAATGATCAAATATAGTGGAAATTAAACATGATTACATGTGCAGAAACTGTACTCAGACATGTGCAATAAAGATATTCAAACTGATTACACACACACACACACACACACACATACACATACACACACTGCCTCACACATACATCCTGTCATAGCATTTATTAATGTGTATGCTCAGTATCACCACAGTCTATAACACACAAGTAACTAAAGCATTAAAACATTTTCCGTGGCTATCAGTGTTCAATGTGTTAAAGCTTGTCTGGGGTTTAGTTTTGGCCTATTGGACAACACGTCACCACTTTTGGCATTGTGTTTGTGGCAGACAGCAAAACAGATGACAAGATCCATTTCTGGCACTGACTGGCAAAAACTTGCAGCTGTGGCTGTTCATGCCACAGTGTAAATGTTCCATATGGCTTGTCCTGACTGAGACAGTTCATATTGAGGAATGTGGAGGCATATTAAAGACACTAAAAGATGGTGAAAAGGAAATCCTCCCCAAAAGTGTGGAGATGACAGTGGTCTCCCAATACTGCCCCTATTATGATTTTAACAACATTGCTGTGAAAACCTGCAGATTTCTTGTGTCAGTGTCCCTGTATTGAGTTGCACCTGCTTTACATTAATCCATGACCAAGTTTGTTGCAACATTAAAACTTAAAGCTGCAGTAGGCAAATATTATTTAATTCTATTTTTGGTTCAAATAACTAATTTTGACCAATGCATATCACTGACATTATTTAATTGTAGGGTACCTTTAAAAAAAAAAAAAAAAAAGTGTGTCTGTGAGCATCCACTCCTTTATATTAAGTTTTGGTTTTTAAAAAAAAAATTGGACCCAGGTTCTACATGCATCAGACAAACTACACTGAATAATACACGCATTCAATATGAGATTATTTGAGATTAACTATCATTATATGAGATTAAGATTATTTGTGCAGATGCATATCATATATGAACATATACATAACATTCTATTATATAGTATTCCTATAATTTGTATATTTGGTCTTGCATCTGTGTACATGAAAATAATTCTTGTGTGTGCTCATATGGGCTGAGCATCTTGATGTAAGATAGGGCCCTCAGTTACTCTATATGACATGTTTTGACAAACACTATTATATCCGAATTATGAGACCCAAGCAGTTCCAACATACACTGCCTCTGGTGATTGCACCAACTGCAATGTAGTTTGGTGAGGAGCCCAAAACTTTTCCATGCGAATGACCCTCAAATAGATAGAACAGAAAACTTTTGGTTTGGAACCCTAGGCTATGTCCACCTGAGAGGAGGTCTACTCCTCGCTATAGAAGTAAGTGAGGAAAGTAGTGTGTATTTATTCTGTGATCTGGGAGATGATAAAAATAAATTGCGCTTTTTATTTTAGGCTACTTTGTATGATAACCTGCGTGCACCATTGTAAGAAGGCAGAACAAAAAATGATCCAAAAATGAAAAGTTGGGCTGAGTTAGCAAAATATGGGCTAGTTTTATTTGTAAAGCTCAGAAAATTAGTAAACTAGACTGAATAATACACGCATACAAATGTTTGTTTGCATGTCAAGTATGAAGGCATACAGAATATGCTATCCATGTTTTCCTGTAATTTGTAGATTTGGTCTCACACCTATGTACATGGAAATTGATAGTCTGCCTTGTAAACTCATTTGGACTGGGCACATATCGATGCAAGATAATACACTGATATACTGGAAAATATGTACAACTACATAGTGCTAAAATATATTGACAAAATATATTGATTGACGGACTAAAATATGTCAAACAACAAAAATCTACTCAGATGGGGGGTCTGCATTCTGATAATGTTATTAAGGTCAATTTGAGAATTTATCAACAGTCAGGTAAAAGTCATTTGAAGATCTGCAGGGAAGTGTAGTCGCGGTTGCAGCCGTGCCAGCAGTACAATGAGCAAAAATCTAATGTGGTGTTTACACCAAATGCAAAGTGAATTTTCGCCTTGCGTTACTCGCACAGGTTTGACCAAGGGATCATTTGTGTTTTTTCGCCCCAAACAGTTGGCAAGCATTGGTAGGCACTGACTAGTCAAGAGGAGTTTGTCCATAGACTGCAAGAGACAGGCGTGACTTATAGTTGTCCAAATCACACAGAACCACACACAAGATGTCAAAATGAGATGTTGGCTAGATGGCAGATTGTATAGAGACAATGGTAAGAATATTTGCCCAAGATAACTGTTTAAATTGAAGTGTATAAGTACATTTTTCGTATAGTAGCAATACATATTGATAGTGTTACTGGAATTGACAATATCTAAAAAAACTTAACCTACCTCACTTAGCGTTGTCATTGAAGTAAGCAATATTTTTACGCTGGCGAGATAATAACTTATTGGCAGGTACAAATGTGACATGCAATTTGTATGCTTGTTTTGACATATCCCACATATAAAAAGTGAAAACATTTCTCATTGTTGGAAGTATTAATTTAGGCCATTTCTCCTTCAGGTCATTAAATCCCTGCAGCTATCTGAAGGCAGCAGGACACTGCAGCCTCTGTACACTTCAGACTGGCCAGAACTCAGCATTCTGCCTGTTAAGCAGGAGACATCGGATGTCCCAAGCTCTTTAATCCTGTGCATCATGAAACTTCTTTCCAACTTTGGAGTTTTTCAGCAGTTCATGTTTTAGTCTTGAAATGCCTCACGATGGTAATATTGTTGCATCACACTTTGCGATTCGATGTGACAATTTACAACATGAAATAGAGTAGAATTAAGACTGAAAATACATTAGATCAATCTGATCATATAAACGGCTTCATCAAAGTATCTGTCATTCTTCAATTAATTGTTAACAGCAACACATTATGTGTTGTGTGAACACATGGTGCTGTCCCCCCACCCCCACCCGCTTAATGCTGACTGAACTGCATAGTCCCTTGACTCATAAAAGTGCAAGTTGTGACACTCTTAACAGGTACACTACAGCCTAAATAGAGAACTTAATCAGCTTACAGACATTATGTTGATGTATTACACCTTTAGGGAACATGACTCTTTTGGAAAGTGTTATAAAGTGTTTTTGATTAAATGTTGATGTGCGTAAAAAATATGTGTAAAAATAAAAATCTTTGGGCCAAATCCACAAAAGGATTGCACAGCTTTTGCGGCTGCTAAACCTGTGCAAATGAGACAAAAAGATAGCGTCTAATTCACAAAGCACCCATATCATGGTGCGCCTGTACCATTTGCATGTATGTAAATTAGGTAATATTCATACATTTTCATACCTTTCTATTAAGGATGTGCAGAGAGTGCAGTATATGTATTTGTATCTATATTTGTTGAGGCAGCAACATTATTTTAATAATAATTATTTAATAATAGTTAATTATTTTATTAAAATTATTTATATTTGTACTTGTATTCAAATAAAAGTGGAAATAGGTGTAAAAATCCAGTTTTTTTTTAACTAAATGCCAGTTCTGCAGCAAAGTGGGAGAGTATGCATATGTTGTGGCACATATGTAGACACATGAAAAGGTAGCTGTTAAACATGAAGGTATTTGTCAGTTGCAGATCTTGTAAAATGTACAAATTGTCCACTAGTAATGTTAAGCATTTTCTCCTCCAATCACACACACGCAATCTCCCACTGAAATTTGCATGTACGTAGCTGACCAATCAGAACACGCCTACTGATTCCATGTGTCTCAAACAGCATAAAAGGCAGCATCTCACTGCTCCTCACATCCAGAAATCACTTCAGTGGACAGCGTAGGAGCGGCAGGGTCCATAGGTAGAGGGCTCTGCCTGTGTTTATAGAACTAAGGTTACAATATTGTAACCTTTGTTCTATCTCACCCAGGAGCCTGATGGATGTTCATCCTGCTGTGACATGTCATTAGACCGCCTCAGTGAGCCCAACTGGCTATAGGTTAGTTACCGCAGCCCACCTACTACTTTATAATCCAAACCACTTAGCGGAGTAGTAGAAGGCCCAACCCAGCCCAGTAACATGAACATGAACTGGGTGTCACCATGGCCTAACCTCACAGGGGTCAAAGAAACATACAACAGACACCCTACACACCTCATTCAGGTCAGGTGTACTACAGCTGACGCTCACACCACCATTTTCACAAGTCCTGAGTCACCCATGCAAGCATGAACCTTGAAAAGGAGCCCGTCATGTCTAAGAGATAGAACTTTATGAACAGACCAGGTGTAGACGCCACTGTGCATATGTCCTCAACACTTGCCCCACTGAATACGGCCATCAACGTTGCTATAACATGTGGAATGTGCTCAGAACACAGTGGGGGGTCCTTACCCGTCTGCCTGTAGGCTTGGAAGATGCATTCACAAATCCAACTAGATAGGCGCTTCTTGGATAGGCCTTTACCAGCCACTCCTTCTCCATAGCACACAAACAGCTGTTCAGTGCACCGAGTGGGGGCCATGCTTTCAACATAACATGACAACCCACTTACTGGGCACAATAGACGCAATTTTTCCTTCCTGGCATCCCCATGGGGTGAAGGGCAAAATGCCTCTAGCTGAATAGTTCTTGACCTGAATGAACTCCTTACTTGGGAACAAAGGAGGGGTTCAAGTCTGAGTGTGGCACTGCTGCGGTCACCACAAAGCAGCAGACAGTTGGGGTGAACCGACAGGGCACACAACTCACTCACTCTCTTAGCTGAAGTTGAAGTTGAAGCTGTCTTGAATGACAGTACCTTCAGAGAGGAGCGCTCCAGAGGCTCATAGAAATCACTCACTAGAGCCTCCCAATGCTGGTGCACCACCTGTGCAGACGGTCCAGCCTGCATCAGCCTATGTGATTAACACAGTATATGCATATAATACATTTAATACTAACAAAATTAGATAATATATGTGTGTCTTTGTATCAGGTGCAGAGGTAGTGTGGGTGTATGAAGTCTGTGTCTCTTACAAAAAGGGCATGAGCAGGTCATGGGGATTTATAGGCAACATGGACTGTGTCGTAGATGTCTGGCCAAAATTATAAGCATTAGTGGACACAGGTACCAGCCAGAGCCTGATGGTGGTAGGGGTGACGTCCACCAGAAGAGATAATGAGGTGCTGATATAAACAGAGTGTCAGAAACATGTCAAGAAGAAGATAAGGGACTTGCCTACTTGCCCACAGGAGCATGATGGGAGAGCAGGGTGAAGTAAGGTGAAGAGGAGATGAAAAAGAGGTGAAGTAACTTGCCTTAATGTTAAAAGCTGTTCTGTGTGTGTTAAGCAATCTTTCATTATAAATCAATATGTAAGTGTAATCAATAAAGGCACGTAAGCCTCTTTTATTTTTTGAATTTGAAAAGCAAATTGATAAATAATGGTGGAAGACAAAGGTGATGTTGAACAAATGCCAGGGACTGTCCACTGAGGCAATACATCAAATTTGGTGGCAAGAGGTTTTAATGGTGGAAGATCTCTGGACTTTGTGACATGGGAGGAACCCTGATGCTCATCATTGGGAGACACTCTCCAGGGTATATAAGATGATGGTTTCTTATTCAGATTTTAGGTTTTTGCTTCATGAACCAAGCCTCGGTTTACTGTATTATGTTATTTGCACTACTAATACTAATACAGCACTGAACTCTGTCCAACTAAGTGTCCTCTCAGGAGCTAAGCCTGGAGAGGTTGGCCCAACATGGGCAGCGCACTTATCAAGCCTGCCAGCTGGGACAGAGCCCCCCAATCTTAGGGGATGGACCAGTTTTCCATATCTGTGCACCATGGCGCCAAACAGCGGTCCGGAGCGATCAGGTTGAGCGACAGCCGCTCTTGTTTCACTATCTCCGGCAGAGGGTGAATGAGATGAAGAGGAGGAAAGGCGTAAAGCAGCCTCCTTTGCCATGGTACATGTGCAAACATGTCCCCCCAGGGGTTGATTGTCTTGCGGTATAAGGCAGAGCCAGAGCAGGCAAACCAGGTCCAAATCTGCTGCACCTCCTCAGGGTGTAGCACCCACTCCTCTCCCAGGAGGTTGGCACCCCTGTTTTCTGGACCCGGAATGTGTGGGGCTCTCAGAGACAGGAGATGTTCTGAGGCCCACAACAACAGGTCCTCTGCCAGGTGCGGTTGTCTGTTCTCACCAACAAGTCTCCCCTGAACCAGAGTCAGGAAGTGCTGGAGAACCAAGACCACCACCTTTAATTTGAGGAGGTTGATTAGGAGGTTGATGTGTCAGTTTTCCCCTGAAGGCTACACACCACACACCACCTCTACCCAGACAGAGAGATGCGTCACTTGACCCAGCGGTGTCTCCTTTGACAGATGTTGTGGGGACCCCCAATAACATAGGTCGTCCTGCACTGATGTGGAATGTTCACCATGTGGTGCTTGTGCCTCTTGGGATCCAAGTACAGGCTGGCGAACCACCTTTGGAGGTGACACATGTGCAGGAGCCCCAGTGGAACCACTGGATGGCCCGCCACCATGAGCTCCAACACCTGCATAACAGTCAAAGCTGTCACCACTGCACTTGTACTCACAGGCTATCTCCTGAAAGGTGAAACGCAAGGAACTTCCTGTGTTTCGGCACCACCTTGACGTGAAAATAGGCATCTTTCAGGTCAATGGTGATGAACTAGTCTACCACTTGAACCAGTTCCAGCAACTTCCTGGTGGTCAGCATGCAGAAAATCTTTCGGATGATGCACTGGTTCAGGATGTGGAGATCCAAAATGGGTCTGAAACCTCCTGTCTTCTTGGGAACCAGGAAGTACGCATTATTCCTCAGTGAGGAAATAACACCACTCATTGCATCACCGTCAGCTGTGCTGGCTGGTCTGATACATAGTGGTACCAGCAAGCACAGCGAGAGACAGTTCTGTTTCTCTGTGTTGCTATGCCGGGCGGGATGTGTGTTTTTCTCACCACATTGCACCTAACATAGTGCTTGTGAATGGGCTCAGCACTGAGCTTTTTCCGGCTAGCACAGCCTGCAGTTGAATAAGGTCACTCGCCATCTGCTTCCCTAACCCTTATGGTGGAACTTTAAGATGAATTCACAGAGAGCAAGTTGTCTTTCAGAGATTTATTGCAATATCCAGAGTAAACATTTGCAAATGCGGATCTCCCAGTTTGCTAGGCTGAAAGAGATAGTGTATGAAGCAAACACCTGTACATGCAGGTGTGTCATCATAGAACATCCAACATTCATCATCCTAACAGTTGTCGTTAATTAATGCACAATGTTCCTTCTATTCATTCATAGCCTTATCTATATTTCTTCCTTAAGGAGTTTTCTTCTCTGCTTCAATGACAAGTAGAAGTTGAGGGCAGAGAATCAGCTTGCTGTAATTAACTGATCCACACCTGTTGGGAACCAGCAGTGGGACATATTCACATGAGAGGCAAAAGAAGACAAACTATTATGTTGTTAACTTAGCTGTAAGATAGTATAACATAAAACAATATAGCATAATCTATAGACAATAAACAGAAGAGTAAAAATATCCATTACACCCTCAGGAAGAGAGGCAGTGTCAGAGGCAGAGTCAGCTCAGTGAGTGCTTTATGCATTACACACCCTCTGTGAGCAGCTGGATGAAGCAGTCTGGGTCACTAGTATCACACCGTCATGGAGGGCCAGAGAGGTGGGAGAGGAGAGGGTGGGGGATTTTGGTCTTTGGTGGAAAATGTAATTTGCTTTCATTAAAACATGATCAACACAGTGAGTTTTTCGACCCAGCATGAGCCATACCGTGGTCACAGGATGACCAGTGCTGCAGTATCTCCTTCGAGGTGGTGTGGGAGGTGGCTGATGCAGTGGGGGCTGGCGGTGCTTTGCCTGTCCGCTCTCCCCCTCGCCATGGTGTTGAAGAACTTTACCTCATCTCCTCTCTGGGTAGAAGAAGGAGTGAGCAGCGGGTGGCTACTCAGCTGTGCCTTATCCTCTTCCAGCCTCTTGAAGTGCTGAGTGACGGAGGAAATGACCCAAAAAGCCCATCGGGAGCTATAGTATTTCCCAGGAGGTGTTCTCTGTCCTTTCTCTATACGGTGGTGAATCCCAGCCACACCTGATGTGAGCCCACTGTGGCAAGCGACATCACACGCTCTCACATGCACATGTTTCTGGAGGACAGTAAGAGATGAATCCTTTCTGAAGGAAGCACACTTCTTGACAGTGAGTTGAGTGTTGTTCTTTCTGCCCTCCTCCTATCAATTTCGACATGCTGACTTGCTGCTTCTTACATTGCAGTGAGGGCAGAGCAAAGGGTTTGTGGGTGGCTGCTGTAGGTTTCTGGCTTGAAAACATAATAAATTGTTTATTTATAAAGTGTTTATTTTAATTTCACATGTCTCTTGTAGTGGTGGTAAATTCCCTGCACCACTGCTAAATGAATATCAAGGAAACACTGCTAAAAATTTCACGTAAAAAAATCTGAACCTACATTTTACACATAAACCTTTCTGTTCTTTTATCATCATACATGGACACAGATTTGGGTATGGGTCCCTACCAACATCAGGGTGTTGTTGGATTGTCCCTACCAATATTTTTACCGATCTCAAACAATCTAGCCGTTTTAACTCCTCATAATGTTAACAGTAACAGTAAGATCCCTGCAGAGTTTCCTGGTTTGTGTGTTTTCCACAAAAAAGTGCACTATTATGATAGAGTAAAAGAGCAGGATGTGGGGGATACTTGACCTGATGATCTGGCAAACCTCAAATTCAAGCTGTACGCATTGTCGACTAGCAGCAGCCCAGCAGCAGCAGCAGTAGTGGAGTCAGTGAGGTGGAGAATCTGAAGCTGTTAGTATTTATAGTTTAAACGTTCCAAATTTCACAGAATTGAAAACAACTTCACTGGATCAAATTAAGATCATTTCATATTATATTTAATTTCAGGTGTTAGGTGTTGTTAGCTAATTTATAGCCCACTGTTGGAGAAAATTCCTCCCAAGAGCAAATTAAGACCTCTGGTCTGTTTTAAAGAAGAACCAACGTCTCAGTAACAGTTAATCTAAGTTAAAAATTATGTTCTGTAATCAATCCTAACATTAATCTTTGAAATTAGTGGAAGAAATATTTACTATTTAATGCAGTCTTTCCCCTTTTCCATGAGTGGATCAAGAGCAGAGTTGTTATTCAGTGGTGGAAGAAGTATTCAGAGCCTTAACTTGAGTAAAAGTACCAAATACATAAATGTAAAAATACTCCATTACAAGTCCCACATGAAAATTCCTACTGAAGTTAAAGTACATAAGTATTATCTGCGTGATGTAATTAAAGTATTGCAGTAAAAGTAGCCAGTAAATATTTCAGTGCAAGGGAACTGACAATTTGACAGCAGCAAATTGCATAACGTTAGGCCATATACAGATCAAATAAGGCAGTGTGGCGTATCACTGCAGGGTTTAGCAGAGGTGTGTGGGAGGGTGGGCATGTTTGTGCTCTAGAACATAACTGCTGTGAAACAATCAAAAAATAACGCTGTCTCGCTGCCACCGCTCCCTCTTCTCATTCACTCTCTAACTCGCTTGACCACAGCTGCTCTCTCTCTCTCTCTTGCTGGTGCTCTCAGTCCTCTGTCTCTCTTTTTCTCTCGTCCTTTTTAAAATTAGTTGGGAAGTCTAACTTTACTTTTATCATTAACATCCTCCTAGTAACGTCTCAGTACTCCCTCATGGCAGAGTTTACAGCTCTGATCAGTCTGATCTCCAGCTGTGATTGGCCATGGCAGCCTTCAGCTGCACATGACATCAGATTCCTCCAAAAGTTGACTATGGCTCAACTTTCCACCTTCAGGCTGGTGCAGTGCCACTGTGGCCGAAACGCCTGCAGCCAAAACGCATTATCCCCATTCAAATGAATGGGAGGACTGGCATTTTTG
Source organism: Thunnus thynnus (assembly GCF_963924715.1). Taxonomy (NCBI): domain Eukaryota; kingdom Metazoa; phylum Chordata; class Actinopteri; order Scombriformes; family Scombridae; genus Thunnus; species Thunnus thynnus. Next base: position 10,983,287 of record NC_089518.1, read on the forward strand.
CCATACTGCCTGATTTGGACTGAATACGGCCTTAATGTTATAAATAAACTGAATCAATGTGGAAATGAAACAGCGAGTTTGACAGCTCCTTCAAACTTGACAGGAGCAGAGGAGACAGAGAGAAACTCAGGGTTTGATGAAGAAAACGAGCAGCAGGTTATGATCACAGAGCAAATTGCCAGAGTACCTGACCCTGATCTCTGTTTCTGGAATTCAAAAGAGTTTCCTTCAACTAAGGGTTTGGACCCCTGGTTGATACAGATGCAGTGGTAAAATGGTGGTCACTGTTGTGTTTGTTGTGGACTGTTGTGGATCACATTGTTGTGATCTGCTTGACCAATTACTGCCTGCAACCCCTGAAAGTACCAGGAATTCATATTTCTTATTGCCTCTTGACTAGTGTTGAGACTTACAGTAGTTCCGGGAACCATCCACAAAACGGGCAAAGACCAGTGGAAACAAAAGCAGAACACATGACAATGGCTGAACGTTATGTAAAGTTTTGTTACGCTCCTACAGTGAAAAAGGGCTAAATGTTACCTATTTCTGTAAACATTATAAGGTGTATTCTGAGTTTGGTTGTTTTTTTTCCTTCAACACAGGTAAAATGGTTCATGTTTGTGAACTGAGGAGATTTATCAAAGCATTTGATATAGTTTTCTGTTTCTTCTCTTGGGCTTTAGTTTGCCTTAAATTGGTCTTAGTTAATTATGGAAAAAATAAAGAGTGCATAAAATAATAAAAAAGAACATTTTCAGTGCTCTGGTCTTGTATATATATATATATATATATATATATATATATACATATTGCCAATGTCATGCCTCTGAATCTGTATTCACTTACTAATGGGTCAATTACCTATTCACAACTATATGTTTTACAAGATGTAGGGAAACTAATAAGAAGCAATGTGGCTAAAAAATGTTGTAGCAGTGCACAACTGCTCAACATGTAGACAGAGTTTACAGGATATATTCTGAATGTAGTCTGTACTTACCATTTTGTACTGCCATAATTCATTTAATGTTAAGGTTTACAGCAATGGCTTTAACACTCTGCTGCCTCCATCCGCCTGTGCCATCTTCTGTCTTTTATCTTTTATAAAGTACACAGTGTGCTATAATGACATATTGCTTCGATGACTACACCTCCATATCCCAAGTTTACTTTAATTTCATGGACATGTCGACCAACAAAGCTGTCTCAATTCTTGGTTGCTTTCTCCAAGGACCATTGACAAAAGTAGGCTTTTTTCCTGTCTTTCACATAGAAGAGCATTTTTAAAGCCCATCCATTAAGGAGCACTTTGCCTCATTGCAAATACCTAAACTTGAGCCACCTTTTAACTGTACTCAAACTAACCAGTGTTTGAATGACTAGAGCTGGATGGTGAGGTGTAGAAGCTCTATTGGGAGAGGAAACCTCTAATGCAAACTCTAACAACTGTTCATTAAATGAATTTGACATTTGACAGAATTCACCATTCATAGAATTTCTATAGCCACTGTATAACTTTGCACAAAAGAAGCATCAACAGATAGTGCAGAAAGAGTATAGTGTGTTGCCAATGTTGTGGAAATTTTCTTCAGAAAGAGACGCATAAAGAAAGCATTAAACATTGTTACTTGTTGAAGCAGTATCACACCATCAGTAACAATTATACAAATGTTCAAACACAAACAAAAATACAATAATCTCATATTTTTGGAGAGAAAGGATGTTGTTCAGCTGGCCCTTTCTCTAAAGATTGTGAACCCAAACTAGACAGCTTTATACCTCTCCAGAAGCAAAGCTTAAAACAGTCTGGTCCCTAAATGGACACTTCAACAAACCGTTACACCTTCTTACAAACAAGTATGGTCATACGATCTAACAGAGACCTCATGGTCAATCAATAACTTCAGACATGGACATCCTTCAGCTTGAGCTTGTCTAGGTACCTCATGATCCACACAGTCTCTAATACAGTAGGCTTAAGACAAAGATATCTCTAGCTAACCCCAGAGGTCAGCAAGCAATACTCAGATAGAAACCGGTTCAAGAGTTCAACTAGCCTAGGAGTAGGATTTCTTCACCAACACGTATCCCCAAAATGACAATGACATTACATCGCATTCAGTTGATAACAAACATTGACTCTTTAGTTTAAAAAAATATGGAACATATATACAAAAGATTTATAAAATGATAACCTATTATTCAATTTTCTTTCACACCAACAGCACCCAAGGGATTCAACAAATCAGTCATCTGTTAAAGCCTGGATTATTAGGCCTTAATGTTGTTTGGAATACTTTATTTTACTCAGTTATGTCCCTATCATCCATTTATATATCCACCTTTGTATCATGACTCTTCAGGTGATTGAAATGTGTTTAATTATCCTTTCTAGAGAAAGGGAGCATAATTACACCATGGGGCAGCACTGATTGATGGTTTTGTTACAGTTACTAGGGCTGGTACTAGTAACAGATAATTTTTCCTGAAAACAGATGAGGGAGACGTGACTGCTTTTCACAGAATCCTCCCAGATATTGCTATTTTTATTAAAACATTGTCAATAACATTGTTTTGTCTTTCTTTTCCATCACTGTATTTTCAATGTCCTTTTGTGTCTTTCTAAATATAGACAATATAATATCCATTCCGTCAATGTACAACCTCAAATACTCCATAATATCATAACACATACTCCGAGTTCACATTTTCCAATGATGTTTATAGCTTAAATACATATGTACTCTTTTAGTTGGGCTATTTTTTGAACTGCATTTAAATTGTATTTTCTTTACAGCAGAATCACCTTTTCTCTTTAATGTATTATTACTGTACAAATTTGACAAGACCTTTGTATCTTGCTGCACCACTAAATACTATCAGAAAGACAGTAAGTCAGCTACTGAGGCTAATGCTAAATAATACATGCAAAATAGCTGAACTCACTAACAGAGACTAACCAAAGCTACTATATACTAGCAAACTTCTAAGCATTGATACATTAAAACAAATCCATTATTTACATGTACCACTATCTCATAATAGATGTATGATGCTGATATCAAAATTGACATTGGCATATTCTTACATGCAACAGGTCAGGTGTGCAACCCTCACAAAGCCACATGTTGGGCTTTAGTCATCACAGTGTGTGCAGGCCTCCAGTCAGAACTTGTAAAATTTTTCAGTCTCATTGATCATCCCACCCCCACATGCAACGTCAGTGACGGTTGGCATGCGTCCATGAGCCCATGATGTGTTTGAAAAATGTGTGTGCATTGATGTTGTGTGCACATGTGCATCTATGGTGGTGTGAAAAAAATGTATCTGTGTGTGTGGGATATATGATTGTGTGTATTAGCTGGTCAAGTGTGTGTGTCTTTGGATGTTCAGTCCACCACTTGAAGGCAGACAGAAATATCAGATGCTGCAGGGATTTAATGAGCAGAAGGAGAAGCCTTTCATGCAGTACAAACAGCTGTGGACAGCAGATACTGTCAGAATCACCCACATTCATTTACAGATCAGTGCAGACTGATTTTCTGACTTTCCTGCTTTAACCACATTAAACATTATTTCTGTTGTTTTTTTGTTGAGTGTTTAATTGAAATAAATTATTTATATTGTAAGCATTAATCTGTTGTTGTAGCACATCTGCAGCAAGTATTTAGTTTAATCACAATCAGAATATGTAATAGCAAGACACTATACTCTAGCAAATCATGGCTCTACTGCATCACTCAGATTCTGGGGCATTAAAAAAATCTCTCCCTCCCAGGGAGGAGGTGATATTATTAAGAAATTGCTAAGAAGAGAAGCTTTTTGGAAATATACACTAAGCACAGTTGAACCACACGGACTCAATGAAGAACTTTGCCTTTCATGTTATCTGTGATCTATGTCCCAATAAGAGAAATTTTCATTGATTTTAAGATATTGATTGTTACCTATTGTTTCCTGTAATGGGTAACATGCAGTTAATTGCTGTTTCACCATGTAACACCTCCCTTTTTGAATGAGCACTGTTAGTGTATTAGTTTATTGATTGATTACCTCCCATCCTTATTAACCAATGAGAGACTGTTCTGTGTATGGAGGAGGTTATTTAACTTTTTCAATCTATGACATTACTGTTTGACTGATGAAGATGCAGTGCACGTCAAAACATTAGTCATTTGCACCTCAATAAATTGCCAAAGAGAATCATGTGCTCCAGTATTTTCTTTGGGTGCAGTCCTTGAGAAGTGGCCCATTGAACTGTTTGACTGTTTGTTACAGTTTGTCCTTTTCTGTGAGCACTGACCTCCGCCTGTGGAGGGGCTGAAGTGCAAGAGATTACTTCAACTTTAGTTTGACGCAGCAGCAGATTGATGTTGCACCAGAAATAGACATGGTTCTGAGATGTCTGTTTTCAACGCAACGTCTAGGACCAAATTTCAACCAAAATACAACTGTCTTTGCACTGACTCATTTGAATGAACATCCCACCTGTGCACCGTGTGCTCTGCACTTGTCACCAAAATACCACACAGAGGCGCAAAGCAAGTTTCAAGGTCAGGAAAATACCAAACAGTCGGAGTGCTGCTTGCGCTGGTTGTTGCACCTCCAAGAAAATACAGCCCAAGGTCCTAATCATATAAAAAATAGTAAAATCTTTTCTCTGCATTTTAAATGTTTGTTGTGTGTATGTAGTGTAATCCGTGGATAGTTAATAATTCCAGTCACACTTTATTTTATGGTACACCACTGGTGCTGGAAGTAGGGGTGGGGGGGGGGCAAGGGGCCATTGCCATGAAGTTTTATACAGACATCCATGGTGATTTTGGTGATATCCTTACTTTTCATGTAGAGCCACCAGTAATCAAATTTTTCACTGTCCTCTGAAATATCCCAACATGGATTCATGGTTCCCATCATGGTTCCCAGATGGTCCCCTGGGTTTTCCTCCAGCGCCACTGGCTATTCTGGGTGACATCATCAACATTTGAAGTTGTTTTTCTGCTTTAAACTTAACAAATAACAGAAGTAATGGTTAGAAAATGTTCATTATCTCAAGAAGAAAACCTCCCGGTTAGCTCAAAGTACAGAATTAGCTGTTAGCCTCAGCGATGTGGTCAGAGTCCTGTATATTATGAAGGAGGTGGATGATTTGACACTGGAACTGTAAGAAGAAACGTTTGTTCTAAGATAAGACAGCTCAGTCTGTGTGTTGATGGCTGTGAGAGTCTGTGATCAGTGCTTTGGTGATCAGTTTGACGTGAGCAACTCATTGACAGCTGCATGTGCAAACTGTTGGCTTTGGATGGATCATGTTTTTATACTTATAAATTTTCATAGAAAAAAAATCCAACATTTGTGCTGAGTCTCATTTCATGGTCCTGTCTGGCTGATCAGTAATACTGATTGATGAATGAAGCTTACATGTGCTGCTGGTTGATGGTTTGGGACACTCACAATTCATTTCTCACTACAGCTAACTTTGTGTAGTCCAGTGGTTCTAAACCTATTTTGGGTCAGGTTGAAACCTCTTTTTTATGGTTAAACAGAGAGATATTAATGTGAGTAGATTATCAGATCATCAGGTTAGCGAAGCGAAGATAATCCACATTGTATTGGCGTCACTTTTTCACTTTTCCGCCCCTGTTGAGAATCACTGGTGAAGTCTGTAAGTGTTATCACTGCCACTATAGCTGCAGTTTCCCGCTGGAATGTGTGTCATATGTTGGCTCTCTGAAGCTGACAGATGGTTAAAAAAAAAAAAAAAAGTTTTGGAAATACATGAGTGTTGCATGAAAATTCACCCCTAAACAGTAATTGTACTGGTATCTAGCAAGCTACTTTGTTTTCAAATGCTGAAATATCCATATGTAAGTTATCAGAACATCGTGGCATCCTTGTTAGTAAATGGGGAACCCGTCTGTAATTTTCCTTAATGTTTCATTTAGCTCCATCACAGGGTCAAATTTTACAATGTTTGCAAATCAGAAAATGATAGCATGCTAGCATGCTAAACTATGGTGAACATGGTAAACATTATAACTGCTAAATATCCGCATGTTAACAGTTTCATTGTCAGCATCAGCAACATGTTGATGTTACCATTTAGCTTAAAGTATTTCTGTGGTATGTGTGTGTTGTTATAAGGTGCACCGTAGTGCATTCATTTTATCCATGAGGAATTTGTTTTGCAAAATTCTTGAACAGAGGAAGAGCAAACATAAACTTGAATCAGATCATTGCTGAGTCCCAATTCTGTTTCAAATAAGTATAAATCTTTTGAGAAATATTTAGCTTTCCCTTTGTGAAGTTTAAGTGGCATTTGGCATTCCAAGGTTGCAGTTTTATTGAAACGTGCAGTCCATCATTTCCTGTAAGTATAATACAGAAAATAGCAGTCTTGGTCTGTGTTTTAATACTGAACATGCATATATCACCATCTGTCACGCTTTCAGCACATCACCAAGTGTATGGCACTGATCCACTTAGCAGAGCATCGCCATACATTGATGTTTGGAAATGGATTTGGAATCTGGTTGCCACTCCTCTGTTGTACCCAAACATAACAGATCGTCCACATCACATGTGAGGCTAATGAGCATTTTGGAGGGAAGGAAAAACTGTCAGTAATTAATATAACATTTAACAGATCCAACAGCTAGCCGACAATATAGCCGATTCCCTTGCTTCCATAATTAATTGATACAAACAACATATCTGTAGCCAGTAAGATGGTCCAAAACAACTTGTTGAAGACAAGACAGAGGTAGTTTACCAGGGACATTATACATTTTTTTTCTGTGTGTGTGTGTGTGTTTGTTTGTTTTTTTAGATCAAAGGAATAAAATAGGCCCTCATCATTGAACAGATTAGAAATTTTGGTGATCCTTCTCTCTGCCCAAATTTTAAATCCAGGGTCGTTTCTGCCAGGAATAAATGCACAGTTGCTCCAGATTAGAATGAAACCTGATGGAGATGAAACAATAGCCAGGTGAGCTTTGACATTGTGCCAGATGCTTATTCTATGTTTAACGTTATCTTTCATTAGGCTATTCACCGTACCAGAAGATCAAGAATGATGGATGGGGGGGAAGCTGCAAAGTGCTGTAGTTTTCCATTTTAACCCAATAGAAAGGTTGTTTGAAAACCAGTTGCTCTCATCTGTGCAGCCCAATAACACCAAGTGTTGTTGAATTTCTTTCTTTGCTTTCTCATACATATGCACAAGCTGCACAGTTGTTTGCCCTATCAAGACCCTGTATTTTGGCAGATGGCAAATTTCATCTTATCATCACTGACTCATTATGCATGTAATTTGGTTCATGTTTTTGGAATGATGTGGAAACAAAGTATTTTTGTTAGATTTGGCAGTTTCATGTAACATTCAGAGTTGATCTCCAACCTTTAAGAAGCCTCGCTACAACTCACACATGTACATTTGCTCTGTCCAAAGCGAGTAGTTCCAGGTCTGAAAGGTGAAGCCAAAGCGGAAGTGACCTCTCTCTAAGTCCCTCTAATGTCCATCAGGGGACGACCCCACTGGCTCCAAAAAGAAGTCTGATTATATGGAAGTCTATGAGAAAATTACCCTACTTCTCACTTGATTTATTACCTCAGTAAACACTTTCTAATGAGGTTATGGTCTCAACTGCTAGTTTCAAGTCTTCTTCAATACAGCATGATGTTCATTTTGTAAATTATGGTCCCATTTAATTTACATTTGATGATAAATCAGGGTATGCTTTAGGGCGTGGCTACATTATGATTGACAACTCACTACTACAGTGACAATGTAGGTAGTGTAACTATGGTGTAACCCCAGAGTATAGGCATAGCTGTGTGTTTTCAGTTCATGAAAGAAAAAGTCTTGTTTGGCGTTTGATTGTACTAAAAGACCCTCTAAGGAGTCAGATGTTCGATTTTTCCAGTAAGTACATTTTGTTTTAGTGGTTTTAAGCCTGTTTTTCGCTGGTACAAACAGTAGTAGTGAACAGGTGGTTCACAAATACAAACAGCCTCAATCTCACATTTATACCTGTGTTCATATTTATGAGAATTGGTATTAGATCTGATGGGCAACTGTGAAAGAACACAAACTGTTGAGCTTAAAGATCCCTTCCACACATGCTTAAGATATATGAAAATATTCTACTTTAAATGATGACTTGTCTCTGACATGTTTTGTCATAAAAAAGTTAAAAATTCTTAAAATTAAATCTACTACTTCTCCCAAAATCTATGAATATGCAAATATTTTTCTTTTCAAAAGTTTAACTGCTGGACATGAAATATGTCCTACGTCATTGTAAAGTTCATTTTCAGTGTTTGTGCACTGGAGGTTTCAAGTTTTCACATCACACTTGTGTAAGTTACATATTGGACCAGGATTGGCTCCAAACTTGTGATGTCGAAAACCATATGAGCACAGAAGATGAATGTGAAAACTGTCTTCTAGTGTCAAACTCTGCACTGTGGAGCATCAAACATCCAACTGATGTAACAATGGGAAGAAAATATTTTTGACTGGAGGGGGACTTTAAGGGTACATTACTAATCTTTTAAGTAGAAGTTTGACAAAAACAAAATCTTTGCACAAGGCTCACCAGTTTCTGCAAGCCATTGATAGCTATCTGTATTCATCCTCACTATAACTAACCCAAATATTCTTTAATAAGAATGTTCAATGTTCATCAATAAAATAAAATATTCATCATTATTTCAACTTAACTCCCACATGTGCACCATCCATTTGAAGTGGTTGACAGCAACATGTGATCAGCCATGCTAAACTGTAATGTGCCATTTGGGATTTTACCGTTTTACCCTTTTAAGCATTTTTGTCATATTTTCACCTTTTTGCTGAAAGACAGAATTCACATATAGACGATTTTTTTCTCAGTTTATTTATATTTTTCCAGACAGTTATATGTAAACAATTAAGAATCATTGTTCAAGATATTTGTTTTCCCATTTCTTTTTTGACTTTAGTGTAAATGACACATTTTATGCTGTACATACTGTATGTCTGTAGTTTGTTTAAGAGATTTTATTCACTGTGCACATTGTTAATGAACATAGGTACAGGATAAGCTAACAGAGAGTCAGTACAGGATCCTTCACGCACTTCAGCGCACACCTCAATCTTTAAATAATTTCTATCCGAGGATTTCTCCCCTTTGTGTCAAGTGTAGGGTGGGGTGGGGTCTTACTTACACTGTATATGGCAGTACCCTCTGATATTTACTTTTTGGGGAAAAGTCTCATGGGAACTTAATTCTATTTTTTAAGAGGGACATTGTTGCTTCTTCTATCAGCAAGAAGATGCATTTTATTTCAATGGACTAAGTCTAGACCTGTTATGGAGAAATCTTTAAAGTCATAGCCACTAAGCCTTTGAGCTAAATCCTGCAGGGGAGTGAGAGGTTCTCTTTTTTTTTTTGATCAGCTTTGGAAGCCTCTTCTCAACTACCTCCAAAAATAGCACAGCATCCCTAGTATGTAGGGGGCATTGCACAGTGGCTTGGCATCCTTCCAGTACCCCTGTGAATGGTTAACACTCTCTCCTGGGTATTTTACTGCGTTGCATTAATTGTGTTCTCACTGATCCTTGTAATGAATCCAAGCTTTCAAATCAATCACTTCAAATCAAGTTTATTGTCATATTTCTGTACATCGCAAGGCAGAGTGAGAGAGTGTTTCTCAGGAAGCAAAACAAATAATACTATATACAAGGTTGCTCCTCCTCTGTTTTTTGAGAAGCAAGAGGGAAATCAAAATAAAACTAGAAAAGGCCATTTCTGAAGAAATTGCGTTGTGAACTGTGTTAAATGGTTTCAAAAAGTATGAATGGGAGTTAAGGTTGAATAAAACTCATAATGTATGAAAATGTGTGCAACATTTTAGCTTTGAATGGAGTATGAATTAGTATATAAGAGTTGACAATGGCAATTGTGTTGAATAGTTTCAAAAAGTAAGAATGGAGGAGATGAGGAAGAGGAGCAGGAGAAGGAGGAGGAAGGAGACAGAGGGGGAGAAGGAAGAGGAGCAGGAGAAGGAGGAGGAAGGAGACAGAGGGGGAGAAGGAAGAGGAGCAGGAGAAGAGGAGCACAAAGAGGTCCTGAACACCAATCCACCAATCACAGGTTGCTATGGTGACACTGCAGCCCTGTGGCAAGGGGAAGACAATCACCCAAAGAAGCAACAAACAAGCCTCGACCAACTTTGTATAACTCAAAAACAAAGAGTCACATCGAAAAAATTTCTTGAGTATGAGTCCTGAGACTTCATTGGCGATACTCATGTAGGATATGTGTTTGTATTATTTAAAATGAAGGAGCTATCACAATTCAAATGTAACCATCATCCCTCTTTTTAACAAGAAGATTAACAGTTCAGATTACATGGGAGTCTATGAGACTGTTACACAGCACTCTCTGCGCTTTTGTTGGATTTATTCAAAAACTGTGTGACATATTTTAATGGAAGTAACACTGAATGAGAGAGGACAAGTTTGTCTACATTTTTTGTATAAATTGAGCTTGTAGAGTGGAAGCTGTGGGAATAAAGTGGTAATGTCTTGAACAATTTTGATAAAATTTTCAGGCCTATACTCGTCAGGAGTGACATAACGCACTCTGGGTCTGAACATTCCGTGCAATACACACTAATGTAAAAACCTGAGAAGGGCTGAAAATTTCATGAAACTTGAAATGTGATTGTGTGAAAACCATGAAAGATATCAAAAAGATGAATACAATTTTAGTAGTAGAAAGACTGGGTTGAAGCTTTGTTGTGAATGCTTTCCAGCATTCACAACAAACAACATCAGCAACAATAGCAACAACAAAGAATATTTTGTTGAGATAAACCATTACCAAATCTCATCTCTTACATCAATTTAATGTACTTCATTCATGCTAATCTATGATTGGCCAAGACACGTAAAATGACACTCCAAGGGAGGATGTCCTCCCTAACCAATCAACAACCAGAATGCAGTATTGACATTGCGTTGGTCCAATGATAGTTTCCAGATTTCATCTTCAATTCTCTACCACTGTAACATACGTGAGTGTGACGAACTGGTAAGAGAAGAAGACCAGTAAGATATAGATAAATTGATAGAGTAGCATATTGAAAATAAACTCTAACGTGCAAATTGCAAACTCTAAACTTTAAACACATCAGTAAAATATTACATCTTAGTTAGGCCTTTTCAACAACCAAATTTCCTTTTTTCAGATTTAGAGGTTATGTTTCACTTCTTATATGGAGCAGTAGATAGCTGCTTCTGTTGCTAACTGCTGCCAACACAACAGTTAGCTTGTTGTAGCAGCCCTGAAGGACTGTTAAGGACTGTTGTTAAGCTAATGGGAGAATGAATTTGGACTGGGTGGCGCAGCAGTAGCAGGACGCCACCAGGCAGCGGCTGGAGAGCTCTGCTCTGTTGGCGCAGCCTCACTGCCTCAGCTGTCTGGGCTGGACCCTCAGTGGGACTACGGTAATGTGCTGCGGCCTGACATACTACTGCTCTGAGGTGAGCTCCTCTCAACAACAATAGAAAGTTAACAACATAATTTAAATGAAACAATCAGGAGAGTTATCTTGTTTGTCATTGTTGCTAATGATATCAGACTGGTTAACCAGCAGCCACAAAGTTCTGTTAACTAACAAACCAGATGACCAACAGCCACAAATGAACATGAATACTTCATCTCCATGAAAGAAAGAAGAAGACATCAGATAATGTGAGTCAGATACAGCTTCTCTTTCTCTGTCTCTTTGGTTGCTAATTTCATCTCTGATGGTTAAATGTCTCTGTGGCTGTTTTGTGAATTTATCTCCTTAACAAGAATGCAGCAGAGATCATATAGTGTGCTGTAGGTAGTTTGCTTGTTGAAGTGACAGTGAGCTGTCTGGACTCACTCATTCATGTGGAATTGATCCAGTTTTTATTTGAGTGGTTGTTCAGTCACCTGTTGATGTTGTGTGATTAGTGAATGAGTGTGCAGGAGGCTTGGCTGCTTGTTGTGACAATTTCTTCAGTTTGTTTTTAAGATGAGTCGTATATTGAGTAATAGCTTAAAGTAACTAGAATAACGAGTGTTAACATGTCAACTTTGTAGACTATATTTTGTATGTCATGCATACAGATAAGAGTGTGTAAGTCATGTATTTGATACATGCATTAATACTTTCTGATGTGAACCTTCACTTTTAGATCTGTGAATGTTTTTAATGTTCAGTCTTTCTAGTGTTCATCACTGATCTGAACCTGTATCAGATTATAAGCTTTGTGGTGCTTTATATATGTCTGTCTACTAAGAAAATACACAGGAAACATGTGTAGATCATGTGATATGTTTTCTGTTTTTGATGAGAACATAAATCTGTTGTTTCAATTGAACCAACTATAAATTTGAATTTCACTTTGTTGTTAAAATTACACATCCTGAACAACTCCACTGCTAAAATGAGCTCTTCTTTGTTTAGAGACATTATGTATATGGTAAATGTCTTTAAAGGAGCAGCCTTTTCACCACTCAGGGGTTTTTGTTTTTGAAAGCAAATTGTTTTATTGGCATATGAAACTGCCCCCCACCCCTCCAATTTCATCAGGTGGGGGACAATGATATTGTATGATGCGGTTTGTTGTAAGATTCCATGTTGGTTTTCCTCCTGTCCTCCTCAATTTTTTGAGTCACCAGCCGCCACTGGTGTAAGTCCACATGCCATGCTTTTTTTTCTCATGTCTTAAGATTTGTGATCTGCTATAATCTTTCTCTGCTGTCTTTTGTGTTGTGTTTTGTTTTATATTCTGTAAAAAAAATCAATAAAAAAACAACATAGGTACAGGGAGTATTGATTGATCAGTAACTTGTTAGGGAAAAAATAAAATATAGATAAACAAGAACAAATAAACACAACAACAACTAAAGTAAATGAAAAAGAAAATGACAGGACAAAAAAACTGACACATGTAGTGCAGAATGAAGAAATATATACACAACCATACAGAAGCACACACTAACCTACCCAGATACCAACATTCATAAATAATATTATCATCAAGGCTCTACAGACAGTGCCAGAAAAGATTTCCATTATCAAATATAATGGCTATTTATTTTCTTTATGTAACTATTGTGCCATAACAAAAAAAAACCATAATTCTTAACATCGCACAGACAAGTTTTGTGTGAGTTTTGTGGAGGAGCACAGCCTTGATATGTATGGATGCTACTTGCAGCTTCTCAGCTCTCAACACTATTCAATTCAACTCTTTTACTTTCACTGTTAATTTCCATTCCTAAATGTATTTATTTTTGCTCTGCTTGGTGACTGTTGAAGCTACAATCCGCTAACCCAGTTTCATTGGACGGTGTTCTTCAAATATGATTGTGTTCAGACCTCCTATTGAGCAAGCCATCACCTCCTTTCAGGATGTTTTGGGAGATTCTACCAAAAAGTAGGGGTTGGCGATACCACAAAATTTTGTATTCAATCTGATACCAATTAGTACCGGGGCCAGAATCTCCAGCTAATGCCAAGAATGGATCTAAGTTGAGATGATCCATTTTTTGGTATTGACCCCACATACTTTACACATTGATCTGCCACCCCTACCGAAAACTTCTATCATCCATCAGCTGGCTTTACTGACTCTGGGGGATACAGTCCTATATAGGGCTTCAGGTTGATGCGGTCTAATTGTGTGTTTCTCTTTTGCTCTTTAATAAATATTGTTATACATTATTGATCTCTCCTGATTGAACTACTCCCTAGTACAACTTAATACTGCACAAGTCCTCAAGAAAGCATATAAGATTATGGATGTGTTTTATATTGCCTGTATGTAAAACAAACAGGAGGAAGTTTGGTTTTATTCCAGAGGCCATAAGACTTGCGAACAGCCACAGTACAAGAAATGGTCAGTTTACCTTGTGTATAGATTGATAAATGCACTTCGACACTTATGACATAATATGTGCCTTTGTGGTGTTGGATATTGTTTTCAAGTTACAGATCGGCCACTGCCATTATTCCTTGTTTATTTAAACTCTTTCTCACATTTTCATCTTTGCATTCTTTCTTCTTATGATGTGTGTAAATGAATTGTATTGTGTCCTTGTTTGTAAACTTGCTTGCCTCAAATTGCCCTTGAGGGACGAATAAAGTATTTTTTAGTTGAACTGAAAAAATTAGTCTGCAGCTTTTCAACACCTATGCAACATAGCCAGAATCTGTCCATTTCTCTCCATCGGACTTTGATTTCCTTTCCTCCAGACTTAACTATTGTAATTTTCTCCTCTCCGGGCGACCCCTGTCACCTACATCATTCAGAGCACTGTCACATCGCTTTTCTACCCTAATCTTTCTCCACTGGTTGCTCATACACATGAGAGCAAATTTTAAAGTACTTATCCTGGCATTCAAAACAGTAAATGGACCTGCACCTGGCTACCTTTCAAACCTCATTATACCATTCTTTTTTTACCCATTCTCGAATGCACAGAAGTCAACAGTGATTTCAAGGCATTTTGCTTTTGTGGTCTTTATCTTTGAAACACTCTTCCCACATACCATACAACATCCACATCTTTGCTTTAACTTCTTAACATCCACCGGGTTGCTGGCGACCCGCTTAAGCCAGTTGTAAGCGGTAGCATCACACAGTAATGAGTACAAGCAATTGGCACAATTTGGGCAATTGGAGATAACTGGAGAGGTTTGGGGACAACAGTGACACCACAAACTAAAAACTCCCTAGCTCCCATAAGGTTAGGCCTAGAGGTCTGGAATTTTATACAGGTTGACAAGATGTAGGAGGTATGTGGAGATTTGGATGATTCTGGCATAAAGATGTCCTAATTATTGTTATTCAAATATGACTCATTATAAACAAGGACCAGAAACACTTTTTTGAGCCTTATTTTAACTGATGTAAATTTGTTTGTGTTTTAGCCACATGCTAAACAAACACATTTCCAGAAACTAGAAGATGTCACTTGTCAGATGAAGCCTAATACATGTACCGTGGCCCTACAGTTCTTCTGTTATAAGCTTTTCCATTTGGGTGTGCCAAATAGGTGAAAATTCTATAAAAAGGGTGGATGTTAAAGGGTTATGGTCAGTCTGAAAACTGGTGTCACTGTCCTTGCTCCCACTCATGCCTTCAGAGACCCTGATATGGGTCTCTGAAGGCATGACCCTGGTTAAAAGCACTACTAAGGGGTCACAAGCTAATTGTTGAGATTGTACAAATCTGTTGTGCAGTGTTCTTCTGAATGTCAGTGCATTCTTCATGTCTTCATGTTGACCTTGCCAGTTAACATCATAGCGAGTGAGTGGTATGAGAGGGGAAAAAAGAGGATAGCATTTACAGTAATTGGTCAGCGCCAATTACTGTAAATGGAACAAATTACAGACTCTCAGAACTCTGCGGTGCATGGTGAGCCATCACTGCACCACTGTAATCAAAATCAGAATCTGTTGACCAGAAAATAAAGTCACTTAACCAAACATATTTCACTTCAATGTTTTTATTTATCGCGCAACATAAAACAATATTGTGGAGTTTTTTACCACATACACTATGTATTCACATAATACACCATACAGCTACAAAGAGAGAGAGACTGAACAAAAACACTTTTTTTTACATACTGCATCCTTGACATGAAAAATAAAGAACCAAGAACGATCCTAAAACTCAAAAAGGAATGTAGCTGCCAGTTGTGTAGGTAGATTTTCTTTTTTTTGTATGGACCAGGGTCCAAGTCTCTATCCCAAATTTAGAGTGTTCATTAAATTAGGTGTTTAATAGACTTCTAAAAGTGGGCCATACACAGTGAGATGCATATGTTATGTCTATGTTTGTGTGTGTGTGTGCATGAGAGACAAAATATATATGAGTTAAGAGAAATAGAGGGGTTGAGAAAAGGAAGTGCATGACTAAGGGGAGGAAGAGGGAGGCAATACACAATTGCTATTCTTGTATTGTTCAAATATCTTCGCATAACATGAACAGGTACAACATACTCAAAAGATAATTTCAATAGCCGTTGGTACTTGCACTGTACCAACCATGAGACCCAGATAACAGTCTTCATATAATATGACTCTATATCTCATCCTAGTTTAAATGAGTTCAAGTACAATGTGGAATGAATATTAATAGAGAAGGTAATCAACTGTTTGAGTGCCCCCCTGCCCTCAAAAAGAGATGTAAATTTGTAGCGTTGTAACAAAAGACTTTTCATAAAGTCAGCACCACGGCAGCTTCTAATCCTGTGAAACTGCTTTAATCAAAAGTATAGTTCTCTTGACATTCTAAGAGCTCAGAAAAATATTTGTCTTAATCATTTATCCCTCATATTTTTTACACAGTGAATTTAAGGTGTAGCATCATAGCACCAGCAGACCGACCCCCCCATCTCGGTACGTGCTTGGGAGGTGACGCTTCTCATGAGAACCATCCACCAAACTCGTGACACATTTAGAAATTTACAAAGTTAATAAGATATCACTGTATACTCAGCACCCATTCTTAGGCAAGTGTGTGTGTGTGTGTGTGTCTGTGTGTGTGTGTGTGTGTGTGTGTGTGTGTGTGTATGTTTGTGTGTGTGTGTATGTGTGTAATGTGGGCCATGCATTATGGTTAAAAAGTAAAATGGGCTCAACTGGACATATGATAGTGTCCAAAAACCTAAGAGATGGCCCTGTTATGGCGTACTGTACCAGTCCCAGCCAATCTACCGTTGGCCATGATGTGTGTGTCAGATAAAGAAATCATTACAAAATGAAACACCTGGTGTCTTTCACAGGTGTGTCATAATTTTTCTGCCAAGTGCATACTTACTATTATGAGAACTAGAGTAGATAATAATGAGAGATACATTGAAACAAGCAGGGAGGCAGTCTCTTACCTGATAGTCTAACACAACTGACAAAGATTGCTGGGCTAATACTCACTAAACGTCTCCCACTGATTCACTTCAGACTGGTCCTGCAACTACCAGTATGTTCCTTAACATCCCCCTTTTGGACGGGGTTATGCACATGATCATGGTTTAACTATCATTGGCTACTCATAAGTCCTGTTCAAGGAATGCATTTTAGGAAATATGCTTATTTACTTTCTTGCCCAGGCTGATACCACTTTCATGTCTGTACAGTAATATGAAGCTGCAGCCAGCGCTGGTTAGCTTAGCTTAGCATAAAGACACAGCTAGCCTGGCTGTGTTCATGAGGTAACAAACTTGACTAACTAGCACCTCTAAACCTCACTAATTAACACATTATATCTTGTTTGTTTAATCTGTACAAAAACAAAAGTCTAAAATCGACAATTCATGTTTTTGCTTTTTGTAAATGTTTAACAAAGGTGATATGATATGTTAATATGTGAGCTTTAGAGGCGCTAATAGGTGGATTTTGCTACCTTTAGACAGAGCTAGGCTAGCTTCTCCCCCCTTTCCAGTCTTCATGCTAAGCTAAGCTAGCTGGCTGCTGACTTTAGCTTCATATTTAATGTAAACATGAGAGCAGTATCAATCTTCTCATATAACAAGAAAGCAAATAAGCATATTTCCCAAAATGTCAAACTATTCCTTTAATTGACATAGAGCACATCCAATTAATGGCTACTGTTTCAGATATTTCCTTAGCGTACAGGCAGTAGACCACTGATGCTGAGTACCACATCGTTACAATTTTAGTATTTTTCAGCCTTCAATTAAAATTTCACTTTGTGAAAATTCCTACTTTTTACAGATAAAATGGGGGCTTCCCTAGTTATGTGGACTGTCTTAAGTGAGTGAGAAAAGTGTGGTTTCATGTCATATAGTTGGGCTAATCAATTTGTTTTTAGAAAGTGACAGATTTCTGTCAGTTACTGACAGGGGGTACAGTACTTACGAAAGCAAAACAGCAGTGTCACTAAGCACACATGTACACACAACACATTGCGACCAAGTGTTGTTTACTGTTGTTAAGGGCTGTCAAAGACTTCAAAATACCCCCTAGTCATTCATGGTTTAGTTACTATCCTCACCAGTTAAATAATCTTACCTAAATATTTTAATATTTACATTTTCATCTCTCTCTTGAGAAAATTAAAAAACAAAACAAAACAAAAAAAAAAAACTAAGCTTCAAGTCGTCAATAATCGGCTCTTTCTTTTTGTCATTAAAATCAAGATTAAAAGTGCTTTTATAAATCTTTTCTTCTCTATGTACAATTTGTATTAGCTATATAAAAAAAGATGAAAATAACCCATCAAAGACAATCATTATCATCATCACCATGTAGTAATAAATAAGAGTAAAAAAAGCAGGTTAAAATGAATGTGGAGATCTAGAGCACACAAAGGGACATATGCATGATTCTCTGCCCTCAGTAGCAAGTTGTGATTGTGACCAGTGTCTCTACAGCGTGAGGTAGAGAGCTGGAGACCCTTGGGAGAGGTTAACAGGGTCTTTCACAGATGACCAGGGCCTTGACCCAAACAACCACCCAGCAGCCAGGAGTCAGCCTGCATCCACTCAAATGACTCATTCATTTTCACTTTCACCACATTTTGCAACAAAATCACATCACCATTTGAATTGTATTAATCAAATAGCCACATGGTTGGTGGAGAGGAACTAAAATTAGTAATTTAAGGGACTCCATCCAGGCTATCAAATAGTCTCTCTCTTTGGCTCTTTTCTTTCACACACACATGCAGTTGTGTCATTTTCAGACACACACACACACACACACACACACACACACACACAAAGTGAGAGATTCATTGATTCAATGCCTTTGCGTTTGACGCCAACTCCCAGAAGCTACAGTAATTTTCCAAGATCTCCCTTTATCTCTCAATACAATATATTGTCTGTAAAAACCACAGCTAATGGGTTACCAACAATACGTTGAATGACTGTGCTTTCTCTGCCCTTTACAGTGTACTTTGTTTGAGACAAAACCACTTTGCAACAATAACTGCAAAAGCACCTCAGTAGGAACCAGTTCTTGAGTTGGCTGGCTCTGATGTGACAAGGTGTCTGCAGAAGGACACACCTCGTTCTGCTTGAAGATGACAGCACCATGCAGAGGGAGGAGTGGGCCCTTCACAGTAAATCAAGTGTAATAGGAGAGCACCAGAGTGTGTGTAGGATCATCAAAAGCACTGTTGTCCCAACACTGCTTCTTCTGCTCTAACCTGGGATGGGCTTCCCAAAGGCAACTCCAGACTTAGTTCACATTTGTGCCTCAATGGGACAAACGTCAACTTTGCCTTAAGTTGCTTTGGTGAGGCCCATCTATGGTCAGCAAACAGGGTGTAAGATCCCCCTCTACTGGCCATGGCTGGCTAAAGCAGCAAGACAGGACTTTACTGTCTTCTAAATGGATCTTCAATAATTGTTTGTAGGTTTGTTTGTACACACAACTATGAAATGGCAGACACTGCTGCCCTCTAGAGTTTACACTGAGAAGTGCTCACCCCTACTTGACTGTTGTAGGAAGATATCGAGTGCCACCTGTTCCATCTCTATGTGGTAATAGCAGATCTGGGTCAAAGTGCATTTGCAAGCAGTATTGATCACTTGTTTTAGCCTCTGTGGAGTACTAGAAACATACAGTTTGCCACATTGGAAAACACAATGAACAAAGAAAAGCAATAATTCTTTGCATGGCAAATTTCCGGCACCTTTGTGGCTAATCTGAATGCAATAAATCAATTCATTCTGCTACTCCACCTAGGTCAAACAAGAAATATTTACTTGCAAATACTACATGAGCTAGATTTGAGTTAGAGCACCTAAGTACAGCATTGAGTGCCATGAAGAGTGGTGGAATGAAAATCAATCAGAGCTGGAAGTTGAACACCAGTCAAAAGCTGGAGGGGTGTAGAAGAGGAGGAGGAGCACATCAGCTAATGCCAAGAGAAGCAGCAAAGTTTGCTTCCAAAGTGGCTTAAAAGGCAACTGCAATTATTTTGAACCTGAGCATTATTTTCCTACTTTTAGCATTATGGTGTTTTTGTTCAAATATTAGAGATGACCTGTTTCAGTTCTCCTGGCACTCTGTTGTATCGTACACAGCCACAAAGCAAACACACAACAGCTGAAACCAAGCAGTGCGCTTCTGGGAGATTTTTTTAAGCTCAACTTGGAAGAGTAGCCACATCAAAAAAATATTACTGATTGTTACAGTGCAAAATTCAAGGGATGATTTTATATCACTATACTGCTTTGACAACTGACTTCAGTGGGTCCTTGTTGGTAGAATATATAGAAATGGATGTTCCAGCAGACTGTCTTTTGTGTATTAGACAGCAGTGCTGCTAGAAAATTGAAGCAATGTCAGCCTTAAAGCAATGACAATTTAAACACAATCTTCATGATGACCAAAACTAGGAAATTAACGCCCAGGTTGGTAATAATTGAATTGTCCTTTATGGTGGCCTAAACTGTTCTTTTAGAGATAAAAGATACATATCTGTATATTATTAATATAGAGATAAATATCTAAGGCAAGCCTATACGAAAGGCCTTTTTATATAGATAATTAGTATTGATTTGCTGTCTTGCCAGGCTGATAATGACTCCTCCTCTACAGCTGGAAGATTGACAAAAAAACAAAGAAAAATAGGGTACACGTTTTCCAAACATGGAAAAAGGAAATGTCTGAGTCTGACTGACTCAGACTAATTGATTTAAAAAAAAAATATATAACCAAAAACAATCACATCATTAATAATAACATTAATGAAAACAGCAATAATAAAAAACAAACAAGTCTTCATTATAATAATACCTGTAATAACAACATTGACAGTAACAATAGCAATCATAATATTGATAATAATAGCAATAATTAGAATCATTAAAATTCTATAAACAAGAAAAAGCAATGGAGTTCCTCTCCAGGGAAGAGAGAGGAAGAGCACCACAGGCAGTGTGTCTGAAGCCCAAACCACTGCCTGACATGAGGTAAAAAACAATAAAAATGTCCCCTCCTCTAAGTGGACTGCGGAGGGGGCAGGATGGAGAGATGCCAGACTGCGGGACGGCTGAGAGACATTCATCCTGCTCAACGCTCTCTCCAGCCCTCCACTGCACCACTCCGTAGCTATCGGTCTGTTTGTGTCTGTCTGACCTCAGACATAGTGGCTGTAGGGCCCAGTGAGGCGGGTGAAGGCATAGGGAGACACAGTAACCATAGAGGTGGTGTGGAACGTGGGGGCTAACCGCGTCACTGGCCCCTCCCTCTTGTCTTTTGATTGTCCAGGTCCTGGACTGGCCCCTGCCACTGTAGCACCCCATTTGCGTTTCTTGCTGAGGGCCTTGATGTCTTCCTGCGAGAGGCCAAGGAGAGCTGCTTCCTGCTGCCTCTGGAGTGCTCGCTCTGCCAGTAGCTTCATTTTGGCCTCCCACAGAGCCAGGCCATGCATGGGCTGGTTGAGGTTCTTGTGCTGGTAGAAGACCAGGGAGATGCGGGTGGGGTGGGAACGATCAGGCCTTTTGAGTGGAGTGGTGGCATGTAGTTCCCGACGCGCACATTCAATCAGGATGGAGCCATGGGCTGGTGCTACTGCTACACCACCAATGTTGGGATCCAGGAAGTTGTGCTCGCTGTCAGACCACACCTCATCCTCATCCTCTTCACGACCCCTGGTGCTCTCAACATCACTCTCAGCTCGGCTGGGGTCCCAGCAGGCCTGATCTGACTGCTGCAGGGCATCTGGGAAGAGGCGGCCCTCAGGGGCAGGGGACAGGGTACTGCCTGCCACTGAACCTCCACAAGACCTCCAGGCCTTCTCTTGGAGCCCAAGGGGAGTAGAACACCGACTCTCACCGGTTTTGGACCAGATCTTGTCAGCATAGGCTCCTGCAGGATTGCTGTGCTTCAAACCAGGGCTATATGCTGCAGGCCCCATAGCCCATGCATTCATCTGGTGGCTAGGAGCAGGGCTGGCCCAGTGCCTGGGGGTGCCTGGCTGTGGTGTAACTGAGCCTGAGTGAGAGGTGCCAGGCTGTGGTGTACCTGGGTGAGGGGTGCTTGGGCGTGGGGTGGGAGGGCGTGGGGAGCCTTGGTGTATGTTACCTGGGAGTGCTGTGCCTAGGTGAGGAGAGGGAGATGGAGAGAGAGGTACCTGAAGGGATGGTGAAGGGGCAGGGGAAGCCATCGGGGTATTTGAGCCAGGGTAGGATGTCCACTGTTGGGGGTAAGGAGAGGGCTGCCGCTGCTGGGGATGCTGGTGAAACTGCTGCTTGTCTGGGTTCACTGATGAGGCTTCAGGGTTTTGTTTAGGATTTAGATGGCTGTCCCAGCTTGTGGGAATAATATTTCCATTAAGCTTGTGCCCTGGCCAGGCAGCAGGCTGGGGGGTGGAGCTAGGTGTGTTGGCACCTGCCTGGCTTGGCACCGTGCCTTCATAGACTGGCACATCTATAGGCTCCTGTTTGATGACTGGAGTGCCTCTGTTGGAGGTCTCAGAGGAGACAGAGGAAGGACGGGACTGGTTGTAGTTGGGAGGCTGGGTGTAAGTGCCATGATTTGTTTGGTTGGTTTGCTCTGGGTGGCCGGGATAGGACTGAGCCAGTCTGGCTTGAAGGCTTTGAAGACTCTGAATGTCAGGTTTCTTGTCTACCTGGACAGCCTTACTGCCATTTCGACCCTCATAGGTCCTCAGCTTAGGGGGGAAAAGTGCATTGGGGGGGTAGTTGTAGTAGCCATAGTGCATCGTGGGCAGATTGTGGTGGTAACCGTTTACTGGGTCTGCTGCAGAGGGCTGGCCAGTTGGGGGGAGGCCTCCCCTTGCATAGTAGGCAGGGTGTGGATAGATGTTGTTGAATGGGTCTGCTGCCTGCACAGGGTATCCATCTATTGATCCATTGAAGGGCTCCTTCTTGATGTTGGGCTTCACCTCTTGTTTTATAATTGCTGAATGTTTAAAACAAAGGAAGGTAAATTACAAACAAGAGTTCACTCATCAAATGCATTTTATGCTAGCAGACAAGGTCCAACGTCAAACTGTTTAATATAATTTGCAACATCTTACTGTTAGATGGATATTGATTGACATTGAACACAATTAAGGTATGTTATGAGAGAAATAAAATCAAAACAAAACAATGACTAACCTTTATTGCCTTGGTGTTGTGGGGGACCGGTGATGCAGACCTCAGCCTTGACCAATGTTTTCTCTGGTGTCCCCCCCGTCTGCTGCAGGAGTTTGCTTTTCTTCTTCTCTGAGGCAGCCTTCTTGGCCTCCAGACGGCGTTGTCGGCAGGACTTGGCAGGTTCGGGCAACTTCCGTACTTCTCGGCGGAAAGCCTGAAGCACCTGGATGGCTCCTGTCTGCATCTTGAGGCGCTGGGCCTCTTCACTGCCAAACTCATCAGTGAGGGACACCTTGTAAAGAGGCAACACATGGAGCTGTTCGTCGTCAGGGATCTCCCCCACAACACGGTTGTCCTCCTTAGTTAAAGTACACACCTAACAGAGAGAGAGAGGGGGGGGGGGCAAGATGAAATATAAACTGTGCCAAACGATCCCAAATACAAATTAAAGATTACGGTGAGTGATCTTACCACTGTGCAACCATTGTAGAGGTTGTGCTGGTCCTTATGAGCGTGGGCGCAGAAGTCCATGCAAGCAGTGACTCCAGAGAACGGCCGGCCCTCCTTCAAACCCAGTCTGCATTCTGGAGCTTTGGACTCTGACTGGCACTGAGGTGGAGGACAGAAATGACTTTACAGCAGGGAACTAATTTAATTTTCGTGTATTCATCCAAGATAAACACATGCATCAGTTAAAGGCAGCACTTCTTAACCCTCTCTCTAAGAGGCATAATTGATATCATGTGACAACCGAGGTCTTGATGGTCTAGTGTCCAGTGTGAAGTATTGTGTGTGAGAAACATGAAAGGTGTAATTGGTGGCTGCATTAGGTTGTTGCTATGTAATAGGCCTCAGTGAGCAAGCAGGGGTGGAGGTAGTCCCTCAGCACAGAGGGGGCAGAGCATTCTCGAGGGTCCCTTCTCATAAAGTCATTTTAAAATTCACAACTGTAAATAGCTGGTATATCCTATCCTATCCATGTACACAAATGGTCACTTATTGAGCCAAGCAAGCCTATGTCTCAGAAAACATACAGTTAAGCCACTTTGTCAGACAAGCTTGTTGAGAAGAACAAAAAAAGACAACAGGTTACCAGTTGCGTTCAAATGTTTCAGCACTGAGGGCAGCATCAGATTGACGAACGGTTCGGCACTATTGCTGACAGACAGCGACTGGCCAGGTGCACTGTCTCAGTACCATGTCTTTCTTACACAGTAATAACATAAACATAAAATAGACACGGCAGTCTACAACACTATACAAGGCCTATTCATTCAAACATAAAGTAGACAGTCTACATCACCACAGGCAGTAATTCAGACAGGTGCCGAGATGCAGTAAGCGTGGAGTTAAACAACAGATTAATCCAACATTCTGTCTGATTTCTTCATAACCAAAATTTAAGTTAATAAAGACCAATTATGGATGTTTCACTCACTAATTGGTCCCTTTTTAAAATTTCATTCTCCTCTCCCTCATGGTGGCAAACTTGCCAACCACTTTGTCTTTGTCAATGTTCACACAACAAAGTGAGGTTGGATAGTCTGGCCTCATCCATGCATGAATGCAAATAGCTCTTAATGAGCCTCAGACGGCTGAAACTTCATCTTGCGAGTTTCATTCACCACAAACATAAGAGGACAAAAATATCTCATATTTTTACTAAAGTTTTAAGCAAAGTTAGTCATAAACTTTGAATTGCTACTTCTGCAGTCTTCACTTCCTGCACAGTCAAGGAGTGGAAATACAGACAGACTGCCATCGCCATCCATATTGTGGTCAGAGGGGGGATTACATCTGTGTTGATAAGAACTACAATAGAGAATGAATAGAAAAAGTTAAGAGAGTTAAGCTCTACTATTCCTGCTGCACTGCCCAGTTGGGTTGTGCACTATGTCTCCAGTGAGGCCCCTACTGAGCATGGGCCCTGGGGCGGTTGCTCCACTTATGTGTGTGAGGGTTTACATGCTTTTAAGTAAATGTATATTGATGGGTATTTGCTTGTGCACAAACCTGGTTACTGTAGGCCTGTGGGGCCAGCTGCTTATACAAAGGAGCCACCTCAGTTGCCAGATGCTGGAAGTGATCCCTGAGTTTGTCCTCCTGACAAGTAAGAACATGGATCACAGGTAAGAACAAAATACAGAGTGACAGAGCTCCAGAATGGTAGCTTAAAATTATTCAAACTTACAAAGGTGACTAAACCCTGCTTCATAAAAACAGGGATAGCTTCAAATAAAGATGTCAATCAGGCACCATCTCCATTATATCAATGGTGAAAAACACTACTAAACTAGTTATTTATTGGCATTAATATATTTTTTCTGTATAATTCCATAAGACAAGCAATACCTCTTCAGGGCGATCTCCTTGTAGCCTGAACTTGCGCGGCGTTTTGCTTCGGGCGTACTTACAGCCATTAAAGTACATACTCCAGGAGCAGCCAAAGGAAAAAGAAGCACCACAACTGTCAGGGTCCTTGCCTTGACACGCACAGGTACGACTGCAGGGGGAGACAGTGAGCATACTCAGTTGTCATGTATAAATTAGGTGGCTCCTGCATGCTTTACATCATGTGCACACTATATGTTGATATACAACAACATGACAGAGAAATTGAATTTGGAGCATGAATGTTTACAGCACATCATCCCAGCCTGTCAGAGGTTTCATAGAACAAATATCCTGTTATCTAATGTTACATTTATATGTATAACACAAACATAAAATTTGACCTACTCAAGTGCCATCATTAAATAGTCTAACACAGTTTATAGTATAAAAGAAGGGAATAAGACTTATTTTCTCATCCCAGATGTTGAATGGTGGTTATGTCTAAAACAAGTTAAACAAGGGTTTGTCAACATCCATTCATGGCTAATTGTGGGAGGGGGATGTATGACATGGACAATGTGTATACATTAATTTGTACACAGCTGGTAACAGATGCATCATTTTGTGTTTGAGTGTTCACAAATCATTTGTCTTGAATTTAGCCTCTGGAATTCTTAAACTTTTCCATGACACAGACTCAAACACAGGCACAAATTAGACCATGGACTCCCACCATGTAGGAATTTGTCCCTAAAACTTTTGGGGGACTTTTGGAGAGTACCCATCAGCTACTCACTCATCATTGAGGCCACAGCGTCGACTGGTGGGGTTGCCATATTTGGTGAGGGTGTCACTAAGCTCATGGTACAGCCTGTCAGCCAGGGACCTCGGGACACCTTCCCAGGCCATAATGAGGATGATGATGACAGCGTTGGCACAGTGGTGGCCTGCACGCTGACGCACCAGACACAGCAGCTTCTCTGTCTCACTGCCACGACGAATCACCTGACAGGAAACAGAGTTTATTATTATTTTAGCTTTTACTCATCCAGGGCACTTTAACAGTAACACCTTTATTTAAAGTTCTCGCACAAGCTACCATCATCCCAAATGAACATTCAATACAAAAGTACATACAACTTAAATGAAATGGCAGTTGAACCATAAAATGCTTGCAAAACATATTATTGTCTAATATTGGAGTTACTGTATTTTTTACTAATAAATATTAGTGGTTTCAAAACAGCAACATTTAGCACACACACATGCTTCTGAAATACAGTGCAAGGAACAATGCAACACAGTTGATGCTTATAAAGCCTTTTGGAATGACATTTGATATCTGTACTGATATCTGACCTGCTTCATCTGCTTATGATGCTAAATGGTGAATTATTTAGTTGCAGTCCATTCACATTGCACATACTAGTATGTATTTTCTATGAGAAATAAGAATATGCTCATATTGTACTATATGAGTAGTAGTCTTTACTATTGGACAAAGATTATAAATATCCAACTTTTTGATGACTTGTCAAAACTTAATATTAGATTCTTCACAACTGGTTCCTCTACCAGAGAAAAGATTTTTTAATATGTTCAAGCCTGCTCTCTTTTGCTTGCATTATTTCTACACTCCCTATCTCTCTCTGTCTACAACACACACACACAGACACACACACACACACACACACACAAACACAAACACACACAGGATGGCTGTTTTGAATCCATAAAGTCATTAGCAGGATGTGTCAGGGGTGACACGGGAGGGGAGGTTGGGCTGTTGTTACAGAGTGAGACCACCTACTGATTTACTCACTGTGGGTGAAAATCTTGGCTAGGTGTCTCCCCAGGACCCCTCATTATACAAACACACACTGCATAAATCTGTGGCTGATTGGCTGTCATTGGTGTCAGGTGGAACAAAAACCCAAAATATCTCTTTCTCTCCCTTTCTTTTTCTCAGTCTCACATGAACATAATCAGGCTTTCACTTAGTTGTTGAGAGTTGACTCAAAAATATTATCTTTCAAAGTTATGGGTCATTCTTTTAAAAAACAAAATCTAACACAAAAAATGAGATACTAAAAAAATAAGACACTCATACTGCCCAGGCCTCTGCTTCTTTTCATATATTATGAGAGACTTTCAAACATGCACATGGACGTGTGACAGATGTGATATGATGTGATGCTACTTACCCACTTAGCAATAGGGCATCCTCGTGAGCTCTTTCCTTCTTTGCCCGTGTACACCACCTTCTCAATCCGGATTGCATCCCCCTTCTCTCCATACCTACACAGGAGGAGAGTTAAGTTATTTTCATCTTCAGCAGTTGATGTTGTTAGCCACAATGGCCTCAAACCCTGATGTCTAACTTTATGGCTGTGACATAAAGTTTCTGTGTGTCAGCGCCCTAAGAGCCACCAAGCCAACCTAAAAGAACTATGACATGACAAAAGCTGACTTACTTGTGGCTTCACATGTTCTGTTAAAAGTTGCACACCATAAAGACTACAACTGGCAGCCAGCTGACTGCCAATATGGATGTGTGTTCTGTGCATGTATTCACAATCCAAAAAACATTACAAAGACAAACAAAACTAGCCTGTTTTGAACTGCATATGTTTCTTGTGATCAACATAATAAAGACAAAAATTACTAATTAACTGTGCTGAACAATCAGACAGCCCTGATTAAACATGATCAGTTGGCCAAATGGTTGCTGATGAAGTTCAACTAGTGCCAATGGTGCCACACAGCAAAAACTATGGGCAACAAATGACCACAGTCCAACAGCACCTCAGCAGCTGATGACTGCTGGCTTGGTGTACAGGGCTGTTATAGGATACACAATCCTGTTATTCAGAAGTTCATCAATGATTCATTTTTTTCATGATTTACCTCAACAGGAACCTCTCTTACTTTTTGTTCCAAATACTGTATTTTCTGTGTGCCTACACAGGTTTATAGGAGTTATAGTAAATATCAACTCTGACAAAGACAGGCCAACCTCAGCAGTACTGGCTGGAGAGGACTGTTCACAAGGCTCTGCTGAGATTCACACAAGCATGGCAGAGTAAACCAGAACCCACTAGCCTCTGCACAATGCCAGGCACAGGGCCCTCTCTTGTAGCTATTTCTGTGTTGGTGTTTGTGTGCACATATGCAAGTGTGAGCTTATTTTGGGTACATTTATTTTTGTTTGTTTTCTGTGCATAGGTCTGGATACATCTGCAAAGCAAATAATGTGTGATGTGAGCGTTGGGAGGTAGTTTAAGAATAGAGGGCATGTGTTCATTTCTGCAGGTCTATTGGTAGAGTGGGGAGATGTATAGGAGGAGGTTGGGGTCAGAGATCGTGTTTGGGTGGGAGTAGGTCATCAGAACTTGTCAGATGTCGGCTCATGGCTCATATCAGGTCTCCTGGCAGCTTGATACCTGCCATTGTGAAAACTTCAGCCCTGAGCAGATTTGACATGGCAGTGAACACAAGGGGCTCCTGCTGAATAGGAATCACCCTGAGGTGGCTGAAAGAGTGGGAGGGGAGAAAGCTCTATCACCACAGGGGTGGCCTGCTGGGGTCAGGGGTGGGTCATAGGTCATCCAGGGACTATGGGGTCTTAACATCTTGCATCATCTCTCAAACAACAGAAAGTGGGCTAAGGCCTAACATCCCCCACTGAACCTGTCCTCTCCAGGGACTAATGACTCATTGGTCCTATTTAAATGCAGCCTCTCTGTGAATAACAGCCAAATATGTGCCTGAGTACAATGCTCAGTACTGTTCATATGAAGCATGACAAAATTAGACATCTAGTTTTAGAAGATTGCTAAACCAAATACCATGTATGATACAAGGCATTCTGAGGTTCCCAACAGACACCACAACACAGCATAAGAATGAAGCTATTAAAATGTGGTATGTCTACATTAAAAACAGTCAATCAAGATAGGCCAACAACAGTTTCATCACAGGGGCTGCAGCTGCTTTGGTTATTAAAATAACCAGCAGGGGAGTTTTCTGGTGTTCATTCCTAAACTGAATAAATTCTAATCTTCAATCTGTCTTTTTTATCACCAAGTCTGCTGATGCTTAGCAGACCAAGAGACAACAGCTTAATGGATTACTTTAGTGAGGCTGTCCATTTGGTTTCCTCATTTAAAAAATACATAGAACTTATAATTTACCTTCAATTTGATGGTAAGAATATTTTCCATCTTAATTCATAGTAAAGATACATTTGAGGTTTAAAACTGAGTGAATTTGGCTTTGTATGTGTGTTATGCACATTGTAAAATTGATTCAACACCAGATTCCCACCTTAATAAGCAGTAGAGGGCTGTGTTACATAATATAAATAACTGCACCTGGTATTAGTACACAAAAAATGCACACTTCCTTACTAAAAATGTACTTTCTCTCTCATTCCCTCCCTTCTCTCTGTTGTCTCCATCTTTTGCCATCTCTCTCTGTGATTTGATTTCTATCCTTCTCCCTCCCTCATTCCTCTCATTCTCAGCTATCATCTGCTGCTGCCCCTGTGCCTCTTGCTCTGCCGCTGATATGCTGATGATGCTGATATTTCCTGTTCCTCCTACTGGATTCTGGGTCACAGATTCCCTGAGGACAAAATGTGAGGAGGAAGGAAGCTGGAGAGAGAGGAGGAGGAGGAGGGAGAGGCAGAGGGAGTGAGAGCAAGTAGGAGGAAGAGAAGAGAAGAGAAGAGAAGAGAAGAGAAGAGAAGAGAAGAGAAGAGAAGAGAAGAGAAGAGAAGAGAAGAGAAGAGAAGAGAAGAGAAGAGAAGAGAAGAGAAGAGAAGGCTCACCTTGTCTCCATCAGGTTTCTTATGGAGGCTACAGTGGGTCCAGATCCCAAGTGATTGTAGTAAGGCCCTTCATCTTTCTCCAGGATTTGTTCTAGGAAAAAAGGGTAAATAAGTGAACAAACAGTACATAACTGGACCTTAAAAGCACTATGGCAAATATCACACTTCAACATATTTACTCTCTGACTAAGGATGTATTATATATCATAACTTGTGAAGGACACTTGAGTCTATCTAAATATAGCAATCATTTGGTCTGGTTCTTCTGTCAATATGAGTTAATATAAGCATTACGTCTAAAGTTTACACAAATTTATGATTCATTTTCAACTTCCATATCTTACACTCAGAGAGATATTGAGGAAGATATTTGACTCACTTCAGTAGCATGTGTTTTGTTACTCAAATTAAACAAAACAGTGAAATTGGCAAAATCATATGTTGAAAATTTGATGACCTTCCACAAAAGAGAGAGGCAAGGGCTATGGTCACAGCCATTATCACATACTGTTTTTTATTGGATATTTCTCCTAAGATCTCTTCTCAATTAGTCGAACAACAACACCAAAGAAATTATTTTAAACTATGCTTCTGCATTAAATGTTATTCTGCTATACTGACATTTACATCATTATCAACAGAACCATCAAATTCTTCTGTGGTGAAAGCTACTTAGCTTTTATACATGTTTTGGTACACTGCATTGATCATAATCATTTCTCTGCCTCAAATACTAATTTACTACTGCTTCCATAGAGTCCTGCTCGAAGCTAATGAGTGAGTAAATGTCTAACTCAAGCTGAAAACATTTAACAGTAAAAGTTCCTTGACCTCAGTAAAGATTGAAGCTCTGTCCTTGCCTCTAATCACAACTCAGTTTCTGTGGAGTTTTGTAAAAGGTCAAAGGTACTGCTGATGTATTTTGGTGTATTTTTGGACAAACTCAAAGACATCCTCTTTGTAGCTGAAGCCAAATCATCTATGAGAAGCGTGAGAATGTGTAACTGATTGCACCATCACATTCACACAAACAGAAATCCCCTTCCCACGCATAGACAGTGATCTGTGACTGTAGGGTGTGGTGTGTATATGGAGACACTTTGTAAAGCAGAAGCTTTTTGAGGTAGTAATGAATGACTCAGGATGTGTGAGTGCAGAGAGGGAGTAAGGGCGTGTCTGTGTGTACACTGTATACATCTGTGTTTATGTTGTGTATGAGTCTGTGTGTGTGTGTGTGTGTGTGTGTGTGTGAGTCCATTTGACCATTAGTCTACACCCATCTGTGGTAGTAAACCACGTCCTATGACTTCACTGCTAATCCCTGTATGTAATACTATGGAGCTGAATGCACTTTATATTGAATGTTAAACTCTAATGGACTTTGCATGGCCTACCTTAGCAGCTGCTTGCTGTGTGTTTAAAAACAGGACTGTATGGCAACTAATACTCTGTTGCTCTTAATCTTGCTTATGTGTAAATGCTCCACAGTATCAGCTGATTATCTAAAATGTGCACATGCATTCAGTGTTGTGTGTGTGTCTCTCTGGTTCAGAGGCAATATGAGGTCACATTCCCCTGTTGGTGCAGGGAGGCACCAGGGCGTGGCTCAGGGCAGGAAGTGGATTTCTTGGAGTTCTTGCGTGGAAATTGTGTGTGTGCACCGCTGTGTGTATGTATGTGTGTATTGGAGGCAGTCTCATTACAGCGTAGAACCAAGCTTTACTATGAAGACTTGTTGTCTGTTGCTCTTTACTCTTAGTTACAGCACTGAGCTAGCAAGTGTTTTACTGCAGCTGCTCTCTCCCTGCTGTGCACCCTCTTTAATGTTTAGGGACAGCAAAGGTCTATTTACCAGGACTTAACCCTTCATAGCCTTACAGTTAGCACCGAGTTACAGCAAGAAGTTGATTGGAATGTCTTGAAAGCTTCTCTGAGAACAAAATCTCTTATCATTCAGTCATTGCAGTACATTAATGTAACGTTGCTCATAGTAGCTACAGCTAATCTTATCTACAGTAATCTTTTGATTTACTGAGTAATTAATTAATGACTCAATAAATAAACAGGGAGGATCTGTTTTAACAATGAAGCCTCAACCTTTCAGGCAAGAATAATGTGGGTGCATCAAACAGTAAATCCACCTAGACTAACTTTATCTACCTCAGACAATTTTTTTTATTTATTGTGGATATATAGTATATAACTTAATCTATCAATTTCTTTACTTTTCTAATATAGTATCACCTACTCCTTTGTAAACAAATGAGCAGGGTACAATCCAAACCATGGAACTGAACCCCCTTCTGTCTAACAAAGGCTCTGTTCTGCTTGCCTGCCAGACCCAAACCCACACAAAAGGCTCCTTCTGCCACCACTGCTATTGTTCCTGCCCGCTGCCTTTAGTGCCTCACACTGTCACAGTCTAGATGGTCTCAGCCACACACCCTGGCAACACATACATTCTTAGACACATTCAACAAGCATCCACACAGACAAGCTGGAACAGAGGGGGACTGAAAAACCTAATAGTGGACCTGTGTAGTTCAACAAGTAGAGTAAAGCACTAACAGTGAGTAAAGCACTGTTAGTGCTTTACTCTAGTAGCATTATGGGTTAATTAATGTTTAACTCAATAGGTAGAGCAAAACATTAACACTTCCAGATTTAGGAAATGGTTTCTCAAAAGAGTCACCCTTTAAAATATGCATGTGCCCTTGCTGCTATTAGGCATAAAAAAAAAAACATTTGCTATGTAACACATGTCAGATTTACTGTACTTACAGATTTACCTACTTACATTTATCTCCACTCAGAAATTAAATGATAATGCTTAGAGTGGTGTGATATTTATTAAAACATAAATGTATGTCAAAGGACAGCAACTTAATCCCCCTACACAGGCCTATACACAAGCATAGACACACACTAACACACTGACTTACCCACGCAGGTGCATGTGGGGAATTCTGCCTGTAGATCCTTGGAAGGAGTATCCAGCAAGCTCTTGGTAGGGCTGTCCAGGTAGCGCAGAGGAGACTCTAGGAAGCCTCTGAGAGATGGAGAGGAGGGCAAACTGTCCTTAGTGGGCGTGTCCTCCTCAGAATAGCATGTGGTGGAAAGTACAGCTATATCACCCGTGGCTTCAATCTTCATGCGTTTAGGCAGCGGGGAACATGGCATGCTGAACGCATCCTCTAACACACGGGGTTGTTGCTGCTTGTCCAGGATGGCCTCCTGAAGGAGAGAGACATTGGGAGGGCCTTTATGCTGCTCCTCCTTAGGGATTTCTGTGGATGCCTGGTACGAGGTTGTTTCAATTTGAGTCCCTGACTCATCTTTGTTAATTTCCATCTCCTGATCATCTGGATGAGTTGTGGAGCTGGCTTGAGTGGTGAGAATTAAGGGAGCAGACTGGGAGGTGGGTGTTGATGTGGGACTGAGGTCCTGAGGACTGGTCTGGGACTGATTCTTCAACTGAGGAGCCGTAGCAGTCTCTTCCGTGGGCTGACTGACAGGTACATCT
This sequence comes from Thunnus thynnus, assembly GCF_963924715.1. NCBI lineage: Eukaryota > Metazoa > Chordata > Actinopteri > Scombriformes > Scombridae > Thunnus > Thunnus thynnus. The sequence goes on from NC_089518.1 coordinate 11,017,092, forward strand.
GCGACTGAGTCCCCAAATTCAGCCTCAAACTGGCGGATCAGTTCTTCGTACTTCGGGTCTATGTTGACAAGACTCGGTAATTGTGAGGTGCTGGATGGAGATGTGGAGGTCAGAGGTGCGGTGGTGCTGGTGTTACTGGAGGCCATGCTGCCCACTCCCTCTGGCTTAGCATGGGCTACAGTGGCCACAGGTGGGGGCAGAGGGCCCATGAGGGCTGGAGTGTTTTCTGACAAAGCAGAAACAGTGGAAGAGGGAGTCATTGAGGAATTGGAAATGGATACCTGAGATTGGGCTGGGGCAGGGAGGCCTGCAGCAGCAGCCTGAGTGGAGTTACTGTGGTGGGGCGGAGGGGGAAGAGAACTTATTTGCAGACTGGTCAGGGCCGGGGCTCTGTCCATCATGAGGACTGATGGTTTTTGTATGGTGATCTGAGTTTGAGGCAGGAAGGTTGGCATGGAGGCTTTCTGCTTGGTCTTCTTGATGATTATCTGTTTGGGTTTGGGCAGGGGAGGGCCTGTAAGCATTTCACTCATGGGTTTTATGTTAGGAGATCCTTGGCTTTTTTTCTTCTTGGGTTCCTTGGGCTCCTGTTTGACTAGATGTGACAAACCTTCTACCTCCATCTGTGGCCACCATTTTTTCAAGTTTTGGCAAGCCGTATGTGCACCTGGGCCTGGTGCTCCAAAGCCAGAGGAGTGGTTAGAGAAGAGGTTCCTCTTGTAGTGAAGGTGCTGTTGCAGAGCTGCCTGAGTGGAGTGGCTGATGGATGCTTGGCCAGGGGAAAGGGGAGTGCCAGGGTAGTGTTGACCCTGCTGCTGACCATTAGCCATGCCGTAATGTCCCATGGAGGCAGTGTGATGGTAGTGCTCACCAGAGTCTGACTCTCGCTTTATCCTGGCCAATGCTGGGTTGTCCTGGACCTGGATACCTCCATTCTGGTTCAAGCTGAGCTGCTGTCTGACTGGAAGCTTGAAAGGAGCATTGCTGAACTTGCCACTGGTGTCACCAAGCAGCTGCTTGAGCTCTGACATGGGGTCTGAACTACTGTGAGGTGCAGCAGCATAGTGAGACTGGGGCTCAGACTTCATACACATCCATGGGTTCCTCTGTTCAGAGCCTCTGCCTGAGCCTTGCTGCCACTGCTGGGGATTAGGGCTGAAGCTTGGAGGTTTTCCCTGACCTGGAAAGGGAGAGGTAGAGGATGGGAGAGGGGCAGCATGGGGAGGCTGGCCCTGTGACTGGGGCCTGTGGTGCTCACAGGGCACTGGAGCCTGCTGGCTGGTGTGTAGTCCTGGAGGGACGGATTGAGAGCGTGAGGAGGATGAGTAGGTGCCAGGAGAGGACGGGATCAAGCTAGTGCCATTTGGGGGCTGAGATGGGAGGTTCTGGGTATGTTGGTGGTGATGGAGGTTACTATTATAGGGGGGTTGACCTGGAGAGCCAGCAGCTTGCGGACCAGTACCAGATAATTGGGTCAGGGCTTCTATGGCAATGGCTGTCTGAAGACTGATGTTCTTTTCCTTGGCTATGGAGAGCACCTGGGGAGAACAGGGAATTGGGGGTTTCAGGCAGGGCACTTGGTCTGGGCGAGGGCCTCGAGTTCCTTGTTGCTGCTGGGGGTATGAAGTAGACAGGCGGTGGCCACCATTCACCTGGGGATAGGACTGAGGGTGATGCTGCAAATGGGGTTGTTGTAGGTGAGGCTGTGAATGTGGGGGAGCATCAGCCATTTTGCAGGTACCTTGATCCTCACTGGTTGCCAACTTAATCTTCTTCTCCAGCCACTCAAGGTAGTCTGGACAGTCAGGCCCATCACAGTTGCAGTTAGGGGGTTTATGTCCATGTTTGGCTTGGCTCAGTGCTGTCTGTAGGGCGTTCAGGTCTTCTGGAGGTTGGCAGCTTCCCTCAGGAGCCCCCGCAGAGAGTCTGGCCTGAGCCCCCTTAGCACCCATATCCCGGGTGAAGTTCTCATACAGCTGGGCTGTGTTAGACTGCACAACGAGGCAGGAAGAGGAGGAAGAAGGAGGCAAGGAGCCAGCAATAGCAGAAAAAGCCACCAGATTATGGGCATCTTCCATGTCTGCATGGTGGACAGGTTCACCAGGGGTTGTACTACTGCTGGGGTTCCAACATGGTTGGTGTTGTTGGGTGTCACTGACCTTGCCATGTCCTGGCACCCAGCACTGCCTTGGAGGCACGCTTCCTGCTCTCTGCTGCTCTGTTTCCATAGATGCCTCATCATCATTAGGGTAGCGACTCACCCCATTGGCCAGTTCCAGGCTCAGCGCGCCTTCCTGGAGGCGGTCATGTGACCCAATTTCCATCTGGCCTCCACTTCTGGGGCCATCCACTGAAGTGACTTTGCAAACAGTCTGAAAGACAAACATGGAGTGAGGTTAGGGGGTTTTAATAAGTCAATTAATCCAGGTCTAATATAAAAAAAAACATTATACACTCTACATTGGGCATGATCATTGAATAATCACCCAGTGTTGCCTATGTTATTTAATGAATAAAATACAAAATAAATGAGTATTTTTCATCTGCATTCCAATAATTTGACAGAGAGATAAATAACAATCATCAAAGTACTATCACGTTCCATTCCCCTTTTCCCAGCTCTTATCCAGGGTTTACCTCCCACCTCTACCACATACAAAACATACAGTACAGTGTTGCAGGGTCAGGTCAGTAGGGCTAAGGAAAACTGAATTAACTATTGCTTCAGTGGAGTGATTTCACAACAGGCAACTGTTTTGTCAGGGAACTCACAGGTCATGTCATGTGACATAGTTTCACTGCTGTTTATAAATGGACACTCTGCTCCAGATCAGTTGGGCTATGCAAAACAGGCAGTTGGAGTTAACACATGTCATCATAGTGTTGGGAGACTCTGTGTGTGGCAGAGGTGGAGCATTAAATACACACTGAGGAGTGAAGAAAACTAAATACTTGGTCCAAAAAAAACTGTTTATTTTCATCATTTAAAATACTAAATAACTATGCTTTAACTACAGAAGAAGTATTAACTAATCCAAACATTTAGATATTTTAGAAAGGTTCAATAGAAATAGAAATATACTGCATCTAATTACAGCATGTGTTGCTTATAATATAAAATGTGAATTGCTTTTATCTCTCACCAACCATTGAGTTATTATGCTCCTCATGTTGTTATTGTTGCAATTGCTACTGTTTTCACTTTGAAAGAAAGCTTCTATTGAAAGATTTTTTCAATTGTTCATAATGGGCTTTCATGTTACATTCATGTTATTTGGAGCCAAAGTGTTCTCTTGAGTACTGAAAACAATTTCAGCAGCAAACTGCAGCTCAACTCAATGTCTGAGAGGTTACAGTGCAAAACCATTGAGTGCAAAACTCATGGAGACAACACCATAATGGCAGACTTGAAATGACCATATCATCTAGTACAGTATGTCTATTCACAGTATTATCTGTGAAGATAATCTGTAATAGACAACACTGCATCAAAGATACAAAGCCAACTGAACAAAGACAAGTGGTTGGAGAGAATTACTGACCAAGTATGGAGAAAATAATACTGAAAGAGTGAAGGAAAGTCTGGTTTGAACATGAATTGGTGTTTGAACAGTACAGTTGTCTAGTCAGGACACTGACATTTAGAGTTTAACTGTTTATTACAACAATATGCATTTCATTTGATGCTCTGGAGCAAACCCCCTCAGCAGAACCCGCGATACACAGCTTTTGATGAACATGAACACATATTTAATACACTCAAAATTAACTTACAACTAAATGCTAATATAGGAGTCGTCTAGGGACATAAAGGGAGTTCAAATGCTGAAAGCAGGCAGTGGTGTAGCAGTGAGGATGCAGAGTTTAGAGTTAGCGTATGAAAACAGGATGACTGACAAATGTCTATATGGACAGTCTTGTGTTAGAGATGTTGTAGATATATATGGTTCTAGGGTAAATGGAAAACTTCCGTGCCTGCCTAAGAAACCACAACTCTATTGAAGACCTTATGATAAGCAATCATGAGAAGTTGATGAAGTGATTAACAGTGAAGAAAATATTCAGGTGTGACTTGACTTACATTGCCTTTCATCAGCAGTCAAAATACCTCAACCTGACTGAACTTCTTTGGAAATATTTTATAAAAATAAAAGTATACCATTACAAGGCACCAAATGGGATGTTCTAAATGAGTTGTGGAGATGATGTAGACTCTCAGGTTTTGCAGTTTTGTAAAACTGGTGACAGAAACAGTGCAAGCTCAAATTAAAAGGCAAACAGTGGGCAGAGATATATTGACTTTTGTAAAATTTAAGATTTGACAGCATAGGACTCCAGCAATTGCAATGTGTCATTCATTTAGTTGGTTTTTGCGATTCAAACAACTTTGCACAGATGATGTGTGATGAGCACAGCAGCCTCTGTGTGGGGTGTGACTCTAATTAACCTATTGTACATTAATGAAAACTTATTTAATAGACAGAAATACAATTACAATAAACTTTTCTTTATTTTGGCAAAGGATGAAGCAAAGAGGACTCAATCCTGGATCCTGTTGTTTATACTGTATGTCCCATGTACTGTATTGTATAGAGGCCTCTTTCAATACAGGTTTTTTGGCTTAACACTTTTGTAAGGATCCTGGGGAACAAATCTTTGTCATTCCTATCTCTGATTTTCAAGACAAAATGTAAGCAACAACTGACTGCTCTCAAAATTTGAGATAGGCTCGACTTTCTGCTCTCCTTCTGACTTGAAAAGTGACAAGGTAACTGCATCTGTAGTTTAGATGGGCTGTTTTCACAGATGCTCATTTTTTAAACTACTGTATTCCTTGCAGTCATTGCATCCCAGTATAAAATATAAGGAGACATAAAATTTTAAAGTGTTTTATAAACATGCTGGCTAAAAGTCAGAAGTAAGTGAGGAATTGCTTCTTTTGTCTTAAAAACACTTCCTTATCAGTCATTTCCGTGGGTCTAAAGAGAGACATTTGGTAACACTAATCAGAAGCTGATCAGTGTAGCCACATATCTCACTTCCTCTCTAAGTCAAAATTGGGACAGTTACCACACACTGAAAACTGCAAACACATCACCTGATCCTGTGTCAAATTACATTTCAAAGCATTCTGTGTATTTTAGCCTTCTTGAAGCACCAGTTTGACCACAATCGTGTAAACAAGGTGTGGACAGTTTAAAAGTTATTTGCTATATTTGTCTCAATGACTACTAATCTGAATGATCTTGATATGGTAAAGCCATGTATGGTTCTTCAGTTCACCTGAATCCTAAGATATTACTTTCAAACAGTATTCAGCCTAGGTTAGCTGCTCATAGATTATGATTAAATGAGTCTAGAGAGGAGGAGCAAACAAAGATAATCCAAGGGCAGCCTGAGGAATCATTGACAGAGTTCATGTTATGGCTGAACAATGTAACACACTCCAACACAGCCACTACTAGCCCTTGTGAGTAGAAAACAATGGCAGACTCACCATATAAATACATTTTAGTATTAGTATTTTGAAAGAGGTCAATGCACTGTATTAAAGACTTTGTTACTGTCAGTCTTCTCTGTGTGTGTTTACTAGAAACAGACAGGACACCAACAACAAACAAGCACCAACTGTATGCTTCACACTGTACAGTAGCCTAAACTGCAGAGGATAACACAATGCATTAAAAGGTTGATAGCAAGTACAATCCTTCCCTGCAAAAGTGCACTCCATACATTACAAAAGCTGCTATCAGACAGAATGACGAAAATATAAATCATTCATTGCACATACACACAAACTAACCTCAAGCCAGCTGCTGGTCACACACCCCAACATAACTGTGAACTAGTTACTGATTCAGATAGATGTGAAACACTCAGTATTCTATCATCTCCAGCCAAATAAAAGAGAGAAGATGGCTCTTGTTTGTAGATCCATCAGTGTATGACAGTGGAAGTGAGCCTGACATCCAGCTTCCCCATCATTTGAATATTATTGAAATGAGCATTTGAAGTGGCTAATTACTGGACAGGCAGTATGCTCGGGTCTTTTGAATCCACCTTCTGCGCCGGGTGTCTGGTGGGGGTCCCAGGGGGTGGCAGTGGGATTGGTGAGAGATGCTGTGGGGTTTGAGGGGAGGGGGTTGGGGGTGGCAGTGAACAGCCGGCATCCAATACGTGAGAGGCCCCATGTCTGCACTATCAGTGGCATCAGACGGGAAAGAGGAAGGAGGGGGGGGGGGGGGGGGACGACTGTGCACAGCAGTTATGAGAACTGCAGTGTGTTGAAACAGAATGCCTGCAACACTGCCCAACCTAACACCCACAATCACAGTCAGTCATACTGACACTCTCTTTTCCTCTTTTTTTTTTTTTTATCAAAGTTACATATGCAAAACACAAAAAGTCACATGGGTTTAAAGCACCACCAGCTCAACACTTAGAACAGATGGACTTTAGTCTGCTTTGCTGGGAGAGCACATATCAAATACTGCACCACACACAAAATGACAGTTCTTTGAAGCCACATATACATAATCTAGCTAAGCTTTGATTCACCGTGGTTGACTTTTTTGTCAATCTATATGCCGGTCCATGATGGAAATACTGTACTGTGCTGATACCCGCAGCCACTTTATGCCTATCCAAATTCCTCACACTGTACAGACCACGTGCTTTGAAAAATATTTACACCATGACAGAACCTACTCTTTTATCATGAATCAATCTCTTTCTTCTCTCTTACTGTGTCACTCTTTTTCACACACACAAATGCACACACAATTGTACAAACTTGACACACACCAAAAAGTGCATCCAAAAACATCAACACACATAACAGGTTCAGATCTTGTGGAACCTGGTAGACCGGACACTTTAGTCTGAGAGCCCTTTAAATAATATAAGCCTTTACAGCTCTGTAGCAGAGCAATGCAAGTGCTGTTTAACACTGACACTGCAAAAAACAGCTAGAGGCAGGAGACAAAGCCTGTAAAGATAATAGTGGTGGTGGTGAGGGGGTTAAGTTCAGCTTGTGAGTAGACAGCTGAACCTAAATCCCAGATACACAACACCCCCCATCCTCCTTCTTGTCCTCCTCCTTCTTCCCCCACCCCTTCCTTTGCTGCCGTGCCGAGCAGGAACATGAAGCAGAGACCGTAACAATATGAAGCCGGCTGAGAGCCCGAGGACCACGACGCATACTTACGTGGTCCTAGACGTCCAGACAGAGCCGCCAGTCAGAGAGCAGAAAGCAGAAGAGGAGACAGAGAGGAGCATGAGAATTGCTTGCCGGCAGAGCAGCTCACAAGCAATCCGGCCTTGTTGGGTTGTATTCCTTTTTATGTCTTCACGTCTGTGCAGCGCACAGACAGACCGAGCAGCGAAGTACACATACATGCATTCACACACGCACACACAGCCAGTCACACTCACACAACACACCTCCCCCCAGCACAGCACACGCGTTTCTCATTCTCTTGCCTCTTCTTATGGCCGACGCTTTCTGTTCTCTCCTTTTTCCTTTCTTATTATCTCTGTCTGCTCCTCCCTTCCCTTTTTCAATATCCTCTTTCTTTCTCTCGGCTACACATGCAGTCGGCTTCTCTTGCAGCCCCCACCTTCCCCTCTCTCTCTCTCTCCCTCCCTCCCTCCATTCCCCTCCCTCTCACGCAGCCTCTCCCTCCATCTCCTCTCCTCTCTCTCTTCAGTGTGTTACAGAGCGAGAGGCCATTATCTGAGCCACAGCGGGCACGTACGATGGAATGGAGGAGTGTGCAGTGAGCAGAAACAGAGAGAGCTGTGGGGGATAGTCACTGGTAGCAGCAGCCTAGGAAACAGCACAGTGCAGCAGAGCTCTTACCAATGAGAAAACCTCTCTCTGTCTATATCCACGCCCTTTTACACTACTTACTCTACTGCATTAGATGATGTTACATATAAGGCTATGTTATGTGTTTTGTTTATCCACAAAAGCCCAGTATTGGCAATTTCGGCTATGACAGTGCTTCTCTGATTGCGAGTGCAGAGGCGACCAGAGGCTGCCAAGCGAATACACAATCTCACCTAACAACGACATCAACAGGAAAAAGGAGCGAGGAAAAGCAACGTTAAGTTGCTTGTTTATGCCTTCTGCAACCGTCGCCTGGTTTTCCTTACAGAGATTTCATTCCATGTTTGAGTGTCTAGTTTCGACTCAGCCCTGGGCCAAAGGAGAGACGACCAATGACGGTTCTTCCATCTCCATTTTCTTCCTCATCCACATTCACATCGGTTGGCCATTCCTCGCTTGAAACAAAAAGCTTCGGTCTTACACCTGTGGCTGATAATGGGTCCTATAGCAAGGCTGCGTGCACAAGAGAGAGAAAGGTTGGTAGAAGAAGAGGTTGCTGGCTTGCTGGCTGTCTTGCTGACCCTTCTTCCAACATCCAAAGGAAACAGACAAGGTGGGAGGTTTCTGACTGAGGGAAGCTGAGGGTCACTCGATATACAATCATCCATCAACAGTCTATAATGTCTACTCATTCACCTACAGGGGGGAAGAGATTGGAGGAATAATGGCAATGTGATTATGTTAGAGGTATAAGAGGAAGACAACTACGCTGGGCGATGGAGAGGGAACAGCGGACGACACTTCGACATCGGCAAGCAAGAGGAGCAGGATGAAGAGAAAGGAAAGGAGGAAGACACTGTGAAGAGGGAAGATACAAAGCGGGAAGTCTGTGGAGAAAACAGTTAAAAGCAAGACAGAGTCTCTCAGTTATTCTTGTAACTGATTCTGTAATGGGAGGAGAGATGATGGAGAGGAGGAAGAAGAATAAAGAAGACGAGGGTACAAACAGCAAGAGAATCGGCAGGTTGTGGCCAAACGAAGACAGCAACCACAAGTAATCAACCCGTTATAGTTAGCTGAGGATGCAAGACTTTGCCTTCCATCCTCTCCTGTCCACCAGCCTAAGATAACGTCCTCTTGTTGTTCTCTCCTCACCATTGTCCTGCCTTGGCGTCACTGTCATTATTATCATCAACGTTGTCATGATTGCTGGATGTTTCCTCTCGCCCGCTTGCTGGCTGGTCGGCCTTGTGGAGTCTCTTCTCTTCTCTCCAACATTGCTGGAGTTTTGGAGCAGATTTAACCAGGAGGAGGAGGGGGGGAAAACATGGCCGTCTCCCCCACACAGATCGCTGTCAGCTCCTGCGTAGTATTATTCTCTTATATTACGGAGCATGTGCCGATTACACTGCGCTATGGCTGGATTAACTTCAGTAGCCTTTCCCTGCTTCTCTTACTTAAGCTTTCTCTGTTTCTCTTCGTCTCTCTTGATCTCTCATTTTCTCTGGCTTTCTCAATCTGCCTCTGTCTCCTTCTCTCGATTTGTCTCTCTGTTTTGTTGCCTGAGCCTTTTCTCCTTCTAGCATAGCTTATTGCATTACCGTTCCACCACTTTCTGACGCACCCGCTCTCTGGCCCTCTAAATTGTACACTGTCTGTCTCTTTGTTGCCACACATATTCGTATATACACACACACACAGATGAGTGCCAATCCAAAAGAGAAACACAGCGCAGCCTAAGCTGAGAAGGAGAGGAGAAGTAGAGCATTTGGTCATGTGACCAGGGAGTGCCAATGAGTGAGAGGGAGAGCAGTGAGCAAGAGAGGTAGGAAACACATGTGGCGATGACGTAGCTGCATCGTCATCATCATCACCACAACATCATCATCATCAGTGTCTCCCACCAGGACGCTTGCCTCCACCACTGGGTGGGCACCTGTGTCATCTGACACATGCCCACTCTGTCTATTACTATCACAAACACCACACACCAACGGACACTTGAAAACATGCGCTTTCATTCACCCGACTGACTTGTTCTTGCTCACTCCCCCGGCTGCAGTGACACAGCATTTCTGACTCAAGGCTTAACCCCTGAATCACATGCTCTCTACACACAGTTCCTCATTTTAAAGAAGGACTTTTTTCTGTTTTTAAATGCTGTGGTCTAGCTTATTGGAAAAGTCAGACCTTTCAGTGGAAAGAATTCTAAACGTAAAACTGGCTTAACAACACAAGCCAAAAGAAATAATTTTTCAAAGCTAACTTGGTCATTCGGCTAAAAGAGACCTCAGTAGACCAGATCTAGTCATTACAACTAGATCTAATATAAACAATGCTAGAAATGAATGACATCACATGGCCAGAAACACTTTCACTTTTTTAAATGTACATCAAGGAATCAGAACAGAAACGTAAACTGAACTTGTGTACAACAGCGTACACCGACTCACTCACGTACACTGTAAAAACATGATCTCTGAGTGTGTTACTGGCCACATACAGAGTTGAGTAAAACAAAGAAGTGCGATTTGACAAAAACATTTACATAGAAGAGGGAACCTCTACACTAACAAATTCAGCTGTTTCCAACACATGATGTAGGTTCTAAATGACAAACTGTATATATCATATTTATGACACCATCTATTGTATGTAGGCAGATAAAAAATATTTACAGTAAGACCACTCTTGCTCTTTGATGACTCAAAACCAGTAACATAAAGCTGGTGTCATTTAACTTAAAAACACTGCTCAGTAGTTCTTGTGTTTGCCACAGTCATGATTCATACAAAAGAATATGAAACATTGAAAAGGGCATAAAGTAAGTTCCAAGCATTACGATGTTTCACTGTGATTAAAGGCATGCCCCAGAGAGCTGTCCTGAAATCACCTCCTGAACACAATGGGTTACTTCTAGATAACATGACAATGTGACAGATTAAATTACAGCTGGAAGGCATGTAATGTAGGCTAGTTAACTTCTAATTCAACTCTCTAATTCAAGTGAGTTCACTTCACATGACACTGAGACCTCAAGAAACCCAAGTACCTTAACTTTTCAGTGAAAATGAAATGGAAAAGATGAACAAGTATACTGCAGCACTTACGGTAAATCTGCTATAACCCGGCATTGGGAGAGGAAGGTTCAACAGAGACTCTCGATCACTTCATCTCACAATCTAGTCAAATTATTATCCAAATGAGCTGTTTCATGTCGTCTCTCATCCTCTCTCTCTCTCTCCATTTCTCTCACTTCTCTTTGCTTTCTGTTTCTCAGCAGCACAGAGGAAACATGTAGGAGGGATGACTGAAAACAAAAGTCCATCGTCAGCGGTGTGTGTTGGGTTGACTTGTATATGACTAAGCCTGAGTCATCTTTGTCTTTTCTTCTCACAAAGTCCTGACATAAAACCCTCACACATCAAAATGAGCTTTTTAAATTTCACAGTTAGTGGGAGGTCTAGGTGTATGAAATACACAAATCCAATAAAGAACAAATTGTTCTGTTTCATGGCTTTCACAGAGTTTCTGAGAACTGATGTGATTTCACTATCTCTGCATCAACTCTAATCAGAAGCAGGATTTGTGCCTTGTTGGGTAAAAAATATACATTTGGTCTTTTTTTCTTACAAAGCATGGCAGCCTTTAAACAACTCATATGACTGTGAGCATCACGGGCATGACATGAGGGTCATTTCCCCTCCTCCCATCTCTTCCTGTCAGCTGACAAGCCCTTTCTCCACCGCTGCTCCCGTCTACCTCCATACCCCCCCCCCACCCACATTGCCCTGCAGTCTAATGGCATCAAGGTCATCTGATCTGACACACTATGACTCTTTCTCCTTCCCCCTCTCCTTTTCTTTTTGCTCTTTTTGTCTCTTTGTCTTTCACTAACTTTCTCCATTCCTGCATCTGTTTCTCATCACATGCACGCAGAGGCAGTGAGATGCAGCTAAACACACTAAAAGCTCCTGCAAATGCACACAAGGCAATAAATGAAGAAGCCATTTAAAGATTTTTTTTCCATCTGCATGCACGTGAGCGCATACACACACAGACACACACACAGACACAGACACACACACACACACACACACACACACACACACACACACACACACACACAGAGACACATGCTAGTATGTGTACAGTATTGGATTGTTCACTGAGGGTCACTGGGTTTATTGGTGGGCGGGACAAGAGGCTGCAGAGTAGCACTGAACACATCATATTTAACAGAGTAGAAGCAACACAAAGTGTTTCAGCCTGGTTGAACAAATAAGACACATTTCTTACTGAAATCTCTTCTTATTATTATTACAGGCTTATTCTTTACCTGGTTTGGTCCTGTGTTGGATATCACTGATTTGATGAAAAGGATTTTGATGTTGATTAAATGATTGACAGTGTTGTTTTTTGTACAGGATATGATAAAACAATTTCCTCTGTAAGGATGTGTAACCATATGCAGAGTGTATATGTATCTATATTTAAAGTGTATCTTTCCATCTGTCTTACTACAATGAGTGGCAGGCTGTTTACATATTGTGCATATTTAAGGCGTCACCTGGTTATGTTATCCATCCATCTGTCTGGCTATAATTTTTTTTGTTTTTCTCTCTTTGTCTTTACTTTCATTGCCTTCTGCCCCAACCCCTGACCTGCTCCCAGGCAGAATGGTGTTAGGTTCAGGGTGTGTTTGGGTGTGAATCGTAGTACTGAGTGTAGTGTATCCAGTCTGAGTCATACCTCCTGACATTCGGCACGTGCAAGTCAGCACGAATAGCCCAGCTGGGGAAGGCCTAACCCCCTACCCCTCCTCACCGCTCCTCACAAAGAGAAAGGGAGGAGTGGTTTGAGAAGGAGGAGGGAAAAAAATGGAAAGGTGGTGGTGGGTGGGGGGCTGTTGGGCAGGGTGGAGCTGCTAAAAAATAACGACAAGGGAGGAGGAGGAGGGTGCTGTTTTTAAGAGGAAGCTCTTTGTGCTTGAGGTTTGGGATATGAAAAGGAGAGGAATGTAATCAATATACAGAATCTGTTAGAAGATTTTGGGTGTGAGACAAAGAGAGTAGACAACAGACAGAAGGGAAATGGATGAAGAACAAGTGAGTTAAAAATGGCTCCAAAACAATAAAAGAACACTGTGTACTACTACCTGCCAGGCTAATGTGTGCCAAGTCATGAAAAATAGCTGAGCAGCCACATCTGATTGGACAATGATGTAATCATTAACAGCATGTAGTTGTTTCACTGGTGCAGTTTTTGTCAGGTGAAATACATTTTGACCTGAATGGTTAGGTGATGAATTTTGTGGACAGTATTTAGGGGTTAAATCAGAAATTGCTCAGTGAAAAACAGATAGAGAGAAACCAAGAGAAACCTTCCTCAGCCCTGCAGAGTGGCTGGTTGCCATCCTTGTCTCTCTCAGGACTTGGGCTAAGATTAGCTTCCCATATGTTCAAGTCAGGCGTAGCCTGGCTTAAAGGGCCAGTACTCTGCTGTGGCAACACAGTAAAACCTTCAAGCCATGTAGTGTTTTACACTAAATACACTAAATCATCCAGATTTACAATCAAGGTCAATTCAAAAGGCTTGTGTATTAAAGATGACAGCTAGATCATGTTTGGTCCTTTAAATATGAAGTTTGAGTAAAGGGTGCTCATGCCATGTATTTTTACTCTAGAGTCCAATGCACATGAAAATGCTTCTGTTGCTTCAGAAATCAATATTTTTATGTGCATGTTTCAATGGTGTGTTGAAAACTCCAACAGCTGTGGCGCTGTGTTACATAAAACCTGGCTGCAGTGTCTGGCAGCAGTGGGATTCAGGATTGTATAAACTGCATGCCCAGTGGGAGCAGCAGAGCAGCCGCCAGAGAGGTGAGAGTTAAAGAGCTCAAGCAACAGACAACAGTGCAACAGAAACAGCTCCTCCCCCTTCTCTTTCCATTCATTTTTTATTAACTGCGGCACCAGGCGGCTGACAACCTCCCTCCAACATCAAACACAGATACCACCGACGATGCCAACAAGCCACCAACCACAGCTCCTCATGCCATGCAGGGTATTGATCCAGCCCAGGAGTGCAGGTTTATGTCCAGCCATGTTCACTGGTACAGTACATTCAGGACTATCAGCGGTGTGGCAGGACAGACACTACAGAGATGAGCGTCTGCTAATCGCCATTAATTAGAAGTGAAACATGAAACACTGCAGAGCTTGGCATGTCCCTATACATTAATGATTTCATGCAAGTGAGGGAATTGTTGGTGACTATATACATTAAAAAGTCACGTGGAATCCCATGAGGATTTATGTATATGATGTTTTCAAGTCCTTGAGGTGTCTTTGAGAGTCTAAAACCTGGAAGAAGTAACAGCTTCAAGAGAAGACCAGTACTTATACGGTCCGATTGATATCAAAAACAGAACATTTTCAAATAAATCTCTTGTATTAGATTAAATTATATTGTGCAGGTGTTTTATTGGGTGCACCTCTTGTACAGTGAAGTAAAATATACCATTGTATTTCACATACAATGTCCACATTCACACCGCAGAAATATTATCAACAAGTAAACGTTTAATGATCTTAATTAAGATTGGCAAATAAATGTAATTATAATCCAATAACTTTAAACAAGGATCATTACAGGAGAATAAGAATTAGAGACATGTTTTTGTTCATCATCAAAAAACACTTGAGTCAAGACGAAAGCAGGACCAAGATAATGTGACCTGAAGATTGAAAGGAAGATCTGTGAGAAAAGGACTAACTGTATCTCTACGGTCACAGTTGACTCACATATCAATCAACCATAGGTTCCCTTGTTATGTGTCATGGCACATGAGTAACAGAGCTGCATGTCCTTACTGACTGAGTGGAAACCTCACAGAGCAGTAAATACACTGAAAGCCAACGCTGAATGGAAGAGGTGATGTCAAACCCTCCACTTCCTGAGTCTGTACGATGCACCAAACCACTTACTAAATGAATACACGCGCATACACACATGTGGTGCCGGCTAGTTGGTCATGTGACCAACCTTGGATGCCGGACTTGAGCTAAAATTAAAGCAATGATGTCATCAGACATTCAGTGTTGCCACGGAAACTAGGTCAGTGTTAACCCTTTGTGAACAAGGCTGGGGATTCCATGCAAGGCTAAACATATGATTAACAAGCGTTCCATCTGCTGTCACGCACTCAGTGGTTTGAGTGTTTCTACTCTGCTTTTGAGTCTTTCCCACCAGTCCACTGTGTGAAGTTCATCTGATGTATAAAGAGGAAATCCTGTGTAGGGGCGTGGAAAAGAAAATCACACGAGTGCAGTCTGTCTGTCTTTTAAACTGTTGTGGTAACCTCTTAATTCAGCTTCCTGAACAGCAAAGAAAACTAGCAAACAGTCTGCTGTAAAAATGAAATAAATCAACCAAAGCTTGACTTGCTTTTAACCATGTCTACTGTCACACAATGTTTTTAAGGTCCAACATCTTGGAGCTGTTGTGTGGGTCCTGAAGATACTTGATGATAGTGTGTAACTAGTTATTTGAATTGTCATACTCAAAATTAAGGCCCTCAGCTTGGGTGTAGAGGGTGTTTGTCTTTGTGTAACTAGGGAAATGTTTGGCAAGGAAACATATCTAAACACTGCACCAAGGACAAGCACAGCAACCATGACCCTCTACAAACAGGAGCTCAGGAAAGCAACAACAAAGGCAAAGAACACAAACTTGTTAAACAGCACACAGCTCTTCCCACAAATGGACAGTTCAAAGATTGTTTCCCTGCAAACCAGATGGTCGTGTATACCTTGTAGACAAAGAGGCTATCTACACATGGAGAGAGATTAGAGCAGGCTTAGAGGTAAACTAGAGTATGTCACTGGAACTTCACTAAATCCATTCACAACATTTGAAACTGATTGACTAACCTATATTTCATATCACTGTAGTGACGCATGTGAAAGTATCTGCCAGGATAAATGTCCTCAAGTTATATCTCATCACTTCCACGTGCTTGGCTTTTGACACATTATGCTGTGCATCTGATGGCAGTCAAATCAAAGCTTTCTTTCTTCTACTTGGAGAAGATATCACAAGATTCTCAGACAACAGCTTGTTTGCTGCTCAATAAATCCTTTCTGTATGAAGCCTCGCCGCTCAAACGTCTTTTCCACATAAACACACACAAGCGTGCCCCGACTTGGCAAGCTGCGGCGCAGCAGCTCTCAGCGGCCACACGCCACAGGTTACTACGCCCGACAATCAAACACGTACGCATGCGTGACCCACTAACTTTTACTCCCTTTACCTCATTTGACTCCAGAACCTAGGAGAAGAAGGACGGCCCCCTGGCTCTGGAGCCAGTGCGTACAGTTCCTCCTCCTCCTCCCTCCTCCTCTCCCTGGTCTCTTGTATCTACACATGCCTGGCTCTGGCACCAATCAGCGGGCAGCGTGGGACGCTTTAAACTGAGGATGCCACCACTTCATCACTAAGGCGCTCAGCTCACCGCAGCTTGGAGATAAAGGCAAAGTGGCTGATCTAATGTAGTCAGCTTCCGAGCAGGGCAACTTGGATGGGAAAACAGATGCTTAAATGTGTCTAATGCATCCTTATTCCACCCTACGATCATATCAGGGCTAATATAATGAGCTCATGTGTTCGCCGGAGTGAGCAACAAATAGTCAAACGACAGTCTAGCGACGCAAAAGTGGCAGTCACAGCCTTTTCCGTATCATAGGTATACATTGTTAAACCAATTCACATAAATACATACACATATGTTTGCAAGGTTGTAAAAAACGCATGTGCAAACAGGCACACAAACACAAACAGTAGAAGAACTGGTTGCTGGGTTTACTAACCGCCACATTCACACCTCTTCAGAGCTTCACTATACTCATGAACCAACAGCTGATATCAAAGCAACGTCAACAGACATTACATACAGATTAAAACCTGACACACAACAGCATGGAAATACAAACCCAATGTCCTCTCTTACCTCAGCTGCCAGTTCAGAGTTCCCCAAGCAGCCTCGACTGTTGTCTTCAAAATATTCCACCTTTACAGCCATTCAACAGAACAAGAGAGGAGAGTGGGGAGGGGGGTTTAGAAGGAGACAGAGAGAGATGGGAGGGGGAGAGAATAACAATCAATAGAATAATGCGACAAGGGCCAGTTCACAAAGACTCGTCATTAAGGACAGTGGGACTACGGGGCACAACATATATACCATTCTGCACACACTCCCCTTATCATCCCT